>NW_027411644.1:161965284-162618233 GCF_047663935.1 Musca autumnalis
AGGACCTCTCATCGTAATGGTGGATTACATTTACGGAGTATTTGTCATTAGTGTTGCTAGATACACCTCACAGTAATTCAGAATTGTTCTTTACTAAACAAAATTTATGTTAACAAGGTATTATAAAAAAAATTATAGCTTATGACGCGATACCAATGCATAGACCCGTATGAAGCGATATCCAACGCAAAGACCAATATTGTCGGTGGGTTGAAAAAAAAATCGAATGAAAATATCCTTAATCGGGAGTTACATGGGTGTTACTTCATAACGTTTACTTACATATTCAGGGTGATTATGAATGTAAACTCCCCGTGAGTTTTGTCTGTCTGCCGTTTCAACTTAAAGGAAAATGTGAGAAAACTCACGGGGAGTTGATATTCATAATTGGGCTGATTATATCGAAAATAACTGGTGGATTTAAGTTAATTTAGATGAAATTTGATTTGCATCGTAAATTTTTATTAAGCATTTAATTTATTTAAATCAAATTTACAACAACAACTACTGTATAGAATTGCACACACTATTTTCATGTTTATTTTCCTATTGCTTTTGTTGTACTCTCCCTCTCCAATTTGTTTTGATCATTCAATTTTAGTCTAATAATATTTGTTTCTACTCTCTCTTACCCAGTCAGCATTTTTTGAAAATTTTAATCAAATTCGAGTCTTTTTTGATCCGACTGCACGATTAAAAAGCTAGAATATGAGCTCATTTTCTGATCATAAATGACTCCTTTGTCGGTAGGAAAACATAACCTCAGGCGACTCTTCTAAACAAATCACAAATGAGTCTTTTTCGAGTCGTATTTCAATCATTTATTGGTGTTTTGTTGATTAATTTCGGACCCTTTTTCGAGTCTTTTTAGAGTCATGTTTATAATCATTTATGAGTCTTTAGGGAGTCATTTATGAGTCTTTTTGTTAGACGAAATAAATTAAAAAAATTTTCTTTTTATTCTTCTTTGTTTCTTTCCTTTGTTTTATAGTCTTTTCTGCTTTGTTATGTCTTTTAATTATCCTTTATGTTGCTTGGTGGTTAGTATACTGCTTCTTCATTTCACTTGGCAAAACCTGTTGTGTTGTGTTTGTCTGTACCTTTAATATTATACGTTACATTTATATCAAAATTTTGTAGAAAGTGTATATGAGAATTTTATTTTTTTATTTACAACCAAATAAAAATAAAACAAACCAATCAGTTTTTAATCACCTAACTGTTCAAAATATGATCAGAGTATACATAATTATAATCACTTTTCAAACACCTGTATGACCCTTTTTTGATTAAGCATTTTTCAATCTTCCAGATGATCAAAATGTGACAATAAATAACAAAAAATTGTCACATTTTAAACACCTCAATGATTTATTTGTGATTGCTACACATTTGTTGTTGTAT
The DNA here is from genome assembly GCF_047663935.1 of Musca autumnalis. NCBI lineage: Eukaryota > Metazoa > Arthropoda > Insecta > Diptera > Muscidae > Musca > Musca autumnalis. The sequence continues at coordinate 161,966,689 of NW_027411644.1, forward strand.
TTTAAATTGAACTCTTTTTAATCATTACGGGGAGTCACTTTCGAGTCCCTTTCTGATCACACAAGCAACTTAATCAATTTTTGATCACCAAAAGGAGTCTAAAAAGACTCCTCAATGTGATTTTTGAAAAAACAGTCTTCTAAATGCTATCTGTTTATCTATCCGTCTGTTTGTATGTGTATATGAATGTGTATTTGCGAGTCAGTTAGCATTTCGCTCGAACAGTGCAGAACATCCTAGATAGAGAATGCTAGAGCAGTCTATGCATCAACGAGCGGGTGTAAATCAATGTCGTGCTTTGATATTGTTGAAGTTACGAAGTTCACGAATTCACACACACAGACCCGAACGCAACGAAAGAGCACACAAATGTTTTGATTTGTTTTTGTTTTGCAGCATGCGTGCATACAATGTTACTAACACACTGTCAAAAGTTGCAAATATTGAGGATTTTGTGTGCCCTCTTCTTGGTCGGCTGTGGTGTAAATACGGGAGAATAACAGCTGGATTAGTGAGTGATAACTCAGACGCGAATCAAAACCGTCAGTGAAGTAAAGAGTAACCTGATTAGAGTAAAGCTATGTTCTTATTAGAGTTATGCGGTGTGCTTAGTATAGTTAAGCTGTATGCTTAGTAACGAAGTAAAGTTTAAAGTGAATAAGGTCGTAATCTAAACGAATCTTCGTTTTATTTGGTACAAATCATATCGGCTTTTGTTCTACTCTCCCTCTCCTATTTGTTTTGATCATTCAAGTTTAGTCTAATAATCTTTCTTTCTACACTCTCTTATCTATTGCCTGTGCCGCTTTTTTGTTTACATTCATCCGTCTGTTTGTATGTGTATATGAATATGTATTTGCGAGTCGGTAAGCATTTCGCTTGAACAGTGCAGAACATCCTATATAGAGAATGCTAGAGAAGTCTATGCATCAACGAGCGGGTATAAATACGGGAGAATAACAGCTGCATTAGTGAGTGATAAATCAGGCGCGAATCAAAGCCGTCAGTGAAGTAAAGAGTAACCTGATGAGAGTAAAGCTATGTGCTTATTAGAGTTATGCTGTGTGCTTAGTAGAGTTAAACTGTATACTTAGTAACGAAGTAAAGTCTTAAGTGAATAAGGTTAGCATTTCGCTCGAACAGTGCAGAACATCCTAGATAGAGAAGTCTATGCATCAACGAGCGGGTATAAATACGGGAGAATAGCAGCTATATTAGTGAGTGATAACTCAGACGCGAATCAAAACCGTCAGTGAAGTAAAGAGTAACCTTATTAAAGTAAAGCTATGTATGTGTTTATTAGAGCTATGCTGTGTGCTTAGTAGAGTTAAGCTAAGTAACTATGTAAAGTCTTAAGTGAATAAGGTCGTAATCTAAACGAATATTCGTTTTATTTGGTACAAATCATATCGGGGAATAAAACAACGTCTGAATGTAATGCTAAATTTATAAAATTTTGAGGCAGCGGGCAGTGCTCTAAAGCTGCTGAATTGAATCGTTGGGCTTGGATTTAAAAAAAGTTTGGATGTTGATTTATTTGAACCGGTGACTATCTTTGTGGATAGTCAAGCGGCTTTAGAATCAAATCAAAGGTCGTCATTGAGTGTAGTGCAGCATTGGAGAGCAGAACGGCTCCATCTTACCACCTATGTGTCACATATTACGAACAATTGAAACGTTCTTTGTCAATCAACAGAACAAATTCACGTTTATCAAATTAGCAATTAGGTTAATAACAGTAAACATTACTGGGCACTGTACACTGAAAGAAAAAGATTTATAACATAAATGAAATATTACGTTACATCAATGAAATTAGTAAATGATTTTGAATTTGATTTATACAAATAAAAAGTTTCATTATATCAATGATATTCGTTTCATTTATACAATGAAAACAAAAATCATTTAATTTTAAATAACGTAAGGTTTTATATCATGAATAAAACATTTCATTATATTAATGCACCATTTCATAACATTAATGAAAAATAATCAATGTAACCCTTTCATTGACACAACGAAGAATTTTTTCATCAATGTAATAGTAGAGCTTTCACCAGCTTTAAATAGAACGATGACGGTGTTGATTACTGTAGGCTCTACGAAAATGAAGAAGATACTGAGACAATAAAACATATCTTCAAAATGTTAGACCGCTAGCGGCATGGCGCATCCTTGGTGTCCACTTTTCTCACTTTTATTCAAACATGGAACTTTTATTTTTGTACTATGACAATGGACCGAAAGGTCTCCGAGTGTGGTAGTCACAAAAGTGGTTACAAATACCCTAACCTAACCAAGGAACCTTTTGAAACAATTCTGCAGGCCTATTCTGTAACTTTTATCGATTAAAAAGTTGTTAAGATTTCTTTTGTTTTTGTAACAACTACAAAACAAAGAAAAGAAATTGTTGTAAAATAAACAATGAGTAAAGTTGTGAAAAAGTTACTGAATAGGGGGACTGAAAACTTCCTAAAAATATTTTCAGGGAAAGAGTATTTCGATTGAGTTGTCATTGGTCGATCAAATCATAAAAATTTCCATTTATGGACCGAATTTCGGCTTAATGCGACAACTGTGATTGTAGGTTAGACGAAATGTAATGGTGAATAACTCATGAATGAATAGATCGATCAACACCTTCTGGTTAGGTCTACAGAAATCAAACGATATTAATGAAGTCCATCGAAACAAAATTGGATAATCTATTTCAGCGTTGACAGGGAAGAATCGGTGTATGTAAAAAACGTTTAAACCAGCGTACGTAAAAATACTTTAAATAACATTTCCAATCGTTTCGTTTCGTATTTTCCATAGGAACAATACAAAACGAAACATAACCACGTTGGCCGAGCTCGCTGTTTAGTTTTGTTTTGTTTACATTCGTGAGTGCGAACAAAACGAAAAGCGAAAAGTACTCAACTCCACAACAGCAGATAGAAAACGGAATAGTACTAAACACATGTGAATAAATCAAAAACGTTTGGTGGTTGATAAAATTCACTGTGGTATGCTGATGCTAACTTATAGGGTTGTTCAGTAATCACATGTGTGTGTGTGTCTGAGTGTGTCATTGACAATACGCACGGCAAACGTTTCTCAAAAATACTTGTCGTTTCGGTGGTGAATGAAACAATTGGGCAAAGCATAGCTGAAGTTACATTTCAGCAATCGTACGGTTTCCATCTTTTTACATTGAAAAGTTTGTGTTTTTGTTTTGGTTGTGAGAATGAAACGATTCAGAGAAACTGAAAAGTTTGTGGTTTTGTGTGATTGGTACGTGAATCGTTTTGTTTGTTTCCGTTCATTGGTTTAAACATTTTTAGCTTTTTGAACCGATTACGGTCAAAAGGTCATAAAAGCCCAATAAAAGTGTATAAAATATTGTTATAGAAATGAATTCAATTTTTAATGAGGTAGGCTACATCTACATCTGGGATGCTTTATGAAATGTTTGAAGTTCGTTGTCTGCCTTTCGTCCAGGATTTTTAATTTTGTGATGTATGCCATCTATTGTGAAGGCCTTTACAATACAAACTTATATTGAATTTTATAATCTTTGGGTGTAATGACACCTACAATTATTCCATTGATTATTTCAATAATTTGGAAACAATGTATCATTTCAATGGTCATTTCTTTATAGTATTCCTTTATTTCTGTATCGAACTCATTGCAAATTAAATATCATTATAAATAATATATTTTCACACAATGGCATTATTGTGGACAAAAGCAATGAAAAAACAGCTGTTTAAAAGTTCTATTTAATGCAGTCCCATTCCAAGTATTTGTCCCCATCATCGACCACATCACTCCATCGATTCATTCTGCGATAACTTGGATATGATGAATTTATTTAACGAGCATTCCTTTACAACAGCATCTACGAAATTCCTTGCAAATGAAATATTATTTAAGTTAGTATTTTCACACAATAGAATTATTGTGGACAAAAGCAATGAAAAACAGCTGTTTAAAAATTCCATATATTTCAGTCACATTCCCAGTGTAATTTTCCTCATCATCTGCGCATCCCATAAATGTCTACTCCCTACCATCCTCCTCCCCACTTACATACCTAGAAATATAGTGCAGTTACACATTTCAATTAAAAAGTGAACAACAAAAACCAAATGTCCTATCAATTAACCATTTTTGTAATTCTTCCGTCATTTATTTTACGTAAAACAAAGGCATTGCACAGCTCGCTTTACTGATGATGTTAAAATTTTTATTTAATTATTTATTATTGCTTTTGTTTTCATTCCCTTGTTTTTCGTTTTTTTTATTGCACTCATTGTCATTTCGCGCAGGAATTTATTTAATTTTCCAATGTGATAATTTGTCACTAAGTAACAAAGTGACATATACGACAATGAAGAAAGAAAAACAGAGCGTATAATAAACAAAAACAAATTTAAATGTACTAATTAATTTATTCAATAATAATTTTTTAATAAACAACAAGAGGCATCATTGAGATGGTATGGGATGGGGTACATAGTGAACAAAATTCCCAAAAAATGTCGTTGGTCTTTTTTTGTTGCTCTGTATTGTATTCCCCAAGGAAAAAATACAAGATCACGTCCTCATCCCTCTTAAAAAGTAGACAACCCATTCAGTCTTATGGCCCTCATAAAATGTCTTTTCATTACAAATCAAAACAAATAATCTCCAGCAAAAAAAAACTCTCTTACCAAGATGGTCAATTCTGATAGTAATTTGTTTGAAAGTCAAAGTCATATCAATGAAGACAAAAATACAAGACAAAACAAAGTCCAGAATTTATTGGAACATGTCTCACGTCAATTGTGATTTATTGTCATTCTATTCCAGCCAGCAGAAAAAAGCTTTTCATTTGATCAACAAACCATCCAACCAAGCATCTCCTTCAAATACCTTCTTTTCGTTTTACCACCACCAACCTTAACACAAAAAGCTCCCATCAAAAATCAAATCATTTGATACTTCCATGGAAAAAACGACGCAACATTGTTTTTCTATTAAAAATAAAAATACTTTTTGTTTGGGCGATTTCGTGATTCAATGGTTTCAATTGTCTACAACAAATTAAAGGTTGCCTGGGAGCAATTCAATTCTTTTTTGTCTGGACGACAAAATAAAAACCCAAAGATATTTGATGACGCACTTATTCCTTTGATGAACCGTCGTCTTTGGTTAGGAGACCCTACAATTAAACACGATTTCGTCGTAGCTTTGGTGGAGAAATCAAGCAGCCTTTACTTTCATTGCAATTTTAGCCAGCAAGGAAACCCATCTTAAAAGCTGATACTTTTTTTGCTAAGTTTCTTGTAGTTTTTTTTTTTTTTTTTTTTTTTTTTTTGAAGTCAAATTTTCTTCGATTTTTTTTTTGCAAACAAAGATATGAAAATGTTGAGATGTTGGTGTGGAGAGGTTGCCTTATTAATATCCAGTGGGTTCTTTTTCCGTTTCAATGCCATGTTTTCTTGGCTTTTACCAATGCTACAAAATTGCGTGCCAATAATGGTCAGATAACTAAATCCACACGAAAATTATGAATGTTTAAAGTCTTCACCTATCTCCTCTGGACAATCATCCTCGCGAGCATTTGTTTTGCTTAAAACGCAAATATTAAAGACATTTATAAAATTTATTAAACAAGATTTCATCAAATTATCAACAGTGACTCCAAAATATAGTTAAAAAGAGTTATATCCATCAGTGATCGGCATGAATGCCAAAGTAAGACACATTCCCCTGCATTGTGTATTGACTAGGGCGATCTCTTGTTGACTTTTTTTTCAAAATTATTTCCTGTCTTACGAATGAATAGACTTTTGCCTATTATTCATTAATTCACTTTTAAATTCGTTTTTAATTATTTTAACATTTTTTATGGAATCACCTTATACGTAAGATTTTATGTAATCTCAATCAATAACAAAATGAGATGAGAGAAGTTTCCCTAGTCCATTCGGGGATGTTGGATGGAACATATGTATGTAAATATTCTAATTTTTGTACAACCGCCAAAAATGTGGGATATTATTTTTTAAAGATGGTACCACTGTGGTATAACAATCAAGAGAAAGAATATGGTCAGAGCAAACCTATTATGATATTATAACAAAATATATAGTTTCAGAAACCATACGTATGGCTGAAACCATATATATTGTGTCAGCTAACAAAAACTAAGAAAAAGCATTAACATTTAGTATTGAAAATTTACAATATGTACAAATATGTATTTGTGCTGCAACCATATATTTTGTGCCTGACAACAAAAATTGCTTAAGGTAAAATTATGTAATCTATATATATAAAAGAACAGTGAGGTGAGGTATTCACTGACTGACTGACTGATTCATCAGCGCCCAGACGAAACCTCTGAAGCTAGAAAGTTGAAATTTTGGGTGTAGGTTGCTGTTGGTGTGTAGGGGTGAGATAAGGCTGGGTTTTTGGAAATTCGACCTTGAAGTGTACGAAAAGTACTAAAAGGTACTAAATATGGTACCCTTTGTATTAGGCAAACGGGAAGAGCTAGAATTCTGAAATTTTGCATGGGGTCACTGATGGAAAGTTAGAAAGATGTACCAAAGGATTTTTGAAAATTCGACGTCTAATTGTACTAAAAGTTGCCAAATTTAGTACCAATTGTATATTTTGATCGGGTATAGCTAGAATCTTGAAATTTGGTATCGGAAACAAGGTTGGAAAGTGTTGTTTAAAAACGGAAATGGTTTGGGAAATACGTACTCGTACGAAAAGTACTAAATGGTACTAAATTTAGTACAATTTGTATTTGGGTGAACGGATAGAGCTGGAAACCTGAAATTTGGAATTCAGACTACTGTTGAAAACGAAATGTGGGTCGTTTTGGAAAATCGTACTTATGTGTACGAAAAGTACTAAATTGTACTAAATATGGTACCCTTTGTATCAGGCAAACGGTAAGAGCTAGAATTCTGAAATTTGGAATGAGGGTAACTGATGGAGACCTAGAAAGGTGTACCAAAGTGTTTTTGGAAATTCGAACTACAAGTGTACGAAAGGTACTAAAATTTACTAAATTTAGTACCAATTGTATATTTTGAATGGATACAGCTAGAAATTCGGTATGGGAATCAAGGTTGGGTGGTGGTGATGATATAAGGAAATGGTTTTGGAAATTCGTACTTATGTGTACGAAATGTGCTAAATGGTACTAAATTTAGTACAACATGGATTTGGGTAAACAGATATAGCTGGAAACCTGAAATTTGGAATTAAGATTACTCTTAGATTGTAGGATTAAGGTAGTTTCGGAAAATCGTACTTATGAGTACGAAAAGTACTAAATGGTACTAAGCTGTGTACAATTTGAATTTGGGTGGACAGAGACAGGTGGAATACTGAATTACTGTTGGATTGAAGGATAGATGAAGTTTTAGATATTAGTACTTATGGGTACGAAAGGTACTAAATGGTACTAAATTTGGTACAATTTAGATTTGGGTGAACGGACACGTGGAATGCAAAAATATAGAATTATGATTACTGTTGGATTGTCGGATTGAGGAAGTTTTAGATATTAGTACTTATCGGTACGAAAAGTACTAAATGGTACTAAATTTGGTACAATTTGGATTTGGGTGAACGGAGACACGTGGAATGCAGAAATTTGGAAATAAGATTACTGTTGTATTGTCGGACTGAGGAAGTTTTAGATATTAGTAATTATGGGTACGAAATGGTACTAAATTTGGTACAATTTGGATTCGGATGAACGGGGCAGGTGGAATGCAGAAATTTGGAATTAAGATAACTGTTGGATGGTAGGATACAGGAAGTTTTGGATAATTGTACTTACGGGTACGAAAAATACTAAATGGTACTAAATTTAGAACAATTTGGATTTGAGTGAAAGGATAGAGTAGGATCCCTGCAATTTGGGATCAGGTTACTGTTGGAGTGTAGGATTAAAATATGGAGGTTTGGGAACTCGTACTATGTGAACTAAATGGTACTAAATTTAGGAAAAAGTGGATTTGGGCGAACGAATAGAGCAGGAATTCTGAAATTTGGAGTTAGGGTCATTGATGAAGAATAACAAAGAAATACCGTAGGGTTTTTGAAAATTCGAACTATAAGTGTACGAAAGGTACTAAATTTAGTACAATTTGGATTTGAGTGAACGAATAGCGGGAACCGTGAAATTTGTAATAATGGTCACTCCTGAAAAGTGAAGTGAAGGATGGACTAAAGGTCGAAAAGTACTAAATGGTACTAAAGTTAGTACAATTTAGATTTGGGTGAACGGATAGAGCTGGAGTCCTGAGTTTTAAATGAGGGTCGCTGATGGAGAGACTACGATAGACCAAAAGTCGAAAGTACTAAATGGTACTAAATTTTGTACAATTTGGATTTGGGTGATCGGATAGAGGTGGAATCCTGAAATTTGGAATGCGCTCAGTGATGAAAAGTAACAAAGATGGGCCAAAGGTCGAAAAGTACTAAATGGTACTAAATTTAATTCAATTTTGATTTGGGTGATCAAATAGAGCTGGAATCCTGAAATTTGGAATGAGGGTCACTGATGAATATTAACAAAGATGGACCAAAGTCGAAAATGACTAAATAGTACTAAATTTAGTACAATTTGGATTTGTGCTAACGGATAGAGCTGGAATCCTGACATTTGGAAAGAGGGTCTCTGATGAAGAGCAACAAATATGTTTTTGTACATTCAAACCATATGTTTACGAAAAGTGCTAAATTTAGGACATATTGAATTTGAGTTGGAATCATAAGTTTACGAAGTGTATTATATGGTACAAAATTTAGTACAATTTGAGTTTGAGAGAACGGATAGAGTTGTTAGTTAGTAGTTTTTGATTTTTATTTATACGAGAAGTTCTAAATAGTTCAATAATTTGTTTTAGGGGAACATATAAAGCTCGAATAGTAAATTGCGCTTGGGATATAGTTGGGATATAAATAGGTTCTTTTTTGAAACTTAAACCTATGTGTAGGAAAAGTATTACATTTGGTACCACTTTGATATTGTATAAACGGATTGGATTTGAATTCCAAATTTTTGTATAAAGGTCAATGTTTTTGTTTAGGTAAGTAGTTTTTAAATGCGTACAAAATCTGAAATTATGTAAGGACGTCGCTGAAATAAAATCCATTGATTTTATGTTCACCGAAGGCGGTTTCTAAATAATGTACTGATATCAAGTAGTCAAACGTGAAGTATCTTTTCAACAAAATTTTTTTTGTTTTAAACGTTTTACGAAGTTAATTCAAGGACCACATCTATGCGACAATTTTATGTTGTCAGGGGAAACAAAGAGGCCTAAAAATTGCATATATGTCAAGGCATGCACAGTAAGCAATTTTTTTTTTTTTTTTTTTTTGAAACAAGTTTTCAAAACTTTCATTGTGCAAATTCCGAAAATACAGCTACTTCGCATGCAAAATATGCAAAAAATCTTCAAAATGCTCTAAATCATCAAAATGTCCGTCCTAATAAATGTGAGAGAATTTAAGGTCAAAATAGGTATGTTATATTTCTAAAATTCCCAAAGTCGATATGTAGATATAGAAAACGTGGATTTCTATTGCCATTTTGAATACCGAACATTTTACGGGCCTATTCGCGTTCGAAACCGCTGAAAGTATAACCATGAATTTTGAATGGTACGCTATTGTTGTGAAAGGTTAAGATAAAATTTCCACTTTGAAATATTTTTTCATATAAATTCATATAAAATATTATTTATTTATATTTTATTCCCTTTCCGCATACGAAGTAGCGGGCCAACAAAAAAAATTGGTTAAAGCAACAATATATATTTTTACATATTTACAATACCCTATTTAGACGTAGGCACTTTTAACCATAACATCGATGATATCTTGGGTTGAAGAACATTTTCAGGAGATGTATAGGATAATCTGCGTATAGATCCCGGGTTCTACAATTACACTGTACTGTGGTCCTTGCGTGGAACAAAATTTTAAAAAAAATGAGGTACAAATTATAATACATACATATAAGCTCAAACACAGACCAACGTAAGGATTTGTATTGCATTTATGAATATGTTAACTCATCCCATTTTTTCATTGTTTTGAATTATAAGGACGAATATCGCGCTTCGGTTGGGCACATTTCAACAGTAGTTGTATTAAAGACGACATTATGAGTTTTAAATTGATCCCACTTTCGTTACCGAAATTGCTCAAATACTGGAGATATAGCAAAAGACACTCAGTATCCCAATTTCCAATTTGTGGAATTTATTTCCATGGTGGATATCTAAACTTCTGTTGGACATGTTCCAAGGGGAGAACCTGATAATGCAAGTAGACCGTCTGTGCATTAAATCAATAGTTTAATAGTTTAAAACTCTTATTACTCTCCCGCCCCGACTATAGCCTTTGTTCACTTGTTTTATAGTTTTCAGGTTGTTTTCTCAGGAACTTGATGAAGAAAACAATAATGCCGCTGTAATAAGAAAAACCATAGGTACAATTTTCGAAGCAGTATAGGAAAAGCATTTAAACTAAAATTTTGCGAATAAATTGAACTTTTGTGGAGGAGATATCACACCGATATACTCAATTTTTAAACTTTATTAAGGTCTAAATCTACTTCACACTGTCCTCACAAAAAACATATGTAAAAAAATCGACGAATTGCGATAAACGTTCACTTTTCATATTTTGAATTGTTTCAGTTAAACTTTTGGAGTTTTTTCAAATGTCTTGTACACCGTTATCCAAGAAATTCCATACAGAACTATAAATAACTTCAACTAATTTATTAAAAACCAGTTCCTAATTTATTTAAGTTTTTCGATATCAAAAATTCATTGAACACTGTTTTAAATGTGAATAAAAATAAATAAAAGATCGTGGCTAATTTATCACGTGCTGCGGAAACAAAACAAGCGACAAAAATATTTTTAACAAAAAAAAAACAAGTTTGCTTGCAGATCATCTTGGTACCAAGAGCAAAATACAATAAAAAATATTATGGTAAATCTGATACATTAATAAATTAGTTGGTTAACAATAAAAAATCACTTAGGTGACACCCGTTGATTTAAATTAACTATAACTGGAGTTGAATGTGTTAGCATGATGAGTATTGGATCGATTTGTCAATATCACAAAATGTTAGTAAACGAATAAAGAAGTATTTCCCATGAACATCCTAGAAGGAAAAGGCATCTGTGGATTTAGTTTCAGTTCAACGTTCAATTTCAGTTCAATTTTAAATGAAATGTTGTATAAAGGGAATGAATGTGAAATGAAAAAAAAAAATATAAAGATAAAATTTTTCATTTCACATTTTCATAGAACAAGAATCCAGCCCTGGTTTTAGCACCAAGTCCATTCAGTGTGTTGAACATAGCACAGCACCACTAATAGAGAATTTTTTGATAGGGTACCATAAAAGTGTTCACTAAATTTAAGATATTTTGAAGTTTTCTCCATATTTTTAAACCAAATTTGACTTCTTGGAAGGTACCAACAACCTCCATCACGGGTCAAATTGAATGTGAAATTAGAAAAATATTTTTCATTGCAAATTTTCATAGAACAAGCATCCGGCCCCTGGTTTTTACCACTTGGAAGCTACCAACATTTTCCAACACGGGTCAAATTTTGTTGTGTTTTTTTTTGTTTTCAATGTAATCAATCCTGTTCAATGTATTTTGGCAGTTTATGAAATTTTGGGTAAAAATACTTCTGAATTAATATTTTTTGACAATAATTTTCAATACAAACGGTGCATTACAATAGTTTTGATCAGAAAATATTTCTAATATTCCAAAAATAGTTTTTATTTTAAAAATTTTCCAAAAACATCCTTTATCAAGATACTGTTATAGCAAAACATCGTAGATATTCCGAAATATTTTTAATAAAAAAATTGTAATTTTTAATCTCAAAAATATTGCCATAACATCATTTTACAAAATGCTTTGCTAAAAAAACACCAAAATATTTCAAATATTTTTAATTAAGAAAATATAAAAAAAAAATTAGAGAATTCCAAAGTCCACAAAAGAAAAAAAACGTCACGACGCCAACAAATGATTTAGAGGTATATGTATGTGGGTGTACCTTTTTTTAAACGACAAACAACATTGTTTGCATTTTTCTGTGACTATTTTGGATAGTTCTTTTTTTTTGTTTTTGCTAAATTAAAAAAAAAAAAACATTAATTTATTTTCGAAAGACTTCTAGTCGCGTGGCTAGCTAGCTGCTTAGCGGTTTCTCAATCTGATCTGTCTCTAATATTTTATGAGTTTTTTTAGTTATTGGCTGGCTGACTAACCGCCGGCACCATGTGGGTGTCAGCCTCAATAGTTTTGTTTTGTTTTTCTTCATAATTCGCATTTGATTTTGAAAAAAAAAATAAACACAACTTTTTATGTTTATTTCTTCTGCTGCTTTTGATGACAGTTATTATTAATAACACACACTGTTAACAATTTAACACCTTCTCAATTTGGTAATGATATTTTGGTGACCCATTAAAGAAACGTTAACAATAAAATTGAAAGCAAATTTTTTATAGATGTGCTTATAAGGTTGGCCATCTTGTTTAAATATGGTTAAATATAGGCGCCATTAAGTCAATAAATTTATGTAATATGCCACAGCAAATGAATGTCAATTAAAAAAAAAACAACAAACACCTGTGTTTAATTTTGACGTAACTTGATAGTGGTACAGTAGCTTTTTAACAGACAACTTGCATTCAATATCGATATTATAATGTGTTGAAACTTTAATATTCTTGGAAGAATAAATATAAAGCAGGCATTATTAATTATTTTAAATATTAAAAGTTTTATGATGATGAAGGATGACGATGATTTTTTACGCTTCCGAAAGTAATTTTTATAAAACTCCCTATAATTTGTTTTAATTCCTTACTATCCTTAGTCTCTTCAATCAACCAATTCATTCCTCGGAAATTTTAGACTAATTACGGTAGCATAAAAAATAACTCACATCATTAATATTCTCACAAATTGATAATGCCAATTATCATTTAATTGATTATAATTATATTTTGTATAATTCTCTCATTAATATTGTCATAATATAGTCCATAGAAAATGAATATTTAATTCATGAGTCGACTTAATAGAACCAGATCACTTCTAAATATATAATGCGTAATACAATTGGAAACAATTGGAATAGATAAATAAAATAAGTGCTACCGTTCACCATCTTTCATAATACTATTGAAAGTACGAAACCGGTTTAACATTTTAAAAATGAAAATAATTTTGAAAGTCAAGCTCAACAAAACGTAAACCCTTTCTAAAAGAAAGAGTGTCTTCATAGACCCTTTCTGAAAGAAATGGTGCTTCTATACAAATCTTTTTGCTTTGCTTCTATGCACCCTTTATAAAATGCAGCTTCCATAGACCTTTTCTAAAAGAAAGGGTGCTTCCATACACCGTTTCTGAAACACAATTTTTGAAAGAAAAGGTGCTTTCATAGAACCTTTCTCAATGAAAGGGCGCTTCCATACCTTTCTCAATGAAAGGATGCTTCTATAGACCCTTTTTGAAAGAAATGGTGCTTCCATAGACCATTTCTAAAAGAAAGGGTGCTTCTATAGACACTTTTCTGAAAGAAAGGGTGCGTCTATAGATACCTTTCTGAGAGAAAGGGTACTTCTATAGACCTTTTCTAAAAGAAAGGGCGCTTCCATAGACCCTTCCTAAAATAAAGGGTGCTTCTATAGACCCTTTCTGAGAGAAAGATTGCTTCTTTAGACCCTTTCTGAGAGAAAGGGTGCATCTTTAGACCCTTTCTAAAAGAAGGGGTGATTCTTTAGACCCTTTCTAAAAGAAGGGTTGATTCTTTAGACCCTTTCTAAAAGAAGCGGTGGTTCTATAGACGCCTTTCTGAAAGAAAGGGTGCTTCTTTAGACCCTTTCTGAAGGAAAGGGTGCTTCTTTAGACCCTTTCTGAAGGAAAGGGTGCTTCTTTAGACCCTTTCTGAAGGAAAGGGTGCTTCCAAAGACACTTTCTCAAAGAAAGGGTGCTTCCAAAGACACTTTCTCAAAGAAAGGGTGCTTCCAAAGACACTTTCTCAAAGAAAGGGTGCTTCCAAAGACACTTTCTCAAAGAAAGGGTGCTTCCAAAGACACTTTCTCAAAGAAAGGGTGCTTCCAAAGACACTTTCTCAAAGAAAGGGTGCTTCCAAAGACACTTTCTCAAAGAAAGGGTGCTTCCAAAGACACTTTCTCAAAGAAAGGGTGCTTCCAAAGACACTTTCTCAAAGAAAGGGTGCTTCCAAAGACACTTTCTCAAAGAAAGGGTGCTTCCAAAGACACTTTCTCAAAGAAAGGGTGCTTCCAAAGACACTTTCTCAAAGAAAGGGTGCTTCCAAAGACACTTTCTCAAAAAAAGGGTGCTTCCAAAGACACTTTCTCAAAGAAAGGGTGCTTCCAAAGACACTTTCTCAAAGAAAGGGTGCTTCCAAAGACACTTTCTCACAGAAAGGGTGCTTCCAAAGACACTTTCTCAAAGAAAGGGTGCTTCCAAAGACACTTTCTCAAAGAAAGGGTGCTTCCAAAGACACTTTCTCAAAGAAAGGGTGCTTCCAAAGACACTTTCTCAAAGAAAGGGTGTTTCCAAAGACACTTTCTCAAAGAAAGGGTGCTTCCAAAGACACTTTCTCAAAGAAAGGGTGCTTCCAAAGACACTTTCTCAAAGAAAGGGTGCTTCCAAAGACACTTTCTCAAAGAAAGGGTGCTTCCAAAGACACTTTCTCAAAGAAAGGGTGCTTCCGTAGACCCTTTCTAATGAAAGGGTGCTTCTATAGACCATTTTTGAAAGAAAGGGTGCTTCCATAGACCCTTTCTAAAGAAAGGGTTCTTCCATAGACCCTTTCTAAAGAAAGGGTTCTTCCATAGACCCTTTCCAAAGGAAGGGTGCTTCCATAGACCATTTTTGAAGAAAGGGTGCTTCCATAGACCCTTTCTAAAGAAAGGATGCTTCTATAGACCATTTCTAAAAGAAAGGGTGCTTCTTTAGACCCCTCTAAAAGAAAGGGTGCTTCTTTAGACCCCTCTCTAAAAGAAAGGGTGTTTCTTTAGACCCCTCTCTAAAAGAAAGGGTGCTTCTTTAGACCCCTCTCTAAAAGATGGGTGCTTCTTTAGACCCCTCTCTAAAAGAAAGGGTGCTTCTATAGACCCTTTCTTAGAGAAAGGGTGCTTCTTTAGACCCTTTCTAAAAGTAGGGGTGCTTCTATAGACGCCTTTCTGAAAGGAAGGGTGTTTCTATAGACACATTTCTGAAAGAAATGGTGCTTCTATAGACACATTTCTGAAAGAAATGGTGCTTCTATAGACACATTTCTGAAAGAAGGGTCCACAAGGAAAACCATATGTAAAAAAATCCTCGAACAGCTCCTTTAGAAGAAATGTTTGTGTGGGAGCAAGCCGAAGGTGTTGTCCGTTATAGACCTTCTTGGAACTTCATGTACGTTTGGAAAATTGTGGAAAATTTGAACCAAATCGGATCCTGAACTAAGTTGAACTGAACATACTGACCTAGTTCACACGTTCATTTCGAAGAAGCGTACAATTGAACTAGTTCAACTGTAGGTTTCGTGTTAACCGTTTTAGTAAAGCGCAATTATTTGCTTGTAGCAGTTCTCTCACAGGGTTTTACCAAAGAAATACTAAACTACACAGAAAGTCACTTTTTAGTGAATCGTTTAGTAAAATTACACAAAAAATATTTTTTTACTGAATCGTTCAATAGAATTTCTATATTTCGTTCCTGAAACATACAATACTTGTAATAGGATCACGGGTGATACCGTTTTTAGTGACATTTTCCAACCGATTTGACTGTTTGTATTTCGTAGTAGTAGTAGGACATATTTGACTCAGATCTGGCATTACGCTGAACGGCATTTGTGCCAGCGCAGTTCTCTTGCCTAGGGAATTAGTTTCAACCCGAAGGTTATTCCGAGTAAATTGAGTCCGTTCCTATAGTGTAGTAGTTCTCTCGCAAATAAATTTATTAGGTTATTTTAGTCTACTAGTTCCTTCGCTAAGAGTTTACTGAGTTCATTAAAAAAAAAATATCTCCTAAGAAACTTTTTGCCAAGTTTTCCTTAATTTCAATCAATTCTTCGACAATCCATTGACCGTAATGTATAGCAACATAGTATCGAATCATCAACACCCCAAAAACAACATCCATGGAGTTTACATAATTTATGGCAATCAGTAGCTGAGATTACTACAAAATATACTGGGTTACAACGAGCAAATTAATGAATAGAGTGAAGCTGGAACATCATCATCAAACAACAGTTTGATGCTGCTCTTCCTCGAAACAATCAACCCAGTAGCCACCGAGCTACACAACACAATACACATATGGCAATACACATTCAATTTAGAGAGTGTCGGGTTGTTATTTCTAAATTAGAATATGTGATGTTGCTGTTTGCAATGTGTTGAAAAATTGCAACAACAACAACAAAAATAGGAAAACCAAAAACTTGTGTATGTATTTCAAGCATTTGCTACTGGTTTTTCATTATTACTTTATAGACTCGAAGAAATGTTGCAGTTTAAATTTCAGAATGAAAACTTGGCTCTGGCCGAGCATGGTATAACTCCAACATAAGAAATTATAATCAATGAAAATATGAGGTTCTTCAAAGCACCTTAACTCAAGGAGAGGCTATACTGTATTTTTATGAATTGTGAACCCAAAGTAAAAAATAACATTAAAATGTGGTTGGGAGGGTAAGCAAAGACTTAATTTTAGAACACCCAGGAAGCAGAGGTGATTTTCTTTTACTTGAGCAAATCCAGTAAGAAATTGTGACTATAACTTTCATAATTCCCAAAATCAGCATGCCTTATTAGGGGAACTGTATCAAAATGTGGTCCTGTTGAGGTTAGTTTTTAAGACTCCAGTAACCTAAAATGGGAAACCAAACTTAGCTGAAAACTATACAAGCTGCACCAATACGTGTATTTTTCAAAACAATTTTTTTAACAGTTTTCTTTCGAG
This sequence comes from Musca autumnalis, assembly GCF_047663935.1. Taxonomy (NCBI): domain Eukaryota; kingdom Metazoa; phylum Arthropoda; class Insecta; order Diptera; family Muscidae; genus Musca; species Musca autumnalis. Next base: position 161,983,746 of record NW_027411644.1, read on the forward strand.
TGTTTGTCACCGCTTCATTCATACGTCAATAATTCCAGTTCTAGTATACAACAGTTAGACATGGGTTGCAAAAAGAAGCCTACATTTGTTTTAATAAAAATATTTTTCTCTATATCCAATATTTGCATACCAGTTACCACCATCGCCACCACTCAATTATGAATTTTTCATCATTATTGCGCAAAACAAGGAAATACTTTAAGACCCTCTCTGTCCGTTGCATTTTGCCGCCCATTATAGAGTGTTTAGACGTAATTTGAAAATATGAATGACTTGATGGGTGGAATGTTTGCTTTAAGAATAGAATCTCTATACTAAATTAGAATATATTTTCAACGTCATCATTGCAAATTTCCCTTGACTTTGACAAATAACATTTAAAAAGTCTTACCATATATAAATAATATTTGATTGATATATTTCAACAGACATACCTGCAAAAAAAAAATAAAAAAAAATTTAAATTTATAACTTCAAAATTTTAAGTAGATATTGTAAATTTCAGTCTATAATAGTTTATATGTTTAGTATTAAGCGATACATGAGCTTAATATGACAAAGCAAAAGTGGTTTTTCATAGATCTTTACAGTCACCGTTTCTGTAACTTAAACGAATATATTAATTACACAGAAAAAAACCATAATTATGAATTTTTCACTAATTCCGTTCATAATTTTGTTGTCCATAATTTGAGTGCACCTCTTTTAAAGTAAATATACAAATTTTTGTATTCATGTACAAAGTTCTATTTTTTCAAAAGTATGAATGATTTCCTAAAATACAAAAATAAATTTTCTAGTTTCCCCTACTTTCCCCATTATTTGCTCTCTGTTTTTTTACTCTCTCGCGGTTTTTGTGCTTTGCCTATGTGTTGTGGTTCGTTTTGCTTCTATTGTTTTCGCCTTTCCTCCCCTCCATCGTAAACTACCACACTAACAAACCAAACACGTATAGATGTCGTTTGTTGTCAGAAAACGATCTCTATATCAATCAGCTGGACTGTTTTTCAGATTCAACTAATATGCTGACGTTGGTTTATATAATATTTGATTTGATATAACATTTGATTTGATATAACATTTATTATCAAATAATGTTGATAATTATAATAAAACAGTTGTCGAAAGGATTATCAAAATAAATTTCTGACTAAAATTTGTCAAAATGGTTAATTGCAAAGAATTACCAAAAGTTCTTTATGTTTCATATCATTTATTTTTTTAAGCCCCAACAAACATAGTTAAATATGAAATAATGATGTGTTACAATAGACTGTCTACAGATAGAACAACAACAAAAACTCAGACTAGACCACTTATTGTCTTTCACCCAAGTGTTGTTGGGGTATTGGTTTCCGTTTATTGTGTTCTATTATTTTTTAAGAGTCTTAAGAATATTGTTCCCCATCTCCAATGGCCGACCACTCGTCGTTTAGATTTGGTCAATGGTATTATTTCACTACTCCAGAGGAGAATGTATGTCTGCATTTGAAATGTGTACAATGACCATGGTTTTGATTTCGAAATAGACAAAAACAGAGTAACCGCTACAATCACCAAAGCTACCATATCACCAATATTATGAATGTAACTATGGTTATGGATGGTGGGAATAAATGTTGGCTACACTCACTTCTTGGAGTAACATTTCAAACTTCACATTTCTTATATATTCTATAGAAATGTGAAGTTTTTTCTTGTTTCTTTCTTCTCTTAACTCCCTCCATTTAAAGTCTAGCGGCCGTTGTGGTACAGTTTAAGCACGCGTTTTGTTTGCAGCAGGTATTTTGTTCCAAAGTCGATTGTGGCTGCTGCCATCTGTTGTTTTATTTATTACCACTCACCCATTCCAGGCCGACTGACTAATACAATCGCTTGTTTTCTGTGTCCGTCCAGTCCAGTTTTAGTTTTTTCTTTCTTTCTTTAACAATGATCTGTTACCATTTACTATGCCAACATATTATTTTACATAATGAATGCCAAACTAAGCAGAGAACCCGCTTTCAAACTGCCTTGGCCAAGAAGAAATTCTCCGTTAAAGAAAATTACTATATTTGATTTGTGCTAAAGAAGAAATCATCTTAAGGCTAAAACGTTTTTCTGCACTTACGCTCACCCCTCCATAAGAAAATCACCACCATAACACACACCGAGGAGTTCATGAGCAAAAGGGGGTAATTGTTAAAGAATGATAGAAATTGTACATTTAATTTCTGGAGTTTCCTTATAAAGAATCAGCGTGATCATATTTCTAATAAGCACACAGAGAACAAATTTGCTGGATCTGACAATATTGTAAAGACATTGTCAGATTGGATATGTAATATTGTCCGTACAAAAATAGATTTGGTGAAAATCTCCTAATAAGGGAACAATTAAATTAATCATGTCATTTGTCCAATTAACAATGTGTATGATCGCATCAACAATATATGAATACATTGAGAAGATAGTTTCCCGATTATGTGGTGAAAATATCGAGTTCTTCTCTTTATTATTTAATCATTGTCATTATTTATTTACCTCAATATTGAGAAATAATAAATGTAGAAATTACATCAAAATTATTTGGAAAATGTATATGAGAATTATATACAACCAAATCAATCATTTTAGTAACCGGTTTTCTGGCATGAGCATACTTTTTGAAAAAAATAGGTCATGTATGTATGATGATTTGTGATTTTTTATCACATTTCTCCCCAGGAAAAAAGGTGTTGCCACATGCAACGAATAACCCATTACGAAGTCATATTAACAAGTTACCTTCTGCATTACCAGTTGGCTGAAAAAATCTTAGCATAAACGTACTCAGCACCGTTTAACGTACGATCATGTGTTGTGTTGTTTACGATGACTTGAAAAACCGTCCCATTATATTTCACAACTTTCGATGTGGATTATCACAACAAGAGTGCTTCGATGAACTTAAATATTTCTAACTTAAATATTTTCCGTTTCGGAAAAGAGAGTTCCTATGCCTGCTACAGACCCATTCTGAGATTAATGGTACTTCTATAGACCCGTTCTGAAATAAATGGCCTTTCTATGGACCTTCTCTATAAATAAAGGATGTTTCCGTAGACTCATTCTAAAAGAAAGGTTACTCCTATAGACCCTATCTGAAAGAAAGGGTGCTTCTATAGGACCTCTTTGAAAGCAAGGGAGCTCCTATAGACCCTTTCTTAAAAAAAGATTGCTTCCATATCTGGAAGAATGTGTGCTTCCATAGACCATATCTGGAAGAAAGGGAGCTTCCATAGACCATATCTGGAAGAAAGTGTGCTTCCATAGACCATATCTGGGTGCTTCATAGACCATATCTAGAAGAAAGGATGCTTCCGTAGACAAATCTGGAGGAAAGGGTGCTTTCATACACCATATTTGGAAGAAAGGGTGCTTCCATACACAATATTTGGAAGAAAGGGTGCTTTCATACACCATATTTGGAAGAAAGGGTGCTTTCATACACCATATTTGGAAGAAAGGGTGCTTTCATACACCATATTTGGAAGAAAGGGTGCTTTCATACACCATATTTGGAAGAAAGGGTGCTTTCATACACCATATTTGGAAGAAAGGGTGCTTTCATACACCATATTTGGAAGAAAGGGTGCTCTTGGAAGAAAGGGTGCTTCCATAGACCATATCTGGAAGAAAGGGTGATTCCATAGACCATATCTGGAAGAAAGGGTGCTTCCATATACCATATCTGGAAGGAAGATTGCTTCCAAAGACCCTTTTTGAAGGAAAGGGAGCTATTCTAGACCCTTTTTGAAAGAAAGGGAGCTACTATAGACCCTTTCTTAAAAAAGGGCGCTTCTATAGACCGTTTCGGAAAGAAAGTGAGCTCCTACAGACCCGTTCTAAATGAAAAAAGGTGCGTCGGTAGACCGTTTCGGAAGGAAATGGAGGTCCTAAAAACCTATAGTATAGACTCTTTCTGAAATATATGGTGCTTCTTCCGATAAATTCGAAAAATGAATAAAGAAACGGGCAGAATAAAAATGTGGAGCGTGGTAAAATTGAATATGAATTCACCATAACAGTTCTTAAAATAGAACATATTGTAACGAACATATCCGGTAGATTTAAGTTAATTTAGCTATTTCCGTTTATTTAAAATTATGAGTTGTAACGTACATTTTTATAAAAAGTTACTTTATTTGAATCAATTTTACAACAACAACTACAGTATAGAATTTTTTACAGTCATGAAATTATCGCTTTGTCGCCCATGTTTATTTTGCTATTGTTTTATGTGATACTCTCTCCCATATTTGTTTTGATCATTCAGTTTTATCTTAAGTTTTCTTCTACATTGTGACTTCATACATTAGTACCCATTCTACTCTCTCGTATTTATTACCTGTGCCTCATCTGCGAATATTATTTGGTTGCATTTCGTTCTAACATTGGCGATCATTCTAGACTGAGGATTCTAGAACAGTCTATGCTTCAACGGGAGAATAACAGGTGGTTCAGTGAGTTGTAAATCAGACAGCGATTTAAAACCATCAACTAATCGAAGCAAAGTGCAAACTTAGTAAAGTCAATTTGTGTACGAATAAGTGAAGTAACCTTAATAGATCATTTCGACACCTCCAAATAATAGTATGCTAAGTCTAAAAAGTGAGTTTTGCAGGAGAAGCTCTCAAAGTTTGGAATTTTTTTAAACTTCAGTACTATGCTAAGTCAATATTTTTTTATAACTTCTGTTCGGATTGACCGATCATTACCAAAATTAGACAGAATTTAAGTTAAAGGACGTTCGACACCTCCAAATAATAGTTTGCTAATTCTGAAAAGCAAGTTTTGCAGGACAAGCTCTAAAAGTTTGGACATTTCTTTGACCTTCAGTACTATGCTAAGTAAAATATTTGTTTATAACTTCTGTCCGGATTGTCCGATCATTACCAAAATTTGACAGAATTTAAGTTAAAGGACGTTAAATATAAAAATGTAAAGAACTTGAAAACATGCTAAGGCGACTTAGCATACTATTGTTTGGAGGCGTCGATTTATAACTTAAAATCCTGTGTTTTATGAAGTACAAGTCGTATCGGTGAATAAAACAAGTCGTCACGGTGTTAAGTTAAACATAATTCCATAATGTTTGGTTTACATTTACGAAATCCACTCGATTTCAACTGTCCATTCTATTGATTAAACGTCAAACGAAATCCAATGGATTTCAGATGAGTTTTCATTGGACGTATACGCAAAGGAATTGACAGTTGAAATCGAGTGGATTTCGTAATGTAAACCAAGCATAACACTATCTTGTTTTAACTTTCTCGCTGAAGGAATAAAATATTATTACTGGAAGCCCCAAACCCATCCTTAGTTACCCTTTTTATCACATAGTTGTTCCTCAGCTCTTATTGCATTGCACGTATTTCAGATAATAGTCGAAAATTATATCTTAAGTTTATTTGATTATGGTTTCATTATTTTTCATCAGCATTTAGGCGTTCAAAGTAATGCAAAAACATTTTTAAACGCCCTATTACTGTGCTTGTGCACTTCTTTCTGCAACAGAAGGAATTGGCAGGCAGCTGCAGCACCAAAAAAAAAAATCGGAGCTGTCTTGCTGGACTACTGCACCACTCTATGTTGTGGCGGTGCATGGCCATTACGCTCTCCAGAGCCAGCTTCAGCTAATGATAATAAATGAATAAATCTGATATTGTTAACTAGAAGGCGTTTACCGTTTATTTGACCCAGTGCCGTAAACAATAATTACAATTAAATCTCATATTACTGGAGGAGATCTTGGCTTTTTCTTCTTCTACAACTCTAGAGTTGATGGCATACTATTCGATAAATATGCATTTCTTTTACAATGGGGGAGCAAAAAGTCCATGCAGATAGAATTACATGGAAACAATGTCTAGTTTCGGATTTTATTTATATAAATTGTATGGCAAACAAAAAGGCTTGTATATCACCATTGTTAAGGTCTTTCTTTTTCTGCATTTATGGTTAACTGGCTAACCATAAACATGTCAATCATTTTAACACCAACTCTTGTTAATACCTGGTAATTACATCTATCATCCATTCCAGGGACGTAGCCAGGATTTCATTTCGGGGGGGGCCCACCTGACCAAAAGTTCATGTTAGCGAAAATTTCTTATTTAGCAAAGACGTAAACCTTATTTTAGACTTATATTACTGATTAAAAAATAATGTTCATTAATATATTTAAATAAAATGACGTAAGTCTTCTTGGCCAATGTCCCTTGTCTTTTTGACAATATACACTGTGCAACAAAATTCAATTTTTTTCAAAATGATGGGAAAAATCGAGTAGATTATGAAAGTAGAGCTAAAAATATGAGACACGTGTATCGGCGTTTTTAAAGTTTACGTCGGAAAGTAACCAAAATAGGCGGGGCAAGTTCCGCCCATTTTTAATTTCTTCGAAATATTCGAATTAAGATATCTTGGAATCCTTGCATTTCAGGTATATAGTGTCTTCAGCAACTTTACTCAGAAGGGTATGGGGAATATTTTTGATAAAAATTTTAACCCTCATGCTGTTCATCAAAGGGGTCTTTTTGTCCATTTTTTGAAAATCTTTCAAAAACCCCTTAAAACGTGATCGTATCAAATCCAAATATTCTACAAAATTATTCGTCATAAAATTTTACCATAGGTCTCAGAATACACCAAATCTTTAACTCATGTCTAATCGCCAGGAATTTCTAAAAATGAAAAACACGTTTTAGGGTTAAAGTCGGACTTCATCTGAGTTTATTAAAAATTGACCTACAAAACATAATTTTAGAGAGTTTATGTCAGAGACAAAAATATTCTTCATCAAATTTCGCTATGGGTCACCAAAGAAATGAAATGTCTATTTACATTTTATAGCATGAAAATATCAGTATCAATTGTGAGTCTATCCATGATGAAATTTCGATATCCTTCCACAGAGTATTTCTAAAATTTTCAGAGAAGGATAATTAGTAAATATGGTTTCACTTCCTTTATGCTAATTATTTAGTTATAAGTAAAAACATGAAATAAATATACGCTTTGCTTTTTTGCAACAAGCGTTCTCGGATCCGCTATTACTACAGTACAAGTTTTTTTAGGGGCAAGTCCATACTTCCAGAGAAAATGTCTCGAAAGCTTTAAAAAGAACACCTACCATGTGCGCACAACAACTTTCAAACCGGATACTACGTTGGTTCACACTTTGTTTAGCGCCATATTTCTGCGAGCCTTATATAAAGTTCGAAGATGGTGATTTTCGGTCTACTCCTTCTGGTATTTCCCCTCAAATTTCAAGAATTTTAGCTAAAGCGTTATGTGCGATTTTTCTTGAATGGAGCAACAGATTTGGACCAAACTTTGGATTTAGTAATATTTTGTCCAAGCTTAGTTTTAGCTCGAAAATGAACCACATTGGTGAAGAACTGAAATGACTGGTGGGCGCAATATCTTTTAAAAGGAATGACCCCCAAAATAATATCTACTTCCAAAATAAACTATGTTGGTCCGGTCCATTCCTTCAGGTACGTTCTTCGCAACACTTGTGATCAATGATAAAATCTATATTTTGTTGGCAAGTTCATACGTCTGCAAATGGCTACACAATTCTGAAAATCTCCTAATACATAGCTCCGGGTTAAAGGATTTTGGTTATGAAGCCGCTATTCAATCTCTCCACAGATGAAAGTTTTAGTTCACACAGGCTCAGGGTATATTCCTGTCCGCAAAGCCGACTTGTTGAGATTTTGACGAAGAAGAATCTGTTTCCGACCAGTTTTTTATACCCTACACCACTATGTGGGGAGGGTATTATAAGTTGGTCTCGACGAGCTGAGTCGATATGGCTATGTGTGTCCGTCCGTCTGTCTGTCCATCTAAACCTTTTAATCACACTACAGGTCGTAATTTTGATCAGATAGTCACGAAATTTTGGTTGCTTATGGGGGTCCCAGAGAGAAAGAGCCATATTATGTTTGGTGTTATGTTTGGATTATATTCCCTAAAAGAAATGTTTACCAGTGAAAAGCTTATGCACAGGGGTAGTGGTGTAGGGTATCACATGGTCGGCCCCGTCCCGACTATAGCCTTTGCTCACTTGTTTGATTTCGTTTGTCGTCACAAAGTCCTTTGCCGAAGAAGGAAAAAGGAACATTTCTAGAAATGTGTATCCATGGAAAGTACGTACCAAAATACAATTCAATTCAATGTAATTTTGAAATATTAGAAATAATATGCGATAAATAGGCATTTACAAATGTTTAGCAAGAGACCAGTTTCAAATAATCTCAAAGGGCGACACTGCGGTGAAAAAGAACTATATCATAAAAAAATGGTTGATATAGTTTTTTTTTTGCAAATTTCAAACATAATAAAGAATTGGTAATTGTTATGATGTTCAAAATAGTTCATTACAAAAACGTGTTAGAAACTATATACAAATATTTAAAACCACAAAATTATTGTTGAATTGCTCTTATCAAAAATTTCAAAAACAAAAGATCGCAAGAATGTTTTTTCTAGATGTTGTTTATAAGCCAAAGTATTGGATGTAATATGCAACAAACGTTCAACAAATACAAATAAACATCTTGTTCGGAAATCAGTAACACTAAACGGTTAAACAACACCTTAAAACTTAACAACAAATATGCGGAAAATTGCTCAAAAAGCCTAACGTGTTCATTAGTCTTTATACTTTCAAATATGTTGGACAATAAGTATACCAATGTATTTAAATAATTCTCTGTAATACTTCCTCCAAACACTTTACATATTTCTTGAAACATTTAGAACATTTTAACATTTCATTCAAAAATTAAAAATATGTGTACCATAAGCTAATATCCTATGGGATCGAAAATCATTTCGGGGGGGGCCCGGGCCCCCCGGGCCCCCCCCCTGGCTACGTCGGTGATCCATTCCATTCCACTCTAATTGTGTATTTGTAGGCTTTTACTTTGAAGGCCTTGTAAGCGTCTTTATTGCAGCATTGTTACCTTAAACGAACTGCGGCAGCCTTTCACTGTCAATGACTCTTTGAAAGGAAAACCAAAAACCCCAAAGTTTAGAGTGAGGTTGATTAATTGCAATGCCGTTTTTATGAGTGAGAAACTAAACACAATGTAAATATTAATTTATCAATTATCTTAGGCTGAAAGTGAAAACTTTTAGACTTTGTTATATGAATTGTTATTAACGAGGTAATGCTAGGAATTTATGATATATCTTACGTTTTGTCAGAGTTTGAAAACATTTTTAGAATAATTCTGCCCCTCCAGCCAAAGAATATATTTAGATTTCTCTAAGAAATCTTCAATGCAGCCTGGCTGAATGAAGGTTTCCATAGGAAATCTTCAATTCAGCCTGGCTGAATGAAGGTTTCCATAGGAAATCTTCAATTCAGCCTGGCTGAATGAAGGTTTCCATAGGAAATCTTCAATTCACCCTGGCTGAATGAAGGTTTCCATAGGAAATCTTCAATTCAGCCTGGCTGAATGAAGGTTTCCATAGGAAATCTTCAATTCAGCCTGGCTGAATGAAGGTTTCCATAGGAAATCTTCAATTCAGCTTGGCTGAATGAAGGTTTCCATAGGAAATCTTCAATTCAGCTTGGCTGAATGAAGGTTTCCATAGGAAATCTTCAATTCAGCCTGGCTGAATGAAGGTTTCCATAGGAAATCTTCAATTCAGCCTGGCTGAATGAAGGTTTCCATAGGAAATCTTCAATTCAGCCTGGCTGAATGAAGGTTTCCATAGGAAATCTTCAATTCAGCCTGGCTGAATGAAGGTTTCCATAGGAAATCTTCAATTCAGCCTGGCTGAATGAAGGTTTCCATAGGAAATCTTCAATTCAGCCTGGCTGAATGAAGGTTTCCATAGGAAATCTTCAATTCAGCCTGGCTGAATGAAGGTTTCCATAGGAAATCTTCAATTCAGCCTGGCTGAATGAAGGTTTCCATAGGAAATCTTCAATTCAGCCTGGCTGAATGAAGGTTTCCATGGGAAGATTTTTTATAGGAAATCTGCAATTCAGCCTGGCTGAATTAAGATTTCTATAGGAAATCTGCAATTCAGCCTGGCTGAATTAAGATTTCTATAGGAAATCTGCAATTCAGCCTGGCTGAATTAAGATTTCTATAGGAAATCTGCAATTCAGCCTGGCTGAATTAAGATTTCTATAGGAAGTCTGCAATTCAGCCTGGCTGAATTAAGATTTCTATAGGAAGTCTGCAATTCAGCCTATAGATAAGATTTCTATAGGAAATCTGCAATTCAGCCAGGCTGAATAAAGATTTCTATAGCAAAATCTTCAATTCAGCCTTCCATTATGCCTGAGTTTCATAATATGCGATCATAAAGTACCCCTCAGATAATAAAAAATCTCTTGAAAATCATTTCTATGCACTCGAGTGATTTTCATTAAATTAAATTGCGTGTTGATGGTCAATTAAGTGAAAATATTATTATTACAATGTTATGTGAATATGTGAAAAATAAAAAGTCGTTAGAGGGAGTGGAATTTTATGATAATGGCGATCTAATAAAAAATAAGAAGAAACCCCAAACAAAATAGTTAGATCAAAACTCTTTTGAATCTTTCCGGGCATAAAAACCACACAAACTTTACAATCAAATTCTCGTACAAGGAAATTATTATGTGGTTTTTATGTAAAATATTTTTACAGCTGCAAGTTTATGCATGAAGCCCTAAAACACAATCATCATTACACAGTTTTATGGAAATGAAATCAGTGCATTTATCAACGGTTATAAAGTGATTTTTTTTCTCGCCCCCTCTTCCATGGTAGTGGATGCGTGCGTGTGATTCAATTGCAAAGTATGTCTGCCTGTGTAAGTTCAACTCCTAGCCAGCCATTGCTTGCGCTGTATATTTTTATATTACTATTACTATGGAAGCTTGGTGTTGTTCAGCATTTTTGAACTTTGTACATAGAGGTTAAATGAAAATTTCAACAACTTTGAAAAAAAGTAAGAATTGCAACACCAAGCACCACCATCACCACACCATCACATTTAATGCCAATGCTGATGATGGTGCCACCGCCACCATTTCTTAGTACGATTTTGTTTGCAACAACTTTTAATTGAATGAATGAATGAAAACCATAGAAATGTTTCATGATGGAGATGATGACAACAACGATCATCATAATCGCCATTACCATCACCACCGCCACCACTATAGTGACGTTTCGTCTATCCATCCGTTTGTCCATCGTTGCATCCATTCATCCGCTTGCATGATGCTGCATTTAACTATTTATGCAGCAAGCAAACAACCCCAATGTGCTCCAATATGGGGCAATAACTGTGCTGCTAAAACAACAAACATACGAGGAGAGTATTATGAATAAAAAAGATGTAGAGAAAAGAAAATAGAAGAAATCAAAACAAGAATATAAAAATCAACATGAATTTCCATAGAAAAAAAGACGTTCGTTCTATCTACACACCCAGCAAACCAAATGTCTGATGTCCGACACGTCTGAACAATTTCGGAAGCAAAGTCGTTCAGATTTCGTTCCGATTTCTAAACGATTTTTCGGATAGGAAATAGTTCAGATATTGTACCGATTTCGTTCAGATTTCGGAACGAATGTCGGATAGAAATCTTCTTTCCGAATTTCTTATGGATTTTCTTCAGATTTCGTTACGAAATCGGACCGAAATCGATCCGATGTCGCTGCGACATTTTGTTCCGAAATTATGTCAACCACTTCATACAACTTTCGTTAAGATATCGTTACGATTTCGGACGATACGTCCGACATTTTGTTCCGATTTCGTTACGAAGTCGGTACGATTGGTTTGCTGGGCATACATATGAATACGTTAGTGGTGTTATGATGTTGGCACTTGTTATTTGTTTATACAGCCAAGGGAAAATGTCTGTTGAACAAATGAATTCGGTCAGTTGGACCGATTGAAAACAAAAAAAAATTATTGTAACCGTTTGAAAAGGCCCGCGTGACACGACACAGTATCGCGATTTCGTAGCTACGTAGGCCAAAAGCATTAAGAGTTTACAAATAAGTCATGCATGCCCAACATGGCATAGATGATAAATACTCAAAATGTGTAAATCTCTGGGACCATCTGGGCATTTCAATAGGCATCGATATATCCCAAAACCAAAATTCGTGCTCATAGTTGACATGTCCTAGCGTGACATATTTGCTAAACTTTGTAAACATTGTACAAAACCCAGAAAAAGTGTGCAACACGTTTGTTATGCGTGTTTTGAATTTCATTGAAAACAATTTTAAATGCATTTGAAGAGGCCCACGTGACACGATACAATATGGCGATTTAGTAGTATTCAGTGAAAACAAACAAATTCATAATAAAATCGTTAGAAATCACGCGTGACACGACATAACAAATAAGTCAAGCATCCACAAGGATAAATAAATCAAGCAAGCAAGGACAATAAACATTCAGAATTTCTAAATCTCTAGGATCATGGTGACCATGGTCCAATCTAATGAACGAGATAAGCGAATGAACTAGATATGGTTCCGTTGGTTCAATTCATGGAATTGTTCATTTGAACTAATCAATTTTCACATGTAATCCAATAATTTCAGTTGCAATTCGAAACATTTCACTTGTAATTTGAGAATTCCAATTGATATTTGATTTATTTTATTTGTAATTTGAATTTTTTCATTTGTATTTCGAATTATTTCATTTGTAATTCGAATTTTTTCCTTTGTAATTTGAACTTTTTTCATTTGGAATTCCAAATGAAAAACTTGGATTTACAAATGGAAACTTCAAATTACAAATGGAAAGATTCGAATTACAAATTAAATAATTCGAATTACAAATGAAAAAATTCAAATTATAAATGAAATAATTCGAATATCAAATGGAATTCTCAAATTACAAATGAAATAATTCGAAATTCAATTGGAATTCTCAAATTACAAGTGATATGTTTCGAATTTCAAATGAAATAATCAAATTACAACTGAAATTCTTCGAATTACATATGAAAATGGTGTAGTATTTGGCAATCGAACTTTTTTATTCCGTTCGCCAAATGAATTCAGGTCGTTATTTTCGTTCGTTGGCTCAGTATTACATTTGAGTCTATCATTTTCTTGTGAATGTAGTTCATGCTCCCTCTGCTCATAATAGAGTTGGGCAATCTTTCCCAAAAGGAACTATATACGAGGGTCACTAAAAAACCTTCTGGCCTAGGCAACAGGCAGTGTCGCTAGGCGTCATTTTTTTTTTTTTTTTTTTTTTTTATTTCGATGTAATATATATAAGCCTACTAAGGCCGATGATACTATATTACAATAGAAAAATATAAATAGTTAGTTAAAAATACAAACAATTCATCGATAATTAAATTCAATAATTATAATTAAAAACATTGCGCATGCTCAAAATATAATAGTGGCTCCCCAGCCCAATATAAAAAAATAGCTTATCATACTAAATAATTATGCCCAATCAGCAGAAGAAACTAGTTATTGTTGCTAATTAAATGATGTGTAACTCTACATCTGAATTGCTTAAAAGGTAAAGAAAAATTTCGCAATGGTAAAGGAAGTTGATTCCATAATCTTGCTACCCTTACCAGAAAAGAACGCTCATAGATCTGCGTTGACATATTTGGAAGTATTATTTGAGGATTTCTAATACTATGGAAAAATATAATCTCATTCCTAAGTAAAGGTGGTACGCCCGTAGTGATAATCTTATAGAAAGAAAGTAAACAGCGAATATTGGCAAGAAACTTGAATGGAAAACCCAAAAATTGGACGGATTGTTCAGAGATATGATCAAAATGACGCAGGCTATATACGTATCGGACTATCGAATTAAAAAGTTGACGAAGTTTACCAAAGTTCTCATCAGAAGTACCAGAAGTTACTTCAATACAATAATAAATGTGAGGCATTAACAATGAGAAAGCAACTTGCTTCTTAACACGAAAAGGCAAATGAACATTAATAGTATATAGTCGTCTAAGAGTAGATATAATCTTAGAAGCGACATAGTTAAAATGAGCAGCAAACTCAAGTTTACTGTCAAGTATTACACCAAGACATCTAATTTCTTGAACAAACTATATACTCTCACCATTGAAAGATATAGGCAAGTTAAACTCGATACCACGATGCTGACTGAAACATAATGCTTTACATTTGGAAATATTAATAATAAGATAATTATGTTCCAGCCAAGCTCTTATATTTCTAAGAGTGTAGTTAATAGAATTTTGCAAAAACTCAATTGAATCGCCGTAAAACAAAAGATGTATGTCGTCCGCATACAAAAAAGGCATACAACACGAATCATTTACGTTCCCAAGAATGTCATTTATATATAGGATGAATAAAAGTGGCCCCAAAATGGAACCCTGAGGAACACCACATTCCACAGTACGAGTAGAAGAACACACCCCATTTACGGAAACAAACTGTGATCGATCAGATAGATACGACGAAATAAGTCTCGACGCAGAACAAGAGAAATTGAAGTAGTTTTGCAACTTGTTTACCAAACTAAAGTGATCCACACGATCAAACGCTTTAGATAAGTCGAGGGCCACTAAAACACTGCATAACCCACTATCTACAGATTTCCTAATAATGTCCGTCAAAAGAATTAGATGAGAAGTAGTATTAAATCCCCGACGAAAACCATATTGGTGGGGACTAATTAAATTATGCCCATTAATATAATCCGAAATCGACGAGTTAATAATACGTTCAAAAATCTTTGAAAGTGCAGGCAGTATGCTAATAGGTCTAAAGTTATCAATAGCACTGGAAGTGCCTGACTTTGGAACGGGAACAACACGAGAAATTTTCCATAAACTGGGATAAACAGATGTAGTAATAATACTGTTGAAAAGATGAAGGATATATCGTGAAATGTAGGGAAGGATTATTTTTAAAAATTTTATGGGTACACCATCGATACCAACAGCGTTAGAGCTGATATTTTTAATAGCAATGAATAAGTCATTTTCAAAGATGCAGTCAAATGAAAATTTATCACTCGTGCTAGCCATACTAGACGATAATGAATTACCATTGCTTTGCATTCGATGACAGATGAAATGATCATTCAAGGTATCTACATCAGCATCAGGTATAACCGAATCTCCATAACAACCGCACTGCCGAATTGTACTCCAAATTTGATTACTATTCATACGTGAGAAATTACCGAAATTAAATTTCCTCTTTGATTTCCGCATAGCGGATTTAGATCTGTTCCTATATAACCGGTAAATGCGTCGGTTATCATTCGTAGGGTTTCTAATAAATTCCGAATATGCCAATTCCATCAACGATTTAGCCAATACAACATTATTAGACTTAAGCCAAGGCTCACTTGAGCAATTAACTTTCCTCTTTACCAAAGGAACATATGAGAAAAGATCTGAAATAAGATTGTTTATGACTGAAAGTTGTAAATTAACGTCAGACGTGTAATATACGGTGTCACTATTAAAATTTATTAAGCAGTCGAGAAACCCAACCCAATTAATGTTATTAAAATCACGGTAGGTAATGTATTTCTCACTGTATGAGACCTCAACTTCATATGCACCAAAAATCAGTGCATGATGAGAAACAGAAGCACACTGTACTTGAGAGGAAAACCGAAGCTTACTGGGATCACTCAATAATATATAGTCAATAAGAGAACACGTATTATGAGCCATGTCGTAGTGTGTCGGTATCGAATTATGAGATATACTCAAACTTAAACTTCCGCACATTGTTCTCATAATATTAGACTGAGCAACATTGAACAAATTTCGATTATAATCACCAACAATAATAACATTTGTATAATTTGAGAATAAATCAGTGTGAGTCGAACCAAAAATGTCTAAATTACCATGTGGTAGGTAAACAACTCCAAATAAAACTTTTGTGGAACCAAAAACTAACTCAATAAAAAGGGATTCGCAGACACCAAAATGAGTCGAACGATATACCACTATGAATTTTAGTTTGTTTGAGACATATAAACCGACACCTCCTCCCCTAAAATGTGGCCTATCATTACGGACAAAATTGTACCCACCAATAGAAACAGATCTACTGGAGACATTAGTCTTCATCCAAGTTTCAGATATTCCAAACACATCAATGCCACTATTCACCAAAATATTTCTAAGTTCATCTAGAGTATGGTTATTATATGAGGGCCGAATGCTTTGACAGTTGAGATGTCCAAACTTCAAATTATTTGTATATGCACTTAAAGCATTTTTAAAGTATCTAGGGCTGCTGATCATTGGGCCTAAATTAGTTTCAAGAACCATGACTAAAGTGGTGGAATGAACTGGGGAACCATATTACAAAATAAATAAGGAAAACAAGCGTTTTAAATAAATCAATCATATAACAATTCATTAAATTTTAATATTTCGCAGCTCACATATAAATAAATTAGAAGAAAGCTGTTGAGCAATTTTGATGAGATCATAAAATATTACAGAGATTAATCGAAAACTACAAGCTCTACAAATTGTCCATGATCTTAATACAACCCTCGTATCCACATGTTGTGTCTGTTCCATCCAAAAATGTGATATGTACTTTAGGAATCCCAAATACTTTTAGCTGAAACTTAGAAATCTTTTTCTCCTTCAACATACGGCGACAAAGAAATTGTAGCTTACTAGAAGCTGAAGATACATGGTCATTCAAGTACACTCGAGACGACAATTCACCACCAATAACATCACTTAATTTCAAATCTTTGGTAGAAAAGTATTTCTTCATAATGGCATCACGTTTAAGGGTTGAAGAAAACTTTGCAATCACTGAATTGCCTTTCTTTGTATAGAAAACATTATTCACATCATTTTCTGCAAGAGGAATCTCAAAATGTGTACCAATAGACAAAACACATTTGACAAGATCAGTCAAGCCCAGAGGTAGACCAGATATGACAATGTCGGGCCGATTAAGTTTCCTATGCTGGTTGTTGACTTCAGCTTCTAACCTCAAAAACTTTTTATTTGCAGCACTTTCGATGTTCGTAATATCCTCTTTGCATTTGATAACGTCCTTATGAAGATCTGTAACAGCACAATTCAATTCTTTCTTTAGGTCAGCAGCAATTTCATCCATTTTAGCATTCAGACTAACTTTATCTGATTCCATACATATAAGAATACGATCAATTTTGCAATGAAGGGACTGTGAGTCAGAAGAACGCTTCGAATTTTCTGGTTCTGTAGAAATGTCACACTCTTCACACTTGAAAAATATGGATGAGGATTCTCTCAGAGCAAGACACTGACGTTCTGATAAACGAGCACAATCCAAGTGGAACCAGTATGAGCAAATCACACACTGAACAGAACCTTTTTTCTTAACATCTTTATTACAAGTAGGACATTTGTTTTGTGTAGGAGCCATCACAACAACAAACACAGCAGTAAAATGAACGTAGCAGCAACAGGTATAATTTGGAACACGTGATTAAGTAGATTTGTAAAATTCAACGTGTTTTTAATAAAATTGCATAGAACTTTAATCAATTATGGTGGGAAATATTTTCTCCGATATTTTGGCGCGCACAAAATTGCTTATTTTAGGCAAAAAGAAATATACTTTAATTTATATGCAGAGCCACGCAAAAAAAATCAACTATTCAGGCATAGCGTTGCCAGATTTGGCATTTGACATTTTTTTTTGAAAGTTTGACAGTTTTTAGCCTAAGAGTACTCAGGACAGTTTGACATACGACCATGCGTTGGGTTGTTTACAATGGCTTGACTGAGACACATCCAAAACATGGTTTGTGAACGTTTTTACAGAATCTTCTGGCGATTGTTGCTATATTTCGGGTTCATATGCATACCCAGCAAAATGTTCGATGCCAAAGATGCCATTCAATCATTGATGCAAGTGAGCTGGCATGTCATCTTTTTAGCATATTCATCGATGAATTTTATATGAGCGTGGACCCCAAAAGATGCTATTCGTTTTTGGATCCAAAGCATGTCATTTCCACCAATGCTTTGGCATGTCATTTTCACCAAACCTTTGCAATGACATTATCATTACGACGAGAGTTTTACCAACGTTGGTTGTGATTTCGAGTCTCCGACAATTAATCTTATATATTCAAAAAAAAATTGTATAAATAAAAACACAAAATTCATCTCTATTGGATAGATGGAATGGGTTAAAATGCTGATGAAAAGATCGAATCTTTCACGACTTTTTTCATAGTGCTATAGGATGGTCCTTTATCGACATACAAAGATTTAATTTGATCGATGCACTCTTGCCGTGATTATTCACGTCGGAAGTTGTGAAAGATTATAGGACGAAAATGTTCAAAAGTAAATTCCATTTTTTGCAAAGTGATTTTTTCAAGTCACTGTAAACAACTCAACGCATGGTCGTATGTGAAACTGTCCTGAGTACGCTTAGGGTAAAAGTTGTCAAACTTTCCAAAAAAAATGTCAAATGACGCCTGGCGGCACTGCGTGTTGCCTAGGCCAGAAGGTTTAATGACCCTTGCATTGCTTCATAGTTCCAAATAGCTTCGAGTGTTCAGTTCAGTGAGTTTTTGTTTTTTACCGTTCCCCTTCGTTTCAAATAGTTCCGAGACCGACATAGTTAAACTTTCTCTTTCATTGTTCGTTTTGTTTCCTTCGTTCCAAAATTAAAGGAACGTTATGGACGAAAAGAACTATGAACTAAAGGAACTACATGAACGCAAGTGCTGGATTTAGTTCCAATAGTTCATTATTCGGAATAGTTCCCTTAAACTAGTTCGTTCCGGAACTAGTCATTTTATCTGTATTAAAGATAAGAAAATAAATGTTTCATATATCCATTATCCAATTTGCATAAATATTTTTTTTGAAAATAATATAATCTTTTTAATCGATATAAATTAAAGACACTACGGTCGATTTCTGAGTGAAATCGGACACTTATTCAAAATGAGGTTTTTGATTCCCTTTATTATGGTATATTTTCAGATTTTTTTTACTAAAGGTTCGAGAAATATCGCGCCATGAAAAAGTCGAATTCTTTAAAAACTATATGCAAAGAAATACTCATGATTTCTTTCTTTGGGCCAACAGAAAAATATTTTTTTGTGTTTCTTATTTTTTTATCAGCTATCTAATAACAAAGAGAAAAAACTTTGCACAGTGGGTTTGTATGTAATTTTCGTGATTTAATATTTAAAACAAATTTTTATCAATGATTGTACTCTTCGATGTTCTTGATTTTTTGCTTACTAATCTACGATTAATTACAAAAAAATTAAGACCTATTTGGTAGTGGGATTCGAATAATTACTATTTCTTCTAAATCGTTAAAACTTGTCAATACAAATTTTCCTTTATATCAGTGTGAAACAGTTGTTATTTTATCTTTATGGTCTGTTCCTTGAGTTTACCATTTTTGAGATTTAAATAGAACTTGTCATTTCAAGCAAAGTCCCGAAAACCTAAAAAAACTTAAAATGGGAACTTTGACCGCGATTTATTTAAAAATCACTCCGGCGATTTTTTTTTTATTTTTCTCATCTATTAACATGGTAGTTTCAGAATCCGCAAAAACTTTCCAGGTGTAAGAAACGTTTATTTAAAGTTAGTTCAGACGCACCGTGAATAAGTATAGGAACTATAACAAAATATACACTAGCGGTCATCTGAATAGGTTTGAATTTTTTTCTTTTTATATGTTAAGGTATCTTCTGATGTGTTCGTATTGCAGATCCATACTATTTAGTTTTTGAGAGTCCTATACTATGCCAACATTCCCAAGAAAAAACTGGACAGTGTTGCCATATTTTCGGAAAATATCCAAATTATAATAAAAAATGTACAAAAAAGTGCCCAATTTGTGCGATCATCAGAATAGGTTTGAATCAAATAAAATTGAAAAATTGTACTATCCAAGCAAATATTGCGCAGTTTTTTGGTTTAGATTAGTAAAATGGGACATTCTGATAAATCCTACAACAAACTTGACCCGCTTTATTTGGAACGTGGGTTCAATTCTCAAATGGAAAAGTTACCCAGAACTTTCAGATAAAATCAAGAAATATTCAAACAAAAACGTTTTATATACTGGCTTTAAATGACTTTTTGATTTCGTTAGATCTCTTCTGAGCTTCGAAAATTGTCTGAAAGCAAATACCAAGTGTAGCCATATTATTAGGATCGATAAAATAGAAATTAGTTGGTATTTTAGTTCAAGTTTCATTTTTTAACTATCCTTGCAGTACAAATTTAAATAGTATCATGCTCTTAAATCCACCATAGTTGACCACATGTATCATAAATGTTCGAAAATTGGTCTGGAAGAATGTTTCTTCAAATTGTAATTCAAATTTAAGTCAAAGGGGCATGATATCACCGACTTTTATAGTGCTATATAACCTCAGTAGTCCATTCTTTTGTATTTATTCTTGTTTGTTTTATGACTTTTGAACAGAAAAAAAACTTTTTGACCTGACTATATAGGTATTACAGCACTATAAAAGTCGGTGATATCATGCCCCTTTGACTTAAATTTGAATTACAATTTTCTACTTTATTGTCGTCGAAGAAACATTCTTCCAGACCAATTTTTCGAAGCTCAGAAGAGATCTAACAAAATCAAAAAGTCATTTAAAGCTGCTTTATAAAACGTTTTTGTTTGAATATTTCTTGATTTAATCTGAAAGTTCTTCGTAACTTTTCCATGTTAAGAATTGAACCCACGTTCCAAATAAAGCGGGTCAAATTTGTTGTAGGATTTATCAGAATGTTCCATTTTACTAAACTAAACCAAAAGACTGGGCAGTATTTGCTTGGGTAGTAAAATTTTTCAATTTTATTTGATTCAAACCTATTCTGATGATCGCAAAAATTGGGCACCTTTTTGTACATTTTTTATTATAATTGGGATATTTTCCGAAAATATGGCAACACCGTCCAGTTTTTTCTTGGGAATGTTGGCATAGTATAGGACTCTCAAAAACTAAATAGTATGGATCTGCAATACGAACACATCAGAAGATACCTTAACATATAAAAAGAAAAAAATCAAACCTATTCAGATGACCGCTAGTGTATGTCCAGAGCAGTAAAAAATTATAACATTTAATTAATTATTGCTTTTTCGAGTATAGCTATTATGACCTTAGGAGATACATTGAAAATTTAGGTCTTAGGTTATAATGGAAATCGATGGAGGAATAATTAAAAATATTAAATAAAATCACGACCTTCGCCTCACTAAGTTATAATATATAAATTTGAATATTTCTATTCCATAAGAAAAAACACTTATCGACATTCTACATTTAATATTAAATGAAATTTACTTTGGGATAAATTAAAATTTTTTTTTTCAAAAATTATTCTTTCTTCATTACTGAATTTATCATCTCTTCCGCGTGTTCCTTCAATGCAAAATCTCCCCCACTATAGATATTACCAGTTATTAACGTTCCCTCCTATGCCATTTCAAGTCATTTGTATGTAACAGATGGGATATTTCATAATACTTCTACTAAAGCTCTTTTTTACAATGAATACTCAAAAAGAACATAACAACAAAAGTGTTGAGATTTTTATGAGGATTCAATGAAAAGGATTTTTTCCTGTCGTTTATTTGCTTTTCAATGCTTGCCTTTTCATGGAAAATCGTGCAGAGATTGAAAGAAATGAATATGGGGAAAAAAGAAAAACCTAGCACAAATAAACCAATAGTTCAATGTCCAAGAGAGTTTTGTTTTCCGGTTTTACATGCATATGATGTTTTTGTGCTTGTGATGACGATGATGATGATGTTCTTCTATTCAACACCACTACTAATGCCGTTGTTGCTGCTGCTTCTTCTGTCAAAACGTCAAAAAGCTTACCATGTGTGTGGCCTCTAAAAAATCATCTTTATTTACACAAACCTTGTTGTGGTAAGAGATTTTCTTTTTAAATACACTCGGAAAAATATTGGGTATTTTATAATGGTTGTTAATAATTTCAAATGAAAGAATGAAAAATATTATTTTAGGAACTTTTATAAGGGTATTGTGTTTTATAAATTTGACAATTCATTTCATAAATATGCATAGAGCTTGTAAATCGAGGCTTAAGAATTCTATGGATCATTTTAGCATTTTTTGTTGGTGGCTTGAACTGTCCCATTTTAGTTATTTGTGCTTAGAATAAATAGCTGTTTTAGGTCGAATATATTTTAAATTGTAGCGTAAATTTTTATTAAGCATATACTTTATTTAAATCAAATTTATAGATTTTAACTCACTATTTTCGATGTTTATTTTGCAATTGTTTTTGTTGTACCCCCTCATATTTATTTTGATTATTAAGTTATGATACATTGTGACGCCATTCATTTTAATCCCTTCTACTCTATCTTATTTATTACCTCTGACCATTTGTTGTTTACATTCATCCGTCTGTTTATATATGCGTATGTGTAATTGCGAATCGACTAGCATGTCGCTTAATCATTGTGTAACATTTTACATTGACGATCCTAGAACAGTATTCATCAGCGAGCGAGAATAACCGGAGAGCAGCAGGTGGGCGAGTTGAGTTGTAAATCAGATCGCGAATGAATACCGTCAGTAAAGTAAATAAGTAAATCGTGAATCAGTGTAAAGCTGTGTGCTTAGTAAAGTCTTGTGTGAATGATTGAATAATGTCAATGAAACATCATAATGTAAACCTCGTTTTATTTAGTACAAGTCGTATCGGAGAATGAAACAACGTCTAATAATACTGAAAGACATTGAAAATATTGTCTCCTTTTATAGACTTGTACATCCTTAAGAAATCTTTCATGAAATTAAATTAGCAATTCAGCAGATGTCAGTGTAATATTGTTACTGGCATTTATTATTTGTACTGAAATTTTTTAAGTGTATGCTTTCCAGTTATTTAACATCACAGAATGTATGTCCGAATTCTGTGTACAATTTCATTTCCTGACCATTTGCTTTTATGCAATATTTGGAGTGTTACAGGTTATTGACATATATATTTCATTTCTAGATTGTTAGGATTTGAGTTTAAGAACTACTTTGTATTGCTGTAGTGACTAGCAAGAAAGTAAAGTTATCCTTCACTCCCTTACTGATAACAAATAAATGTTATTGACATTTAGGAGCAAGTAAGTATTTTGAAAAGATTTTTTTCTTATCATTTTCTAAAAACTTTATTATAGGGCAGTAGTTAGGGGAGATCAAAACACTTTAAGCAAAACTCTTCATGGTATCAATGGTTACGGGTTAGAAGGAGAATGGATGGGAAGTCTCATTCATTCCATACGTCAGGCTTTATGGATATGGAACAAATTGCTTGTGATTTGCCAACATCATTTGTACGCCCTTCCAATTTACTTCATATTTCTTGATAAGGCTTCATCGTTCAATATGTGTCTAAATTTAAATCGATCATTAGTTCCGGATTCAATAATTCATAAAAATCTAGTCGGTTATTTTAGTGTTTTATTCGGGGTAGTAGCTATCGTTAGTTCTTATTCTGATCGAGTTCTTTAGCTCATTTTAGTGAATCAATGTCCTATATTGCACAAATGTTAGCCTAAAAAATCACCCAGATAAATATGCATACATTTGTTTTTGAAATAAAGGTTTGACATCAATTTTAGCTCCGTAAGATTCGAAACTACGAAGCCCTTAATTTTAAATTGGAAATTTTACTTGATTTCGAAGGAGGTTATTTGTAGTTCAACTCTTTTAAGTGAACTCTTACTTTATTACTGAAATATTCTATTAGTTACGAAACTTAGTTAGTTTTGGAACTAAGAAACCCTTCATTTTTACGACTGGAACAATTGGTATATTTATTCTATAAAACGTTATTTATTATAGGCATTTATACTTTCGTCCATTTGCCAAGAACAATTGTTAGCCATTTCATTGATTAAGCTTTATCGAACAATGTTTCTCTATATCTAAGGCGATCATTTACTTCCTGCTTTAATTTTTTTATTGCTTAGTCACTGTTTTATTAAAATACGTTAGTTGTTAAAAGCAAGGCTTAAACTGATCAAGTACACTAGCTTCTTTTAGTGAATCATTCAATTGAACTATGCCGCAGATTGTCCAACAAATTTCAAATTAAAATAAAAAAGCTAGATATAATTTATATAAGTAATTTTTTGAAATCAAAGATTGATTTCACTCTAAGCTCTGCAAGATTCGAACTACGAAGCCTTTAAAATTATTTGAACTTGAAAACTTTAACCAAAAAATGTTTAACATAGAAACTAACTTAAAAACTAAAAAAACGGTATCCTAACGCCTGGAGAAGAATAAAAAGTTCTACCAGGAAAATCAATTTGTTCCCTCAAGATTCCAATCGGGTATAAATAATTAGTAGTACTTGACCAACTTAAATGCACTTCTGAATTTAAAATATCACGCATAATGTTTCCTATGAAATTTTCAAGATTCTGAAGAATCCTGTGTAGTATTTGGAGAGTACTCAGAGATCCTTATAACCGAAGAAGACTCACATAAGTAATTATGTATTAGAAAATCATCTATGTCGGGCTGTATAGTTCCTTCCTATGCACTTTCGAATCACGTTCCTTTAAAAAATTTCCATTTGGTAATTTTTGTCGATAAATATTTACTGTCGCCGACTTGTTGATTCATAAGTTAAGGTTAAGTCGTCAAATATCAGTACGAAACATAAAATATTTTATTAGTTACGCTGTCCTGTGCAGTAAATCAATAAACTGAACTAGTTCTTTTGGGAACTACACGACACTAGTCTACTATTTGCATAGTTCTAGCTCATTAAATAAAACAAATTACTAAAAAATGTTAACTATTTGTAACACAACTTTTTATATCTGTTAATTATACACCATTTTCACATGTAATTCGAATAATTTCAGTTGTAATTCGAAACATTTCATTTGTAATTTGAGAATTCCAATTGAATTACGAATTATTTCATTTGTAATTTGAGAATTCCATTTGATATTCGATTTACAAATAGAAAAATTCAAATTACAAATGAAAAAATTCGATTTACAAATAGAAAAATTCGATTTACAAATAGAAAAATTCAAATTACAAATGAACTAATTCGAATTTCATATGGAATTCTCAAATTTCAAGTGAAATGTTTCGAATTTCAAATGAAATAATCAAATTACAACTGAAATTCTTCAAATTACATGTAAAAATGAACTTGTTTACAATTTTAAAACTTCAATTACGACTAATAAATGTTTACTAAACATGACATGAAATGCTATAAATATTTGGATGGGATCGATTTTTTGAGTTTTCTCCGTATATTTGGGGAGATTGACACAACATACTGATGTTATGCTTTTATAAAGAACGATTTTGAATGAACTAAATCAGTAGCTCTTTTCAGTGAATTAAGTAAATGAACTGGTTGCAACGTCAACAAAGGAATAGTGAAACAATTTGAACGCCATTTTACATATGTTTCCTCTACATTATTAATATCGTATATAGTTTCAGATGTTAGCTATCCAGCAGCAAACCAATCGTACCGACATCGTAACGAAAACGGAATAAAATTCGGACGCTACGTCCGATATCGGATTCGAAATCGTAAGGATATCTTAACGTTAAAGTTGTATGAAGTGGTTCACATAATTTCGGAACGAAATGTCGGAAGCGAAATCCTTGGTAAATTCGGAAAACGAATTTTTTTTTCGAATTTTCGTACAGATTTCTGAACGATTTCGGAATTAGGGATACGTAAAATCGATTTCGGTTAATCGATTATTAGCCCAAAATTTGTAATAGTCGTAGTCGACTATTGACTGTGCGAAAACCGGATAATCGATTATTCTTAATCGACTTATTCGTAGTCGAGTATTAATCGTGATCGACTATTAGTCGTAGTGGACTATTGGGTGTGCTAAAACCGCGTAATCAACGGTACTTTTTTGTATACATATAACCATCACTGATCGCATCAACGAAAATGGTCGATTATAATCGGTTGTCGGCGGTTAACGATTAATCCAAAGTCGACTTTTAGAACACTCTCAAATAATCGACTAACCCAAAATCAAGTTTTAAGTTTTTCACGAAAACCGAATAATCGAAAAACCGATTATTGCATTTCACTGCGTATCCCTATTCGGAATAATGTCGTAGGAAAATCGGATGTACCTTCTGAATCGTAGAAATATTGAATGAAAAATTTTTCTCAGACTCCTTCTTTTATTGACCAATTTTTATACCCTACACCACTATGTGGGGAGAGTATTATAAGTTGGTTTTGCCCAAAAAGTTTGTAACGCATCGAAATAATGGTCGTAGACCCATACTTATACCATAATGATTGTCGACGAGCTGAGTCGATCTGGATATGTGTGTCCGTCCGTCAGTCTGTCCATCTAAACTTTGGAATCACGCTATAGGTCGCAATTTTGATCGGATCGTCACCAAATTTTGGGTGTTGATGAGGGTCCCGGAGGGGAAGAAGCCTATTGATTTTCGTGATTGTCGGATAATATTTAGGGTTCGAAATGGGCAAAAAACTTATTTGGAGAAAAAGTGAACGTTTTTTCCAAAGCAAATATCTCAACATCCATAAGGGATATACCAAAAGCAAAACCTGTTAATGAAAGTAGAAAATATCGCCTTTCTAACGATGTAAAGGAGGTTGTCAAACAACGAAGATATCGCAATAGCCGCAAATTAAACCCAACTTTTCATTTTTGCGATTTTAGTTATAATGACGAATATCACAGCTTTGGTTCGAGAATTTCCAAAAGCAAAGTCTAACTATGAAAGTAGAAAATCCCATCTTTACAATGATGCAAAGTAGTTGGATCGTCACGAAATTTTGGGTGTTAATAGGGGTCCCACATAGGAAAAAAAACCTATTGCTTTTGGTAATGGGCGGATATTATTCAGGGGTCGGAATTTGAAAAAACTTATTTGGAGAAAAGGTCAACGTTTTATTTGCAAGCGAATATCTCACTTCTGTAAGAGATATATCGAAAGCAAAGTCTGGCAATGAAAGTAGAAAATATCAACTTTACAACGATGTGAAGTAGGTTGTCATAGGTGGTCAAACAACAGAGATATCGCAATAGTCGGTAATGCATCCCTTTTTCCATTTCTTTGTGCAATCACACTACAGGTCGGAATTTTGATCGGATCCTCACGAAGTTTTGGGGGTTGATGGGGGTCTCACAGAGAAAGAAGCCTATTGATGGTTGGCGTACATCCGACTTTTCTATTCTTTTATTTGAGTTGTACTGACGATGCACTTCAATGCGTTTCAACAAAATTTACCTGTTTTAATGAAGACATTCAGAGCAAAGGCGCTAAGCTATCCCAATTTTAATATTTTGAATTTTACCAGTCACAGGGGTAGTGGTGTAGGGTATCACATAGTCGGCCCCGACCCGACTATAGTCTGGGCTCACTTGTTCTTCGTTATGTTTTTTATTGGAAGATTGAAATTTCAAACGTTTCTAATGATTTTCACTGCTGATGTCATTTTCAGTTCTAGTAGAACAACGTAAAGTTTGTGTACGAATATGTTGAGTCTATCAGCACGAGCTTGAATTAATATATGTTGTTAAAATTTGGCCCGATCGTGTAAAATTCAATCTATGGTACATGCGTGACACGAAACATGTGTTAACACAAATATGGAAACATTTGAAATAAGAGAAGAAATTACTGTCTTTGCTCCAATGAGTGAAAACTCATTTGGATATAAGATCGCCATATTATGGTTATACAATTTGTGAAAAGGATTCAGTTAAAACTGATTTAAGTAATAGGAATCACGACATGACACGACCACACTTTGTCACCGTTACTTTAGAGCGATTAAAAGTTATTTTGACTTATAAATTTGTAAAAAAAATATATTTTTCGTAGGCTTAACATGTTTTTATTACTTTGTAATGAGTTAATCGGCCCTGGAGACTCGCATTTTTCTGTCTACTAAAGATTTAAATATTTTCCCTATGCATAAGTTAAGAAGTTTGTTTAAATATCGGACGTTTTTGAACATAAAATCTTGGTACAAAGCGTGACACGAAACCCGAGTTTATGGAAGAAGCACGACATGACACGAAACACCGCGTCAACCTGTCGACCACAACTGCTTCTTTGACCATAACCACATGGATCGTAAAATCTCTATTAGCTATGTACCGATAGCTTAACGTAAACATATAGTTTGTTAAATGATTTATTTCCACTTTCTAATGCAATTCCATATTTTCATTTAAAATAATTATGCAACCCTGGGGATATGTGGTTCAACTTGACCACACTATGGACTGTTTTACTGTGTTTTTTATGAAATCATAAAAAATCTGTAAAGGAAATTAAATCATTTTAACTATGGGAGTCATGCTGTGTAAATTTTATCTGTCTTCACATCTTGTCTTGTAGTGAGATTTCTGTTTAGGCAATTTCAACTTGTGCAAAGTTATTCCATATTAAGTTAATAAAATAAGACTTGAAAAGTGGTAATATCTCATTTACATCTAAATTATTATAAAAATAAACTTTACAATGGGGCAGGTCATTGCTTTTAAGCCGTCCATATATTTGTTTGTAATATTATTTTTATAATTAATTGAAACATTCATCTCTCACATAATTAATTACAAACAACAACACAGCTTGATCTATAAAACACAAAGTTAATGAATTTTACCAAAAAAAACTTTACCCACAGTTTCACTTTAAAGAAATTTAATGGTTTGTTTGTTATATTTTTTTGGCCTATTCAATTGTTTAAAGTAGCGTATTTTATATTGTTCATAAAACACATCGCATCGAGAGAAAAAACAAACAACAATTTAATAAAAAAGATGTTTTGTTATACTTTTAAAAATGGCAGTGATTTTTTGCTTGGTGGCTGTGTTTTTACTACAGTTTTGTAAATTTAACCCAAACCAAATATAAGAAGACGAAGAAGAAAAAGACTACGCCACATAATGTATATTTTCACTTTTATGCGAAAAATGCACTCTAATAAAAATGAAAAGCAAACAAAAAAATAATGGGATACTCTTCGGAAAAAATAGACTACCGCAGTGCCATTGTTTTGCAAAGTTGCATTTTAGGAAACAAATGAAATAGTAAAGCCAGCACCACCACAAACATTATGAATGACTTTTAAGCAACAATGTGGCTTGGAGTAAATAAAGTGTAATGTTCGCCATGTGATGTGCAACATAGATAGCTTCAAACTCCATTTTTAATTGTTTAAAAATATTTCAGAAACAAAAAATTTAATGTCTTTCTCTGTTTTAACGGTCGTTGATTTCAGCTAATTAAAAGTGAAAATAAATGTAATTTTAATGAGCTTAACACACAGGTAAACCCGAAATATGCCAAAGGATGATGTGAGGCAATCGCTAATCAAATTGGCAAATCTTATGTTATATGTAGACTACCTAAAGCGGTTTTTGAAAATAATATTTAGAAGCTGATACTAAATATTTACCTACTGATTTCTTTGTATTATAAAACTTAAGTTCAATACCTCAAATATATTTTCAAATGTTGAATTACACAAAAAAGTTCATACATTGCGAG
The DNA here is from genome assembly GCF_047663935.1 of Musca autumnalis. Taxonomy (NCBI): domain Eukaryota; kingdom Metazoa; phylum Arthropoda; class Insecta; order Diptera; family Muscidae; genus Musca; species Musca autumnalis. Next base: position 162,013,338 of record NW_027411644.1, read on the forward strand.
AATAGTGTTCAATAGCGTTCATGTTGTCAATGTTCTGATTCATGTATTTTATGAACGCTATTTCTAAAGCTCAAACAAGTAATACGAATCAGTCGGCTTTTTGTCGACTGTAAAATACCTTCTATTAAGACCATGTGACTTTTTCAAAATACTGCTTAGTAATTAAAAATTAAATTAATAAAATTAAATTAAATACAGAGTACAAAAGGGATGTGCACTCTACACAAAGAAAATCTTATTTTGATTGATACTATTACCACATGCGAAGCATTTTGACTTGTGAAAGAAGACGAAGCATTACTTAAAATGTCTTGAAAAAAATCTTAACAAAATCTTGGACTTTTAAGTTATAGAACGAAAAATGTTGGCCCATGTGCGCAATATGGCGACAATTCACAATTCTCTTGCAAAAATAAACGGACATTAAGCTCGATTCCAACGAGAAATTAATTAAAAATATAAAAAAATATAATTTTAGTTTGTTTTAACATCGTCTATAAGACTCAAAATTCATCTAATGAGGGAGGTATTTGGACATAAAACGGACGGCATGATAAGACCACATTATCATGTAAAATTACAAACGATTGTATATGCGTGACACGAAACAAGGGGAAGCACGACGTAACAGGAAATACCGCGTCGTTCATACTTCAACTATTATTATGGGCGTTGTAATTAAGAAACACGACACGAAACACGAGGAAGCACGACGTGACACGAAACACCGCGTCGTTTACAATGCTTTGACCATGGGTATATATAATATTAAATTGTATTAGGATATTGATCGACTAAAATATTCCAAATTCCTTTAAAATTACGAACTATTGTAGACGCGTGACACGAAATACGAGAAAGCACGACATGACATGAAACGAAGCGTCAACCTGTTGTTCACACCATTTTAGGGAAAGGTGTTGAATAATTGTAGGCGATATGGTTCATCTTGGACCTTGATCTGAGTTTAGACAAAATACTAGTATGTGAAAAGCTCGGATCAGTTAATCCGTTAGGGAGTTATTGTATGCATCATTTGAACCAGGACGAACATAGATAAATTAACTCTAAATTTACTGAAACGTTATTTCGATTAGGTACATTTTTGTCGTATCAAACATTTGGTGTTGTTGAAAATACCACTGCATGTTCGTAAGTTTATGCTGGTGAGAGCTAATACCATCTCACCTCGTCGTCGTCGTGCATTTTTTTGTATTTTACTCAAAATCAACATCGACTTGTGTTGGGCAATATTGACTGGAAAGTGTCTGAAGAGTAATCATTCTCAGATCATCGGAACTACTAAACTACAAGCTGGCGCTATTACAGTAAATCATGTGACAAAGGCTTTTGTGGACTGCTTTGAGACCGCCTGCCTACTAACACACCCAGGCTGAAGAAATAAACCGGTCTGGTGGTCTAAGGATCTAACAAATCTTAGGAAGATTAGCAGAATATTTTACAACATAGCTAATAAAACGAAGTTGTCCACAGTTTGGGAGAACTACAAAGTGTCTTTCAATAAATAAAATAGTGAAATAAAGAAGGCTAAGCGCATATCTTGGATCTGCTTTAGCGAGTCGATAGAGTGATTTTAAAGGGCGTAGCCTGATTCCGTAGAGTACTCTTGAAGTACCCTAAATCTATCGGCAGTATCAAACGGAAAGGTGACACATGGTTTAGCTCCGGTCAAGAAACTCTGGATTTTCCAGCCAACATGCACTTCCCCAACTCGAGCGATCCAACCGTAACCAAACAGGCCACTAAGGAGTCGAGAGTCATCGAGGAAATAATAAGTCGCCAAAAGATAGTTTAGGCAATAAATACCGCCAAGCCTCTTAAATTACCCGGTTCAGACGGTATTTTTTCTACACAGTTGTAAAATGCATTGAATCAGATTTCAGAGCTTATCTATGTCTATCGCTCACTCCGGCTCTATGGAGGGAGGTCACCGTGACATACATCCCCAAAGCGGGGAAGTCAAGTCACACATTTCCTAAAGACAATAGAACGATTAGCATGTCTTCATTTGTATTGAAAACCTAAGAATGACTTCTTGACCTTGGAATCAGGACAAGGCTTTCAAATACTGCTTGCCCATTACGCATATTAGAGTTGGAAATCTAATTTCCGAGCAGATCGATATTTCAAGTTCTTTTTCCCAAAAGGAACTAGTTCCTTAATATAGTTCGATAGTTCCAAATAGTTCCGAGACAGATATAGTTCAAAGAATCTTTCTCTTTCATTGTTCTATTCGTTCCATATAGTTCCGAGACCGAAATAGATCAACGAATCTTTCTCTTTCATTGTTTTTTTTGTTTACTTCGTTCCAAATAGTTCGGAAACCGGGATTTCATGGTTTGGTGAGTGTATTGACATGAAAATAAATAAAATGCGACGAAAGATCGACGTAGACGTTAAATTGAACGAACGAGAAGAACGAAAGGAACTATATATGAAAGGGGTGGGTCTTATCGAAAGGAATATGGAAGGCTCAAACTATTCGTTAGCAACTTTTCTTGACATGGAAGGTGCCTTTAATAGCGTTAAGCTTGAATCAATGCTTAGTTGTTTCCTCTACCCTGATCAATTGGATTGACGGAATGCTCAGCAGCAGGATAATCAACTCAAATATCGATGAGAATTCCATTCGGAAGTCTGTCACCATGGGTACACCACAAGTTGCCGTCGTTTTGTCTCCGAATAAAAACGATAGCTTATGCAGAAGATGATTAGCGGAAGTTCCCACAAACACCATCGGAACTCATACAAGGAGCTAAAGTCAAACTCTCGAGATGGTTTTCGAGTGAACCCAACCAAGACAGAGCAGGTTCTGTTTACGAACAAGAGAAAATTTATACCATTCACTCTACCAACGTTTAATGGAGTCATCCTGGAGCTCTCTTTAGAAGTCATCATTCTGGACCACTAAATAACGTGAAAATGGAATGTCGAAGTGCGTGCCAAGAGAGGTCTAATAGCCCTTTATACATGCAAGAATGCCATTGGTAGGAGTTGAAGACTGAAAATATAGGCCATTCATTGGTTCTTCACGATCATAGTACGCTCAATTCTTACTTAAGGCACTCAGGTATGGTGGAATTCTTTGATTAAATCTTGTAGTGCAGGAGCTGTTAGCCAAGAATGCTCTCCGACTAAAGGAGATAATTTAATGGCGCCAATGCGAATATTGACACGCTGTAATCTTACGATGATCAGGAAGGACTATCACTGGGATCGGAGGTAATCAGTGATTACATATCACTTCAACAGGAGGCCTGGACCCACAACTCCCCCGATGGCTTCAAGATGGAAACGGAAACACGAGTCAGGAGTATACAGCGATGCTCTCAATTTACGGCTCTCATACAGGTTGAACGAAAATTGCAGTGTCTTACAAGCTGAGATCTTTGCAATTAAAAAAAAAAACAGCAGAGTTGATAAGCAACATGAAAATGGTCATAGCTGGACCGCTGAATCTTTATGTGGATAGCCAAAGATTAGATAGATTTCACACCTCAGCGTTTTTGTATTATATGAACACCTTGTAAGCGTTAAAATCAATTGTTATCTTGCGTTGAAGTACCGGGTCATTGCAACTAGACAAGCTTTATAAACGAAAGGAACTAAATAGATATAAAAGAATAAGCTGGATAAAGTTCCCCCCTTCGTTCATTTCCCGGAATCATTCATTTGAACTAGCGCGTTCAAGAATGACACAACTCTAACACTGGCCCTTGAAATTTAACCAATTGCCTTCATAACCATAAAATATTTTATATTTTAACAGATTTATGTTTTTCTATGCCAATTAAGGAAGCCATTTAGGCTTAATGGCGTCATTACAAGCCAATCCATCTTCACAATATTTTCAAAAGTTTATGTTTTTGGGAAATCTTAGAAAATGAGCGTAACAACCTAAGGTAAATGGTCAATATTTTAATATTGTTATCCATGAAGAGCTATTTTTAAATAGCAAACCATATAAAACCCTTTAAAAATAACCGCATTTTAATCTTAATTTAAAAGTTCATTAATTAAGAAATAATATTGTTTAAAACTTCCAGAAATGATAAATTCAATAATAAAATTTATATCTGAAAAAAAACAATAAATCTCAAAATGAAAATAAAAATAAAATTTCAAAACTTGTAATATGTATTCCACGCTAAAGAAAACTACCGTTTATCGGTGGCAGATCATCTTTCTTCTTGCTCTGAGAAAAAAATAACTTTTCATTTCATTGTTGGCCATATGCGGTGGTGGTGATACGCTAAGTCTTTAAATACTGCAATTAATTTTATATGTTTTAAAATTCCATTTTTATTGTTTCTGTTTTTTTCTTCGTCTTCTTCTTTAAACGCTGCTGATTTTTAGACAACTAACTGTGAATATAAAATTCGTGGTATGCATGCAGGCAGGTAGGTAGATAGCCTGTAAAGTTATTTCCCCTACAAGCTTAAACGAATTGAAATGAATTCATTTCGATTCATTGGCTTGTGGTAAGTAGCGTAGCAGCGGCGGAGCGGTACTTTATTTGCTTAGATGGCCATTGGCGGAGTTTCATTTGTCCATGTCAATGACGTACGTTGCTGCTTGTTGATGATGATTATGATTTTTTAGTGTTGGTACTTTCTAAATTGATATCTCCGAAAAAAAAAACAGATTTCAATTTTTATGCCGGTACTGTGAGGTAATGCTTTTGTTTATAAACTATAAAAAAAAACAAGGAAAAAAGTGTGAGTCGGCTTATCCGACAGCTTTATACCCTCAGCCTAAGGCCCCCATATACAAAAAAGTAACAGGATCGGTAGACATAAATGTGCAGATCTCTAATTAATTTTGTGTCAGTAGGGACTTGCACCCGAAAAATGTGTACCGTCTTAAAAACCGTAAAAAAGATGCGAGAAATGCTTATAATTCATAGAAGACATCTCTAGAAGGCCTTATATTAACAGAAGAACTCTTTAGTAGGTCTTCTATCAACAGAAGGCCCTTTCTATCCATAAAAGACACCAATAGGAGGTCAACAGATGATCCCTATAGGGGGTCTTCTACCAACACAAGATCCCTTGAGGAGGTCTACTACCATCTGAGGGCCCCTTCAGGAGGTCTTCTATCAACAGAAGACTCCTTGAGGAGGATGAAAATAAGACCCCTTCAGGAGGTATTTTATTAACAGAAGACCCCTTTAGATGATCTTCTATCAACAGAGGACCCCTTTATGATGCCTTCTATCCACAGAAGACTCCTTTATGGTGTCTTCCATTCATAGAAGACACCTTTAGGAGGTCTATTAAAAGAAGATCAATTTAGAAGGTCTTATATCAACAGAATACCCATTTAGGAGGCATTCTAACCTTAAAGACGCCTTTGGAAGGTCTTATATAAACAGAAGGCCCCTTTAGAAGGTCTTCTACCAAAAGAGGACGCCTTTAGGAGGTCTTCTACAAACAGAAGACGCCTTTAGGATGTCTTCTGCCAACGGAAGACTCCTTAAAGTGGTCTTCTGTCAACAGAAGATCAATGAACGGAAACAAACAAAACGATTCCCGTACCAATCACACAATGCCACAAACTTTTCAGCTTCTCTGTATCGTTTCATTCTCACAACCAAAACAAAAACAAACTTTTCAATGTAAAAAGATGGAAACTGTACGATTGCTGTAATGTAACTTCGGCTATGCTTTGCCGAGTTGTTTCATTCACCACCGAAACGACAAGTATTTTTGGGAAACGTTTGACGTGCGTATTGTCAATGGCACACTCAGACACACACACACACACATGTGATTGCTTAACAACCCTATAAGTCAGCATCAGCATACCACAGTGAACACAGTTAATTTTATCAACCACCAAACGTTTTTGATTTATTCACATGTGTTTAGTACTATTCCGTTTTCTATCTGCTCTTGTGGAGTTGAGTACTTTTCGCTTTTCGTTTTGTTCGTACTCACGAATGTAAACAAAACAAAACTAAACAGCGAGCTCGGCCAACGTGGGTTAAGTTTCGTTTTGTATTGTTCCTATGGAAAATACGAAACGAAACGATTGGAAATGTTATTTAAAGTATTTTTACGTACGCTGCAGAAGATCCTTTTAAGGGGTCTTCTGCCAACAAAAGGCTCCTTATGGAGGTCTCCTACCAAGAGAAGGCCCCTTTAGGAGGTCTTATATCAACGGAATACCCATTGAGGAGGTCTTCTACTCATATAAGACCCATTAGGAGGTCTTCTATCCATAGAAGGAGACCACTTTAGCAAGTCTTGTATCAACAGAAGACCCCTTGATGAGGTCTTATACATACAGAAGGCCAATTTAGAAGGTTATCTACTCATAGAAGACCACTTAGGAAGCCTTTTATATACAGAGGACACCTTAAGGAGGTATTCTGTGAACAGAAGACACCTTTAGGAGGTCTTCTATTAAAATAAGATCAATTTGGAAGGTCTATTATCAACGGAAGACCCATTTAGGATGTCTACAAAAAGGCCCTTTTAGGAGGTCTTTTGTCAACAGAGGACGGCTGTGGGAGGTCTTCTACCAAAAGAAGGCCACTTTAGGAGGTCTTCTATCAACAGAAGATCAGTTTAGGAGGTATTATATCCATAGAAGACACCTTTAGGCGGCCTTCTATCTACAGAAAACACCTTCAGGAGGTCTTCTATTAAAATAAAATCAATTTAGAAGGTCTTATATCTACAGAAGACCCATTTAGGAAGTCTACTACCAACAGAAGGCCTCTTAGGAGATCGTATACTTATAGAATATCCCTTAGGAGGTCTTCTATCCATTGAAGACTCCATTAGGAGACCACTTCTATTAATAGAAGATCAATATATGAGGTATTCTATCAAAAGAAAACCCCTTGATGACGTCTTCTACCAACAGAAGGCCAAGTTAGGAAGTCTTCTATCAACAGAAGACCCCTTGAAGAGGTCTTCTACAAAGAAAAGGCCCCTTTAGGAGGTCTGCGACTCACAGTAGATCTCTTAGGAGGTTTTCTATAAATAGAAGACCCCCTTAGGAGGTTTCTATCAACAGAGGACGCCTTAAGGAAGTCTTATATCAACAGAAGATAACTTCAGAAGGCTCCTATAGGAAGTCTTCTACCAACAGAAGGCCCAATTACGAGGTATTCTATCCAAAGAATGCCCCTTTAGGAGGTCTTTAACCAGCAGAAGGCCAATTTAGGAAGTCTTCTATCAACAGAAGACCGCTTGAAAAGGTCTTCTACCAAGAGAAGACCTCCTACTCACAGAAGATCACTTAAGTGGTCTTCTATTCATGGAAGACGCCCTTAGGAGGTTTCTATCAACAGAGGACGCCTTTAGGAAGTAACTTTAGAAGGCTCCTATAGGAGGTCTTCTACCAACAGAATAGCCATTTCGAAGGTCTTCAATCCATGGAAGACCCCTTAAGGAGGCCTTCTATCCATAGCCAATAGGCCTTCTACAGAAGGCCCATTTAGGAGGTATTCTATCCAAAGAATACCCCTTTCGATTGTCTTCTAGTGAAGTGAAGGCCCCTTTAGGAGGTCTTCTACTCATAGACGATCCCTTAGGCGGTCTTTTATCCATAGAAGCCCCCCTTAGGAGGACTTCTATACATAGAAGACCCCCTCGGCTGGTCTTTTTCCATAGAAGACCCCTTAGGAGGTCTTCTATCCATAGAAGACCCCTTTAGAAGGCCTTTTATCCATAGTAGAGCCCTTAAGAGGTCTTCTACCAACAGAAGGCCCATTTAGGAGGTATTCTATCCAAAGAATACCCCTTTTGGAGTTCTTCTACTGAGAGAGTGCCGCTAGAAGGGTCTTCTATCAACAGGAGACCCGTTAGGAGGTCTTCTATCCGTATAAGAGCCCCTTAGAAGATCTTCTATCCATATAAGACCCTCTTAGGAGGTCTTGTAAACATAGAAGACCCCCTAAGGAGGTCTTCTATCCATAGAAGACCACCTTAGGAGGTTTCTATCAACAGAGGACGCCTTTAGTAAGTCTTATATCAACAGAAGATAACTTTAGGAAACATTCTACCAGCAAAAGGCCCTTTTAGGAGTTGTTCTACCTATAGAAGGGTCCTTTAGGAGGTCTTCTATCAACAGGAGACCCGTTAGGAGGTCTTCTATCCATAGAATACCCCCTTAGGAGTAATACTCTTTTTTGTGGGGGACATATATTATAAGATCCCCGTACTTGTTAGTATCAAAACTTACCTTATAAACTTCGGAAAAGAAACCCGAACCGATTTTCTCCTTAACAAAATCATCCACTGAATACAAGGCTGAGACGGCGGTACGCAAGGCCTTGCACGATGGACCCGTAACCAAACGATCCGAGGATATTGTACGCGAAACTGGGGGTGGTGTAATACCACTTGTAGATGTTGATGCTGTTGCTGACATGGTGGAACAGCCATTTGTTGTAATGGCACTGCCATTATAATGGGCAGCAATACCACCACCATTTAGATTGCTGGAATTTTCATTCAGAGTAGCACCGCTACTACTACTAATGCTGCTGCTGTTACCACTTAGCATGGGTGATGAGGTGGTGGTCATATTTGTTGTAACATAAGCACACATAACTGTGGGTACTGGTTGTTGTTGTTGGCTATTGTTGGCGGAGGAGGAGGAGGACGTGGATGTATTGGAAGTACTAGTTGTTGTTGTTGCTAATGGTATAGATTTAAAAGTTGTTGGTGTTGTAATTTTGGCACTATCAACTTGATCGTATGAAATTAATTTATTGTCATTTGTTGTTGTTGCAGTCAATTTTGTTGCTGTAGCTTTAATGCTATTGGCGACATTCACCTTGGGGGGATTTGACACTTGTATGGATTTCTTCATTGATTGCATTTGTGATGTTTTGGATGACGACGACGAAGACGACGATGACAATAGACACGAGGTTACAGCTGAAGTTACAATGGATGGCGGACCAGGACCACTGTGTTGATTCAAATTCATTATTATCACCGTTGATAAACGCGTACCAGCGCGTTTGTCTTTTGTCCGAACATTACCGTTTTATAAACAACAAAAGAACGTTGCAACGATACCGAGTTGAAGAACAATAAAACCGGAAACGTATTTTTTCGTTCAAAAATAAACCAAAAACCAAACGACCAACCGCACAAAGTTTAGAGGAAGTTAAAAGATTTTCATAAATTTTTGTATTTTTTTTTTATTTTATGTTAAAGAAAAGATAGAGAAATAGAATACTTTTTTGGGAAAATTTTGAATTTTAAATGACAAATTTCTCTTGGATAAACAAAACCAAAACAAAAAGAAAGAAACACAAATGGAATTTCTTTCAAGTAATCTTCTGATTTTATCAATCACACATATCAACACCACCACAGATCAATTTTGCTAACACATCTTCTTGAATGGAATATTTTTCTTAACGGATTTTCAAAATGACTTAACAGATTTGTAACTATGCTCATTCACCAGCCTCACTTCACTTCTTTCTTTGTGGAATTTTTGACTTCTTTTTTTGCGTTTGCTTGGCTTTCTTTTGTTATTATTTCGTTAGGTTTTATATATCGACAAAATTTTATTATGTGATTATTTTTTCGATGATTTGTATCTGAATTCCGCTTGTTTTATTCTTTTGATTGGTTATTGACTTTCACGCATATCACTCTTTTGTTGTTGTTACTCTGCTGATCATCATCCGAAAATTAAATTCTATTGTCGCTTCCTTAAGAGAGATTCTGCAAATAACGAAAAAAGAAGAAGAGAAGAAAATAAACATTAATTAATTTTTGTTTATCTCTTACGAAATGTATAAATATCTACAATGAATGACATTTGTGTTTATATATTTATTTAAGAAATTATAAATATTAAATATTTATTTAACAAATTAACTTGGCAAGTGGCAAAGAACTTTAAAGTCAATTAGTGTGTGCTTTGGGTGGCTGTGGTTCTCCAGTTTTATTTCAGGGACAAACAATGTCAACAGTCTGGCTCGAAATGCACAGAAAAAGCGGAGACTTATGTATGTAGAAAATGACTCGTGTTTATGAAATTACGCACAAATAAATAGTTGGGTAGAATAATTCAACCTTCTCAAAGGATCAAATTTGAAACGCAAAAAGTATTTTTGTTTCGGGATAAATTACTATTAGAGAGAATATATTGAATAGTTTACATGTCTCGAAGGACCACTGATCAATCTAAATATTTCCATTTGAATTAAAACATATAATAATGCTACGTAAAACCTTGACATGAATATAAAGAATAATTCAGGTCATCTCGAAGGACCAAATGTATAACATTAAACGTAAATATGAGCCCTTATGGTCAGTATATATTTACTTTTTATACCCTCCAACATAATATGGAGAGTATAAGTAAATTTGTCATTACATTTGTAACAAATCGAAATATTCATCGGAGAAACTTTAATGTATATCAGGAAAAATGTGTAAAATTGTCTTTTCCATTTCAAAAAAATCAAAAAAAGATTTTGATACTACATCAATGATTTTTGGTACATAGATTAAGAAAAAAATCCGCATTCCAAATCTGTTTTCGTTACTAACATTGATCGTTGCGCGCAAAAGATATGACCGTTTTAATTATGATAATTAGAAAAAATTCAAAAAAAATCGCGGCTTAATATAGTTAGCTGTTATATCCTATTATCGTTAACTGAATTCGTAACGTTTGCGATGATGCAAAAAATAATAGCAAAGTCTCAATGGATTCGCGAAAAATCAAATTTGTTAAATAATTTCACGTATTTACAAACATATTTTTAAAACAATAGCGCTCATACTTACGAAAAATATATAAAAAAATTATAACAGCATCCAGACATTTTGAGGAATAAAATGAAACCTAATTTGTGAAGGTTGGAGGTTTAGTATTCATGTTATTTGCAAAAATACGAAGAAAATATGACGAAAAAATTAAAATCATATTATTCTAATTTTATTTTTTTTATGGTTTTATAGGAAAAGTTGGAGAAAAAATGTTTGAGTTCTTCGGCATTTTCGTCAAAATTTCACGCCATAATGATGATATTCCGTTGTAACAAATTTTCCGCTTATAGTTTTCCTATTGGATAATATTATTTGAACCTTATATTAAATCACAAGGAATTCCAATTGTGGCATAACGTTAAAATAATGTTATATTGAATATTATAACATTTGAGATGCATATAAACCGCGTAATTATGAAAATGACATGATGCGCATCCGATTTTATAACACTGCGAATCAATCCCTCTTTTTTGATGTACAGTTTGTCAAATACTATTTGGCGGCCACGATGTAGCATTTGCTGCATATTAGGGTGCAAAATACAGTAAAATGGTCATAATTTCCGCGAAGTTCATTTACATTTTATGCGCATCTGATTTCAATAATCACCATTAGAAAATACATCATTCTATGCCGTTTCAACGCGATCCATCAAGAACCGTGGATGTAGCATCGCACTCAATTTTTAGAAAAAATCTATTATAGCTCTGGATTTACGAGAGTGTTTAAATATCTGTTTTCGCGCAGTTTAAACACGCGTATCGATCTATTTATTTAAGTAGAACTAACACATCCAAAACGCGTTTTAATATGCGATATTTTCAAAATAATTTTTTGCAAATTTTCGAAATTTGAGGGGTATCATATCCGCCGATCTATGGGGTGGATTTTTACGCGTCGTGACTTGTTAGATTCAGAACGTAAAAAAACTAAATTTACGCGGGTTTCCACGGAAATCGAATGAGATTTGTAAATTTTAAACCAAAAAAATAGGTTTTTGAGAAAAATTTACGCACAAAAATTTCGTGTTTGGGCGCAGATTACTGTGATCCTGTGAGGGCTACAGCCTCATGTTATACATTAAAAAATGCGAAATCGCGAGTACTACAATCAAATAATAAGATTTTAGGGAAATCCTGCTGCGCGTCCCGATTAGAGCAAGAATTCAAAAAACCCCATTTTGCAGGTTTCAAAATGTCAGCATCCGTTTGAGGTAAATACAGTGGATATATTAAAAAATCATACATTAGAAACTTCAACTCTGAAGTGTACTCTTTAACTTCTCCTTTGAGCATTAAGCTCTACATTGTGTTGTAAAACCACTAATTGGAAAATAACATAATGAAACTCGTTTATTTCAACGATTTTTTCCGATTTTTTTACATTAGTACGACCACAGCTTCCGCTCAAATTATTATTTTAAGAAACCCCTCGGTGAATCGGGCTAAAACAGTTTATTTTACCGAAATGCGGTCAAAAGTTATGATATAGTAAAACTGATCGCGAGTTACAATACCCCATACCTCAGTTTCAACATAAGTTAATTTTCTACAAAAAGCTTGATATACATATTCTTGGTCATGGTAAAATTCTATGTCGATATAACCATGTCCGTCCGTCTGTTGAAATCAAGATACAGCTCGCAATTTTTAAGATAGAGCTTTGTAATTTGGTACAGAAGTTTCTATTCGTCCTAGGACGTTCGGTATTGCAAATTGGCTATATCGGTCCACGCTATATATAGCCTCCATAGAACGATACCTCCCGATTTTCGGTATTTTTAAGGTTGTGACCACAATAATCCACCGGAATGGGTGAAATTTGGTATTTAGTCTTCGTTGGGGGTATAAGACTTTCTCCCAGAAACTTGTCGGTACAAGTCCACGCCTTAGTATAGCACCCATAGAACTGTACCTCCAAGGTTGTGGCGTCAATATTCCTCAGAAATGACTGAAATTAGGTATTTGGTCTTCATTTGGGGTATTAAACGTTCCATATGAAATTTTTCGGTATATGTCCACGCCTTCATATAGCCCCCATAGAACGTACCTCCCGATTTTCGGGGTTCTGAAGGTTGTGGCCTCAATATTCCTCAGAAATGGCTGAAATTTGGTATTTATTCTTCGTTGGGAGTACAACACTTTCCCCCAGAAACTTGTCGGTACAGGTCCACGCCTTAGTATAGCCCCCATAGAACGGTACCTCCCTATTTCCGGTATTTTGAAGGTTGTGGCCTCAATATTCTACCGAAATGGCTGAAATTTGGTATTTGGTCTTCATTTGAAATATTAAACTTCCATATGCGGTATTTTAAAGGTTTTAGGCTCATTTTCACACCGGAATGACTGAAATTTGATATTTAGTCTTCGTCGGGGAAAAGACTGAAATTCGTCGGTGAAGTTCCACGTTTCGACATAGCCCCCATATAACGGTACCTCCCGATGAAGGTTGTGACGTCACTATCCCGCCTTAAGACTGAAATTTGTTATTTAGTCTTCCATGGGGTTATCAAATATTCCAGAAGCGAATTGCAGAATAGGTCCGCGGGTTCGTATATCCCCCATAGAAGCGTACCTTTTGATTTACGGCATTTTGAAGGTTTTACCGAAATATCAGAATTTTGGTACTTAGTCTTCTTTGAGTCTATAAACATTCCGCCAGAAATTTGTAGGTATAGATCGACGTTTTGATATAACGTCCATGGAATGGAACCTCTCGAATTTCGGTATTTTGAAGGTTAGCCACATCGTTGTACAGACCTTGCTGAAATGCCTGAAATTTGATATTTAGTCTTCGTCGGGGAAAAGACTGAAATTCGTCGGTGAAGTTCCACGTTTCGGCAAAGCCCCCATATAACGGTACCTCCCGATTTTCATAATTTTGAAGGTTGTGACGTCACTATCCCGCCGTAAGACGGAAATTTGTTATTTAGTCTTCCATGGGGTTATCAAATATTCCAGAAGCGAATTGCAGAATAGGTCCGCGGGTTCGTATATCCCCCATAGAAGCGTACCTCTTGATTTACAGTATTTTGAAGGTTTTACCGAAATATCAGAATTTTGGTACTTAGTCTTCTTTGAGTCTATAAACATTCCGCCAGAAATTTGTAGGTATTTAGACTTTTGAACTGGCCGACAAAAATGTGGATTAGGATTAAAGTTCAGAAGTGTCGCGGTGGAGGTACTTAAAGGAATGGACCGACGTAACCCATTAGGGAAGTGGATCTTATTTTGAGCGTCATATTTTTGCGATAGATATCGCGCCAACTAGTCATTTCAGTGACCCATCGTATAACTTTTGGACAAATATGCGAGGAGGCATGAACTTGTCCACGGAAAACATAATATGGCTGTAAACAGGACCAAAACGAACGGCTTCGGTATACATTTTCAAAGGTTCTTCGAACATACCCTACACAGCACTTAGACACAGAGTTATCGTGCGCACAATTTTTCCGAACATTTTTTAACTTTTGTGGGGGAGGTACCTGATGGAGTGGACCCATATGGCTTATCTTCGAACTTAAACTAAGTTTGGCCACATTTTGAACCGAATCGGCAGATCCGTTCGAGATTTATTTTGCGCTCCAGCCACTACACACGGTGTCATAGGGGTTTCTTGCACCTTTCAGGATATTTTCTCAGGAGGTATGGACTTGCCTCTGATGAAACTTGTACCGTCGTGTGGGGGACAGTGAATACAAAATGTTAGAGCAAAAATCAAAGCGAGAAATTTTGTGTGGGAGGTACCTGAAAGAGTGGACTGATTGTGTCGATATTAGAACCTCATCTAAGTCTGGTAGAAATTTCATGATATGCAAAGTATGGACCAAATCGGTTATTCCCTTCAAGTGTTATCGTGCGCACAAATTTTCCGAAGATTTTCGAACTTTTGTGGGGGAGGTACCGGAAGGAGTGGACCGATATAATCCATCTTCGAACTTAAACTAAGTTTGGACAAAATATTACGAAAGCCAAATTTTGGACCGAATCGGTTGAAACGTTCGAGAGTTATTGTGCGCTACAGTCACAGCGGACTGACCGATGGACATGGCTAAATCAACTGCAAAATGTCTGAAACGGATTTCGTCCAAACATACATGGGGTCTAAAACCATTATTTCGATGAGGCACATTTTGCCAGTATGCATAAATGCTAAGGGTATACAAACGTGTGCTTCAAGAATTCCGTTGTGGTTTGGAAAACTATTAAAAATCGCCGTGGTCACCACAAAAAAGTTTAATAACATTACTTTGCGTAGCACCTTATCTCCCTAACCTTGAAATATTTTGTGGTTCAACTCTAAACACAAAATATGTAATTTGTTTTTGAAGAGTAAAAGGTATGTGTACTTGTGGGCCTTCAAATGTGTTTAGTTCTAGTTAAAAGAATATTCCAGGGCCAATAGTTAATTAAGTGTTTTTGTTTTTATTTCGCCGAGTTTAAGTTACAAAATTTTAATGGTTTATTCGCCTTGTAAAAATCATAAAAAATCAATATTGTCAGGTTACAGTTTTAAATCTTTGATTGGAATTAAAATAATCATTTAATTTGAAAGAAAAATAAATACAGTCAATATTAGCTTTGTTCCTTTACTTTTTAAATAGTAAAGGTAGCAAAAGAGAGAACTGTCAAAATTGCTCTCACGTAACAAGTTTTGCACAAGAGTAATGGAACGGAAAAATAGTAGATCTGGCAGCAATGTCAAAAAACAAACGTGGCTGCAAGAGGAAAGTGGTAAAACTTTAAAAAACTCTAACGTAAAGGAACAAAGCTATTAGTTGTTAATAGAGCACTGGCATTAGTCATTCTATGAAAAATAAAAATAATGAAAAAAAGTAAAAGTTCTTTCGTATAGAGTTGAATCTCCATAGTTGCCATTCCAATACACCTACATAGAGAACTGCCAAAGCTTAAAAGTAAAATGTGATAAGGAGGTTCGATATTTTGACTGCAAATTGTTTTTATGGAACTTCAATTTGCGATTCAGGTGGTTTTTTTTCTTTATTTAATTTCACACAATGATGTGGTAATCTTATCAAAATCGTATATTTTGTTGACGATTGAGAAAAAGAAGAAAAAAATAAAAACAATTGCGGTTTTATTTTGCAGCACCGACGACGTTACCATATCATCAGACACATATAAATACAAAATTATTTATTTGGTCTTATCTCTGTTTCAAGGCACCACCAACCAACACCCAATTTAACCATCACATTTCACACCTTTTTGAGGTCTATTTCAAGCATTAGGTGATTAGAATGAAATAATTGTTTTTTATTTTATTTTTTGCGATATGGTAAAAACCGCTTGTGAGGTAATAGAATATTTATTATTTCCATTTATGTTATATATTAGTTGTTTTGGTTTAATAATACACCATCATCAATTGTAGGGATGATGCAGGTTTTGTAACAATTGATTGTATTAACAGTAAAATAATGCCATATGTGTGATTTTTTTACACAATAATGGATATTTGTTTGTAATCAAAAGCGATATGACCTCATAAAAGGTATTGGTTTTAGTCTTATTTAATCCTTACACTTACAAGCAGAGAAAAAACTAATATTCAAAATGTATATTTTAAATATTTTAACAGATTTGATGTGTAATATGCGACAATAGAATAGTATGTGCTTTAATTATGAATGTGTGTTATCACTTCCACAATATAAAACTTTGGACCATTCTTGGTCCAATAATAACTTCGACAATACATTGTGTGGTACCAGTCATGTCATTGGTACCACATGATTGCAACGACAATATATTGTATTGATTAGAGTTGGGAAATCTAGTTTGCAGAGCGCTCCGATGTTTCTCGTTCCTTTTCCCCAAAAGGAACTAGTTCCTTAATATAGTTTCATAGTTCCAAACAGTTCCGAGACCGATATAGTTCATCGAATCTTTCTCTTTCATCGTTCTTTTTGTTTCCTTCGTTCCAAAAAGTTCCGAAATCGAAATGCTGCATCGTTTGGTGGAAGAATTATGTCAATTCATATAAATACCCAGCAAAATTAAATGGAAGTGATTCCATGTGAAATCATGATTTCACTGGTTCTTTTGCATGAGTGCGAAAGGAGTCGTGAAAGATCCGATCTTTTTCATCGAATTTTCATGAGTGCAATTGAAGTCGTGAAAGATCCGATCTTTTTCATCGAATTTTCATGAGTGAAATTGAAGTGGTGAAAGATCCGATCTTTGTCATAATATTGTCATGAGTTTAAATAAATTGATAAGTACCCGCATAATAAATTATCAAATACTTATGTACCCGAATAATTGTGTACTTGCAGAAGTAATTGTTGAAATGAAAATAAAAGTCAGATATATTTTTTGTTCGGAAACCTGTTTCGCTTTGTGGATATTAAAAAGAAGTATGAAAAAAACCCGGTCTATAAACCACGAGCTCCACCAGCCGACCAACACCGATATAGTAAAACATATCGAGCTGCAATTATTGGGTTGGCTGGGCCATGTCAACAGGATGGAAAAGATGCCACCGGTATATTAACATGAGTCATTTGACGTTACGCCACCCGAGGGAAGAACAAAACTCCAATGGAAAGATCAAGTTCAATATGATATCACAAAACATGGCATCCAAAGTTAGAGAAGCAAAGTAGAAGATCGGTAAAATAGGTATAAAAGAGACCATAACATGGTAACTATTGCAGGTTAAGTTTTTCTTTTGAAATAACATAACGGAATTCAAATTTATACTAGATTTCCCAAATGATGAGCTTGGTTCAGAGATTGACACATAATTTATCGAATATTGGAAAAATGGAACCCCAAGTTGAAAGAGATAACTTGCAGCCATCGGAAGAGATAAATATGATATTGCAGATTAATATAATATATAATTTTGAAAATTACATACAAAATAAAGAAAAATAACATCTGGCGATACAAATCATATGTGCATTGTATTGTTATTAATTTAACAAATTACATAATTGTATTGCAAATTTTATTTCTGATTTGCGAAAATGCGGATCCAAAGCATTGGTGCAAGAAGCTATGACAATGAACCGGTGCAAGAAGCCATGACAATGAACTGGTGTAAGATGCTATGACAATGAACTGGTGCAAAATGTCATGACAATGAACTTGTGCAAGATGCTATGATGATGAACTGATGCAAGATGTTATGACAATGGACTGGTGCAAAATGCTATGACAATGAATTGGTGAAAGTGTGTGTCACTCCCTTGTAAATGTCATTGGTGATTCACCTAAATTTTCACCTATGACTTGTCACTTGCACCCATGATTCAACTCATGATTTGTCATCGAACATTTTGCTGGGTATAAATAAATAAATTGCAGTGAATAAACAGCAAAGAAGCAAAATCGATGAAGATGTTAAATTAAAGCAACAGGAAGAGCGAAAGGAGCTATATAAACGCAAGTGCTGGATATAGTGCCAGTAGTTCCTTGTCCGGAATAGTTCCTTGGAACTAGTTCGTTCCGGACCTACACAACTCTAGTTTTGATATCGTGGTCTTTTTTGTGAGTTTTGTTGGTATGACACAATTGCAATGCAATTGACATGATTTCAACGAATAGTGCAACAATTCTATTACAATTTCTATTGAATGAAAATAACACAAAAAATTAGTTTCTTAGAAACGTGTCTATATAAATCTTTATCACCAGAATTGTAATATTAAATGATAAGCTTATGGCTGGATACTTTTAATTACAGAATATATACCTCTATTTATTATGGCAATATTATAGAGACGTGTATAAATAATAATTTACAACACAATTGTGAAAATTAGTAGTTAAGATAAGCTATTGTCTGAAACTGATTAGGTATATTTTTGTTACTTAACCCAAATGTTTAAGTGCCTAGTGTCATGTGACCTTTAAAATGTATTTGAAAATACTTTAATGGAAATAAAGATAGAATAAATACAAAATTAGTATTCAAAGGATGAAAAAGGATACATTTTCAAAAATGTTGTATTATTTAAGATCTTTAAAATAAGGGAAACAAAGAACTGACAGCCATCATTACAGGACACGTTGGGCTACAAACGCATACAAAGACATCCCTAATATTTAATGTTTTACTTTAAGCTTAAGCACTTTAATTACAAAGTATTCAACGCTCTTCTGAATTATGTTTCACCTCAGTTATGGCTTTAATTAATTTCTCTCAATAGGCGTTGTGTTTAATTTTTTAGAGCCTCGGGGCGTACATTAGTTTGATGCCTATGTTAGTGCTAATGTAAAGAAAACAATATAAATTGTAATGGACAATTAAGTATGCAAAAAAAGTCAAAAGCCTCCACTAATGAATGAAATACGCAAAGGTTGTGCCACTGACTGATACCTTTCACTTTGTGCCAACACATCCATCGCATACTTTCTGCTGGCACACTAAGCTGGACAAGATATTTAATGTAGACGACGGACGGACATATGCCGACAACTTTATGTGAAATTGATTGAGACGATTGATTTTCTTTTAAATTGTTCGCCATAGCTATTGGCAAAGTCGTCGTTGTAAATGTTTAATGCATTATCGACAATAAAAAATAGAATCGATTAAATTTACATTTCACACACTTGTTGAATAAAGAGGGAGGGAGGGTGTAATGAAAAAATGCAAATATACGAATCAAAACATACTTGTTTGGTATTTATTTTAATGGGATTGGTTTGCTATTTACCAAACATAATCGTTAAAATTAAAATTATAAAAAAATGGTAACAAATTCGCCACAAAAGGGCATTGGGTAGGATTTTGTGGGCTGGTAACATATTTTGAAGTTTTTTTTTTCTTATCACATCAAACAACATAAATACCACGGAATTGACGTTTCTGTTCCATTGATAATATCTCAGTTCTTCTTTCTTTGCTGTCCATTGTTTTTGGGTCTTTCGTTATTTGACCTTTTCCACAGAACACCTTATTTTAACAAACTTTATTTTAGTTACGCTTTTGTTTTTCTACCGTTAACCAGCAATCAATGAAAATAGGTTACTGGGAAACATCTTCATTTATTTGGGCTTTATTTTTTTACATTGAGAAAGTTATCATGAGTTGTTGTTGTTTCTTATCTTTTGATAAATGATTTATTACTGTCTATTTAGAATCTTCGATTGAATTGGAAAGAAAGTGAAACAGTTTCATATAAAATGAAAGTGTAAAGTTGAACTTTGAGATATTAATTGTAATTTGATGCTACTGAAGAAAATCAATTGACCTGACCCAGTGATAGTTGACTTGAGGTAACTTGCCTTAAGATGAGTTTAAAAATTAATGAATAAGCTTTATTATTTGTTTAATAGTGTAATATACCGTTATATATTTTATTAATGATAATCTAAATTTATATGTATTATAAAACCTGCAGTTATACAAATGTCTTACAATTAATTTAAATAATGTGTTGTCTTATTAATCAATTATATAGTTAAACTAATGCCATTTAAGATTGTTGATTTAAAAAAAAAAATGTATTTTTTTATTAAAATTTTATATTGGCTGTTTTTTGGTTAATTCGTGTACGTATTTTCTCAGGCGAACAACGTAATTGAAACGCTCGTGGGAACATGCCATTAAGGTGTCGACAACGTTGTCTGATTGTTAAAAATTTACAGAATAAGCCTACTGTGGTCAAGGTTAAATTTATAAAAATAATGTCAAATGAATAACTTATTCCAACATTTTAGATCACACAGTTACATCCTTTTATCCACTGTTATACGCATTGGCAGATGTACTTGAAAAGTACAAGGCCGACATTACTGCCATACAGGAAATACGATGGAACGGGAAAGGCGTCACAACAACGCCGCACTGTATTATAGCTGACATGACACAAAGCATGAGCTTGGTTGCGAATTTGTAGTTGGTCGGCGGTTAAAACATCTGGTCTCCAGCTTCACCCCAGTGAATGAAAGACTCGCTGCAATTCGATTAAAAGCAAAATTCTTCAACATCAGCTTTATTTGCGCTCATGCTCCCACTGAAGACAAGGACGAACAGACCAAAGATATATTTTACGAGCGCTTAGAAGAAACTTATGACCGTTGCCCTGCCCATGACATTAAAATTATACTAGGCGATTTTAATGCCAAAATTGGAAAGGAGAATTTCTTTGGCCAACAGTCGGGAAATTCAGTCTCCACAATGAAACATCTGACAATGGTATGAGGCTGATAGACTTTGCAGCTGCAAAAAACATGGTAGTTAGCAGTACCAGATTTAATCATCTCGATATTCATAAGGGCACCTGGCTGTCTCCAGATCAAAGAACAAGTAATCAAATTAATCATGTTGTGATAGAAGGAAGACATTCATCGAGCGTGTTGGATGTACGATCGTCCCGAGGAGCAAACATAGATTCGGACTACTACCTTGTTGCAGCAAAGGTACGTACCAGATTAAAAGTAGCAAACAAAGTGCGAACAGACACAACACGGAAGTTGGACATCGGTAAGCTGCAATCACAACAGATAGCCACAGCATATTCCACTCAACTGGCCCAACTGCTTAATCAAAGCATTCCTCGTCCCGATAACATATCATAACAATGGCAAAACATTGCCCACTCCATGCAAACAGCCGCAAAATCAGTACTTGGATACCAGAGACCTACACCAAGGAATCCATGGTATAACCAGGAGTGTCGTGCTGCTACCGAAGAGAAAAATGCGGCATATAGGGCTACTTTACAATCAGTAGCAACGCGTAGCGATCGAGAGAAGCATCGGGAGAAAAGGAGAGAGGAGAAACGTCTTTTCCGTAGGAAAAAGAGAGAGATGGAAAAACGGGAGTGTGAACAAATCGAGATGTACAGGAGACAGAATGAAGTCCGAAAATTCTACCAAAGAGTGAAACATCAAACTGATGGCTTTGGAACTGGCACATACTCCTGTAGAGACCAGCAAGGTAATCTGGTAACTGATACAGATAGTTTGCTAAGGATATGGAAATAGCATTTTTCCAAACTGTTGGTATCCAATAGTAGCGAAGTCGACGAAGATATCACAGATCCAATCCCTGAAGATGGTATTGAATGTATACCACCCGGCCAAGATGAGGTAAAGACAGCAATAAACCGGCTGGAGAATAACAAGGCAGCAGGAGCTGATGACCTACCAGCCGAGCTATTTAAAACCGGAGGCGACACGCTGATAAGTTGTATGCATCAGCTAGTCAGCTCCATCTGTCAGGAAGAACGCGTACCCGACGATTGGAACCTGAGCATCCTGTGTTCCGTCCATAAGATAGGAGATAAGACTTTATGCTCCAACTATAGGGGGATAAGTCTTCTCCCTATCGCCTACAAGATAGTGTCAGGGATATTGTGCGAACGACTAAATCCCATGGTCAACGAAATAATTGGACCATACCAATGCGGCTTTAGACCTGGCAAGTCCACCATTGACCAGATATTTACCCTGCGGCAAATCCCGGAGAAGACCCAAGAGATGCAGATCGACACTTACCACCTTTTTGTCGATTATAAAGCAGCCTTCGACAGCCCACTGCGTTCAAAGGTATTCCAAGCCATGTCTGAATTTGGTATCCCCGCAAAGCTCATCCGGCTTTGCAAAATGACTTTAACTGACACGAGGTCCTCAGTTAAAATAGGAAAGAACCTCTCCAAAGAGTTTGGTACCAAAAGAGGTTTCAGGCAATCTACACCAATAGCCACATGTTACTTGCTTATGCTGATGATATAGACATCATGGGACGATCAGTAAAAGAAGTAACCGATACCTTTATGAAGGTCGAAGGAGAATCTGCTAAAGTGGGTCTGGCGGTAAACGGCGAGAAGACCAAGCTGATGGTGTCGACGCGCAATGCGTTCATTGAGATCGGACCAACTGTTGAAGTTGGTTCCTATAATTTTGAGGTAGTAAAAGACTTCGTATACCTCGGCACCTCCGTAAACACAACAAACGACATCAGTTGTGAAATAAAAAGAAGAATTGTTTTGGCCAACAGATGCTACTTTGGCTTAAGTAAGCACTTTATAAACAAAGCCACAACTCGTCAAACAAAAATAACGCTTTACAAAACACTGATACTACCCGTGCTGATGTATGGTTCCGAAGCCTGCGTACTTGCGCAAGCAGATAAGGCAGTGCTTGGCGTGTTTGAGAGAAAAATTCTTCGAAAGATCTATGGACCGATCTGCGTTGACGGTGAATATCGACGTCGTATGAACCACGAGCTGTATCTGCTATACAACGACATCAATATAGTTAAACGTATCGAGATGCAGCGATTGCGTTGGCTAGGCCATATAATAAGAATGAGCTATGATGAACCCGCTAAAAAGGCGTATAAATTCGAGCCACATGGCGGTGCACGCAGAATTGGCAGGCCAAAGAATAGATGGCGCAAACAAGTGGATGAAGAGATGACAAGGCGCGGTATTCCAAAAAGCGAAGCACGAAACAGAGGGAATTGGAGATCTTTTCTTAGGGGTAGTTTACACTATATGTAAATGTCATATGACATGCAATTTTACATCATTATATATTCGCTAATATGTGTAATATAGGAGATTTTCCTTACGCCATTTATGCTGTGCGTCCACACCAGCAAAAATGTAAAAAAACTACGTCTTCACATTGCCTCCGTGGGTAAATATGGAATGTTTTTATTTCGTGTCATATGACATTGATAGATTGTGTAAACTACCTCTTAGTTCGGACTATGGAACAAAAGTTCTGTAATGGGCCATCTAAGTAAGTAAGTATCCACAGTTAAATCAGCCTTATAGATTCCGTACCATGTTTCGTATGACCGGTGAACTATATAGATCATTACCTCCATATCTACGTCACTCAACACACTTTTTTACATCTGCGTTCAAATATGATTAATGAATTAGTGTCAAAATCAGGTCACTAATATTTCAAATATTTGTGTTAAAAATGCCAAATATATAATTTTGCCAAATTATATATCCACCCTTGACAACATGTCGAAATTTTACATTTATGGACACTATTTCTTCCTACATTTATTATTTTTTAAATATTAAATAATCGATAATTGATTATGAAATTTTTAAAATATTTTCACATTAATTTGCAATGAAAGTTAATTATATGATTGACTGACTGACTGACTAACTGGCTGTTCATTAACAAACGCAACTGGAAACATGATATTCCATGACGATGGCAAATTAAGTGGCGAAGAGGTGAAGAAATGTCTTGTTAACACTAAAGTGGATGTTTCCTTCAAAAAGGTAACAAAGCAAATATATTAAACAACAGCAAAATAATTATGAAGTTAATGATCAGTTGTGCAAATTATTTACAGATAATTATTAATTTGAGAAGCGTACATTTCATAAACTGTATTGGAATTGTAAGGGCTACCTAAAGATGGTTCAAACACACTTATTGTCAGGCTCAATTACAATTTATTACAGAATTTTTGATGATTAATAACTTATTGTTGATTCCAATATTTTTCCATAGAGGGAGTTAAGCTACTCCTTGATGCCTTGTCTTTACCATTCCAATGATGCTTTTCCAAATGCAATTTTTTGTATGTTTTATTGGGAAAATAATTTAAAAATATATATACGCCTTCTAAGAAAGGAATAAGGTCACAAGCATCAGGATAAACTAGATCTACTGTTACAAACATCATACTTAATTTCAAATCTCTAATACGTTCAAATCAATTTCAAATCAGCGAAATAGCCAAGAAAACTTTCATTTTCTAATTTTATTCCAATTGTATTTAAATTGACTTTCAATTGCATTTTCATTGAATTTTACCTCCTCTTCTCCGTCCTCTTTACAGATTTCCCGTAAACAAAATGTACACATACACACCGCTACTTAGTGTAGCTACCAAGCAGTGACTGCGTATACAATTTCTATTGCGTGTAATTTAATTGAAAAAAAATTGCAATTGAAGAATTTGTTTTAAATTTAAATCCATTTATTGACCGAGCCTTGTTTTCTTTCGTTTTGTTTTTGTCTGACTTTGGTTGTTGGCATTAAATGCGCCAACATTGTGGTTTTAGTGATGGTGGTTTTGTTGGTTCTTTTGCAAATTTAGAAATATTTCAAATTGTTGTAGAAGACCATAGACAAGAGGAGGCAAGAGAACTGTGACGTTAGGCAAAATGTCTAGTGCAATAAATTTTTTGGTTGGTTTTGTGATGGCGGCGTCTTTAACTAATTACAAGTTTAGGGTATTTTTGGCAATAGAGTTCAAAATTGCGAGGAATGAAAACAATATGTCTAAAACCATACTAATATGGAATACTTCTCACGCAATTTATAAGCTCTTGCAAATGCTGAAAAAAGAAAAAAATCAAATATTTAATTTAAAAACGTAAAACATTTTTTTTAAATATTTTCAATTTTGTTTTTATTTTGTCTAATATCTAAAACACCAACCACCACGATACGAAAGCATTTCATTGCCTATAGAAGAATTGAGCGTGCGACAATATCGCACCTACTTGTAAGATCAACGGACAACCCGAAAAAAACTAGACAGACCCCTAAAAACTCACACAAGTTGCAGCAGTCATTAAGAAAACAAAGGCCAAAGAGGCGGGCATGTAGATAAATAAAACGAAAATCTGCTGTTCACTTTACTGGGCACACACTATTCAAGTTGGATACAAACAAAAAAGAAAAAATTGAAGGGATTCATTTCAAGAATTTGAATAAAAAAGTTTCTTACAAAAACAAATCATTTGCATTTACAAGTAATCAAATGGAGAAGATTCAAAGAAGAAAACGCATAGGAAAAAGAAATTATTAATACACAACACAACAAAAACGAAACAACAAATAAATTTTGTTTTTTCTTTTTTTGAAAACCTGCTACAATTTTTGAAGAGAAAATAATCCCCAAACAAGAAAATAACTTGTCATAGAAAAAAATTGAAAAGATATCAATATTAATAATCTCAGAAGACAAATAAATGGAAGGAGAATTAGGGACAGATTTAAATAATTGGAGGCATTTTTATGTAATATATATTTTTTAAATTATAATAATTTTATTGAATAATAATAATAAATTAAAATTTCATTAAGAAAATACTTTTGAGCCGGCAATTTTCCATGCGGCAATTATCAGTTTGATGGTGATTGAGGATTGAGGTAACTCTTTGCCTCTGAACATTGCCTAATGTAAATATGGATAATGTAATTAGTACGGAAGCACATGAGCAAGGCCATTATGTCATTAAATGAAGGGTGCTTACTAGGGTTATGACTTTTTGACATTTTTTCTCAAAAATGATTTCCTGTAGCAAGGATGAATGAACTTTTGCCTAATAATCACTACGCTATCGTTTATTCTATTGAAATATAAAAAAAGTTCACGCACAAATCGATTTTAAAAATATAATTTTTTGAAAAAAATGTATGAAATGAAAAAAAAATTTCAAAAATTAATTTTTGTTGCACGAATGAATAAATATAAGCCTACTAATAACTATAATAATGTTTATTTCATTCAAATATTGAAAAAGGTAATGCACAAACCACTCTCAAAAAATTTAAAATTTTTTGTTTTTTGTTAAAAAATTATATCTTTAAATAAAAGCGTTTACGACATTTTTACGATTCTCAGAACTGAAGAAAATTAGTGAGAAATAAATGTTATGTCAGTTTAATTATGTCATGTGACTCTAAAGTTTAATTTCAACAATTGTATATCTGCTTACAGTGACTTCAAAAAATTGTCCATAATTTTGATAAATTCAAATTTTAAAATCATTTTGTGCGTGAGGTTTTTTCACCGAATCACCTTATAACTATAATTTTATGTAATCTTATGGCAAAACTCATCACGCTATGATACAGGGATATGAGGTTGTAAAAAAGTCATAACCCTAGTGCTTACACCTGCGGATTCTGAATCCACAATGTTTATAGATGAGAAAGTGCTTACACCTGCGGATTCTGAATCCACAATGTTTATAGATGAGAAAAACCAAAAAGAGAACTTGCTTTCACCCGGCAGGGGTTTTAGAGATTATGGGATATTATCTCAGGAAGTATGGAATCTCAAGAAATTTTCAGAGTAAATAAGATAAAGGTAAGGTTTTTAGTTCAAACAAGTAAGAAAGTATTAGTCAGCTGTGCTGACGGTGATATACCCTCAGCTTCTTATCAAAAAAGCAAACACAATAATTATGCCATACATATATAAATTATATTAATTTGGAATCACGAATTTGCTTGAAAATACGTGGAATTTTCAGGTATTATAATGTGGGCGGGGCTATACTCGATATATTAAATAAGTTAAACTAAGTTTGAAAGAAATTTTTGATAAAGTTTGAGAGTTATCTTGCACACTAGCCAAGCATGAACTTACTCCGGAAATAAATTTACCATTGTAACAAGGTTCACAACAACCTTCTGCAAAAAATTTCAAATAGATCCGAGACGAGTCTCCAAACTACACCTTTCCCAAATGTTGTGTGGGAGGTACCCAAAGGAGTGGACCGATATAGTCCATATTCCAACCTGATACATTACTGAATGAAATAATACGATTTGAAAAGTTTGGACCAATCAGAAACTCCCTGCGAGAGTTATCTTTCGGATTTGCCATTTTAGGCCATTATCTCAGGAAGTGTGGACTTGCCCTAAAAATTGGCAACCAACTGAAAATTTTCAAAAGGAGGAACTCTTATACTGTACTTTTTCCGAATTTTATGTGGGAGGTAACCGAGGAAGTTGACAGATATAGTTCATATTCGAACCCGATTTATATCTGGAAGGAATAATACGATGTACAAAGTTTGGACTAAATCATCTTACAGAAAAATTTTGAAATTTGACATATCGTAATATTTCCTGCAACCTGAAATCAAGTTTTATGATGGACTATATCGGACAACTCCTTCCGTTAATTCCCCCATAAAAGGTCAACATTTTGGGTTAAGTGCAGTTTAAGGACTCCTCGAGGATTGTTTTGAAATTTTCATCGAAGATGGTCTTTACGATTCTAGATACAACGAAATAATTATACCCCGCACCACAATGTGGAAATGGTATTATAAGTTTGTTTTTCCAAAAATGCATGTAACGCATACCAAAATTCATATCTCGACAACATAAAGCAATTTTGAGATGTTGGTCAGTCCATTAAAAATTGTAATCAAACTCCAGACCGCAGTTATGGACCAATCGTCACAAAATTTTGTATGGAGGTCGGGTTCAGAACTGAATAGACCCCTATAATTTTTGGTGATAATCACAAAATATTTAGGAAGTGAAATGGACCAAAACTAAAATTTTTATCCGATTTTGTAGCGCAATATTGACCTTTCCATTGGTGCTAACTATTCCGATCTACGCGATCACATAACATAGGTTAGGTTAGGTTTAAGGATGCGCAGCTACAATTCATCATAGCTGCTTCACTCGGAGACCTTTTGGTCCATTGTGTTCATCCTGAAAATATATAAGAGATTGGAAACAGAAAGATTCCCAGCAGGAGAAAAGAGTTTATAGAGCAGGGAGATTGATACATATAAGAAAGGGGAAGAAAGGAAAATAATTTTGATAATATATATATGTATATTGTTCGACCTCATAATAGAATGAGAGAGTCAGATTTGCGGTTGTGTCGCATAGTTTTCCCATAGCGATTTACAGGCTCTGGTAAAGTTGACAATAATCACAGGATCTATTGAGGAGAGGCCAGTAAGAGTAGGGATTTCGTAATCACCCAGTAGTCTCCGCCTCATGCTTCTAAGCAGATGTTCGATCGTCTCCAACTCCTCCTCATCCTCACAGAGTCTGCAAAAATCGACATTGGTTCCACCCACTTACAGCTTCTGGATCTGACGCGACAGTGGCCGGTGATCACCCCTGTAGCAATTCTGATCTCAGGTTTACTGAGTGAGAGTAAGGATGAAGTTCTACGTCTCGAAATGGTTGGCCATATTAGTTTCGCTATCCTACATTTGGGTTCATTAGACCAAATGTAGGACAGCGAAATTTTGAATGTTCAAGTTGATGTCTACATTTGCTAACGATCTCAGACTTTATTGTGTATGACGTAAGTGCCTTTAGGGCAGCCTGACTATCGACAAAGACAACTATTTGTCTGTCTGCGTCCAGATAACATAGTTACCGCCTAGTATATAGAGGGATCCCACAGTTTTAATTGTGTGTAATGTAACCATAATTACGCTAGAGGTCGCTGTTATATTTTAATACTGACAAATTTTTGCACGAAGAGGTTTGGTTAAGGAAAATTCCAATAATTTTGAAAAATGATCGTATAGTATTTAGGGAGTGAAATTGACTGTTGATATAAATTATATGAATAATAAATTATGCAAAGATATCAATTAATTATATCAATAACATAACTTGTCGCAATCATAAAAAATAAATTCCGTGGAAATCAGTGCCCAGAGGAAATGGAAATAGAGTATCACATGGTCGGTCCCGTTTGACTACAGTCCTCTGTTACTTTTTGTGTGGACAAGTCCGTGCTTCCAGACATGATTGCCCAAAAGCTCTAAAAATACTACGGTGACCAGCTACAATGGCTGGTGGGCACTATAGCTAATGAAAGGAGAGACTGACTTTGGTCCAATCTCTGCACATAGTAATATTTCCCTCAACCTGAAATCAAGTTTCAAGATGGGCTATATCGGACAACTCATTCCGGTAATTCCCCAAAAAAAGGACAAGATTTTGGGTTAAGTGCAGTTTTAGGGCTCCAAAATCTCTAGATATACTACGGTGACCACTAAAATGTTGCTAGAGTAGTTACATCAAATTGTTATGCATATTGTGTTCACATTAATTGGACTGAAGGTGTTGGATACATCTTAAATTACAAATCAATGAAATGAAAAAAAAAAATAGTTGGTGGCACGATAACTATCGAAAAGAAATACATTCCAAAATTAAATCCAGTTCCAAGTTGAACTATGACGGTTTATTCTTTCACGTTTAAAACCTTTTCTTCTTATTTTTTAACCTACGAAGATTACATTTAGGTTAACGCCTCGTATTGTTTTCTTTTCTTCATTCACGTGCTTATTGTATTTAGTTTAATTTTAGAACATTTTAAAATGAAACCCTAGCAATCTTTTAGAAATCGTAAAAAGTCCTTCGGCTCTAAAATGCTCATTTAGATGTTTACATCGATTCTGCATTGCCCGTGTCTCTGTTCTTTCTCAAAATATCTAATGCGATCACACAGCCCTTTATACACAACAAATTTTTATTTCAAAGCATAACTGACTAAATTTTTGAAATTCAAAATATTTCTTTGTTCAGTTTAACTTTCCGTGTTCCAGAGAGTATTTCAGTCACCATCAACATTAGGTCTGTCTGGCTACCCTAAAATTTGTAACAATTTGTACCAATTGTTCCTGGACGACAGACAGACGACTGTTATCACAAAGGCCAGCAAAATAAAGCGATTTGAGAGAGATATTTTGACAGTTCTTTTACTGCAAATTCTTGCTGGACATATTTCTTATAGCAAACATTTGCAAATCTTCTTCTTCCTTAAAACAATCATCTGTTTTTAATTTTTTGGTGATTTATGTTTGTGAAAATTAAAAACAATTTTATTGTGGAAATAGCAAGCCTAATTGTATGGTTTATTTGGAAAACAAATTTGCAAAAAAAATTTTGTTTTGAATAAAATACAAATTTTTTGCTTGCTTTGGTTCCTTCAATGGCCGATAAATTGTTCTATTTTGGCAAGTCAGCTGATTGCTTGCGGGTTTTTTTCTGTTTTCTTTTTACAGTTTTCTTGCAAAAGAGAATAAAAACTCCTTACTCTCTAAGAAAGTTCTTGCTTGACAATTCTTGTTGGGAAAGTAACCAGACAGACCTATTGCTATACATCACCTGCCTGCTGGTCATTCCGCCATAGTTTAGTTTTCTTTTGGTTTCTCTTGATAATGACAGCTGCTGCATATGATGCGTAGAATAACACTTAGGTGGGCGACGACGAATGATTCGGTGACCCCTTCGAATATTTTTCGAAGAAAACGTATAAAAAAGAAACGCATAATTTTCTTTTCTTCGTGTTTGGTTTTGTTTTTATTTTGATTATGTGTTGTTTCGACATCGCAGCAGCACTACCACAAACTATGAACTTTTGCTGCATTCCTTCTTGCCATGGCTGATTTCTTTCTTTAGCTTTTTTATTGTGGTTTCGGAATGTAATTTACAAATTTTGTAGATGAGTTTGCTGCCTTGCTGCTTGTTTCCATAATTTGCTGTGTGTTGGTTCATGCAACGTCAACACTTGTGAAAATACCAACCAAAACCATTCACCAGCAGCAGCAACAGCAACAAACAAGCAACCACCAACACTGCTGTGACCCTCATCATTAATAATATGAGCAGCCATGAAGCAGTAGAAGATAAAAAAGAAAAACAGAAACAAGAATTCAGCAATGAAATGTGGCTGACTGCCGGGCTGGCTGGTTGCCTCAACTATGCCATAATGCAAGAAACCAATCATTGGAGGAGCTTTCATTGTCTGTCCGTCTGCTCTGCTTTTGATTTGTTTTGGCTTTGCTTCCGTGTTGGCACATAGCTAGCTTCTTACATTATTGTTTGAGGGTGCCTGCGAACTTTTAAATTGGAATCCATATGCCTATATGGTTTTTTTCTTCTTGTTTTTCATAAACACTTCATTAAATCATTGAAAACTGTTCTTTGATTACACTTAAGCGTTCATTGTAATGGGAATTTTGGCTTTTGCTAGACATATTTTTTCCGTCTTTCTTTCTTTTTTTTTCATACCATTATAAATTGGAGAAAATTTGTGTGAAATGTGTCGCAATGCCATTTCCCTTGTTGTTTACATTCTGAGAGAGGGGGAAATTTATATTTATTTTCCGTTTGCGGTTATTAAAATCAAAGTTTATGGGATTATTTAATAAAAAGTGATTGGGTGTTAATTATGATTTACACCAACACTGCTGCTGATTGGGTATTTAGTAACAAAATGGGAGCTGATTTTTTTGTGACATTAATATTTTGTATTGTGTTTTATAAACTTTATTGAAAATTTAGTGTTTTTTTCATTATTGTTAAATTTGGTCATATTTCCTTCAATATAAAAGGGAAAGGATACTTGGATGGCTGCGTCCTCTGTATTTAGAATTCCATACTTAAGATGATAGAAGAGCCATCGTTTTCTGTTAATTTTTATAAGTAAACAAGTGAGCAAAGGCTGTCGGGACGAGGTCGACTATGTGATGCCGTACACCTCTGCCTAAGCTGCCTTTGTGCATAAGCTTTTCACCAACCAAAAATTCGTTTCCCCAAACATTTTGTATGCAGGGGATTTTCAGAACTTTGTGACCCTTTTTGGAACATGCCAACAAAAAGATGGATTTGGATTAAAGCTCAAAAGTAATGCATAGGTGCTACCTGGAGGTGGGTGTCATTCATTTCTTCCGATATATAGCACGCCCACAAGTCATTACAGTTAGTCACTGTACCTATAATTTAGAGCTTTTGGACCATTATGTCGCTGTAAACAGGATCACAGGAGTACATTTGGTAAAAATTTCGAAAGGACCTTCAAACAGAACTTAAACTGCACATAAAAAAAGCATTGAACTTTTGTGAGGTAGATAAGGAGTGGACTGATATTGCAAATTTTCGAACTTATATTGAGTTGGGACAAAATATTAGCTTTGTACCAGAACTAAAAATTTTTTACAATATTTACGACTGTTACACATTTTACCCGAAAACCCGTTCCCGTACACAAAAAAGTTGTAAAATGTTCACTTCTCTTTAAACAAAAATGGCGCTGAATTACGCTCTCTTTAAAAACTTTATACTCGACAAATTTGAGGGTGTAAAAAATAGTAACATGGTTGCCGGCGTCTGATTGGCTGGCACGTCGACTTTGACATTTGTTCCAGTTTTTTTGACGTATTTTCCATTTTTCCGTTCCCGAACTATTTCAAAAAACTTTTGTGTGAGAACAATTTTTAACAGTTCTCTCTTTCACGAGTTTTACTATTAAAAAGTACGGGAACGAAGCTATTATTAGATCCAAAGTTTGTACCAAATCGGTTGCTTCGTTTATGAGTAATTGTGCGTACCAAGTTAGCGAATATTTTTGAATTTTATTGGGGAGATACTGGAAGCAGTGGA
Source organism: Musca autumnalis (assembly GCF_047663935.1). Taxonomy (NCBI): domain Eukaryota; kingdom Metazoa; phylum Arthropoda; class Insecta; order Diptera; family Muscidae; genus Musca; species Musca autumnalis. The sequence goes on from NW_027411644.1 coordinate 162,046,267, forward strand.
CCGATAAGCACCACCTTCGAATTTCATCCATTTTTCGAAGTTAATGTCACCAGCCAGATAGACGGAAATGGCTAAATTGACTCCAAATTGTCTGAAACAGATTTCGTCCAAACCCATTATTAAACCCGTTATTTTGGTCGTATCAAAGTGTACATACGTTCTTTAGCCTAAAGGCTGAGGGTATAGAATGGAAAAAGTAAAAAAGTATCAGTCGGCTTTGATTGCCCCTTTCAAGGGATATCGTTGCATACGATTTTAGTGACATCTTTTAAATATTGGAGGGAAGTACAGGCCAATCTTCGAACTGAAACTAAATTTGGACATCTTTCGGGCTGTTTGCTCAAGAAGTATGGACTTGTTCCTGAAAAAGCATTTACCGTCGTAATTGAGGCAGCGAATTCAAGTTGCTTCAACAGAAATCAAAATGAATCGAGAGTAGATCTTTTAGGGGTTATCCGTAGTTGTGCTGGCCAAAAAAACTCAATTTTTATAAGTTTTTTCTGAGAAAACTACCAATATTTTTAGGTAAATCAATTATTCCTATGAAAAAGCAAATTTTAAACTACCTTTGGAATTTTTGTTGTTGAAAAATATTGCACGGTTTTGTGGTAAATGGCTACCTGCGAAACCCATTTTTTGTAAAAGCGTTTTGCGGTGCCAAGGCTTGCTCAAAAACGAATAGGCCGATCTTCATATATTTTGGTGCGCGTTTTAAGAACCTAAAAATCTTGTTTTTAAGCAAGACAGAATTTTCAAAAACCTATTTTAACAAAAAAGTGACCTGTAAAATCAAAATTTCGTTTTTAAAGAAAAAATGGACCAAATTTTGCCCAGAAATCGGCCAAAAAAAATTAAAAAAAAAAATCTGTCTCGCTTAAAGACAAGGTTTTTATGTATTTAATAAGCTCACCAAAATATACGAAGATCGGTCTGACCATTTTCGAGCTACCGTTGGCACCGGCTTCAAAAGTGGCATTTCGAGAAAAACGAATTTTAAGTTTTTATTTCGGTTTACATGAATCAAAAATGTATTTTTGGTAAAATTATAAGGAGTCATCTATTCCTGGTCCATACAGGAGCTCTTCCGCCGACGATGCAGCTTGTAAAATGGAAATTTGGTGTTGCCTTCGCAACATTCTTCCTTCACGAGTGCACTCGGCGGCATGTCTCTCTGCCAGTGCAATTCGTGCTTGGTCGATTTTTTTTTAGAATATTCATGTGCGTTTTATCCACAGCTCACTCCGATCGAACTCAAATAAGATAACAATGATTTTGTACCTTCGTTAAAAAGACCAATCGCAATGTAAGCTGCTAAATTTACAACGAGTGCTCCACTTGAAAGGGTTTTGGGGTAAAATTTCCAAATAAGTTGATTGAAGCTTTCGTTGCTATTTTGATTGAAGCCGCCGACGCATCTTTCGAGTAAAGACTCTTTACTTAGATCGTTGTATATAGGTCTAATTTGATGGAAGGGGTCTGTGATCGTGTATGAACGCCTCCTTTCTTGCCCGAGCCCGTTGATATGAACACCACGAGTCTTCACCGGTTGGACATCTCTCGTGACCTGGATTTGTATCGCTTCAACTGTAATGATCAAATGTCGCCCATATTGCCTAATGCATATCGTGAATTGAATTCGAATAGCGTCGAATTGCAAGTCCAAAGTAGACAGTGAACTTGTCAATCAATTTTCCTGTCAACATTCCTTTGCCTCCAAGCTTTTTGTTACTTTTTACTAAACTTCGAAGGCGGGACCCCATACACTTTTGGACGTGCCCGATACATTCCTTCACGTCTTCGAGTCTCAAAAGATAGTTTTCAAGAGAATTCATTTCAGGGAATTCCCAACAGGTAGCCATTGTGAGGTACATTAACATTATGCAAAAAGAAGTGGTATAATAAACCAATAAAGTACGCCTAAGCACACAAAACACTACGGGTTCTTCACTTTGAAAGGTCATATCTCAGCCAATTTAGCGATTTTTTGAAATCGACAAGTAGTGATAACCCCTTAAAGTGAATTTATACAAAATTTTATGTGGGTGGTACCCAAATAAGTCGACAAATATAGTCCATATTAAAACCTACCTACATATGGCAGATATATTAGGATGTGTAAAGTATGGACCAAATCGGTCACTCCCTTGTGGGGGTACCCGAAGAAGTGGACATATTAAGTCCATATTAGAACCTCATCTAAGTCTTGTAGAAATTTCACGATGTGCAAAGTATGGCCAAATCGGTTACTCCCTTCAAGAGTTATCGTGCACTTAAATTTTCCGAATATTTTCGAACTTTTTTGGGGGAGGTACCGGAAGGAGTGGACCGATATAACCAATATTCGAACTTAAACTAAGTTTGGACCAAATATTACGAAAGCCAAATTTTGAACCGAATCGGTTGATTCGTTCGAGAGTTATCCTCCAGAGTTGCCCTCCAGCCAGGCAGACAAACGGACGAACAGTACTAGATTAACTTCAAATTGTCTGAAACGGATTTCGTAAAAACATACTTGGGGTCTAAAACCATTATTTCGATGAGGCACATTTTGCCCGTATGAAAGTGTATATACCCTCGTTAGCATAAATACTGAGGGTATAAAAATTGGATGTATTACCGACCTTTGCAATATCTCCGTTGGTTGACCACCTACAACAACCTATTTGGAATCATTGTAAAGCTGAGAATTTTTAATTTCATTCTCAGGCTTTGGTTTTGGTAGGTTTCCAACCAATGCTGTGATATTTGTCATTACAATTCAAATCCAAAAAATTAAAAATTGGTTTGGATTACCGAAAATATGTTGAATTTTTCTCCAAATGCACCTGAATATTATCCGAACATCATCAAAATATCAATATGCTTCTTCCTTTCTGAGACCTACTAGGTGCCAAAGGTAGGAAACACAAACACACATTGCTTGCTTCTAGATGGGCCCTATTTCTTGAATGATTTTATTGGCATTTTTCCTTTTAAATAAATCAACAACAACAATTTACTGGCATTATGTGATGCCAAAAAAATTAACAAACAACTAGAAATCGGCCGAAAAACACAAACAATAATTTAAATAAAGCAAAAAAATGATGGTACATGTTTTGCAGTTGTTGTTTGTTTCCTTCTTCGTTGTTGTTTTTTGCTTTCTTCTAACAGCAACAACATTAGAAAATGCAATGAAAAGTAGACAAAAAAAAAACTAATTAAAAGAGAAACAACAATAAATTAAAAATAACAAGACGGCTTACAAGTGAAAATTATGTGTTGAAATTCTTTTCTCTGTCAGTTTGGTTGACTGACTGGCGGCTAGTTGGTTGGTTCATTGGTTTGCTGCTGGCTAACTTGGTGGTGTGGATGGTGGTGGTACAACCACCAAAAGAGAAAAAGAAATACAAAATAAAAACAAAAGGTAAACTAAAAACCAAAACAAAAGGAAACATAAGCAACAAATTCCAACTGTTACTTTTGTGACTCTTTTTGGTTTAGTTCTGAAAATAATTTTATAAATAAATGTTTTTTCACTTCCACTTTAAGAGCGTTGTGTTGTGTGTTGTTATTCTTTTATGTTCTTATTTTGTTTTTATTCCTCTTCTCATATTCTTCTTCTTTAAAGTTATTTTTAAATATCCGGAACACGGAATATACACAACAAATGCACAAATGCAGTGTAATTTTTTTACACACAAACAAGTAGCATAGTTTACAAGAAACTACAAGAACAACCAAATGCAAATGCAAGAGAATAAAAGCGGCTCTCTGGTAGTATGGTATGCGAAGAAGAAAAAGAATATGAGAACAACAAGAACTATTGGAGGCAAAACATAAATGAAAAACCCGATAAGAAGACCAAACCAACAATCACCATCATCCAAGAGTGCAAAGTGGCCGAAATGTGAAATGTAGCAAATCAACCCCCCTCTTCACATTTGGATGATAAGAAGACACAATCGACCGACTGTGAAACTGTGCAAAATTTCCATTTATTGGTTGATGGTGGTGGTTTATAGCAACAAATTTATATCGCTGGCATTTCTAATCGAATTATTGAAAAGCAAAAACTATTAGCAACATTGTTAAAAGTGTATGTACGGAAACGGACTCGGCCATATGAAATGCAACAGAGAAGAGAAAACGATACATTTGCAACACTTCATGCTATGTCAGAGAGCATCGTATATTTGTATCTTCACTGATGCATAGTGCCCATAGCTATAAGCCACACTCTTCTCCTTCTGCTTCCCCTTTGGAAGAGTGGTACAGGGATGAAATATCAAAATTGTTCAAAAGTACTGAGAAGATACATTATTCGATTTGAATTTGCGAAAAATTGAATGCCGACATTTTTTGTTTTCTGAAACTTATAGTAAGGTTACATTAGAGTTTTTTGTCTGGTTAACCCTAAAGTTGGGTAATCTAGTTCCTTGTACTAGTTCCAAAACGTATGAGTAACATCATGAAATATAGCGTGTAATAGTAAGTATACGCAGTTTGTACAAAGAAAAAATGTGGGCCATTGGAACTGCGAAGTGAACTAGATAGTTCCATATAGTTCCTTTGACACAATCTAGTTGACCCACTTCATCAGGATTTATTTGAAATTTGCGCTATGCAATTGACATTTGAAACCCAAACCCACTGGGTTAATCAGCTTAAGTGTACCGGGGTATTAAGAATGAAATAAAACTTGGTTTGAACTATTTTTTGGTTAATAGGCATTCTTTTTCCTGAAATCACAAAAGTAAAATCTTTTTATTTAAGTGTTTTTCTCATTTCACGGTCATAAAATTCGTTTGGGCTGTATATCCAATATATAAGCTACATGGCCGATATTACCGATGTAACTTATTTTGTCTGCATAGTGAAATAGCCATATTCACACATATCACTTTCCATGGGACACATGGATGTCAGCAGAGAAGGCAGTCATCAAGTATGTTGAATGTACTATCGTTTAGAGAGGATTTTTCCACATGGATTGAAGATATCGAATAAGGTTCGATTTGCTCGAGTAACACACCTGCAGAATGCCAATGTATTCATTCAATTCAAACAACTGAAAATCCTAATCGGAGTGGCATGCTGTCACCAAAAAAAAAAAAAATGCGGAATTCATAAGCATCTTCATGAAAGGAATACGACAGATAAACTATAAAATTCGAGTTTTTTCCATCACATCTTGTAGTGCTATTCTCTAAATCATTTTTTGAGTTACCGACAAAAATCGGTAATATTAAAGCGCATAATTATGGATGGAAAGTTCAAATAAAAGTTGACAGCACTTTTGCTATCGGTAGAACTTTACGAATACTTTTTATTGGACGCTATCTTACAGAATAACACTAGAGTTGGACAATCTAGTTCCCGGAGCAGATCGATGTTTCTAGTTCCTTTTCCCAAAAGGAATTAGTTTCTTAATATAGTTCCAAATAGTTCCGAAACCGACATAGTTCAAGAATTTTTTTCTTTTATCGTTCTATTTGTTCCAAATATCTCCGAGACCGAAATGTTTTCATGGTTAGCGAATAAACTGTAACGACGAAAGATCTATATAGCCGTTAAATTGAAGGAACGAATGGAACTATATGAACTAAAGGAACTATTAAAACGAAAGAGCTGGATATAGTTCCAATAGTTCCTTGTCTAGAATAGGTCCTTGTAACTAGTTCCTTCCGGAACTACATAAAACTAATAATATCGTTAATTACCGAAATTATAAGCATTATAATTTTACCGATTTTTGTCGGTAACTCAAAAAATGAGTTAAAGAATAGCACTACAAATATGTGATGGAAACCGAACTCCCTGAAATCGAAGTTGTATGTATTAAATTTTGGTGAATAGGTATTTTATTGGATTCTTAAATTCTTAAATTTTTTTTTTAAATAAGGGGAGATTGCGAAGCATTACTGTGTATTTCATCAAAGGCAAGCCGAATATATATCATTTCGAGTCCGCAAAAACGTGCACATACCTGAATAACTCGAGTGGTAAACCGAAATTTACTTTTCGTATGTGACAAAAGAAAAAGTTTGGAACCTGAAGGAATATAAGAACGTAGTCCCACCTTGAAGCTGGAGCTAACTTTTTTCATAGTTATCGTGGCAATCTGCCATTTTTGTTGGTCACCGTAGTATTTTTTAGAACTTTTAGGTCGTTATGTCAGGAAGCATGGACTTAACTCACGAAAAAAGCTTGCCGTTGTAATCGGAATCGCAAAGACTATCTTCGATGAAAATTTAAAACAATCCTCGAACAGTCCATAAACTACATGTTATCGATAATGTTGACTTTTTGTGAGAGAGATTCCGGAAAGTGTTACATTTACTTTTGAATCAGGAAGAGTGGACTTGACTACGAAAAATATTGTATCGCTATAAACAGGACCACTGGAATTACCTTCGGTTAATATTTCAAAACTATCCTTGGACAGTCCTTAAACTGCACTTAAGCGAAAAATTTGAACATTTCTGAGGGAAGGCTGTAGCTGTTGCACGTTTGGAAGAAATGCCATGTTGTGTAGAGTTTCGACCAAATCGAACTCTCAATTCGCAAGTTATCGCCTCATTTAACGTTTTAGTTGAAGCCGCCAGAATTTTGGGACATTATCATAGGATGGATGGACTCCCCGAAAAGAAATGAAGCTGGGCCGTGAAGACAGAACCTAGCGCACTGATGTGAACATTTTTGAATTTGAATTTTGTGTGTAAAGCACTGATATAATCCACATTTGAACATGTTCTATAGCTGGACGAAATATTACGATGTGCAAAGCTTGGGCCAAATCCGTTACTCCCTCGTTCTAAAATTTTTTGATTTTTGTGGGGCAGATACCAGCAGTGTGGAGCCGATATGGTCCATCTTCGAACTTAATCTAAATGTGAACAAAATATACGAGGTGTAAAGTTTGGACCAAATCGGTTGATCCGTTCGAGAGTTGTCGTGTGCCCTAGACAGACCGACAGATAAACGGACGGAAAGGCCTTAATCGAATTCAAATTTTCTGAAACGGGTTTCTGCCAAAATGCGTAGCATCTAAAATCACTTTTGTCTTAACTTTCCTTTTAGGTTTATGACTGTTCCTAATTACGGCAATATAGGTATATTTTTTGGCTGGGACCTATTCATTTCTCTATTCGTTTCGTTATATCAAAAATATTACGTCTGGAAAAATTTACATTGTTCTTTTTATAAACAATTACATTTTTCCAATAACAGGTTCTACTGGATATCCGGAATACGTTCCATAATCCAATAATCAGGAACACAAGCTCTATCGATAGAAATATTTAAAAACAAGTAAAAAAGTATCAGTCGGCTTTGCCGACAGAGATATACCCTCAGCCTGTGTATATTGAAACAAACTTTTCCCAAAATACGTATGTATTTAGGGGGTTTTAAAAATTTTGGGCGTTTGAAGCGACGAAAATGTTGATTAGGATTAAAGATCAAAAGTTTTGCGGAGGAGATACTAAAAGGAATGGATCGACATTGACCGTTATGGAAGTGGATCTCCAGCCACAACATATGGTGCCGTAGGGGGTTTTTACGCTCTTCGGGCTGTTTGCTCAAGAAGTATGGACTTGCCACTAAAAAAAACTTTTGCCATCGTAATTGAGGCAGCGAATGCAGGTTGCTTCAAAAAAAAAATCAAAGTGATTCGATATCTGGTCTTAAAGTGAACTTATCCGAAATTTTGTGTGGGAGGTAACGGATGGAGTGGACAAATATAGCCCATATTTCAACCTGATCTATATCTGGTAGATATATTAGGACGTGTAAAGTATAGACCAATTCGGCCAGTTCCTTCAAGAGTTACCGTACGAACAATTTTTCCGAACATGTTTGAAATTTTGTGGGGGAGGCACCTGAAGGAGTGGACCGATATGAGTTATGTTCAAACTTAAACTATGTTTGGACAAAATATTACCAAGGACATATTTTGGCCCGAATCGGCAGATCCGTTCGAGAGTTATCTTTCGCTCCAACCACCTCACACGGAGTCATAGGGGTTTTTTGCTAGTTTCATGCTATTTTCTCAGCAAGTATGGACATGCCCCTGATGAAACTTGTACCGACGTATGGAGGGCAGTGAATACAAGTTGCTAAAACAAAAATCAAAGCGATTCGAGAGATGGCCCTAAACTTTTCCGAAAATTTGTGTGGGAGGTACCCGAAGGAGTGGACCTATTGAGACCATATTGGAACCTCATATTACTCTGGTAGAAAGTTTACCCTATACAAAGTATGGACCAAATCGGTCACTCCCTTCAAGAGTTATCGTGCGGAGGTACCGGAAGGAGTGGACCGATGTAACTCATCTTCGAACTTAAACTAAGTTTGGACAAAATATTACGAAAGCCAAAATTTTAACCCGTGAATCGGTTCATCCGATCGAGAGTTATCGTGCGCTCCAGCCAGCAGGACAGACAGACAGATGGACGGACATGGCTAGATCGACTCCAAATTGTCTGAAACACATTTCGACGCCTCCAAACAATAGTATGCTAAGTCGACTTAGCATGTTTTCAAGTTCTTTACATTTTTATATTTAACGTCCTTTAACTTAAATTCTGTCAAATTTTGGTAATAATCGGACAATCCGAACAGAAGTTATAACCAAATATTTACTTAGCATAGTACTGAAGGTCAAAGAAATTTCCAAACTTTTAGAGCTTGTCCTGCAAAACTCACTGTTCAGAATTAGCAAACTATTATTTGGAGGTGTCGAACGTCCTTTAACTTAAATTCTGTCAAATTTTTGTAATGATCGGTCAATCCGAACAGAAGTTATAAACAAATATTGACTTAGCATAGTACTGAAGTTCAAAAAAAATTCCACACTTTGAGAGCTTCTCCTGCAAAACTCACTTTTTAGACTTAGCATACTATTATTTGGAGGTGTCGATTTCGTCCAAACATACTTGGGGTCTAAAACCATTATTTCGATGAGACACATTTTCATCGTATCAAAATGTATATACCCTCCTTAGCCTAAAGGCTGAGGGTATAAATATCCAAGTTTGGAAGGTAAAGAAAGTTGTTTCCAAAACACTACAGGAAACAAATGTTAAACGAAAAACACCGATTACCGCACGAAATCTTTAGAAAACTGATAAAATACACTTTTAGAGCAAAATGGTTTACTCTGGATGCAAATAATAACTTTAGTAGTTTTATCTAACCAATTCCCCTTTTTTCTTTGTTAGACCATTAAAACAAAGCAAGAGGAAAATGGTGTTATTTTTTGTATTGGGCAATTTTGGCTCATAAGGCACGAGTTTTTCGAGTCTTTCATTGAAGTATTGGCTACACCATGACTGTAAACTCCATATAAGTCCAGCATTTGAAGGGTTTGAGAATTCGAGGATTGCTAAATATTTTTGAAAATGATCCGTCAGTAGTATTTAAACCTCATTACTTAAGTGACATGGATTAGGTAGTAAGTATTTCTGTGAAGCAAGTTGGATTCCATGCTTTCCAAACTTTCAAGACTAGCCCGGATTTTATACCATTGTTTTGGAAGACAATCACGCCAATATGGGTACCATTTTAAAGCTCTTGAGGTCCAATACCGGGCTACAAGATCTACAATTAAAAAGTGCACGTTTTTCTACTTCACGAGATTTTAATATTCCTTTTTTTGTTGTACCGGGCATTTTCCAAATTTGACCCTTTTTTATTTTTATGGCAAGAACTTCCTATGGCTTATACACTTCCCCCAAATCGCCAATGTTCATTATTCAGTATACTCTTGAAGCGTGTTAAAGCCACCTATCACACAATTATTTTCTCACTTTGTGCTGAAATCACTGAGAGGCCTTAGAGGCACAATATCAATTATAAGGATTATGCATTACTACCTATATGGATATGTTTTATATACAAACTTAAGTAGGAATAATATCACTATCACTTCCATCGTTTGCATCTTATTATTTTTATAACACAATTTTTCTACTCTTTAGATAATTATTTTTTATGTATTTCCTTCTTTACTTAATTTTATGATTCCTCACTTCATTTTATTTATGAACAAAAATAGTTTTAAGGTTTTACATTTGTCACTGACCATTTAGTGGTATTTTATTTTAAATTTTCTTAAATTGTATTATTTATAAAATTTATACTGAAATTTTGCCACTTTCAATTTGTAACACCGGACAGGCCACCCTATGGTACAACAACATTTTCCATCACTGTTATTTTTGTAGACGAAAAATACAAGAAGGAAGAAGGTTGAAAAACACACACAAGTAGTACACAAAATAAAACCAACAACAACAGCGCGGTACAAGAGACGATTAATGCCAAGAAAAAAAGAGAACAGCAAATGAGAATGACGGATAAATAAATACATTGTGCAGCAACATTTTTTTGTTAAACAAATTCTTTCATAGACATATAGATTTTTCCACAAAATATAAAAAGTGGATATTTACTTTGTTTATGTCTGGAACTGGACGAAATGGGTAATCCGTAATCCACATTAATAATTCAGGTGACGGGTAAAGTTGTTTATTCTCGTCTTTCTTAAAGAAGACCACTTTTTTCTCAATTGTAACTTTTGAAGTTATGGATTTTCACTCTTACACGGCAGACAGACTCTTTTTTGTTGTTTGTATTTTTAGTTTTATGTAGACACTTTTTATACTTCACACTTTTTCTTCATAATTTTTGTTGTATCTTTCAATTGGTTGGTTAGCTTTGGCTTTTCCGCAAATATAACTTAATTTTCTTTGCACATTTCCTTTTAAGTTTTTATGTGATTTTCAATTAGTGACTTCTTCACATTTTTCTGCATTTCTCAATCACTGTTTACACTTTGTTTACTTCCGAATGTTGTGGCAGTAAAAAACACTTTTTTTCTTCACCAACTATTTGTTATCATTTGTTTTATTTTTAGTATTTTTGGAGTAATAATTTTCGTAGCTATTTAAATAGCATTTCATTGCAAATAATTGTTGTATTTTCTTCTTATATATGTTTTTTGTAATTTTCAAGCTCGCTGCCTGGGCTCTGTGTGCTTTTTTATTAGAATTTTTAAGGATTTTTCACGATAACAACTGACGCGAATCACCCAATCTATTTGACTTTTCGACATCGACTAACTTTAATTCGGTTTTGTTATCGGTTCCCTGGGATTCTCTCTCATTTCTTGTCTGATTCGTACATTCTCTCTCTTCCCTCAGTGATTCCGTTGTTCTGCTTTTTCTTAGCGTCTATTCCATCATTTTCGATTACCGATTACAGTCGATTAAGGAGGTTGAGCTGCCTTCATTTACACTACCAGTTATTACTATGATTTATACTCTATAATAATAAAACGTTTAGACTGTGCTTGATTTAGCAAATCCAGTGGATTTAAGCTGGCATTTTTGTACAAAATATGTCAAATAAATCGAGATAATGAACTTAATCATCGTATCAGTGTATAGTCTAGAGCTGGCAGAAAATAGATGGCACTATCGATAATAATAATATCGATTATTTTTTAAAAAATTCAATATCGACAAATAGTTATGTGTCGATGTTATTGGATTAAAAACCCCTAACCTAAATTTCATTGAATTAAATTAAAATTTCGCAGTTTTTCGGTTTTGTGTATGTCAGAAAGTAAGTCCGTATATTTTTTTATTAAATAAAAGTTGTGTTCCAGAACTAAAAAGTTTTAACAATTTGACTATTTTTACACAGTTCTAACCACAAAGCGTTCCCGTACACATTTTTAACCACAAGCGTTCATTTCAAAATTAATGGTGATACAAATTAACGATAATATCGATAGCAATCGGTTTTTGGAAAAGAAATATCGAAAATATTTAAAGCTGGGTACACATTGTCAGTTTTGAATGACAGCTTTGTTGTTGCTTGCTAGTGTGGCCGTTCATTTTTCTGTGAGTACACACGCTGCGACTTTTGATGCATGCATCACCATTTTCGTACTTGTAGGGTTGCATTTTTTCGTAATATTGCAAGAAGCGTTATTTTTGTAACAAACATGTACGATTTTACATACATGTTATGATTGTTGATAGCATGTTGGTATAAATTGTTAAACCAAAATTATTGTGAAAAAATTATTGAAACAAGTACAAATATTTGTTAATATTTGTACTTGTTTCAATAATTTTGGTTTTGGTATTTTCCAACATTCGGGTTATTCCATTCTACGCGATACAGGTAATAAACTAGAGCTGGCAAAAAATCGATGGCACTATCGATAATATCGATTGTTATTTAAAAATTAAATATCGATAGATAGTTTTACCTATCGATATTATCGGAATAACAACCCTTCACCTGAAATTCATTGAAATAAATAGAAATTTAGCTACATTTCAAGAAAATCATTGACATTTCCGCCATTTTCATTTCCAAATTAATGGTGATTACAGCTTAACGATAATATCGATAGCAATCGATATTTTAAAACATTATATCGAAAATATCTAATGTTGGGAATATCGATGGTTTGCCAGCTCTATAATAAACTCCAGCAATTATTTTTCTTTAGAGAAAAATAACCATATGCTAAGTTTACATTTACGAAATCAAATCGATTTCAACTGTCAATTCCATAGCTCAAACGTCAAATGAAATTTCATCTGGATTTCATTTGACGTTTAACCTATGGATTTGACAGTTGAAATCGAGTGGATTTCGTAAATGTAAACCAAGCATTACATTGATGTTTTAATCAAATCAATTAAAAACATATTTGGAACACAAGAAATTCGATTTCAACTATGAAGGTAATAACAAACTAACAATATACTTATCACATAAAAGAGCAAGTTTAGTCCTTTTATTATTTATTACATTATTTTAAATCCACGATTTACATTAAATAATTTTAACATACCATTTAATGAATCATGAACTTGTACATTTCGTACATTTTCATTCCCTCCATCACTACCATTTTTTGCAACACCGCTAAAAAAATGGTGATGCATGCATCAAAAGTCGCAGCGTGTGTACTCACAGTTTGTCATTCATCATGCAACCACAAAATATGTGTGTTCGTTTACTCAAAATCTGTACAAATTGTTACAGGATAGCTCTGTTCCTTTACGTGCAAGAATCTTAAAGTTTTACCACTTTTTACTCGAAAAGCGTTCCTTTACTTCGGACACCATACAATTCCTATGGGAGTAGTTTTCAACTTTTACAACTTTTGCCGGTTTTACCATTTCCAAAAGTAAAGGAACAGACCAGATGTTGTTCGTTTACTCTACAGTACAATGCAAAATACCTTAGCGGATTACAAGAAGTTACTGAACTTGTACAAATTTGTACAAATTGTTGAGTAAACGAACACACCTAATGTCTTGTGGTTGCTGGACGGTTTGACAGTTGTCGATAATTGCGAAATATTAAGTCTGTCTGGTTACTTTCCCAGCAAGAATTGTCCAGCAAGAACTTTCTCAGAGAGTAAGGGGTTTTTATTCTCTTTTGCTAGAAAATTGTAAAAAGTAAACAGACACTTCCCAGCAAAAACCAGCAAGCAATCAGCTGACTTGCCAAAACAGAACAATTTGTCCGCCAACAAAGGAAGCAAACACGTTGTATTAGAAATAAAAAAGAAAATGAAACCTCTCAGTGAAAGAACTGTCAAAATGTCTCTCTCGAATCGCTCTCTTTTGCTGGTTTTTTGTGTTAACAGACGACTTCCAGCAACAATTGGTACAAATTGTTACAAATTTTAGGGTAACCAGACACAACTATTGACATTCAAAACTGACAATAGCTTCGTTCCAGTACTTTTCTAATGGTAATGTCATGTTCACACGAGCATTTCAATTACGTTGTTCGCCTGTCGAACGACGTACACGAATTAACCCGTTTCCACGACACCATTCGTAATTAACAGAAACATAAACAAAATTTCATTCATTTTTGTTTCCTTGTTTTCACGAAAATTTTAACCGAAAACACATAAAATATACATTAAATGAATAGGAAAAGCAATAGACTTTCCTTCAAATGTATCTTCTATATTTAACTACACACATTTCATTCATTTTTTCCATAAATTCTGAATAATTTTGTATTTTCAATATATTTTTATATGTTTCTATTTTCAAAATTAAAGAGAGAGAGACATGTCAAACTATGTTTGTGTATACAGACTTTCAGTTATTTGTTTCCTTTTTGTTTCTGATTTTTTACGCGATTTTGAACTAATCGACAAGAAATGTGTGTGGAATTAAAAAGGAAACACAATCATCTTCCTTCTGCATCTATATAAAATGTTTAGTTCATTAATTCTCATTCATCTTTTTCCTTTTTCTAAAAATTTTTGTGTTTTCAACAAATTTTTCAATTTTGAATTTAGACATGTCATAATTATTTTTTCGATAAATTCTCTCATTTGTTAGGGATGGGACATACTTATTCGTCGTTCAGAGAGTAGTTCTAATGCCATGTTCATACTAGAATTTGAATCACGTAGTTCGTTCTCATAATTACGTACACGAATTAACCCGTTCATACGACATGGTACACAATTCATAGCAACATGATTCATATTTTCATGGTTTTTGTTTACTGACTTTAATATAAGTTTCAGCCAAAGGACGAGTAAAGTTAATTGATATGAACTTAAAAAATATATATCCTTCCATGGTAGAATGATAAAAGGTAATCTCATCTACGAAATGAATGTTTATGCAACTCTGTATGTCTGTACAGGACCATGTCAAATAAAGAACAACAAATATTTGACATGACATTTCGTAATAAAAATAAAAACAAACTACATGACAACCAAAAGGATGAGTATCTGGATTTTATTACACAACAAGCCTCGTCAAATACTTCGCCAACACCAGTGCTTTTTGGCAACATAACCAGTTCCAAACCAATGCTAGACACTACAATATTCGAACAATTTCTTTCATCTAGAAGTTCCAACTCGGCACCGGGACGGGATGGGGTCTCATATCGTATGATTAACAGCCTGAACAGCGATGAGAAACAGAAATTCTTCAACATTTTACTCGACGTATGGAATAAGGGTGAATTTCCCGAAAAATGGAGAAGAATTAAAATATCCCCTATCCCTAAAAAGGGAAAAGATCCCGGGAACGTCCAAAATTTTAGGCCAATAGCCTTAATGTGTGCACCACAGAAAGTTCTTGAGAGTGCTATTAAATCTAAAATTCTGGAATTCGCTGAAAA
Source organism: Musca autumnalis (assembly GCF_047663935.1). NCBI lineage: Eukaryota > Metazoa > Arthropoda > Insecta > Diptera > Muscidae > Musca > Musca autumnalis. Next base: position 162,061,447 of record NW_027411644.1, read on the forward strand.
AAATCAAGTCTTTCCATCAAGATCCTACGCCTTCAGGCCAGGAAGATCAACATCGATATGCATAAATGATGTCATCAACACTATCGAGTTGTATAAGAAATCCGGCGAGCATGTTGTTGGTGCATGTATAGATGTAGAAAAAGCGTTTGACAACACCAACATCTCTAAACTGGCGATTTCACTCTTTCAGAATGGACTAAACCCACACATTGTAAAATGGATTGTCGACAGCATGAGTTGCAGAAAAATAGAAATCGGTGCTAACTCCAGAATCATAACTAACGGACTTCCACAAGGCAGTGGACTCAGTCCAATACTATTCAACATCTATACGGCGCCAATACACAATATTTCTTCTTCTGGCATAGACATTTTTCAATTTGCCGATGATTTTTTTGTTATATGCCATGACAAAAACTTCTTCAGGGCAAAAGATTTGTTAGTGGAGGCCATACAGAAGATGCAAACAAGCTGCACTCAACTTGGGTTAAGTTTTAATATGGGTAAAGTCAACACAATTCATTTTTCAAGGAGACAAAAAGTGCTAGATATCGCTGTGAACAGAACTGCAATTAACCAAACATCTGCCATTAAATATCTTGGTCTTACAATTTCTGCCGGTGGCTCCGCAAAGGTGCACATCGATGATACCACAGCTACGGTGGATCAAGTCAACAATTTCCTTATGATTCTTGGCGGCTGTAATTTTGGTTTATCACCCGCCAAGGCTATAAACTTCTTTAAAGCCTTTGCCAGAGCCAAATTGGAGTATGGAGCATCAGCGTTGTCAAATTTGACAAAAACTTCCCAAAACAAAATTAAGGTCTGTATCAACAAATACCTTCGTAGAGCTCTTGGCCTCCTAAGATCCACGCCGGTTCCTATTCTATATCATCTGGCGGCTGAGTTGCCACCGCAGTATAGGTTTGAGCTCTCAACCGCGAAGGAGCTAGTTACTAACACTAAATTGCTACCAAATAGGACCACAAGCTATGCTGTAGTGTATGACAAATTCAAGGATGTTATCGATAACGTTGCGTCTACTAAAGTGATAACCTCAATACCTAAAAAATTGGTCACCCAAACTGACTTCTTCATGGGTCTGGCCAAGAAAAAAGCGGATGCAAATCAAATCATAATACAACAACTTGCCCAAGAAAAAGTAAATCATCTCTTAGAATCTGGCTTTGATGTTTTCTTCACCGACGGCTCTGTCATTGGTGAAACCTCATGTGCTGCTTTCCTACACATTAACAGCGATTCCATTCAATCATTTTATACCAACAAGAAACTTTCTTCGATGACGGCAGAAATCTTGGCCTTTCTACAAACCGCTATATTTGCCCAGAACCAGGGTCTCACAAGAATTGCAATCTTAACGGACAGCCTTAGTGGCATCCAGGCAGTCATGTCAAAGCAACATAGGAACTTCTTGATCGACGAGTTTATTGAAATCACCAACACAGCCTTCATAAACACTGAGATTCACTTCGTCCCAGGTCATACCAACATTGGACCCAACGAACGTGTTGATCAAGCTGCAAAGAATGCTGCAATAGACGGCACCTGTTTGGAAATCAAGTGGCCTATTAAGGATGCCATCAATCATATAAAAAATTCTATCTGGAAAGACTGGTCTAATGAGTATAAGTCCATCGCGGAGCAAGGTAACTCTCACTTCTTCAAAATCTTCGGTGAAACAAACAAAACACCATGGTATAAAAAAACAAACCTGCATCCGGATGATCAAAAAGTCATGAATCGTATTCTCAGCAACCATACATTCAGTAACAGCACCTTAGCCAAAATGAAAGTTGTTGAATCAGGAGACTGTGAAGTTTGTAATGTGGAGGATTCCATCTCACATATACTGTTTGAATGCACAAAACACTCAACCACCAGAACAAAATTCAATACATTTAGTGAAATTCTCACCGTCGAGGATTTCATGGTGAAACATAAATGGGAACATCTATATGATTTGGTAAAATTTATTAAAGAAATTAATGTAAAAATTTAAATAAGGCACGCAGACAAAGTCTACACAATTGGTGTTGGCGCTTTAAAACTCGCTTAGCCGGGAGGGGGGCCAATAACTTAAAGAGGAAAAGAAAAAAAGAAAAAGAGTGCCTTTGCTGAAGTCATTGATGACATTAATTTTAGAACAGCAGCTACCAAACCCCACATCAACAGAAACACACGAACTGTTTGAAAAATCATGCAGATGGGGATTCACGCTAGTGTTATTAGTATTGTAGCAGAAATAACGACGGAATTCTGAGAATTCTATTTGCGACAAGATCGGAAGGAGGAAGAAAGTGCTCCAGTCGCTGGTCGGCAATATTTGGGGCGCTGATAAAGAAACCCTGTGGTAAGCTATGAGGCGCCAGCGTGGTACGCAAATGTTAGCGTTACGCAATCGAAGAATATTCAAACCTGCCAGAATGCAGCTCCGACTGCAACAGGGTGGATCCTCATGTTACCAGTGGACCATCTTGTTGAGGATACCAAAATTTCACCAGTACATAAACAAAACAAGATGTTGTCGATGCAGTAACTGCCTGTGTGTTACCTCCTTAAGCATCACTGTCACTATCTATAGGTCAAACTTCCCCCGCCTCCATCAATCGCAGCAGACGAACGCCAACTGCCAAGACAGTTATGATCCGGACGATGCAGCCTCAATAGACATGGCCTACAGGTGGATTGGGACTGCCCCCAATTTATGGGCGAAGCCAGTCCAGGAAGAATTGAGTCTACACACAGATGAACAGATCTTGTTAATTTTAGTTACTTTTTTATTAATAAAAGGTTTTAAACATAACAAATGATGTTTCACTTCTGTTAAATCTATTACAGATATGGTTTATTTACACACTATTGAAAGAAACACAGCTTCCTTGATGTCTTCCAAGGCTTGGGTTTCTACTCCGAAATTCTCGTTGACAACAACGAAACTGCTGTAAACGGCTTGCATTTCTTACCACTTTTGCACAGACCGGGCATTCGCCAAATTTCTTTTCGTGGTAGATGACAATTTCTTGAGGTTTAGTCAGTCATAACTCAGCCAGAATTCCCAAAACAGATTGATGTTTGTCCGAATCTTTGCATGCTGGTTGGGTAAAAACCATGACCAACATCAATGAGGGATTTCTTCAAATGTACATAGTTCCTCCAACAGCAGATCAGTGAAGGTTACACCAATAGCAGCCTCTTTATTATACCTAGTTCCCGTTTGCACATTTTGACGACCAGGAAAACATAATTTTTAAACAAACATTTTTCATTTCAGTTTATAAAAACAAATCAATATTTGGTGTGTCTTTTTACTTACTAAATGTTGCAGAAACACATTTTTCAGCAACTTTTCCTTTATACAACTGTCAAAATTTGAAACATTTGTAATAATTATTACAAATTATCGAGTACGCAGACAGGCATATTAAAAGACTGGCACTTGACAGACACACATACGTACATACATACTATATGTGTGTTCGTTTACTCAAAATTTGTACAAATTGTTACTGGATGTTGTTCGTTTACTCTACAGTACAATGCAAAAGACCTTAGCCGATTGCAAGAAGTTACTGAACTTGTACAAATTTGTACAAATTGTTGAGTAAACGAACACACCTTATGTCAAATTCAGAGTGACAATGAACGTACTTCAAATTCAAAATTTGAAAAAAATTTAAATCAGTTGTTAGCATGAAACTACCTTTATTCTTGTACCATGTATCCTTCTTTCAAAAAATAAAAATATTTTTCTATTTTCAAAATTAACGAGAGAGAGACCTGCCAAAATAACTTTTTGGTATACAGACTTTCTGGCAGGCATTTGATTTTTGTTTTTAAATTTGTACGCGAATTTGAAACGATGGACAAGAAATGCAACTGCAATAAACGAAAATAGAAAATTTGCTATGATTTGAATGCTTATTAGTCCTTAAACCGTTTACTTTTCATTCAGGTTTTGCAGTTTTACTAAAAAATTCATGGTAGAATTATAAAAGGTAGTCCCACCTGTCAGATTTAGGTAAATACAACTCTGTATGGCTGTACGGGAGCATGTCAAATACAGAACAACAATAACACGAATGACATTCAATAACAAAAACAATATATAGTTTGTTTTTAAATTTGTGTTTGTAATCAATTACATATGTACATATATACAATATCAAATATTCCAACTAATTTTCCGGCTGCTATGGCGATCTAAAGCAACTTCTTTTGCTTTAATCATACTGTGGAGCAGGAACCCACCACATGACCAACAACATGTGCTTACAACAAATGCTCTCTTGTCTAAGCCTTTGCATGAAACGGAATTCGCAAGGCCCACAGATGAAATTATCATTTTATTTGGAACAAAAAAGATGCCACACAATATCCGTAGCTGAAGCAACGAGCTTGGAATTTTGTATGGGAAGCAATTTTTATGTTTTGGTATGTCTTTCGATTCCCCGAAAGTAAGGAGTTGGCATAATCCAAAATTATCAGAGCAAGAACTGACCAACGTCTGTTTCAATTCAATAGTTCGGGCCTCACATAATCAACTGCTGATACAACAAAGTTTACCGCAAGATTAACAACAACAGTTGCATCCACCAGAATATCAGCCACAGACAATGTCCGTAGGTGACCTATTTCAAGAACTACAAACTCATCTCAATGCCTAACCCTAATCAAAGCTTTATATCTGGAGGATGTGTGGCGTTTTGACAAAAAAGACTATTTCCATCATAATGCATCTGTCGAAAATATCTTATTTTAAGTCTTTTTTTATTAATAAAACGTATAAGTGCATATACATATGTAATAAATTGGACATACAATTTTTTACTTTATTCATTCCTAATTCGTTCTCATGCCGATTGTAGAGCAGCCACACAATATGTGATCATTTGTGCCTTATTCGATTTTCATCAAGAGCATAGAATTCATGGCATTGTAGTAGCTGGGGTGGAAAACCACTGCGTTTCATCAGGACCCAGAGTAAACCGGAATGAAGTGAAGGTGGTATCAAGATCGATCGGACTGAACCAGGAAGAAAACTTAAATATGTTGTTGCTGTAGCAACGCAAATGTGCTCATTCGTATATTTTAGGTAGTTATTTGGTTCTGATTCCTCTGTGTCCAGACTGAAAAATTTTGCAACTTGCACTGGCTGCGTTCATACAGTATCAGAATTAGACAGGTGAGTGAGATTAGTGAGCAGCTAAACAAATTCAGCGTGTCATGCAGTCCCAATCCACAAGCAGGGAATGTGTTGGGTATCGTGTCATCAATTCGGGTTCAATATGAAATGAGGCGGCTGCATCGTCGGTGTTCTTCTGCTGCGATGGATGAGGATGGTCTCCAAGTACGGCATTCATATTGTTATCTTTGTACTGCCTGTGCAACTGCATTAGTCAGAATGCTATGTAAGCATGACTCATAGGCTCGTTGATCTAGAGATTTTCGCTTATATCTTAGGACCTGCCCCTCTCCAGATCATGATGATCTCTTCTGACGTGCCTGAGTGGTGGAAGCCTGCCCACTAGATCGTGTCAGGAATGCTCACGGCTTTAACACTCATGCCTGTATTGCATCGACAACATCTTGTTGTGTTGATGTACCGGTAAAATCATCGTCTCCTCATCATGATAGTCCACTGGTGTCATGAGGAAACATCCTGTTGCAGTCTTGATTGAGGGCGGCATTCTGGGAACTTTTAATATTCTTCCATCGCGTATCGCTAGCATTTGCGTTCCACACTGGCGCCGAATAGCTTACCACGGTTTTTGTCACACATTTCTGAACACAAGCAAACATGTATCAATGTTTGTTTTTAGTCTACCGATTTCGTGGCAATCTTCAGTTGATTATATTGCAATGATTTCAGTTAATCATTGAGTTTTTATACCAATTCACGGAATTTGGTTAAGCTCCATAGCACAACCAACAGCGGGAAGGGAGATCAGAAAAAAGGAAATTTTAAACAAAACATTTTTGGTTTAAGTATTTTTTGTAAATTCAAATGAAAATGACATACACATGTATATACAATGTATGTGTATACCTTCATTCAGTGTCAAATTCAGTTTGGCAATGAATGTACTTCAAATTCAAAATTTAAAAAAAAATTTAAATCAGCTGTGGGCATGAAACTACCTTCTTATTATACCATGTAAAAAATTTTGGGTTTTTAATAAATTTTAAATTTTATATTTTTCCTGTCATAATTATTTTATTTCGATAAATTCTCTCATTTGTTAGAGATGGGACATATTTTATCGTCGTTCTGAGAGTAATTTAAATTGAACAAAGTACACAAATCGTTGTTCGTTCTCAAAACTTTGTATGGGAAATGAAATAATTATATCGTAATTTGGGGTCGAACAACGAATAGAGAACGAATTACCGTCAGTCTGAACAAGGCATAATCGAACAACGTAGAAAAATCATCGTTCGTTCATTGAATTTTGTGTGGGGAAATAAGTAATTTATTCGTAGTTATGGGTCGAACAACGAATAGAGAACGAACGACGTACCGTTGAAACGGGCTATAAAGTGTGCAAAAGAGAAAACTGTCAAAAATGAGTTCACCGCACAAATTTTTTCAAAATGTACTGGAACTGTAAAATGGCAGAAACGTCAAAAAATCTGGAACTAATGTCAAAGTCGACGTGTCAGCCAATCAGAAGGCGGCAAACATGTTGCAAATTTTTGCTCGCTCAAATTTGTCGTGTAAAGCTATTCAGCGCCATTTTTATACCCTACACCACCCTACACCACACTGTGGTAAGGGGTATTATGTTTTTGTGCATGTGTATGTAACATACAAAAGGAAACGAAATAGACCCATAGTTCCTTTTGGGAATATACATATCGACGCCTCCAAACAATAGTATGCTAAGTCGACTTAGCATTTTTCAAGTTCTTTACATTTTTATATTTAACGTCCTTTAACTTAAATTCTGTCAAATTTTGCTAATAATCGGACAATCCGAACAGAAGTTATAAACAAATATTTACTTAGCATAGTACTGAAGGTCAAAGAAATTTCCAAACTATTAGAGCTTGTCCTGCAAAACTCACTGTTCAGAATTAGCAAACTATTATTTGGAGGTGTCGAACGTCCTTTAACTTAAATTCTGTCAAATTTTGGTAATGATCGGACAATCCGAACAGAAGTTATAAGCAAATATTGACTTAGCATAGTACTGAAGTTCAATAAAATTCCAAACTTTGAGAGCTTCTCCTGCAAAACTCAATTTTTAGACTTAGCATACTATTATTTGGAGGTGTCGATATAATCACTTTCTGAGTCGATTTATGCATGTCCGTCCGTCTGTCCATGTATTTTTGTTCGCAACGTACAGATCGCATTTTTTGTCCGATTCAGCTGAAAATTGGGGACTACAATTTTTTTTAGCCATAGGAAGAACGCTGTTGCTTTTGGTGAAAATCCGTTCAGATTTGGATATAGCTTCCATATATATTTTCGCCCGATTTCACGTATTTGTTGCACCAAACTCGCTATATATGTCCGATTTTGATGAAATTTTGAATGTGTGACTGAATTCGGTCTAAAAATTAATGTGTAAAATTACATCGAAATCCGTTCAGATTTAGATATAGCTCCCATATATATTTTCGCCCGATTTCACGTATTTGCTGCACCAAACACGCTATATACGTCCGATTTTGATGAAATTTGGAATGTTTGATTGAATTCGGCCTAGAAATAAGCGTGGTAAATTATATCGAAATCGGATCAGATTGGGATATAGCTCCCATATATATTGTCGGCCGATTTGACGTAGTTGCTGCAACAAACTCGCTATATAAGTCGGATTTTGACGAAATTTTGAATGTGTGGCTGAATTCGGTCTTAAAATAAATGTACCAAATTACATCGAAATCGGTTCAGATTTGGATATAGCTCCCATATATATTTTCGCCCGATTTTACGTATTTGCTGCACCAAACACGCTATATACGTCCGATTTTGATGAAATTTGGAATGTTTGACTGAATTTAGTCTAGAAATAAGTGTGCTAAATTAAATCGAAATCGGTTCAGATTTGGATATAGCTCCCATATATATTTTCGTCCGATTTCGCGTATATGCTGCACCAAACACGCTATATAAGTCCGATTTCAATGAAATTTGGAATGTGTGACTGAATTCGATCTGGAAATAAATGTGCAAAATTATATTGAAATCGGTTAAGATTTGGATATAGGTCCCAAATATATTTTACATATGTAGTATACAACCCTAAGGTTGAAAGACTGGGCATTATAAAATGGAAATAAATAAAATAAATAAATATTCACAGTGGTTTGAGTATCATTTAGTCGGCCCCGCCCGACTTTGATCCTTTCCTTACTGGTTGTTCAAAGAGAAGTGAACATTTTGCCACTTTTTTGGTGTACGGGAACGCATTTCGGGTTTTTAGTTCTCGAACGAAGCTAATATTTGCAATAATTTTGTCTTGTAGATGCCTTGAAATATGAAATTTCATAAAAATATGAAAAAGACACAAAATTCTCCCACAATTCAAGATAGAGAATGTATACTTTTTTCCCATGGGAACAAATTCCCAATTCGAACTTCATTCAGAATGAGAGGAGATGGGAAATGGGAAAAATCTCCCACAAACATTTTATTCAGAATACGAAAATGTGGGAATGGGAAAAAATTCCCAACTCCCATGAGTTCAGAATAGGGCTGTATGAAAAGCGTTAGAATGGGAGATTTTGATCCTATGGGAATGTTCAGAATTGGGCTGATTATGTTTCTTAACGTCGTCGCAATTAACAACTACTAAGCTACGTATTTCAAAACATCAGAAAAACGCATTTTCAACGAAGGTAAAAAGCAAACATGTATCATTTTTATTTCTGATACATTTAGTTGCATTTTCGAGGAACAATGTATGAGTGTGTAACTGAAATATTTTGACAAAGTTTAAACAACACAAAGCAAATGACGATACGGAAGTCAGCCATAGATACACGTCATATGAATTCCATTCATTAAGCTAAAGGACTTATTTTAACAACATTATTTCAAAATTCAACGCTATAAAATTAATGAGTTTTTTCTTAACAACCTCTAGCTTTTCTTGTGCTTAAGTGCTGCGAGGGGGGGAAGTATTTACCCAGCAAAATTTGACGGAAGGGGTTCTTTGCGATGACGTGATTTCATGTCATCTTTTGCATTGGTTCAAAGGATGTCGTGAAAGATCCGATCTTTTCATTAGGATTTGAACCAATGCCAAGGAAGTCGTGAAAGATCCGATCTTTTCATCAGCATTTGTACCCATTCCATCGATCCAATAGAGATGTTTGTGTTTTTATTTACACACTTGTTTATTTTCATTTTGGTATGTTCCAGTACTGCAAAAATCTACTAATTTTTACTATTTTTTTCCGATAACATAAAGGAAAAATTGTTATCGTAGTAAAAATAAGTAGATTCTTGCAGTTTCTGGAACAGACCAAAGTTGTTAGAACTGTCGTCGTGATGTTGTCTTACATTTCCTGCATATCAAACAACTAAAATTTCTAAACAATTGGTATTATATGAAGTCCCAATCATCGAGCTAAAAATAGAATCGGACTGCACACATTGCTATTTTAAAAGTTCCCTTGTCTGTTCTAAATCTGACATAGAATGAAATCAATCAAATCTCGCTTCTTGGAATTTGAAAAAAAGTCCGAAACGAAAAGGAACAAGAATCTGAAAATAAAGAAGAAACTACTTTTGGAAAGAAACAATTAAAAATAAATTAATTAAGCATAAATGGTATTTTCCATAAAAAGTCTCTCCTCCCCGTTCGTTACATTTTGTTCTTAGAGATCCCTAAAGCAAGCCGGGTTGTAGATCCCTACATATTTCCGTCACTAAACAAAAGAGTATAAATTACCAAAATGTTATAAAATAACAAAATTATAAAAGTAATTTACGAAATAAAAATACTTAAAGGAGTGCATTTGGAGTCCATGTTGAAATCTGAACTGGTGAAGGGAAGATAATTGAAAAAACCTTTTGTAAGATGAAAGAATATCAGTTGCCGAGAACGGAGGAAGTAATCTTTTGCGTTGCAGCGGTGGTGATTACATTGCAATTTTGGATGTAAACTTTTGAAAAATTAACTGATAAATTAATTGTAGCTATTTCATGAATTCGTTTGAATTAATAAAGAGTTTTGTTTTTCATGAAAACCATATTTCAATACAGCATTTCCATTTTCCAAACAAGACATGAAAATTTCATGCCAAGGGGTTGGTGAAAATGACATGCCAAAGCATTGGTTAAAATGACATGTCAAAGCATGGGTGAAAATGACGTGTCAAAGCATTGGTGAAAATGACATGTCAAATCATTGGTGGAAATGACATGCCAAAGCATTGGTGGAAATGACCAGCCCTATTCTGAACATTCCCATGGGAACTGTTTCCCATGGGAGCGAAATTTCCCATTCCCACGTTTTCCATATTCTAAACGACGTGGGAAGAGCAAACCGTGGGAGCTGAAATTTCGAAATTCGAAATTCGAAATTAGTTACACCAAATTATTATAGCATACTTTTGGGAGCTGTAATTTTGTTTTGTAATACAAAATGCCTATTTGCATTGAATTCGCGGTTTTTGAATTAGATTAGCAAAAGCACAACTCACTTAATTCAACAACCGTGCATTGATTTATGGATTTTTAAGTGAATGAAGTCAACGATGTGTGATGTTGTTCCAATAAGCACATTTTCTTCAGATTGTGCGAATTGGTGTAAGCATTTTTTTAATTAGTAGGCAAAAATAATTTTTGTGTATAAAGTAATCGGAACTTTTTAAGTTTGTAACGAATTTAAAAATTGTATGTTGATACGGAGTAATTTTAGTTAGGGGTTTAACGAGTATATCGCTAGTTTTACTTATTCCTAGTGATCGCTAGAACTGGGGCCTAATTCTCGCATCCGTTATCGAGCGAGTTTTTGTTCGAAGACAAATTACGAACGATCGAAATTTTTGGATTCCCGTATACGATCGAAATTATTTAAAAAAGTTATCGATACATACTGTTATCGAACGGTGAAACATATGGCAAACACAAAATATTACAAACAAAGAAGATGTTGCGCGGCATGTTTCTCGTAAAATGAAATGAAAACATGAAATTTGTATAAAATAAAAGAAAATTGTGAAAAATTAAAAGTAATAGTGACTCCGAAATAAATTCCACTATGTAAAAATATAAAAATCTCATTCTGGCACTGGAAAATATATTTTTAATTTTTAAGAAACAGTCCCTTTTTGTCTAGTTTTTTACTAATTTTATTAGAAAAAGTCTTTAGTATGTGATTTTGATTGGTTTTATTGCAAAATGTTTCATTAAAGTTCGTTTTGTGCCACAAAAATAATCAGTTCGACAGCAAATGTGTGGCGGGCAGAAACTCGAAAGATTCCACTCGAAAGTGTATTCGACAACGGATGCCGTAATCCAAATACTGAAAATATCGATCGAAATAACTCGATCACGTATGCGAGAATTAGGCCCCTGGTATTTTGCATATTTTTAAAAAAAATTCAAAAAGATAAATTCGGATATGTTTCTCAATTGTTACATATTTTTGCGTGTTATTACATATCGTCACCATAAATTTCCGAAGAGGTATCTCAAAAAAAAAAAAAAAAATAAATAAATAAATAAATAAAATACGTGTTTGATTGAATCTAAAACTAAAACCCGTGCCCTTGAGAAATTTCAAGCTTCTACGTTCAAAAATAACGATCCTATTCAAGAAAAGGCATTTCGGAAAATGGAATAGCATTGCAATAATTTGGCATATATGTATGTACGTTTGTGTGATCGTTGTCGTGTCGTTGAGGAGACTAACACGTTTTCAATAGAACGTTAGTCGTCTGATTAAAAAAAAAACCCGAAGGTTATATTACGAAAATGAATAAAAGTTGTAAAGATTGTATATATTATGGTTATTTTCCAATATATTTTAATAATTATTGCCAATAATTCTTTTGAAATTGATTTGTTTTTACTTGCTGTGCCGCGTTAACAGAATCAACCATGACTCTTTTTCTCGTATTTCAATACATATGGTCTGTTCCAGAACTGCAAAAATCTACTAATTTTTACTACTTTTTTTTGTTTTGTTCGATAACAGTTAGATTCTTGCAGGTTTTTGTATCATATAAGAATATGCAAAATCCAAAGTCTACTAATGACATATTTTACAGTACATTTTGTATGCTTTTATTAAGCAAGCACATGGCGATTATAAATATTTGCAATAATTTTGTCGTGTAGATGTCTTAAAATATGAAATTTCATAAAAATATGAAATTTCTTGAAAATTTTTTTCAAACTCCCACACTGGTTGCTGGGGAGATTTTTCCCACAAAAAGACACAAAATTCTCCCACAATTCAAGATAGAGAATGTATACTTTTTTCCCATGGGAACAAATTCCCAATTCGAACTTCATTCAGAATGAGGGGAGATGGGAAATGGGAAAAAACTCCCACAAAATTTTGTTCAGAATACGAAAATGTGGGAATGGGAAAAAATTCCCAACTCCCATGCGTTCAGAATAGGGCTGGACATGTCAACGCATTGGTTAAAATTACATGCTTAGGATCCAGAAAAGAACGTCATCTTTTGGGGTCCACGCTCATATAAAATTCATCGATGAAGATGCTAAAAAGATGACATGCTAGATCACTTGCACCCATGATTGAATGTCATCTTTGGCATCGAACATTTTGCTGGGTAAACTCGAACAAAAAAATTGTGAAAAAATCTGTAACTATGTAATTAACTGGTAATTTTTGTACATCGCATATTTTTGAATTTTCAGTGTATAAGCAATGTTTTGGAGAAAAAAAGTTTGGGAACAACTCTAGTTTAGTAAATAATATCTACTCCAATATCTACTCCAGAGGTAGATATTGTTGCTCTGATCACGGAAATGTATAATTTTCTTGGGGGACGGACCCGGTTATTGGACCCAAAATTCCGGTCTAACCCGGGTTTTGTACCCGCAAAAATATCTACCTCTGGAAAAAATTTCAGAAAAATAGGAGAGTTTTTACTAAGCTAGAGTTAAGCCAAAGTTTGACCGAGATTATGTGTGTACTTTTCTTCTATAACAATTTTATTAACATAAATAACATGTTCCTACAACTAGCTTATTACTTCTTTTTAATGTATTTCATATATTTCTTAGCATTGAAATTATCTTCGACTTCTTCAACGACATTTATCTTTCTGCGTGGTTTGCGTGCTTCCAAACGGGCCTTGCGTTCGGCTTCAGTTAGAGTACTTAAGTCCAATGGTAACTGCAATAAATGAAAAAATAAAATTTACAAATAATTATTTGAAAAAAAAAAAATCTCATAAAGTAAATAAGCATAAAGTATATTCTGATTTATTAAACTTATATAATTAAGCGCATTTTTATGGAGTACTGCGTGGTGTTGGGAGCCATACTCATATTTTAAAATATTAAAAACACTTGACCATATATCAAATCGGACTATCATCGTTTTGCTAACTGTCGTAAAGCTTTGTTAATATCACGACAGATGACCCAATAACTTATTTTGGGGTCCGGCGTAACCTTTGTTTTACACATGGCACAATTACCAAGGTAGTCGTATCGCACCAGTTGTTCGAATATGAAGTGACGTGAAAAGGATTTGAATCCCTTTATAAAAAAATTATTTTTGTTGTAAGTCTATATTTACATAAGGCAATTTTCCTTGCGGCAATTGTCAATTTGCTAGTGAGAGAGGGTGTTGAGAGGCAAAGGGTTACCATATGTCTCACCTCTCTTTCCTTCAAACTGACAATTGCCGCAAGGAAAAATGCCTAATATAAATATGGACTAATTTCCCCAACAACATAAAGGAAGAAATGACATAACATATTCAAAATTTTACGATACCACTAAAATCCAATGAAAACGATAGTCGGACTAAAATCCCTCCGGCAGCGGGTTCTTTCGTACCGAATGGACCCGAAACCATAGCTACCAGCCCAGCATCAAACCTATGCCTCTACGTAGGTTTCATGCTGCTACAACGACAACTTACCCCTATTATTATAAGCCTTCTTTTGTTATAGTTTGGATTTCCGGTTTACTTAAAGCTAAAAATGATGATTAAATCTCAAGGAGGAGCTTCTTGATATTAACTATCAATGTAAAAATTATATTTTTAATGCCTCCAATTTGATTTTTTCTGCGTTTTTAAATCCATTCGATAGTAAAAGAAAGCATATAATAATGGCCCATAGTCGGACAGCAATTGTTTGGCAGCTCCAATTTTTTCTACTCATTAAAAAGTGGTATGATTCTAGAACTAAAAAAAATCAATGTCGATTTTTATGTATATAACCTCTGATAAACACTTTAGAAGGGACTCAAAATTACCCTGAAGGTTTTCGTCGCCTTGAACAATGATAATCGGACATAGATTTTTTCCCTTTGAGTTAAAACCACCATAATATGTATATATAATCTGCTATGACAGTACAATCCATCATTATTAATCTAGGGAGAGTATAGATAGATTTACTAATAATTAACGTTATTCTACCATGATAATTAATATGATTAATATTTTTACAATACCGTTTCTTTCGCAGAAGGCCTTCAAGAAGTATCAGAAGTGGTTAGGGGATTAGGGCAATACACCATCGAAAGGCTGCCAACCCAGTACCAAACTTTTGATTCCACGTAGGTTTCTATGCTGATACAATAACGACTACTCTTCTTTTTGTGGTCTTACAAGTTTTTGAATTTTTGGACCAGTATCACAAGTACTAGATACTGCGATAAAAATTTCAAAACAATATACGAACAGACCGATATTGCTCACCTATTGACTTTTTAGATATGTTTGGAAGAAATATTATAATTTATGTGTAACGTTGTTAGTTATCTAGAAATAAGATCACAAAAATCATTACATCGTTGGGGCACAATTTTGACACTATGAGAGTGTTTAGTCATGGAACAAGTCGAGTTTAGCACTACGCGAACAAAATTTTCTTTAAAAACTTAAATTTTACTTAATTAGACGGCCTTCGGCCGGGGATTTAAGACTTTCTCCTATGGACAGGAGCTAATTTCGGGCACGGGAACAAAATATTTTTTAAATTGTAAATTTCCCACTATGTAACCGTCTTTAACAAGGGAATTTTTCGCAACTTCAGAGGCCCATATCTCGGGAAGTATGGACTTCCGTAACAAATGTTATGTTATATCATCCCGATCCGAGCTTAGTGGGTAAACTCGTCCGTCAGTTTCGAAATGATGTAGATAACAGAGACGATAATATTATTGATTTTTCGAACGCTCCAAGAGTCCCATATAACATACTTTCAACCACTTCATGACTAATGGTCTGTTCCTTATCTTTTGAAAAGGATAAGACCGGCAAAAGTAGTAAAAGTTGTAAACTTCCCACATATGATGGTGTCATAAGTAAAGGAACGCTTTCCAAGTAAAAAGTGGTAAAATTTTAAAATGTATCGGAAAATAAGAAATATATTGCATATTATTTCAGAAATTTTAGCAGCACTCCTCCAACTTACCTTAATAATCTTCCTGGGCTCTCCATAGCGAATGTTAATTGTAGCTCCATCCGGCAAAACAACAACAGTCGGATATTGTCGAGCATAAATTGAACGATGTAATCTGGTGACAGCTGTGGAGGCCGATGAGATATGCCTCACTTGTTGTTCCACCAAAGGTTTGACGTATTTTAGCAACATTTTCTTTTATAAAAACTATAGTAATTTATTTTATTAAAAAAGATGAATATTATATTACGAAATGAGTTTGATTTCGTAGTGATTCCGTCTTGCTGTATTTTCTTAGCGTCTTCTCCTTCATTTTCTGCCTCTTCTTAGCTATTTCGATTGCCGATAACAATCGATAAAGTAAGTTGTAGTTGCCTCCATTTACACTATCGTTAATTAGCGTTATTTATACTTTAGTCGATGGTCAGACTAGCAAGGTTTCTTGAAACCAATTTCGTTAAAGTTTCTTTTCAAGTTTCGTTAGTGTCCACACATATTAACGTGAAATTAAAGATTTTTGCGTGTGCTCTTTATTTTAAAAACAAACATAAATAATCTAAAAAACACAAAATAATTAACATTAATAATTATATTAAAAGTTAAATTTTCACTCTTTCATTAAGTCCATATTTACATTAGGCAATTTTCCTTGCGGCAATTGTCAATTTGTAGGTGAGAGAGTAGAGCTGGCAAAAAATCGATGGCACTATCGATAATATCGATTATTTTTTTAAAAATACAATATCGATAGATAGTTTTGTCTATCGATATTATCGGATTAAAAACCCCTAACCTAAAATTCACTGAAATTAATAGAAATTCGTGGCTTTTCGGTTTTGTGGATGTAAGAAAAAGTAAGCTGGTAGTTACACGTAAACATTTTTCAAAAAAGTAAAATGTATTTTTTTTTTTAAATAAAAGCAATTGTTTTTTCTCCTTTTTGATTTCTGTCATGGTACAAGAAGAAAGGTATGGTCTGTTCCAGTACTGCAAGAATCTACTAATTTTTGCTATTTTTTTCGATAACATAAAGGAAAAAATGTTATCGTAGTAAAAAATAGTAGCTTCTTGCAGGTTCTGGAACAGAGCAATAGTTTCATGCTCACAACTGTTTAAAATTTTTTTTAAATTTCAAATTTGAAGTACGTTTATTGTCAAACGGGATTTGACACTGAATGTAAACATGTACACAAATGTCATTTTCATTTACAAAAAATATTGAAAATAAAAATGTTTTGTTCAATATTTTCTTTCTGTTTGATCGTCATAATGTGAATGTATTCACCGCTGCTCCCGCGGTTGGTAGCGCTATGGACCTTAACCAAGTTACGTGAATTGGTACAAAAACTCAACGATAATTTAACTGAATGGAGCGGTAAGGCCTCGGCAAATAATGAAAAGAAATCTTTGCAAGTTAATAAATTGAATATTGCCACGGAATACCGCAAATATAATTGTCTCAAGCTAGTGAGCATGTTCAAATATTATCTGCCTTTATGATAACGACGATAACGTTTCCTGCTGTTGATAATATGCCCAAGGAGTCAATAGCAATTTGGTTTCAAGTGTCCATTTACATCAAATTCTCTATGACCTGAATAGTTGTCAACCTGATACATTGTTGAGGACTGGTTTCTCTTTACCAGAAATTATCGGTCAGAAAAAGATAATTTATGACTCTATTGAATTGTTAAATCAAATCAGTTGGATGAGAACTCCACCACCGACAACATTGAGAAAATGTGGCTTTTCTTAATGCCTTGAATTCTGCGCTATTGAAGAAGATTTCTTGAATGTGACTCAAATGGTCAGAGAGAACGGATAAAGAATAGAAACCTAAGCACAAAAAAGCGTATTATATTCACTAAAACCTCATAGAAGCTAGAAAAAGATTATACATATATAAACTTTTAGTAAGGTTTTTCTTTTGTCCCAATTTACATTGGGCGAGTTTACTTGCGGCAATTGTCATTTTGTAGGAGAGAGAGGTGAGGCATATGGTAACCCTTTGCCTCTCAGCGCCCTCTCTCACCTACAAACTGGCAATTGCCGCAAGTAAACTCGCCTAATGTAAATTGGGACTTTATCTTAGAGTACGTTTATATATAAGCGGATTTAACAAACCCATTCGGTTTCAAATGTCAATTCCTTTACGTATACGTCAAGTAAATCCTAATTAAGAAGGTTAACCCTGCAAAAGGCTATAATATAAACATGGCCTTAATATAAATTAAACTTCATTTGGTTATAATAAAATATTTTGAGAAAAAACAAAATTGGTTTATTGTTCCGTTTAATTTACATATACGCATACATATGCATGATCCCAAAACATCCCCGAAGGGATGGTCCATCACCACTTATAGGGAAGTTTATCATGGCTGAAATACTCAGGAAATGCATGGGAACTCAACTGAAGAAATTTGGCACCGCACAAAATTTTGATGTTCTGCAGACCTTCTGAATGCATGACGGACGTGTTACCACGGTGTCTCGCTTGAATTTGTACCAACCATCCTGTGACCATCTTTCATAACTCGGATTCCAAGCCATAACGCACACTGCAGGACCTTGTGGACTAAATTGGATCTGTTGTTTTTTCATGTTCTGCAATTTCGACCTACCAACAAAATACAGATTTAAGTGATTTCAACTTCGAAACATGCATCCACATACACACGCATTGGTAGGCATCGTAAAGGACTATTCCAATATCACATCAGATTTGCAGCAACACAAACGAATTTGAAGGGTCGCACGCATGTACAAATACATATATTTTGCTCTTTTTTGAAATATTTGGATAATTAATTGTTACTTTTGGTATTTTCAAAAACAAATAACAAATAATTATATTTTGTTTTTGTTATTAAATGTCATTCATTTTTTGTTTTGCTTTGTATTTGACACGGTAACGTACAGATTTACAGAGTTGCATCTACACACATTTTTGAGATGCGACTACCTTTAATCATTTTACCATGATTTCTGTGAACTATTTGTGCAAAATTTCGACAAAATCATTGACATTTCCGCCATTTTCATTTCCAAATTAATGGTGGTGACAAATTAACGATAATATCGAAAGCAATCGATTTTTTAAACTATTATATCGAAAATATCTAATGTTAGGAATATCGATGGTTTGCCAGCTCTATGAGAGAGGGTGTTGAGAGGCAAAGGGTTACCATATGCCTCACCCCTCTCTCCTGTAAAATGACAATTGCCGCAAGGAAAATTGCCTAATGTATAAATGTCCCGGGCCACACTACAGTAATTTCACTGTAATTTTGATGTGAAATTATGCGTCTCTAGATCGACTTCCATAGTAGAGTAAAATCATAAAATTGCTGTAGTGGGGAATTCGATTTAAGAACACCTAATTTCATGAAATTTTTTAATGAAATTCATGCTAGTGTGGACCGGGACAATATAAAGCCCTTGAAGTTGAAGAGCCCGTTTCCACGGTACGTCGTTGGTTCTCTATTCGTTGTTCGACCATCAAATACGAATAAATCACTTGATTCCCAATACAAAATTCAATTCTGAGAACAAACGACGAATTTTCTACGTTGTTCAGGTAGAAATACATTTTAAGCTCTTTCAAGTAGAAATACATACATACAAAATTTAAAAATGTAGGGCTTTTTTAGAAAAACTTCAAATTATGAATGAAAAGTAAAGGGTTTAATGCCAAGTTTACACTTGCGCTCTAAAATCCACTGGATTTCACGAAATCCTGAAATACTTCCCGGTGTTTACACTTTTTTTTTTTGATTTCAAAATATCACAATGATCAAGGTAGATGTATATGCGGAGCTGATTGAACATGAATTTTCAAAACAAGTTGTTGTAAATTTAATTAGTCATCAAAAATATATGGCAATATAGAACTTTACATCTTTATTTCGAAAATTATCGTAAAATTATCTATATATCGTATTAATTGTGTATAGTACTAACGAATGAAAAAATAAAAAATGATTTTATCGTTGAGACATCATAATAATAAATTTTGATAGATAAAAGTTGTGTTCAGAACCTGCAGCAGTTTTCCCGTTTAGTGCTAAAAATGCGTTCCCGTACTCTGAAGTCTAGCAAGACTTGCAATTCTCTTTAAACAAAAATAGCGCCGAATAACACCCTATTCTCCTGTTTTCTGCCATACAATTTTGGCCTAGTAGAAACCAGCAGCATGTTCGTTGGCATCTAAATACGATTGCTGATACGTTGATTTGCTGCAGTTTTTGCAATTTCCGTAATTTTTTCGTTCCCATATTTTTTAAGAAATTTGTTGGGGAAGCAATTTTTGACAATTCGCTCTTTTTTCTAACATTACCACTAAAAAAGTACGAGAACACAATGAAAAATAGCATTGTAACAAAGTAATTTAATATTTTTTCACATTGTTTACAAATTTTTATACTAAACTTTTTTGTTGCAGCAATTAACCATCTACCTTGTTTATTATGTGTGTTCGTTTACTCAAAATTTGTACGAATTTTTACTGGATGTTGTTCGTTTACTCTACAATACTATGCAAAAGACCTTAGTCGTTTACAAGAAGTTACTGGACTTGTACAAATTTGTACAAATTATTGAGTAAACGAACACACCTATTGTGATACGTGAAAAGTGTTGCAACTTTTGGTACTTTCTCAGACAAAGGCAGGGTTGTATATCATGTGTACTGTGATTTCGATGTTGATTTCGCTGAAATCACGAAATGAGATGATTTCATTTTTGTATGCGAAATCATGATAATTTTTGCTTGATTCCGCGCGAAATCACGAAACGCCTTCGAAATCACGAAAAGACGCCGAATGTAAACCAAACATAACGATTAGTATACATTTAAATCATTGCAAATTTTTTTTAATTTCAGTTACTTTTTTGCCCATTGTTTCAAATTCGCGTACAAATCTAGAAACAAAAGTCAAATACCTGCCTGAAAGTCTGCATGGTAAAACAAATATAAGGTAAAGTAAATACAACTCAACAACAACCACATAGAAATTTGTTTTTGTTTGTAATGTTAGCGTCAATGGTACATGTAAACAAAACAAGTTACCTTTTATTGTTCTACCATGGAAATGCTTGGTTTACATTTACGAAATCCACTCGATTTCAACTGTCAAATCCATAGGTTAAGCGTCAAATGAAATCCAGATGAGACAAAATGCTGCCAAGTAATTTTTCTCTATTCTTTTACCAGAAATTACACAAAACTTTACTCAAACGTTGGATGTGTTTTCAGCTTATGTTACACGTACGTGTTATAGTAATGCTATGTTTACATTTACGAAATCCACTCGATTTCATCTGAAATCCACATAATTTCATGCAATTTTTTCAATAAAATCAATCTAGTGTGGACCGGGACTTATGCCAAGTTTATACTTGCGCTCTAAAATCCACTGGATTTCACGAAATCCTGAAATACACCCCGGTGTTTACACTTATTTTTTTGTTGATTTCAAACATATCACACTAATCAAGGTAGATGCATAGGCGCAGCTGATCGAACATGAATTTTCAAAACAAGTTGTTGTAAATTGAATTAGTCATCAAAAATATACGACGATATAGAACTTTACAACTTTATTTCGAAAATTATCGTAAACTTATCTATATATCGTATTAATTGTGTATAGCACTAACAAATGAAAATATAAAAAATGATTTTATCGTTGAGACATCATAATAAAAAATTTTGATAGATAAAAGTTGTGTTCAGAACTTGCAAAATATTACTACTTGCTGCAGTTTTCCCGTTTAGTGCTAAAAATGCGTTACCTTACTAAGAAATCTAGCAAAACTTGCACTACTCTTTAAACCAAAAACAGCGCCTGTTTTCTGCCATACAATTTTGGCATAGTAGAAACTATCATTATCTTCTAAATACGATAGTTGATACGTTGATTTTGACATTTTTACTGGAGTTTTTGCAATTTCCGCCATTTTCCCGTTCCAGTATTTTTTTTAGAAATTTGTATGGGGAAGCAATTTTTGACAATTCGCTCTTTTTTCCAACATTTCCATTAAAAAAGTACGGGACACAATGAAAAATTGCATTGTAACAAAGTAATTTAATATTTTTTCACATTGTTTACAAATTTTGATACTAAAATTTTTTTGTTTCGGCAATTGACCAACTACCTTGTTTATTGTGATACGTGAAAAGTGTTGCAACTTTTGGTACTTTTTCAGTCACAAACAGGGTCGTATATCATGTGTACTGTGATTTCGATGTTGATTTCACTGAAATCACGAAATGAGATGATTTCATTTCATCAAATGGTCAGAGAGAACGGATAAAGAATAGAAACCTAAGCACAAAAAAGCGTATTATATTCACTAAAACCTCATAGAAGCTAGAAAAAGATTATACATATATAAACTTTTAGTAAGGTTTTTCTTTTATCTTAATATAAATTAAACTTCATTTGGTTATAATAAAATATTTTGAGAAAAAACAAAATTGGTTTATTGTTCCGTTTAATTTACATATACGCATACATATGCATGATCCCAACACGTCCCCGAAGGGATGGTCCATCACCACTTATAGGGAAGTTTATCATGGCTGAAATACTCAGGAAATGCATGGGAACTCAACTGAAGAAATTTGGCACCGCACAAAATTTTGATGTTCTGCAGACCTTCTGAATGCATGACGGACGTGTTACCACGGTGTCTCGCTTGAATTTGTACCAACCATCCTGTGACCATCTTTCATAACTCGGATTCCAAGCCATAACGCACACTGCAGGACCTTGTGGACTAAATTGGATCTGTTGTTTTTTAATGTTCTGCAATTTCGACCTACCAACAAAATACAGATTTAAGTGATTTCAACTTCGAAACATGCATCCACATACACACGCATTGGTAGGCATCGTAAAGGACTATTCCAATATCACATCAGATTTGCAGCAACACAAATGAATTTGAAGGGTCGCACGCATGTACAAATACATATATTTTGCTCTTTTTTGAAATATTTGGATAATTAATTGTTACTTTTGGTATTTTCAAAAACAAATAACAAATAATTATATTTTGTTTTTGTTATTAAATGTCATTCATTTTTTGTTTTGCTTTGTATTTGACACGGTAACGTACAGATTTACAGAGTTGCATCTACACACATTTTTGAGATGCGACTACCTTTAATCATTTTACCATGATTTCTGTGAACTATTTGTGCAAAATTTCGACAAAATCATTGACATTTCCGCCATTTTCATTTCCAAATTAATGGTGGTGACAAATTAACGATAATATCGAAAGCAATCGATTTTTTAAACTATTATATCGAAAATATCTAATGTTAGGAATATCGATGGTTTGCCAGCTCTATGAGAGAGGGTATTGAGAGGCAAAGGGTTACCATATGCCTCACCCCTCTCTCCTGTAAAATGACAATTGCCGCAAGGAAAATTGCCTAATGTATAAATGTCCCGGGCCACACTACAGTAATTTCACTGAAATTTTGATGTGAAATTATGCTTCTCTAGATCGACTTCCATAGTAGAGTAAAATCATAAAATTGCTGTAGTGGGGAATTCGATTTAAGAACACCTAATTTCATGAAATTTTTTAATGAAATTCATGCTAGTGTGGACCGGGACAATATAAAGCCCTTGAAGTTTCGTGTCGTCCGTCGTCGTCGATTTACGTTGGGCGTTGGTAAGAGCCCGTTTCCACGGTACGTCGTTGGTTCTCTATTCGTTGTTCGACCATCAAATACGAATAAATCACTTGATTCCCAATACAAAATTCAATTCTGAGAACAAACGACGAATTTTCTACGTTGTTCAGGTAGAAATACATTTTAAGCTCTTAAAGTTTCAAGTAGAAATACATACATACAAAATTTAAAAATGTAGGGCTTTTTTAGAAAAACTTCAAATTATGAATGAAAAGTAAAGGGTTTAATGCCAAGTTTACACTTGCGCTCTAAAATCCACTGGATTTCACGAAATCCTGAAATACTTCCCGGTGTTTACACTTTTTTTTTGATTTCAAAATATCACAATGATCAAGGTAGATGTATATGCGGAGCTGATTGAACATGAATTTTCAAAACAAGTTGTTGTAAATTTAATTAGTCATCAAAAATATATGGCAATATAGAACTTTACATCTTTATTTCGAAAATTATCGTAAAATTATCTATATATCGTATTAATTGTGTATAGTACTAACGAATGAAAAAATAAAAAATGATTTTATCGTTGAGACATCATAATAATAAATTTTGATAGATAAAAGTTGTGTTCAGAACCTGCAGCAGTTTTCCCGTTTAGTGCTAAAAATGCGTTCCCGTACTCTGAAGTCTAGCAAGACTTGCAATTCTCTTTAAACAAAAATAGCGCCGAATAACACCCTATTCTCCTGTTTTCTGCCATACAATTTTGGCCTAGTAGAAACCAGCAGCATGTTCGTTGGCATCTAAATACGATTGCTGATACGTTGATTTGCTGCAGTTTTTGCAATTTCCGTAATTTTTTCGTTCCCATATTTTTTAAGAAATTTGTTGGGGAAGCAATTTTTGACAATTCGCTCTTTTTTCTAACATTACCACTAAAAAAGTACGAGAACACAATGAAAAATAGCATTGTAACAAAGTAATTTAATATTTTTTCACATTGTTTACAAATTTTTATACTAAACTTTTTTGTTGCAGCAATTAACCATCTACCTTGTTTATTATGTGTGTTCGTTTACTCAAAATTTGTACGAATTTTTACTGGATGTTGTTCGTTTACTCTACAATACTATGCAAAAGACCTTAGTCGTTTACAAGAAGTTACTGGACTTGTACAAATTTGTACAAATTATTGAGTAAACGAACACACCTATTGTGATACGTGAAAAGTGTTGCAACTTTTGGTACTTTCTCAGACAAAGGCAGGGTTGTATATCATGTGTACTGTGATTTCGATGTTGATTTCGCTGAAATCACGAAATGAGATGATTTCATTTTTGTATGCGAAATCATGATAATTTTTGCTTGATTCCGCGCGAAATCACGAAACGCCTTCGAAATCACGAAAAGACGCCGAATGTAAACCAAACATAACGATTAGTATACATTTAAATCATTGCAAATTTTTTTTAATTTCAGTTACTTTTTTGCCCATTGTTTCAAATTCGCGTACAAATCTAGAAACAAAAGTCAAATACCTGCCTGAAAGTCTGCATGGTAAAACAAATATAAGGTAAAGTAAATACAACTCAACAACAACCACATAGAAATTTGTTTTTGTTTGTAATGTTAGCGTCAATGGTACATGTAAACAAAACAAGTTACCTTTTATTGTTCTACCATGGAAATGCTTGGTTTACATTTACGAAATCCACTCGATTTCAACTGTCAAATCCATAGGTTAAGCGTCAAATGAAATCCAGATGAGACAAAATGCTGGCAAGTAATTTTTCTCTATTCTTTTACCAGAAATTACACAAAACTTTACTCAAACGTTGGATGTGTTTTCAGCTTATGTTACACGTACGTGTTATAGTAATGCTATGTTTACATTTACGAAATCCACTCGATTTCATCTGAAATCCACATAATTTCATGCAATTTTTTCAATAAAATCAATCTAGTGTGGACCGGGACTTATGCCAAGTTTATACTTGCGCTCTAAAATCCACTGGATTTCACGAAATCCTGAAATACACCCCGGTGTTTACACTTATTTTTTTGTTGATTTCAAACATATCACACTAATCAAGGTAGATGCATAGGCGCAGCTGATCGAACATGAATTTTCAAAACAAGTTGTTGTAAATTGAATTAGTCATCAAAAATATACGACGATATAGAACTTTACAACTTTATTTCGAAAATTATCGTAAACTTATCTATATATCGTATTAATTGTGTATAGCACTAACAAATGAAAATATAAAAAATGATTTTATCGTTGAGACATCATAATAAAAAATTTTGATAGATAAAAGTTGTGTTCAGAACTTGCAAAATATTACTACTTGCAGCAGTTTTCCCGTTTAGTGCTAAAAATGCGTTACCTTACTAAGAAATCTAGCAAAACTTGCACTACTCTTTAAACCATGGTAGAACTAGAAAAGGTAGCAGCAATACCCAGCTGACTGAACTGGGTTGTAGTGTTAGTGTCAAATTCCATTCGACATTTTATGTATTTATTTCTATGTTCGATGTATATTAGGGATATATATATTTCAAGAACAAATTTATTCATCAGAAAAAAAAACTATTTCTCATAAAGACGGCTTCATATCATTGACATGTAACCTCCTCCAGGTCCGAACGACATGCCGCACACTAAAACACCGCTTATAGAGGCGGTACAATATTTGTTAATATGTGTGGTATTTTGTTAAACTTGAAAAGAATAAAGCCCTAATAAACATGTGCTTTTTTGTTTTCAAAAGCAAATGATTGAAACATCTTCTCTTTTTTCAATGAATTACCAGCGACCCGAAACATTTTTGCAAGTATTCTACTTTCTGCGAGATATTATGCATTTAGTGGAATGATATGTCCCAATTTACATTAGGAGAGTTTACTTGCGGCAATTGTCAGTTTGTGGGTGAGAGAGGGTGTTGAGAGGCAAAGGGTTACCATATACCTCACCTCTCTCTCCATCAAACTGACAATTGCCGCAAGTAAACTCGCCTAATGTAAATTGGGACTATGGAAACATTCAAATTGAAAATCTAACGAGTTTTCATTCATGTTTTCCAAAATATTCAATCAAATGTGAAAAATTATTAGTTTTTTAAATTCCAATAATTTATAGACATTTCCTTGTTTTGTTTACATTTACGTTGACACTAACGTTTACAAACAAAAACAAATTCCTTTGTGGTTGTTGTTCGAGTTGTATTTGTTGTAGTATTAACTTTACCTTGTATTTGTTCTACCATGTCTTTAAACCAAAAACAGCGCCTGTTTTCTGCCATACAATTTTGGCATAGTAGAAACTAGCAACATGTTCATTATCTTCTAAATACGATAGTTGATACGTTGATTTTGACATTTTTACTGGAGTTTTTGCAATTTCCGCCATTTTCCCGTTCCAGTATTTTTTTTAGAAATTTGTATGGGGAAGCAATTTTTGACAATTCGCTCTTTTTTCCAACATTTCCATTAAAAAGGTACGGGACACAATGAAAAATTGCATTGTAACAAAGTAATTTAATATTTTTTCACATTGTTTACAAATTTTGATACTAAAATTTTTTTGTTTCGGCAATTGACCATCTACCTTGTTTATTGTGATACGTGAAAAGTGTTGCAACTTTTGGTACTTTTTCAGTCACAAACAGGGTCGTATATCATGTGTACTGTGATTTCGATGTTGGTTTCACTGAAATCACGAAATGAGATGATTTCATTTCATCAAATGGTCAGAGAGAACGGATAAAGAATAGAAACCTAAGCACAAAAAAGCGTATTATATTCACTAAAACCTCATAGAAGCTAGAAAAAGATTATACATATATAAACTTTTAGTAAGGTTTTTCTTTTATCTTAATATAAATTAAACTTCATTTGGTTATAATAAAATATTTTGAGAAAAAACAAAATTGGTTTATTGTTCCGTTTAATTTACATATACGCATACATATGCATGATCCCAACACGTCCCCGAAGGGATGGTCCATCACCACTTATAGGGAAGTTTATCATGGCTGAAATACTCAGGAAATGCATGGGAACTCAACTGAAGAAATTTGGCACCGCACAAAATTTTGATGTTCTGCAGACCTTCTGAATGCATGACGGACGTGTTACCACGGTGTCTCGCTTGAATTTGTACCAACCATCCTGTGACCATCTTTCATAACTCGGATTCCAAGCCATAACGCACACTGCAGGACCTTGTGGACTAAATTGGATCTGTTGTTTTTTAATGTTCTGCAATTTCGACCTACCAACAAAATACAGATTTAAGTGATTTCAACTTCGAAACATGCATCCACATACACACGCATTGGTAGGCATCGTAAAGGACTATTCCAATATCACATCAGATTTGCAGCAACACAAATGAATTTGAAGGGTCGCACGCATGTACAAATACATATATTTTGCTCTTTTTTGAAATATTTGGATAATTAATTGTTACTTTTGGTATTTTCAAAAACAAATAACAAATAATTATATTTTGTTTTTGTTATTAAATGTCATTCATTTTTTGTTTTGCTTTGTATTTGACACGGTAACGTACAGATTTACAGAGTTGCATCTACACACATTTTTGAGATGCGACTACCTTTAATCATTTTACCATGATTTCTGTGAACTATTTGTGCAAAATTTCGACAAAATCATTGACATTTCCGCCATTTTCATTTCCAAATTAATGGTGGTGACAAATTAACGATAATATCGAAAGCAATCGATTTTTTAAACTATTATATCGAAAATATCTAATGTTAGGAATATCGATGGTTTGCCAGCTCTATGAGAGAGGGTATTGAGAGGCAAAGGGTTACCATATGCCTCACCCCTCTCTCCTGTAAAATGACAATTGCCGCAAGGAAAATTGCCTAATGTATAAATGTCCCGGGCCACACTACAGTAATTTCACTGAAATTTTGATGTGAAATTATGCTTCTCTAGATCGACTTCCATAGTAGAGTAAAATCATAAAATTGCTGTAGTGGGGAATTCGATTTAAGAACACCTAATTTCATGAAATTTTTTAATGAAATTCATGCTAGTGTGGACCGGGACAATATAAAGCCCTTGAAGTTTCGTGTCGTCCGTCGTCGTCGATTTACGTTGGGCGTTGGTAAGAGCCCGTTTCCACGGTACGTCGTTGGTTCTCTATTCGTTGTTCGACCATCAAATACGAATAAATCACTTGATTCCCAATACAAAATTCAATTCTGAGAACAAACGACGAATTTTCTACGTTGTTCAGGTAGAAATACATTTTAAGCTCTTAAAGTTTCAAGTAGAAATACATACATACAAAATTTAAAAATGTAGGGCTTTTTTAGAAAAACTTCAAATTATGAATGAAAAGTAAAGGGTTTAATGCCAAGTTTACACTTGCGCTCTAAAATCCACTGGATTTCACGAAATCCTGAAATACTTCCCGGTGTTTACACTTTTTTTTTGATTTCAAAATATCACAATGATCAAGGTAGATGTATATGCGGAGCTGATTGAACATGAATTTTCAAAACAAGTTGTTGTAAATTTAATTAGTCATCAAAAATATATGGCAATATAGAACTTTACATCTTTATTTCGAAAATTATCGTAAAATTATCTATATATCGTATTAATTGTGTATAGTACTAACGAATGAAAAAATAAAAAATGATTTTATCGTTGAGACATCATAATAATAAATTTTGATAGATAAAAGTTGTGTTCAGAACCTGCAGCAGTTTTCCCGTTTAGTGCTAAAAATGCGTTCCCGTACTCTGAAGTCTAGCAAGACTTGCAATTCTCTTTAAACAAAAATAGCGCCGAATAACACCCTATTCTCCTGTTTTCTGCCATACAATTTTGGCCTAGTAGAAACCAGCAGCATGTTCGTTGGCATCTAAATACGATTGCTGATACGTTGATTTGCTGCAGTTTTTGCAATTTCCGTAATTTTTTCGTTCCCATATTTTTTAAGAAATTTGTTGGGGAAGCAATTTTTGACAATTCGCTCTTTTTTCTAACATTACCACTAAAAAAGTACGAGAACACAATGAAAAATAGCATTGTAACAAAGTAATTTAATATTTTTTCACATTGTTTACAAATTTTTATACTAAACTTTTTTGTTGCAGCAATTAACCATCTACCTTGTTTATTATGTGTGTTCGTTTACTCAAAATTTGTACGAATTTTTACTGGATGTTGTTCGTTTACTCTACAATACTATGCAAAAGACCTTAGTCGTTTACAAGAAGTTACTGGACTTGTACAAATTTGTACAAATTATTGAGTAAACGAACACACCTATTGTGATACGTGAAAAGTGTTGCAACTTTTGGTACTTTCTCAGACAAAGGCAGGGTTGTATATCATGTGTACTGTGATTTCGATGTTGATTTCGCTGAAATCACGAAATGAGATGATTTCATTTTTGTATGCGAAATCATGATAATTTTTGCTTGATTCCGCGCGAAATCACGAAACGCCTTCGAAATCACGAAAAGACGCCGAATGTAAACCAAACATAACGATTAGTATACATTTAAATCATTGCAAATTTTTTTTAATTTCAGTTACTTTTTTGCCCATTGTTTCAAATTCGCGTACAAATCTAGAAACAAAAGTCAAATACCTGCCTGAAAGTCTGCATGGTAAAACAAATATAAGGTAAAGTAAATACAACTCAACAACAACCACATAGAAATTTGTTTTTGTTTGTAATGTTAGCGTCAATGGTACATGTAAACAAAACAAGTTACCTTTTATTGTTCTACCATGGAAATGCTTGGTTTACATTTACGAAATCCACTCGATTTCAACTGTCAAATCCATAGGTTAAGCGTCAAATGAAATCCAGATGAGACAAAATGCTGCCAAGTAATTTTTCTCTATTCTTTTACCAGAAATTACACAAAACTTTACTCAAACGTTGGATGTGTTTTCAGCTTATGTTACACGTACGTGTTATAGTAATGCTATGTTTACATTTACGAAATCCACTCGATTTCATCTGAAATCCACATAATTTCATGCAATTTTTTCAATAAAATCAATCTAGTGTGGACCGGGACTTATGCCAAGTTTATACTTGCGCTCTAAAATCCACTGGATTTCACGAAATCCTGAAATACACCCCGGTGTTTACACTTATTTTTTTGTTGATTTCAAACATATCACACTAATCAAGGTAGATGCATAGGCGCAGCTGATCGAACATGAATTTTCAAAACAAGTTGTTGTAAATTGAATTAGTCATCAAAAATATACGACGATATAGAACTTTACAACTTTATTTCGAAAATTATCGTAAACTTATCTATATATCGTATTAATTGTGTATAGCACTAACAAATGAAAATATAAAAAATGATTTTATCGTTGAGACATCATAATAAAAAATTTTGATAGATAAAAGTTGTGTTCAGAACTTGCAAAATATTACTACTTGCAGCAGTTTTCCCGTTTAGTGCTAAAAATGCGTTACCTTACTAAGAAATCTAGCAAAACTTGCACTACTCTTTAAACCAAAAACAGCGCCTGTTTTCTGCCATACAATTTTGGCATAGTAGAAACTAGCAACATGTTCATTATCTTCTAAATACGATAGTTGATACGTTGATTTTGACATTTTTACTGGAGTTTTTGCAATTTCCGCCATTTTCCCGTTCCAGTATTTTTTTTAGAAATTTGTATGGGGAAGCAATTTTTGACAATTCGCTCTTTTTTCCAACATTTCCATTAAAAAAGTACGGGACACAATGAAAAATTGCATTGTAACAAAGTAATTTAATATTTTTTCACATTGTTTACAAATTTTGATACTAAAATTTTTTTGTTTCGGCAATTGACCATCTACCTTGTTTATTGTGATACGTGAAAAGTGTTGCAACTTTTGGTACTTTTTCAGTCACAAACAGGGTCGTATATCATGTAACTGTGATTTCGATGTTGATTTCACTGAAATCACGAAATGAGATGATTTCATTTCATCAAATGGTCAGAGAGAACGGATAAAGAATAGAAACCTAAGCACAAAAAAGCGTATTATATTCACTAAAACCTCATAGAAGCTAGAAAAAGATTATACATATATAAACTTTTAGTAAGGTTTTTCTTTTATCTTAATATAAATTAAACTTCATTTGGTTATAATAAAATATTTTGAGAAAAAACAAAATTGGTTTATTGTTCCGTTTAATTTACATATACGCATACATATGCATGATCCCAACACGTCCCCGAAGGGATGGTCCATCACCACTTATAGGGAAGTTTATCATGGCTGAAATACTCAGGAAATGCATGGGAACTCAACTGAAGAAATTTGGCACCGCACAAAATTTTGATGTTCTGCAGACCTTCTGAATGCATGACGGACGTGTTACCACGGTGTCTCGCTTGAATTTGTACCAACCATCCTGTGACCATCTTTCATAACTCGGATTCCAAGCCATAACGCACACTGCAGGACCTTGTGGACTAAATTGGATCTGTTGTTTTTTAATGTTCTGCAATTTCGACCTACCAACAAAATACAGATTTAAGTGATTTCAACTTCGAAACATGCATCCACATACACACGCATTGGTAGGCATCGTAAAGGACTATTCCAATATCACATCAGATTTGCAGCAACACAAATGAATTTGAAGGGTCGCACGCATGTACAAATACATATATTTTGCTCTTTTTTGAAATATTTGGATAATTAATTGTTACTTTTGGTATTTTCAAAAACAAATAACAAATAATTATATTTTGTTTTTGTTATTAAATGTCATTCATTTTTTGTTTTGCTTTGTATTTGACACGGTAACGTACAGATTTACAGAGTTGCATCTACACACATTTTTGAGATGCGACTACCTTTAATCATTTTACCATGATTTCTGTGAACTATTTGTGCAAAATTTCGACAAAATCATTGACATTTCCGCCATTTTCATTTCCAAATTAATGGTGGTGACAAATTAACGATAATATCGAAAGCAATCGATTTTTTAAACTATTATATCGAAAATATCTAATGTTAGGAATATCGATGGTTTGCCAGCTCTATGAGAGAGGGTGTTGAGAGGCAAAGGGTTACCATATGCCTCACCCCTCTCTCCTGTAAAATGACAATTGCCGCAAGGAAAATTGCCTAATGTATAAATGTCCCGGGCCACACTACAGTAATTTCACTGAAATTTTGATGTGAAATTATGCTTCTCTAGATCGACTTCCATAGTAGAGTAAAATCATAAAATTGCTGTAGTGGGGAATTCGATTTAAGAACACCTAATTTCATGAAATTTTTTAATGAAATTCATGCTAGTGTGGACCGGGACAATATAAAGCCCTTGAAGTTTCGTGTCGTCCGTCGTCGTCGATTTACGTTGGGCGTTGGTAAGAGCCCGTTTCCACGGTACGTCGTTGGTTCTCTATTCGTTGTTCGACCATCAAATACGAATAAATCACTTGATTCCCAATACAAAATTCAATTCTGAGAACAAACGACGAATTTTCTACGTTGTTCAGGTAGAAATACATTTTAAGCTCTTAAAGTTTCAAGTAGAAATACATACATACAAAATTTAAAAATGTAGGGCTTTTTTAGAAAAACTTCAAATTATGAATGAAAAGTAAAGGGTTTAATGCCAAGTTTACACTTGCGCTCTAAAATCCACTGGATTTCACGAAATCCTGAAATACTTCCCGGTGTTTACACTTTTTTTTTGATTTCAAAATATCACAATGATCAAGGTAGATGTATATGCGGAGCTGATTGAACATGAATTTTCAAAACAAGTTGTTGTAAATTTAATTAGTCATCAAAAATATATGGCAATATAGAACTTTACATCTTTATTTCGAAAATTATCGTAAAATTATCTATATATCGTATTAATTGTGTATAGTACTAACGAATGAAAAAATAAAAAATGATTTTATCGTTGAGACATCATAATAATAAATTTTGATAGATAAAAGTTGTGTTCAGAACCTGCAGCAGTTTTCCCGTTTAGTGCTAAAAATGCGTTCCCGTACTCTGAAGTCTAGCAAGACTTGCAATTCTCTTTAAACAAAAATAGCGCCGAATAACACCCTATTCTCCTGTTTTCTGCCATACAATTTTGGCCTAGTAGAAACCAGCAGCATGTTCGTTGGCATCTAAATACGATTGCTGATACGTTGATTTGCTGCAGTTTTTGCAATTTCCGTAATTTTTTCGTTCCCATATTTTTTAAGAAATTTGTTGGGGAAGCTCTTTTTTCTAACATTACCACTAAAAAAGTACGAGAACACAATGAAAAATAGCATTGTAACAAAGTAATTTAATATTTTTTCACATTGTTTACAAATTTTTATACTAAACTTTTTTGTTGCAGCAATTAACCATCTACCTTGTTTATTATGTGTGTTCGTTTACTCAAAATTTGTACGAATTTTTACTGGATGTTGTTCGTTTACTCTACAATACTATGCAAAAGACCTTAAGGCCTGCGTACATAAGCTGCTCTGCCTGATTGCCTTGCTTTCCTGCTTCATTTTTGACATAATAAAAATAAAAGAATAAAGAAGGCCGAGGAAATTTTGAACTGGGTTGCCCTTTTCTTTTTTATTCTTTTATCAGAAGTAAGCAAGGTAAGCAGGCAAGGCAGCTTATGTACGCAGGCCTTTAGTCGTTTACAAGAAGTTACTGGACTTGTACAAATTTGTACAAATTATTGAGTAAACGAACACACCTATTGTGATACGTGAAAAGTGTTGCAACTTTTGGTACTTTCTCAGACAAAGGCAGGGTTGTATATCATGTGTACTGTGATTTCGATGTTGATTTCGCTGAAATCACGAAATGAGATGATTTCATTTTTGTATGCGAAATCATGATAATTTTTGCTTGATTCCGCGCGAAATCACGAAACGCCTTCGAAATCACGAAAAGACGCCGAATGTAAACCAAACATAACGATTAGTATACATTTAAATCATTGCAAATTTTTTTAATTTCAGTTACTTTTTTGCCCATTGTTTCAAATTCGCGTACAAATCTAGAAACAAAAGTCAAATACCTGCCTGAAAGTCTGCATGGTAAAACAAATATAAGGTAAAGTAAATACAACTCAACAACAACCACATAGAAATTTGTTTTTGTTTGTAATGTTAGCGTCAATGGTACATGTAAACAAAACAAGTTACCTTTTATTGTTCTACCATGGAAATGCTTGGTTTACATTTACGAAATCCACTCGATTTCAACTGTCAAATCCATAGGTTAAGCGTCAAATGAAATCCAGATGAGACAAAATGCTGCCAAGTAATTTTTCTCTATTCTTTTACCAGAAATTACACAAAACTTTACTCAAACGTTGGATGTGTTTTCAGCTTATGTTACACGTACGTGTTATAGTAATGCTATGTTTACATTTACGAAATCCACTCGATTTCATCTGAAATCCACATAATTTCATGCAATTTTTTCAATAAAATCAATCTAGTGTGGACCGGGACTTATGCCAAGTTTATACTTGCGCTCTAAAATCCACTGGATTTCACGAAATCCTGAAATACACACACGGTGTTTACACTTATTTTTTTGTTGATTTCAAACATATCACACTAATCAAGGTAGATGCATAGGCGCAGCTGATCGAACATGAATTTTCAAAACAAGTTGTTGTAAATTGAATTAGTCATCAAAAATATACGACGATATAGAACTTTACAACTTTATTTCGAAAATTATCGTAAACTTATCTATATATCGTATTAATTGTGTATAGCACTAACAAATGAAAATATAAAAAATGATTTTATCGTTGAGACATCATAATAAAAAATTTTGATAGATAAAAGTTGTGTTCAGAACTTGCAAAATATTACTACTTGCTGCAGTTTTCCCGTTTAGTGCTAAAAATGCGTTACCTTACTAAGAAATCTAGCAAAACTTGCACTACTCTTTAAACCAAAAACAGCGCCTGTTTTCTGCCATACAATTTTGGCATAGTAGAAACTAGCAACATGTTCATTATCTTCTAAATACGATAGTTGATACGTTGATTTTGACATTTTTACTGGAGTTTTTGCAATTTCCGCCATTTTCCCGTTCCAGTATTTTTTTTAGAAATTTGTATGGGGAAGCAATTTTTGACAATTCGCTCTTTTTTCCAACATTTCCATTAAAAAAGTACGGGACACAATGAAAAATTGCATTGTAACAAAGTAATTTAATATTTTTTCACATTGTTTACAAATTTTGATACTAAAATTTTTTTGTTTCGGCAATTGACCATCTACCTTGTTTATTGTGATACGTGAAAAGTGTTGCAACTTTTGGTACTTTTTCAGTCAAAAACAGGGTCGTATATCATGTGTACTGTGATTTCGATGTTGATTTCACTGAAATCACGAAATGAGATGATTTCATTTTTGTATGCGAAATCATGATAAATTTTGCTTGATTTTGCGCGAAATCACGAAACGCCTTCGAAATCACGAAAAGACGCCGAATGTAAACCAAACATTATCGAATAACATTTTGCAAAAATGTCAGCTGCAACTCTTTTTTATTTTCGACATATCACTGGCATTGTATCGAATTTTTTGAACTGTCACTGGCATGTGCAAACGCTGGTTTATAAACGATCTAATTTTCCATCGTCACTTTTAGCTAAGTCCCGGTCCACACTAGATTGAATTTCATTAAAAACTTTCATGAAATTAGGTGTTCTTAGGTCGAATTCTCCACTACAGCAATTTCATGATTTTACTCTACTATGGAACTCGATCTAGAGACGCATAATTTCATGTCAAAATTTCAGTGAAATTACTCTAGTGTGGTCCGGGACTAATGACATGTTACGATCAAGGCATATTTATAGAAGGTAGAAGTGACAATCAGCTGTATTTTTACTTTTTTTGTAAATTTGGTTTTCAAAATGTAATAGGGTCTACTCATGAAATTTGAAACTTCGAAATTTGCTACCATAAAATACTTCTTTTCATCCTAAACGTGTAATTAAAATTACCTACGACAATTCTGAATGCTTTATATTTACATTTTGATTCAAATTTGTTCTATTTTAGATGATTTTCTAAATGTGTTTATGTTTTTCCTGAGAAAATAGGTGTGTACTATAACTTCGCAAGTAAAAAGTACTTGCAAGCACTCAGTTATCAGTAACGTCTCCCCACAAATTTTACTCTCTTGAAGCAAAAAAAATTGCAGATCGTTATCGAACAGCAATTTGCAAAAACTTGCAAGAAGTCAGCTGATTTGATAAACAAGAAGTTGGCGGAAAAGATTAAATTTAACGGCTTATCTTTCCTTTACCCATTCACCTCAGAAAATTATGAATAAATTACCACAGATAGTGCTTTTTATCCCGATTCCAACCATGTATTGCTTTTGTTGCGGAAATGTTACTTCCCGAGATATGGGCCTCCAAAGTTCCACAAAGACCCTTGTATATAATGTTGGCAAACCACTGCAGAACATTATGAAAAAATTACCACAGATAGTGCTTTTTATCCCGTTTCGAACCATGTATTCCTTTTGTTGCGGAAATGTATACTTCCCGAGATATAGACCTCCAAAAATATCTAATTTAAAAGAAAATTTTGTTCCCATTCCCGAGATTTGCACCTGTTCATAGGAGAAGTCTTAAATCCCGGCCGAAGGCCGGCTATTTAGAGAAGAATAGGTTAGGGCCTTTGCGGATTTTTTTTTTCACGCACATATCTCGGGAAGTATACATTTCCGCAACAAAAGCAATACATGGTTGGAATCGGGATAAAAATCACTATCTGTGGTAATTTTTTCATAATTTTCTGCGTTGGGTCGGTAAAGGAAAGGAGTTCCGATTTAACAATTGAAGGTGTCAACCATTTTTTTATTTTCCATATAAAATTCTTCTTCGATCCATGGTATAAGTAAAGAGGTAGATTTAAATGAAAAAATCTATAGAACCCTAGTTTTTCCTGAGTTCCTAAAACTTCAAAATTAAAGCAACAAGTGGGTTTGTTTACAATACATTTTTTGAGCATTTTATAAAAAACGATAAAAATGAATGAAGTGTTAAGTTTTCTCCACATAATCGAGTTGTGAATATGATAAAATGATTGTTTCAATGAAAATCTGACGAAAATTTTCCATACAAATGGCCTAAAAACAATTTTAAAAATCATTGAATTCGATTGTTTTTAAAATTGTTTGGCATATCATTCAAACACCACACACACATACACATTTTGCGTATTTTGTTTTGAAGTTTTAGGAATACTGGAATGAAAAAATTTAAATTGACATAAAGCTTTGGCTAACCTTTCTTATTAAACCATGCTTCGATCCATAAAATATTGTACACACTTAACAGCTATATTATTTGATTTTGTGTCAACAGATGGGAAAATAATCTTTTCTCTTTCTCTGGCCTTTCCTACATCTTGTTCTTAGTGCGAGAATGCGGAT
The DNA here is from genome assembly GCF_047663935.1 of Musca autumnalis. NCBI lineage: Eukaryota > Metazoa > Arthropoda > Insecta > Diptera > Muscidae > Musca > Musca autumnalis. Next base: position 162,099,165 of record NW_027411644.1, read on the forward strand.
TGGATTATGACAATAGTTTGTGAGATATTGTAGCTTGTGCCTTCAAATATAGTGGCTCTCCTTCCACGTTCTTATTTGATAGTGGTCGAATGACTTGACTTGCGCCAATGATCCGGAACTGAGTTCCATCCGCCTATCGTGTTAAGGCCTCGGTACATAAGAAGCCTGGGTTTCTGGCTGAAAGCATTTCTGCCTCTTATGTGACGAGGCCCTAAGTGTTGCTACAACTATAATTCCCTTTCCAATGCGCAAATATAAAACATACTGGAACGCAGTGCGATGTTTGCCATACATATTTATTGATATCGTTGGGAATACCTGGCCGTCTACATTGTGTTTCTCCTACTCCATGGATGCACTGCTTTTTGCTGAGATTTGATACCTTTAAAATAAAAAAATAGTCACCAAAAACTACAAAATAAGTTATTTTACTTACATTACCATTTTCCATAATTTATTTAATATTTTTTCCCCTTTTTTATATCTATTTATTTTAATAGCCAAACGTTTGTTTATGTTTTAGCCAAGCAGTCCACAACAAAACATTCGAATTTAAATCAGCTGATCAAACTTGCAAATTCTTACAAGAAAAATTTTCCTTGCAAAAACTTGTAGACAAAAGTCTCCAAAAACTCTCCAATGTTCTCTCACAATTGTCTCCAAATTCTCTTTCTTTTACGTTGCAAGTTTGTTATCGAACAGCATTTTGTAAAAGTTTGTGCAAATTTGCACAATCTTTTGGGTTATCGTACAGACCTAATTTTAAGAACGACCCTATTATTCAATATTTTCTATGACATTAAATTTTCAATAACAACATTGTGTTTTTGTAAATTTGTTAGTTGTTGTAATTCATGCATATACCTTATATAAATCTGCCTTGGTTACGATTTTTAATTTGATAGGCTGACGCCGTAACGTTTCTTTGAGCCACTATGTACTCTATCTATTCGTTACTTTTTTTTTTACTCGTTGGTTTTTGACATAAGCAAATTGTCATTGTGGTCTCTTCAAGTTGTGTGAGTGCAAAAACTTCTTCGGTAATACAACAATTTTCTGTGTTTTTATAAATTTTTATATATTTTGAAGAAAAGTTATTTTGAAATCTGCAAAAGCAGTAAACTTAAAGTATTTCATATCAATCTCTTGCACATAAACAGCAATGAATTGCCGTAACATTGAAACAAGTGCAATGATGATAGCGGCAAATGGACAATCCTCTGTCATTTGCAAAATTACATAATTCTCAAATGTGAACAAGAATTTTGCAAGCCTAAATTTGAATGGGATTTATGCAACAAATTAACTGTGTTATATTACATTAGATGAGGTGTGGAGTTCAGAAACTCTACCGTCAGAATATATATTAGAAATTTATTTTCGTATTTATTACATAACCTCACATTACCTTTGACTAAAGAAAATTCCTTCTTCCTTGCAGCCTTTTGAAATTGTAAACAATGGCAGCACGTCGCGTTGCTCAATCCTCCATTAACTGGGCCTCCTTGGCCGAACGTGTTCCCGCAAACCAAAAAGCCAACTTCGCTGCCTTCAAAACCAAGTCGGATGCATATATGCGCGCAGTTTTGGCCAACCCTGAAAATCCCCCAAAGATTGATTGGGCTCACTACAAGAAATTGGTTCCCGTTCCCGGATTGGTTGACTCTTTCCAAAAGCAATATGAAGCTTTGAAGGTCCCATACCCAGCTGACAGCGTCACCTCCCAAATTGAAGCTCAAGCTAAGGAAGCTAAGGCTGAAGTTGATAGCTTCAAGAAGAGCTCCGAACAACGTATTGCCCAGCTCCAAAAGGAAATCGATCATTTGAAATCCTTGTTGCCATTCGATCAAATGACCATGGAAGATTACCGCGATGCATTCCCAGATTTGGCTCTGGATCCAGCCAATCGTCCATCATTCTGGCCCCACAACCCTGAAGAGCAAGTCGGTTATATGTCGAAGGAAATGGAAGCTGCCAGAGCTGCCCATGAACATTAAATACATTGCCGATTTTGGGCGACAAAATTTCAAAGTTTTTTTGGAAGTAGATTTTAAGTTGCATTGTTGCTTTGAAAGTTTGCGAGGGACAATGTTGCCCGAAATTTAAAAAATTCATTGGGTTTTAAATACATGTCTCTCCAAATTAAAAGAAATAAATGAATCGATTAATGAACATGAAATGTAAATGAAAGATAATACGAGAAAAATAACATCATAAATAAATTAATAACAACTCGGAAGAAAATCACAATTGACTGGTGTTGTTTATGAAGTAGTTCCATCTAAAAGTTCTTGTATAGAAAATACCTACGTTTTAATATTTAGTTTTATAGCCACTATAAAATCAAATCGTGCCTCCATCTCAATGTGACCTTAATACTGAAACAGCTTCCATGTATCGACATTTAAGATAGTCAAGATAACAAGAAAAAGAAATCTGTTACAATACTAGTATATACTAGTATTGTTTTCATTTTCGTTTTCATTTTCGTTCGACATAGTGAAACAGGCTGTAAGATCAAGTTCGAAGATGGGCATCAATCCACTGCTTCGGGTACATCACCCACAAAATTGTTGGCACAAGTGCAGTTTCGGGAAACTTGTTGGATCGGCATGGAATATTTAGCTAAAGATTGTGCGCGGTACCTCTTACGACAATACAAGTCCATACTTCCTGATGAAATGTCGTAAAAGCTCAAAATAAACCTGCCAGCACCAACTCAAGCGACTGGTAAGAACAAAAATGTACGAATTGATTGCACATTATAAAATTTCCTCCAAATTCACATGAAGCTCGTAGAAGGTCTATATCGGAAAGAATTTTCTGGTATCTTCACACAGAAGTTTATAATTTTGGCTTATGTGCAGTTATTTTCAGCCTAATCGTAAACATCATCTCACCGTGAGTTTTCTCACTCTCGCCTCCTCTCTTATTATAAACATTATAAGCGAGAACAAAACTCACGTTCACTCAGATATCAAAAAATATATAAAATGCCGTATGGAATTTGACAATAATATTGCAGCCCAGTTTAGTCAGCTGGGTTCAACTGCCCTGAACACATACTCAAGTAACTCCAGTAGGTCAGTTGTTACATCCCATCGAAACAGCCACATTCCTAGAACTAGAGAAAGGCCAAGAGCCAGATTAAACAAATGAACTTACAAACATAAAATAAAACACCGTTACAACAACAACTGGAGCGCATGATAATTGTACGTGTACATATAACCGGATTTAACAAATGTCAATTCCAATGCTTATATTTCAAATAAATTCTCATAAAGAAGGTTAACCCTGCAAAAGGCTATAATATAAATATGGCCTAACTCTCGAGTTCCATAGTCCCGGCCCATACTAGAGTAATTTCAATGAAATGTTGCATTTCATGGGAAAAAAATTTCAAGAATTCAAGAATAATTTTGCTTTGTTGCACCATTCATATGAAACAATCAGACCGTTTTATTTTATATTTCTCTTACTTTCATGTCATCATTTCAGTGAAATTACTCTTAGGGCCATTATTATATGTGTTCTTTTACTACCTGACGCATTTGAAAACTCAAAATAAACCAATTTGGAGACATTAAAACTATAATTTTTACATTGAAAGTTAATGCCAAGAAGCTCGTCTATGAATTTCAATCCTCACTTTTCACTTTAAGTTCACCGGAACGCTATAAATCAATTTGGTAAATCCAAAATATAACAAAAGACAACTTATAATAATGGGGGTTAGTGTAGACCGGGACCTAGTACAGTAATATCGTGAAATTGCAGTAGTGGGGAACTGGATATACGAACGCTTAATTTCATGAAATTTTTCAGTGAGATCACTCTAGTATGGACCGGGACGTTCTAAAACGCATTTTACATTTAACATGTTTTATAAAATATGCATCATATCCATGGCAGAACTACCAGGGGCTCAATTCTGTTTCTATGAAAATGTGAAATGAAAACTTTTATAAAGGAGAAAACTGTCAAATGAAAAAAATTATAAAGGAAAAATTTTTCATTTCAAATTTTCATAGAACAGGAATCCAGCCACAGGTAGTGGTATCACACCAGCTGATCGAATATGAAAAGTCAAATCCCTTTATAAAAAAATTATTTTTGTTGTAATTTCCCCAACAACATAAAGAAAGTTTTGACATAACATATTCAAAATTTTACGATGCCACTACCTGATTAATTGTGCCATGATCATATCTGTCAAATAACTTTTCCACCATGGTATCAACTCAACTAGACGACTAAATATTGAACTAATTAAACGAAGTGAGAATAGTTCTCATAGCTCATTTCGCGGAATCGTTTCTTTAAACTAGTTCGTTCCGGAAAGACGATCTCTAGGAGGAAAGCAATAATGGCAAATTAAATAAAGTTAAAAATCTTTAAAAGGTCGAAAAAGGCCCAATACAAAGAGAATTTGCCAAAATATTACGAGACGATTGGAGAAATTCACATATACAGAAAAAAATCTGTAGCAGTTTATTGCCGATAGTTGTGCTGTTGAATACATTGAATACATTTTGGAACATACATATTGCATAGCAGCGGGAGCAGCGTACAAAACGTACGACAAGGAAGCATTCATGACGAAGCTGCATGACGAACGCTTGGCTTAATTGTGTCTTCGAGAATAGATTTTGGGGATACCCAATAAACCAGTGTAGTGTACCTTTGCTCGGGCGACTGTTGCATGAACTACCTAACCATTTTGCTGTGTAATCGAAAACCACCGACGATGCTCTCGCGGAAGAAAGACAAAAATGCAGCAGCACACAAAGAGGGCGTTGTGGGGAAATATGTAAAGAAAGATACGCCACCAGAAATACCGGTGATAAATGTGTGGTCTTTCGATGACCAGAGAACAAAGCAAAAATCCAAGACATTGCAAAGGTGTGCTTCCGCCTCTCCCAGCTGTGATGGTGGCTCCGGTGGTACTCTTTCCGGACGTGGACGTTCGGGTAGTGTTAGTCGTAATACATACACCGATACACAGCCAGACTATTATCATGCAAGGAGGGCAAAGTCCCAATTGCCGCCATCGACCAGTTCAATGCGTTCAAATTTGCCTCCACCCCAGACCATACAGCCGACGAGACGCATGCAACCCCAATTGCAACAACAACAATCGCAACATCGTCATCAATTTCAGCAGCAATACCAACCTGCCGTATCCTCTCATTCGTTTTATTCAACCAATAACTTAGATATGGCTGGAAATCATAATCATTTGGCTAGCAGTAGTAGTAATTATGTAAATATTGAGCAAATCGATCGAATGCGACGTCAACAGTCATCGCCTTTGCAACATTCACAATCCAGTTATTATTCGTCCAATCAGAAGCATGCCAATTCATTTGATGGTCATACAAATGTAATGAGAGATCGTTTGGACTCGTTTCAGTCTAATATGTTGCAATTGCCTCGTGGTGCAACACCTAGACCTCAGACGCCACCACATCAGCATTATCAGCAACAGCATCAGCAGCAGCAACAATCTCATCATCCCCCATTGGCCCAGAGTTATTCCTCAGAATCGTATCCTATTTATGAAAATCCCTATAGGGTTTCCAACACCTTGACTCCACCGGTACATGGTATGTCTCAAATGTCTTTATCCACACAACACGACAATCGTTCCGAGTCACCAATCTACAGTAACACATCAATTGCCAGTAACATTAATCATTCGCACCACAGTAACCACCAAATGTCTCATCATCTTCAGTCGTCGAAACACCTTTCGCCCTCATCGACCAATACGATTAGCAACAACAACCAAATGATGTCTTCATATGATCTCAGTTCACGTGCCACACCTCATAGCCATACTCAGGGGACCTCCTCATCATCGATGCAATCCTTATATCAGAATACCGGCAATAATAATCATAACCCCTCGAGTACGCCATCAGCCACACAGCAGCAGTCGCAACAGCAGCTGCGTAAACATCCCTCACAACAATCTCTGGAAGAAGAATTACCCCTACCGCCAGGTTGGGCTACACACTACACTTTACATGGTCGTAAATATTATGTTGATCATAATGCCCATACAACACATTGGTCTCATCCACTAGAACGTGAAGGTTTACCCGTGGGTTGGCGTACTGTTGTTTCCAATGTCCATGGTACTTACTATGAAAATCAATATACCGGTCAATGTCAACGTCAACATCCTTGCCTTACCTCGTACTATGTGTATACTACATCTGCTGAACCACCAAAAGCCATACGTCCCGAAACGTATACGCCACCAGCACATACTCATAATGCATTGGTTCCCGCTAATCCTTATCTCCTGGAAGAGATTCCAAAATGGTTGGTTGTCTATTCGGAGGCAGATTCTTCTAAGGACCATATGTTGCAATTCAATATGTTTAGTCTCCAGGAATTGGAGTGTTTCGATGGAATGCTAGTACGTTTGTTTAAACAAGAATTGGGAACGATTGTTGGATTTTATGAGCGTTATAGGTATGTATGAAGAAGGACATGTAGCAGTTAAGCAGTACAAAATCCTTAGCAGCAAAATGAAAACATTTTGATAATATTTTCTTTGCGGACTGTACTCTATTGAATATTTTGAAATTATCAATTGCGATGCATTGTTTTTACTCCAATGAATTGTGAGGTCTGAAAATAACTATATAAAAACGTTTTGTTTTTGGATGTAGTTTTCAGTTAATAACGATAAAGAAGGTAAAACGTACATTTACGTCACGAGTTGCTGATCTAACTTGCGAAAACCATTTCAAAATTAACGATGTAACCCCTCTAGGGTAAATCGAGCCGTTGATTAGGTATTCGAAGGACTCTGACACGAAATATGTAATCCATTCCGATAGGCCCTATGATGTAAGTCTATGGACAGTGTCGATCGAGAAAACATTTGAGAATCTCCGTTTAAATTGAGGGCAAATATCGTACACGACCATCATGATTCCTGAAAGGTATTTACACAAAATATTCTCGTCCACTTCTTGTAGAAGTTCCCGGTTTTATTACTACTCGGCTTTCTATGCTAAAGGGCTTAAAGATTAAGACCATTATATTAGTTTTTTAACGACATTCTAAAAATCATGTCGGATTGTTGAACTTCTGTATTGTTGTTGTTTTTGTAACAGAATTTTTTCTGCTTAATCCGGCTCTGGGTCTATCTTCAGATCTAGGAATGTGACTGCTTCAATGGGTTATAGCCACAAAGCTACTGGAGTTAGTTGAGTAGGTTTTGCAGGGCAGTTGAAAAGGTGCAGTGTGTCGTGCTAGCCTGTGCCGCATGCTGTGCACATGTTTTGAGCGGTGTCATCATGTCGTAGATGATCCAAAACTACTCTGGTTTGTCTTGAAAGCTGTCGCTTCCCAGGATGTACTGCAAGGACCACATTTACACTATAGTTGCTTATGGCATCTGCGACTGCTATTCAAACCTGCTTGATAAGAGGTTCTCTTTTGTAATGTTGGACATATCTTTCTATGTCATGAAGTTCTCTCCTGCCCTGCCTGAGTGTGGAAGAGGAGTCATATACATGATATGGTGATTAGGATGGCTCTCACGGTAACACCCGAGGTACTTGAGGATCTTGTTCCTATATCTCAGTTTGTCGCAGATAGCTGTGGCATCGACCATGACATTCATCTCAGTGCTCACCTCTGCAGTCCATTTGGTGAGCAGAGTGGTCATAGATTTAGTGGCGGATATTTGCTTATTCCTTGCTTGGAAAAAGGTGGTAAGATCAGCCAAATAGTAGTTCAGCCTTTTACAAATGCATTGTGGAAGGTATCTGACGCGGTTGTACTATCATCCGCTTACGTTATTGAATACAGGAGAGGTATAGGTTAAACTGTTCCGAAGATATCACCTCACCGTGGAAAACTCTCTGGAATTATTATTCCTGAATTCCACTTACGGCTGGCGTGCCCTGGCCGAAGGGCAGTCTGCTCAATATCCTAAACCAGTCGACCGTCACCAAGGCTGTCCTATCGCACGACTTAAGTCATGTATGGAGATGACGTGCAGCGCTGTTGTCGTGCTGTACTGCTTACGGGACCCGTTCTGATGATCGGCAACTAAATAGCTATTTTTGCCGCTGGAGAGGAGTAAAGCCTCAAGTGTCTTTGGTATGGCCTTTGATCTTTGCTGGCATCATTTTCCATTTCCAGACTTCGGGAACGAAGTTCCCAACTTGTGGCTAGTCACCCACAGCCACAAGTTGGGAACTTTGGTTAGATTATCGACTTATGGCTCATCCAGCTGTTTTAGCATTACCATGGATATTCCATCAGGGCCCACCGTTTTGGAAGATTTAGCATTACTGATGGCATTCTCAAGATCATCCATTGTAAATTGCGGTGGTTCCTCTTAGGCAGGAAGAGGTGTAATGCGTCACACTACTCTTCTCTTTGCCCTTTCACACCCGTGATGCTCGACAAACTGTCGATTAAAATAACTTGCCATCTCTTCGGATCAGTCAGCGTAACGTCGCCAAACGTAACTAAGGTCCTATCTTCATTCTTTCCAGGATTCCATAGTGACTTAACCCTTTCCCACAATTCACTTATTCTGGTTCCAATGTTGCAATGTTATGATGATTTAGCCACTTGTATCGTTTATTCTCACCGTCCAACTTGTTAACTTCCAGTGTCAGCTTCCTGACTCTGGGGTCACTAGGGTTGGTACGGCGAAGCTCATCACGCTCACTTGCTAATATCGACTTCTTCTGCTGGGAAATTTAGTCTCACTTCGGCTATTTGACCAGCAGGTATGTAGCGTGTGGCTACAGCTATGATGATGTCCCGAAAATTTTTCTCAACTACCCGAGGATCTGAGGGACTCTTTGGAGAGGAGATTTTTAAATTCTCTGAACCCTTGCCTATCTGATTTTCCATGGTTTAGAAAAAATAAAAGGTTATGAAGTCGGGTGGTATGTTAAGGGAGGCAATGATAGGTAGTCGGAGCCAAGGGAAATGGCGGGTTGCCAGCACACGTCATTTATCAATCGTCATTTATCAACAATGGTGATGTCTGGCGAGCTGTGGCCACTTCCTTTTATTCTCGTAGGAGCGTCTTCGATCATGATGTTTCCGACTATTTCGAGACCTTTGCAATTGAATTGCAGGAACGATGCATTTACTGAGCGCTGAACAACAATATGTGTTAGATAGGTCATGCCGTTTTCAAGCAAAATCCTGAAAACCTAAAAAATCAGATAAAAATGTGACCTTTGACCTTGATTTATTTAAAATCCCTTCGGCGATTTTTTTGTTTTTATTATACCCTCAGCCTTTAGGCTAGGGAGGGTATATACACTTTGATACGATGAAAATGTGCCTCATCGAAATAATGGTTTTAGACCCCAAGTATGTTTTGACGAAATGTGTTTCAGACAATTTGGAGTCGATCTAGCCATGTCCGTCCGTCTGTCTGTCGGTCTGTCTGTCTGTCCTGCTGGCTGGAGCGCACGATAACTCTCGAACGGATGAACCGATTCGCTTCAAATTTTGGCTTTCGTAATATTTTGCCCAAACTTAATTTAAGTTCGAAGATGGGCTATATCGGTCCAGTCCTTCCGGTACCTCCCCCACAAAAGTTCGAAAATGTTCGGAAAATTTGTGCGCACGATAACTCTTAAAGGGGGTAACCGATGTGGTTCATACTTTGCCCATTGTGAAATATGTACCAGACTTAGATGTGGTTCCAATATGGACTCAATCGGTCCACTCCTTCTGGTACCTTCCACACAAAATTTCGGATAAGTTCAGTTTAGGACCATCTCTCGGATCGCTTTGATTTTTGTTTTAGCAACTTGTATTCACCACCCCCTACACGACGTTAAAAGTTTCATCAGGGGCACGTCCATACTTCCTGAGAAAATAGCCTGAAAGTTGCAAAAAACCCCTATGACACGGTGTGAGGTGGTTGGAGCGCAAGATAACTCTCGAACGAATCTGCCGATTCGGTCCAAAATTTAGCCTTAGTAATATTTTGTCCAAACATAGTTTGACTTCGAAGTTAAGCCATATCGGTCCACTCCTTCAGGTACCTCCCCCACAAAATTTCAAAAATATTCGGAAAAATTGTTCGTTCGGTAACTTTTGAAGGGAGTGGCCGAATTGGTCCATACTTTACACATCCTAGTATATCTACCAGATATACATCAGGTTCAAATATTGACTATATTAGACCACTTCATGGAGTACCTCCCAAACAAAATTTCGGATAAGTTCACTTTAAGACTTGCTACTGCATTGCATTCTCTGCCTCACTTACGATGGTTTTTCAGGGTTTTTCAGGGGCAAATCAACACTTCTTAAGCAAACAGCCCGAAGGGAGTAAAACCCCCTATGGTACCATATGTAGTGGCTGGAGATCGACTTCCATAATGGTCAATGTTGATCCATTCCGTTAAGTATTTCCTCTGCACTTTAATCTAATAATCATTTTTGTCGGTTTATACGTCCACAATTTTTAAAACCCTCTAAATACATACGTTTTTTGGGAAAAAATAGTTTCAATATATCATTGAGCTAATATGAATCGGGGTGCACTCATTGATATGAGAGAAGTCTCCCCTTGTCCCGTATATTATGTTTGTGTTTGTGGAACAATTATAGTTTCAATATACACATGCTGAGGGTATATCTCTGTCGGCCAAGCCGACTGATACTTTTTTTACTTGTTTTTCTCATCTATGAACATGTAGTTTCAGAATCCGCGAAAGCTTAGTTAAGACGCACAGTGTCTAGTTTTCATATTCTCTTTGAGAAGTGTTGTTGTTGTAACAGCATGTAACCTACGTAGAAGCATAGGTTTGATGCTGGGTTTACATACGCTGGCCGAAACATTATAGTTTCGGGTCAATCCGGTACGAAAGAACCCGCTGCCATGGGATGATTATGTTTTGAGAAATGTAATTTCTGAGAAATGAAAAATTGAGAAATGTAATTTCTGTTCGCATAACCGATTAAGTATTGAATTTAATAAAGAAATAAAAGTAGAAAAACTTGTTTCTTATGTGATATTAAATAAATAAATGTTTTCTTTTACAGACGAGCTCTTATCTTGGAAAAGAACCGACGTGCCGAACAAGAACGTTATCTTCAGGAACTTCATGCTGCTGCTGCTGCCAATGCAGCCAATAATGTTAATCCCAATTCCACTAGCAGCAACAATGTCTCCAATCATCTTAGCCAACAACAACTTTGAATATCAAAACTTGTGGAACTCTTACCCTACTCAAGGAGTTTCATTGCAAAGTTTTGAATATCGAACATTTTAAAACTTAAAACTTTGACATTTTAGTGCCTTCTCCTACGCATCAACAACAACACAACACATCCTCGCTCATTTGCAGACTTCTTATTTTATTATTTTAAATATTATGTTTTTAATATAATTTAATTTTATTTATTTTAATTTTTAGTTTTTTTCTCTCTCTTACAAAAGTTCAGTTGATAACGAAACTTGATTAAACCATTGTGTTTAAGAAAAAAATGCCTTATATAATTAAGCCTGGTGCCTTAGAAAAAAATAATATTTTTTGGAAAACTGTATACAATTTTAATATTATTGTTGTTTTTTATTTCATCCAACATTGTTTTATCAATAACAGCACATTAACATTATAAAAAAATAGTTATTTATAATTTTTTATTTTCATATTGTTTTACTATTTTTATAATGGAATGCTCTTCCCAACAGCACGGTTATCATCATAACATTTGTATACAAATAAAAAGGTTTTTTTCTTTGAAAAATATTGTGGGTGATGCAATTCACCGCAATTTTGAACACACATTTTGTTTTTATTTCGCTTTTATTGTTTCACTTTCAGTTTGATTTATTTCTTGTTTGAAATTCTTGTAGCAGTTGTCACAGTGATAAGAAAAGATAACATTTTTACAAACTCAACGCCCTTAGGGAGACATAACTCGCGTTACCTGTGTCATTTGATGAAATATATGTCACCAGCGAAAACAAGTTTTCTTGTGGTCCCATCGAACACACGAAAGTATACAATTTGAAAATATTTCATAAACTTAAAGTTGACTATTTTTGATACACAAAAATCTTTCTTTGCGAATTATTACTTCTCCGCTATATTCTATAAAAAACGACAAAGACTGATACTTTCATTTTGAAAAGAAATATGTATGTACATGTATATTTTAAAAATAATAAAAATAGTAAAAAATATTTATATTAAATTCATATGTTTTATGTTTTGAGTGTAGTGTTTTCGATTATTCTTTCATTTTTACCATTTTTGACGAAATCGTTTCTAATGGTATGACAAATGCATGTAGTGTTTCTTTTATCAATGACACAATTAGTAAGAATAAAAAAAAATTGAAACCTATTTTTGAAAATTTTAACATACAGATAACACTCTTTCCAAGGACACATTAGAACATCTAGTCGTGATTCAAAAACTTTTGCGAAACTTTAATTTAGCCAAAATTTTAGGAAGAATTGTGATAAAATTTGTCACAAAACAAAATAGACGATACGTTTTTAGGTTTTACAGATTATAGTGTTTATCGATACAAAATTTACCAAAGATTTGGATTCGAGTGTAAATATTTTTAGCCAGCAATAGCTAGGAACACAGCACAGTAGATAAATTAATTTCCATTTTTTGTGAAGAGTTCAGTTTTGTAGCCGTAAAGAAGACTAAATGCCAAATGTCCTATTTTGGTAAGATAATGTGGCTAAAACCTTAAAAATGCCGAAAGTCGGGAGGTACCGTTTTAAAAGGGCTATATCAAAACGTGGACCAATATTGGCAAATTTCTGGGGGAAGTTTTGTAGGCCCAAAGAAGAATAAATACCAAATTTCAGGCATTTTGGTAAGATAATGTGGCTGAAAAATCCAAATACCGAAAATCAGGGGATGCCGTTCTATGGGTGCTATACCAACATGTGGACCTATGCTGATAAATTTCTGGGGGGAAGTTTGGAAGCCTCAATGAGGACTAAATACTAAATTTCTGCTATTTCGGTTGGATATTGAGACCACAACCTTCAAAATACCGAAAATTGGGAGTGTTGATATGGAGGCCACAGGAAAATGTGGACTAGTACTCATAACTCTCTTCTGAAATATTTTATACCCCCATCGAACACTAAATATCAAATTTAATACATTTCGGTTTGATAATAACGCTGAAATCTGCAAAATTCCGAAAATCGGGAGGGACTGTTCTATGGCAGCTATATGAAAATGAGGGCCTATACTGACAAATTTCTGGTGGAAAGCTTTATAGCGCCAACGAAGACTAAATATCAAATTTAATCTATTTCGGTGGGATATTGAGGCCACAAACAACGAAAATCGGGAGGTACCGATTTATGAGAGCCATATGAAGAACAGGACCTACACCCAAAACTCTCTTCTGAAATATTTTATACTCCTTTAAGACAAACTACCAACTTTCATTCATTTCGGTTTGATAATAACGATGAAACATTCAAAATAACGAAAATGGGGAGGTACCGTTCTATGGAGGCTATATCAACACGTGGACCTATATTGATAAATTTGGTGGGGAAAGCTTTATAGGATCAGAGAAGGCTATATACCGAATTTCAGCCATTTTGGTAAGATAATGTGGCTAACACCTTAAAAAATCGGGAGGAACCGTTCTATTGGGATATAGTCTATGATATAGTCAGCACGTGGAATAGCAAATTTCTAAATACCAAATTTCATCCATTTCGGTGGTATACTGAGGCCATAACCTTCAAATGCCTCCCGGCGCACCGTTCTATAAGAGCTATATCAACACCGAAAATCGGAAGGTACCGTTCTATGGAACGACATAGCCCATTTTCAATACCAAGCATACTGGGAGTGATATAAACTTCTATTCCAAATTATGAAGCTCTATATTAAAATGTATCTTGATTTAAACGGACAGACGGACAGACAGACCGACATGGTTATATCAACTTGGAATTTTATGCTAACCAATATTTAATATACAAACATGTCTGAAGAAGGATCGCACCAGAAGTGGAGGTGGGGATTATCATTCCTATTGCACCAGTTTGTTCAATACAGACATATCTCGCTTGAGCCTGGATCTAATGACCCTTACATGGAATGTAAGAGGGTAGCAGTCAGCTGTGGAACTGCTGAGGTAGAGTTGCTGAACGCATACATCCCGCCGATAAATAGCTGTTCTCCAGGTTATAGTCCCATGATTAGCCCGTTTTTGGATGGTCATAACCGTCTGGTCTTGGGGGACTTTAATGCTCATTATGAGTTGTTGTAATCTTTGAAATCTTTGAACCGGTGACTATCTTCGTTGATAGTCAGCCGGCTCTTAAAGCCATCAAATCCCCCAATATCAAGTCTGAGGCCGTTCTTGAGTGTAGAACTGCTTTGGCGAACCTCACTAACGCTGTCCGACTCTGCTGGGTACCGGGACACTGTGACATTGTGGGAAACGAGAAGGCAGATGAACTGGCAAGACATGGATCTCAATCAGCAAGTCAAGCTATCACTGATTCTATTAAACCACCCATATGTCACGTTTTTCGGAAGGTGGAGACGTTCTTTGAAGAACAAGCCAAGGAACTATGGCATAATGAACCAAGATGCAACGTGTCAAGGGTCATTTGGCCGAATCTTTCAACAAAGAGAACAACTTCACTTTTAAGTTTGAGTAAATCAGAAATCAGGGTATTGACGGGAGTCATTACCGGCCATTGCAACATCCGAGCTTTTATCGGCAAATGGCAGGATGATGGCGTGGACTATTGCAGGCTCTGTGAAGATGAGGAGGAAACGGAGACGATCGAGCATATTTTATGTCGTTGCCCGATGTTAGCTCGAAAGCGGTATAGATTAACAGGAATACGCTTTCCTCCAAGCTTAACCTTCTACTCAAACATGGAACCAACAATCATAAACAACATCATCAAAAATCTGAATTGGCTGGGACGGCGCGACCCATAAGCGTAACTACTTCTCTGACAGTTTTTTCCACCATCGCCAAATAAACCACCCTCTCTGTCTTTATTATATCTTCATTCTTTATTATTAATAATTCATTTATTACTACTTTCCAAACCACACCCCTTTTTTCTTTATTCTTCTCTCTTTTTTTTCTCTTCTCTTTTCAGGTAATTCTGAACCTCTTTTTTCTTTATGGATGATCACAATGGACCGAAAGGTCTCCGAGTGGCGTAAATGCGAAATGAATTATTTCTTGTCAAACTACACAGACCTACATGACAAAAAACATAGCGACATTTTATCATGCCATAACTCAGAAGTTTGACCTATGGCAAAACTGTCCTTCCGGGTTCATCATATTACCTTCATCGACATTCATCGCCAAAAAGAATTTTTTACCCTCCAGCCTTTGATCTCCATATATGAGCGTACTGATATTTTTCCTTAAAAACGGTTTAAGAAAACGGTTTTTTTGTTCTAGAACTGCAACTAGCAACGTTTTCATAAGCGAATTAATTTAATTTGATTGACAACTCTATAAGCTTTTTAATGGTATACATATTGGTTTAATCGGTTACTTAAAACCGGTTGAAAAATCGGTTTTAGTGTCGGAATATCCGTGTCATCGCGCGATATCTCAGAAACTTGACCTATGGCGAAAATTTCCTTTTGGGTTCTTAGTATACTCACCAAGGGCTTTCATCTCCAAAAGAAATTTTCCACCCCCAGACTTTGAGTTCCATTTTGTGTCACAGTGTAATTAATTGTAGCCGGAATAAGTGAATTGTGGACAACGGTTAAGTCACTCTTGAACCCTGGAAAGAAGAAGGATAGGAGGACCTCAGTCACGTTTGGCAACGTTACGTTGACTGATCCGAAGAGGTGCGCAAGTTATTTCAAACGACAGTTTGTCGAGCACCGCGGGAGTAACAGGGGTATAAACCACCACAATTTACAATGGATGATGATGCAAATGTCATTAGGAACGCTAAATCATCCAAAGCGTTGGACCCTGATGGAATATCCAAGGTAATGCTGAAACAGCTAGATGTGCCGGGAGTAGAGTATATTACTAAAGTACTCAACCTGTCGCTAGCCCCTCACATCGTACCCGAAGTCTGGAAAATGTGCAGGGTGTTCCCGCTACTGAAGCCAGGCAGGGATATACGTTTTGGGGTCAGCGACGAATATTTCGATGTGTTACAAACGGAGGGACAAAACTAATTATACCCTCCATATTGTGGTAGAGGGTATAATAAGTTTATTCTTACCTTTTTGTGTAAACTAAGCATATTTATTGTACTTGACATTAATGAGGCGTAAACAGCGACAAAAAAATAAAAACCGTGTGTTCTTAGCACCATTAAAAATAAAAGGTAAACAATAAACACTGTCGCTAAATTGATTGAATTTTAAATAACCTTAAAATTTGATCATTTTTTCAATGATACTTCATATTCAATACGAAGCCAAAATATAAAACTTCCCACGGCGGACGGTTTTGCAATGGATTGTCTCAGAGGAATTTTAGACCAGGGGCCGTCGTCACCTCAGCAATTATGTGTTTGTGTTCGTATATTCTCTTCACCATGTAGTGCCGGGGTAGAGGCCCGGCCCATGGAGCTGTTCCTTTTGCACAGATCTGTATCCATTACATGTCAACATTGGTGAGTTGCAATGGGTGTTGGGAATGGGTGCACTTCCGAGGCTGCTCTAGGCTTAGTAGCCTCCAGGATTACTGCGACAGGAGTTATGTTGCTGCGCCAGATCATCTCCCAGCGTGTCTTCACTTTCGTCGTCAGATTCATCGTCATCGTTGGAATACAAGACCCTCCCGCAGTCTCTCCAAAAACAACAAACGCAGCATCTAACACCACATGTTGTTGTTCAGCGCCCATAACAAAGTCAGTGAAATTTTAGACTTTATGAATCGAAAGAACATCATGGTCGCCGCGATCCAAGAAACAAAGCTCAGCGTCACATATAGCTTAGAAGGACTTGCCTTCTTTAAACACCAGTCTGTCCAGTACTGAGATTGCCACCAGACATCCCCATTGTGGCACCCGGTCTGATAAATGACAACCCGTCATTTCCCTTGGCTCAGACTATCTTCCGATCGTATTCTCCACTTCACAGGCCACTCTACTTTATAACCTCTGACGGCCGTACTTTTCTGATCCATGGAAAAGCTGATTGCCACGGGTCCACAGATATGCCCATTCCCGCTTCAGAGAACTGCCCATTCCCTTCGATCCTCGGGTAGCTGAGAGAATTTTTCGGAACATCTACACTGCTAAAACCGATAGCCATATATCTGGTGGTTGAATACACGAAGTAAGACGAAATTTCCCAGTAGAGGCGACGGGAGCAAATGAGCGTTACAAGCTTCGTTGTACGAACCCTGAAAATGCAAGCCTCCAGCCGTATTAGAAACGTTGGATAATCAATTACATATGAATATGTGTTGGCGCTAGTCGCTAATTTGTTAAATTCGGAAATAATAAGTCGAAGTCATGTACAGTGAACAGGGAGCTCCCGAAAGCGGCGTGGTTTCTCCGGAACTGCTTAAACTTTACCTTCTTGAAAACAAAGTGATCGTAATGTATGTGAATTATTGTAGAATCTTGGCGTCATTGATGACATATTTGATATGTTAATATGAGGAATATTAAAATATCGGCCGCCAAATACATTACCCCACTGTTCAAGATATGTGCAGCTGAAATGAGGTTACTCTTAAGCATATTGATGGTATCCTGATGACGACCACAAACTTCTATAGGATGTTTAAGTTGTCCGAGCAAGCCACAGCTTTTCGGGTTTTTTTCAAGGGGACCGGTCCTTCCATGAATTTCTATGTACGTTACAAAACCGATCTGCGGTAAGTTATGCGGCGCCGGTGTGGTATGCAAATATTAGCGTTAAGCTATTAAAACCAGCCAGATGTCGCTCTGAGGACGGAAATAGTATGTCTCCTTACGACACCAGTGGACCATCTTCATGAGGGGACAAACAATTTTACCAGCACATCAGCACAACAGCATGTTTTCGATGTAGTACCTGATTGGGTGTTATCGCTGTGAACATCCCTGCCACATCATGACACAAAATATTTTTACAATACACTATTTTGTTCTTAGAATATGATTGCTCCTACAATATCTTTTCTCTGCGTGTACGTACCCGTCTAAACCAGTGTTAATCACCACTGGGCTCGCGAGCCGTGTCTGTGTGAACACACACAATCTCAATTGTGGTGAGTTTGAAAGAAATGCATAGTGGAGTGCGAACAAATCGAGATGTGCAGGAGCCAGAATAAAGTCCGAAAATTCTACCAAAGAGTGAAAAATCAAACTGGTGGCTTTGGTACAGACACATCCTCTGGCAGAGACGTGCAAGGCAATTTCGTACCAGATACAGATAGTCTGCTCTGGTTATGGAATGATAATTTTGCCACACTTTTGGTGCCAAATACGATCGAAGACGATGAAGATACCACAAATCTTATCCTAGAAGATGGTATTGAGTGCATACTGCCCGACCAAGATGAGGTAAAGACAGCAATAAACCTGCTGAAGAATAATAGGGCAGCAGGAGCCGATGGCTTACCAGCCGAGCTATTCAAGAACGTTGGCAATACGCTGATAAGATGTATGCATCATATAGTTTGTACCATTTGGCAGGGTGAACATGTATGATTGGAACAAACTTAGTACCATTTTATATCAAAGACATACATCTTTGGTAATGTGTAGGGTACAACGAATTTTGTCATTCCGTTTGTAACACATAGAAATATTCGTCGGGGACCCTATAAAGTATATATATTTTTAATCAGCATAAAATTCTAAGACGATATAACAATATCCGTCTATCTGTTAAAATCAATATACTGTTCGCAACTTTTAAGATAGAGCTTTATAATTTGGTATAGACTTACTATTACTCTTAGGATGTTTGGTATTGGAAATGGGCTATATCGGTTCATGTTTTGATATAGCTCCCATAGAACGGTACTACCCGATTTTTGTTATTTTCAAGGTTTTAGCCTCATTATCCCACCGAAATGGCTGAAATTTGGTGTTAAGTCTTCGTTGGGGGGTATAAAACTTTCCACTACAAATTTGTATAGATCCACGTCTTCATATAACCCCTCCCGATTTTCGCTATTTTTAAGGTTTAAGCTTTATTATCAAAGCGAAATGGATGACTTGGTATTTAATCTTTAAAGGAGGTCTAAAATATTCTAGAAGAGAATTATCAGTATAGGTCCACATTTTGATATAGCCCGAAAATAGGGAAGTACCGTTCTATGAGTACTTCCCGAATTTCGGTATTTTGAAGGTTGTGGCCGCAATATCGCACCGAAATGGCGGAAAATTGGTATTTAGTCTTCGTTTGGGGTACACAACTTTTCGCCAGAAATTTGTCGAATTGGTCTACGTCTTCATCTAACCCCGATAGAACGTTGCCCACCGATTTTCGGTACTTTGAAGGTTTCAGAGTCATTATCAAACCGAAATGGATGAAATTTGGTATTTTGTTTTGGATGATGGTATAAACAAGTAAGAATATATCAGTCAGATGTGCCGGAAGAGATAAACCCTCAGACTCGAACCTAAAGAAAAGAAGAAAACGCAATACATCTGACGTCTATAGAGTAAGTATGGACTTGCTCCCGAAAAATTTGTACGGTCTTAACTGCGGCCGAATACACAACATGTTGCCAAAAATTTAAAAACGATCCCAAGCGAGCCCTTTAGTTGCACTCTTTCCAAACTTTGTGTGGGAGGTACCCGAAAGAGTGGAGCGATGTAGTCAATATTTGGGCATAATCCGAGTCAGTAAGAAATAATACGATGTAGAGCATGTTTACCAAACCGCTTTCTCCCTTCGAGTTTGGACAAATCAGAAACTCCCTGCGAGAGTTTTTTGGAGCTTTTGTGCCATTATCTCAGGAAGAATGGACTTGCCCTTGAAAACATACGCTGTTGAACCCACAAGGGGAACTTGTTGGCAAAAAATTCAAAACGATCCGAGATGAGCTGTTAAATTGCACTTTTCCCAAATTTTTGGGAGGGAGGTACCCGATGGATTTAATCGATATAGTCCATATTCGAACTCAATCTATGCAAAGTTATGGCCTATTCGGTTACTCACTTCGAGAGTTGTTGGTGCACCATTTCAGCGAAAAATTTTGAACTTTTGTGGGGGGAGTACCGGAAGGAACGGACCGAAGTGGCCCATCTTCGAACACAAACTATGTTTGGACCAAATATTACGAATGCCATATTTTGGACTCAATTGTTTGCTTTGTTCAATAGTTATCGTGCGCACCATCCAGCTAGGCAGACAGACGGATGGATGGACATGCCTAAATCGACTCCAAATTGTCTGAAACTGATTCCGTCCAAACATATTTAGGGTATAAACCCATTATTTCGATGAGACCCATTTTTGGTCGTATCAAAGTGTATGTACCCTCTTTAGCCTAGGTTAGGTTTTAGGATGCGCAGCTGCTGTGATGGCAGTCACTCCTCTCGGAGACCTTGAGGTCCATTGTGATTATCCTGAATGATTGCGTTTGTATTAGTTGTAGATGTGAATGTTGATGTGGTGTGTTTGTGTGAAATTAGGGCTATTGCGGATGTTGGAGATGGAGGTGGTTACTTGATGAGGAGTGTGGTGAATAAACACTCGAAATTTAGCCTAAAAGCTGAGGGCATAAATATTCCGGAAGAGAATTAACAGTATGGTTCCTCGTTTTCATATAGCCCCTTTCGATTTTCGCTATTTTGTATGTTTTAGATTTATCATCAAGCCAAAAGGGCTGAAATTTTGTATTTAGTCTTTGATTAAGATCCTACCGATCTTAACGCCTTCTCTTTTCTAAGATTTTTACCCGCTGAGAACATCAAGTCCTAAATTCAAATTCTTCGAAAAAGTTGTCGTTATATAGGTGTTAGTCCAAAGCGTGAACCTTAAGCTCAAACGTCCTTACTAGATAGTGAAGTATAGAAAACTCCATGGTAGTCATGCAAAAATATGTATTTTCCCCAATTTGAAGAACAACAACAAACAACTTCTTGAAATAATGGCCCAAAAGCTCAAAAAATCTGTCGGCACCAACTTAAAATGATTGATGAGCGTGATTACTTACGATTTGGCCGAAACTTTGCACATCATAAGATTTCTTCGAAACGTATATCAAGTTGTATGAAGGCCAATATCGGACAAAAGTTCAAAAATTTCGGTTAAATTCAGCCCTTAAGGCTGTTCGGGGGTCATTTAAAAATGTTCACCGAATTTTCTTTTTTGTGGGTAATGAGCAAAATCTCAAAAAAATTTTACCCTGACCAATTAAAATGGTTGTTTGGCACGATAACTATCGAAAGGAATGACTCCCGAAATGAGATCCAGTTCCAAGATGTGTCATAGTCCATTTTAATAGCGTATAGCCATAGTAATCATGTCTATAACATCATATTTGTTACCCTCCACCATAATATTGAGTGTATAAATACCCAGCAAAATAAATTGGAAGTAGTTTTGTAGTAGTTTTGATGCAGTTCAAACAGAGTCGTGAAAAAGGCACTCCACTCCTCACATTTTAACTGCATTTGGATGCAGTCCAAAGAATCACATCCATTTGTCACATTTTAACAACATCCGCATGCAGTTTAACGGAGTCGTGAAAAAGGCACTCCAATTCCTCACAATTTGACAGCATCTGGATGCAGTTCAAACGGAGTCGTGAAAAAGGCACTCCGTCCGCTATATTTTATTAGCAGTTGTTAGAGATTCCTACAAGTACATACATCAGTTTGTACATCTCTACAGGCAGCGGCATAAAATTTCCAAAAAATTTAACATTTCCATAATTCTGTTATAAAATAAAATTATTGCGAACATTTTTGCGGTAACTCACGATAAAAACATTTCCCAATGGAGTCCTCTTGGAGTACATGTCGAAATCTTAGCTGATGATAGACAATATCAAGACAATATCAAATCCATTTGGCAGATGAAGCAAAAACAGTTCAGCTTGGATTAAATGGAGAGCGGAGGAAACACGCATGGTTGCGATTGAATTCCATGGAGAATTTTCATAATTTGTGTTAATGTAATAAAGTTCTTAATATTTTTGTTCTGGGATATTTTGCAATGGCTTGCACACATTCCGCAGAATGCCTGTATTAAAACACGTGCTTTGGACTGCATCCTATTCTACCCCAAAGGGTTAGTTAAAATGCAATCCAAAAGGGATAGTTAAAATGCAGTGCCAAAGGGTCAGTTAAAATTCAGTGCCAAAGGGTTAGTTAAAATGTAGTGCAATGGAGTGCCTCTTTCCGGGGTCACGCTCTTGTAAAAATAATGAGTGAAAATTCATAATTTGATGCACTTCCAAATCACTAGTACATATGATTTAACTGCCTCTTTGGAGGCAAACTTTTTGCTGGGTATATTTGTCATTCCATTTGTAACACATCGAAATGTTCGTCGGAGAACCCATAAAGTATATATATTCTTGATCAGCATGAAATTCTAAGATGATATAATCATATCTGTCTTTGTGGGAGATTTAAAACTCTCCACCAGAAATTTGTTGGTATAGGTCCATGTCTTCATATAGCCCCAATAGTACGAAACCCACCGATTTCGGTATTTTAAAGATTGTGACCTCCAAACTTTCCTCTAGAAATTTGTTAGTATAGGTCCACATTTTCATATAGCCTCTATAGAACGGTATCTCTCGATTTTCGGTATTTTTAAGGAAGGTCACAGTAATGGATGACATTTGGTATTTTGTCTTCTTTATAGGTATAAAACTTTCCACCAGAAATTTGTCGGTATAGATACACGCCTTCATATAGCCATATAGAACGGTAGCCGATTTTCCATATTTTCAAGGTCGTGGCCTCAATTTCTCACCAAAATGGCTGAAATTTGGCATTTTATCTTCGTTGGGGGTATACAAAATCCACAAGAAATTTGTCTTTATAGGATAGTATATGTTCACGTTTTGGTATAGGCCACATATAAGTTAACCACCAGATTTAAGCTTCTTTTTGAAGATTTTAGTCACATTTGTCTACTGTATTGGCTGTTTATTGGAATATTGTACTCCCAGATGATAGAAACTTAGTCGTAAAAAATTATCTATACATATCCATATTTTAGTCTAGTCCCAATAAACCGGTTGCACAATTTTACGCATTTCGACGGTTTTTTGTCTAATTTTCCAACCGAGATTGCCTTAATTTAGTATTGCATGTTGTAGGAGGATGCAAAAGCTCAATTCGGAAAAATGTGATCCATGTTTTAGAAAGAACAAACTTGACACTCCATGTGAAGGTTTTGCTACATTTTCCTTCTGAAGTGGATTTAACATGGTATTTTGAACTCTCAATAAGCCTCCAAGGAATAAGCCTTAGCATGGAGGAAGAGCTTAGCAATTTTCTAAACTAAAGGAAACTAATTCCCCGTTTGCAGTTAAATGTCAATTACATAGCGCAAACGTCAAATAAATCTTCATACAGAAGGTTAACTCGGCAAAAAGCTCTAATGCAAACGCCGTTTAATTGTTCTTATTTCGTTCGTGGTGGAGGGTATAGTTCGTGGTGGAGGGTATACAAAATTCTGCCCAGGCGAACTTAAGGCCAGAACAGAATCAATCGTCGCTTGCTTTGCTTGCTTCCCCAAATGTCAAATTATAACGAAACGCCAGAGTCTCTTTGCAAATCCGCCTGCGTTCTCCTTTAGGAGGCTCTGGCATTCCTTTATAATTTGATATTTGGGAAGCAAGCAAAGCAAGCGACGATTGATTCTGTTCTGGACTTTAACGCCTTTCTTTCTTGTTATTTGTTATTATTCCATTGAAATAGCCCTTTCAAACAGAGTAACTAACTCATTGCTTTATGGTTAATATCTTTATTTCAGTATGTCATTTTTGTTGTGGTGCACTTAATGACGGTTAAGATTAAAACCATAAAAGTAGCTCTCTTCTCTGTATCTGGTAGAACAGTAAATCAATATTTTAGCAAAGAGACCGGCAAATATTTAAACATTATTGAGAGGAGACTAAACTAAATGAGACAGATGCATGTACATATATGAAGATGTGCTATCTAAAATAATATAAATGAATGGAATATAGGAAATGCAATATCTGCAGTTTGATTCTGACTTTGTAAAAACTATGTTCGTTCCTCTTTCCATTTTAGATTATAAAATAAAGTTAAACTAAAGGTCATGAAAAACATTGTAGCTATATTTAGTAAGTCACAAAAAAATGTAAATCCCTGACAATAAGTAAATGACGAAATGAAATAATCATATTACATGCTCGGATATTTTAAGAAAATTCACACAATCTAGATTCTAGATCGACATAAAAGTTTAATGGTTTATAATTAATACAAAGTTCAACTACAAGTGAGGGGAAACACTGTGCAGTAGTAACATACAAATGTAGAATATCTCAAAAATTGGAAATCCCAGACAATAAGTAAAGCAACCTTTATGCTAAAACAGAATTCTGAAATTGAATACCCTGTTATTTTGAGAAAATTCACACATTGCAATCTTGACCGATATAAAAATAAATAAACTTATACTCCATCAGTTAATAGGGTATATCTGCAAGTTCTGCAGTCATCGTAAATTTGTTTTGTAAACACTCAAGTTTTTTGAAGTTGAAACACAATACATACTTTCCATTGAATTGAAATAAATATTGTTATTGTATATGTTAATGTCGTTAAGTGACGCCGAAAGTTTTCGTTAATTACTGAAAATACGGCGAAAAAGTAATTAACATTTATCGATTCAATTCTATCATTAACAAGTTATAGAATTTTGTCATAGATTTGAATACGTTCCCTGTTGCTGGGCCATCGATTTATTGTTGATCTAATAACCCAATTGGGAATTTCAATAGCAATAATTCTTGGGGCTAAAATGTTTAAGTTTTTATTGAAAATGACTATAATAATACTTGAGAGGTAGCTATATAACGATTCTTTATTTTTGCTACTGCTTCTTACAATGTTCCGTAGAGATATTTTATAGTAATTAATAGCGAATTTCTGGCATGTTTGCACAATAATTAGAGAACGAACATGCAGTTCAAGGTCCGAACTTAATATTTTCAATGGACAAAGACGATAATTTTAACCTTTGTATCATAATAGCATGCTCGTCTGGGACATAAAAGATTTTGAGTCCGTTGCAACGGTAAGACAACATTACACTTTTCTAGGTGTATGAGTTTCTTATCTAGTCCATATTTATATTAGGCATTTTTTTCTTGTGGCAATTGTCAGTTTGTCGGTGAGAGAAGGTGTTGAGAGGCAAAGGGTTAACATATGCCAGACCTTTCTAATGTAAATATGGACTTACATATTTACTTTGATGACTTGGAATAAATTTTCAATCATGCAAATTATTGTCTTTCCTTTTGGAATTTCAATTAGAGTCCCTCCTCTACTGAATGTACCGCAATTAAGCTCGTTTTTATAGCCTCAGTCTTTAGAATATCGAGGCTATATACACTTTCATACGGTCAAAATGTGCCTCATCGAAATAAGGCTTTAGACCCCAAGTATGTTTGGGTGAAATCCGTTTCAGACAATTTGGAGTCGATTTAGCAATGTCCGTCCGTGTGCGTGTCTGGCTGGCTGGAGCGCACGATACTCTCGAACGCATCAGCGGATGAGGTAAAAAATATGTTTTCCTAACTTAGTTTAAATTTCTGCGAATCTTACATAAAGTTCGAATATGGACTATATGCTTAGGGTACCTCCCCCACAAGAGTTCAACATTTTTGTTTAAGTGCAGTTTAGGGTCTGCTCGAAGATACGATGCTACTCCTTGTGGTCCTGCGTCTGTTTTTCGTGGGCAAGGTCATGCTTCCTCCCATAGTGGCGGGAGGGCGCGCTATTGCAGTTTAGGGTCTGCTCGAAGATACGATGCTACTCCTTGTGGTCCTGCGTCTGTTTTTCGTGGGCAAGGTCATGCTTCCTCCCATAGTGGCGGGAGGGCGCGCTATTGATCGAAAATAAATTACTGCTAAAATGCCCATGCATTCCTTCAGGTACCTCCTCCGCAACACTTTTGAGCTTTAATCCAAAAATATGTTTTTCGGCAAGTTCATACGCCCAAAAAGGGCCGCAAAATCTGAAAACGCCCTAATACATACATACCTAATTATTGGGGAAAAGCATTACGTAGGGTATGTATTGGGTATAGTGCCATCATATAGCGCAGACCCTGAACAATAATTCCAACATGTCCTATTGCTGGTCATGTGAGGTTGTGCAAGAGAGGACCTTCTCTGCCGGTGTCCTAGACTTTCAGTCAAAATATATAGGATGTTTAGTGTGCATGTGGCGGTATCTCGCTTATTTTTGATCTTTTGTTAACTTTTGCAGGAGCCTTAAGTGGCTTTGGTGCGGGTCACCATAGACTATGGAAGTTGAACTAATTACTTCTTCCCCACCTCTCTGTTATATCTACTCTCCTTCTACATTTCTTTCCTGTCTTTTCTCTCCAATCACTGGTCTCCGAGTGAAGTGGCTGTCAAAAATTAACGGCAGCTGCGCATCCTATAACGTAACCTAACCTAGTGTTTGCCTTAGTAGCTGGAGTTCTTCTGCTGCTAGCTATTCTAGCCTTCCTGACAGGCTGTTTGATCTAGAGAGGGCAACAATGTTTATATTCGCCGACCAGCGACTTGAGGAACTTATTCCTACTTATTATCATTTCACAAAAAATAGGGGGTAGTTGACGGTGGGAATCAGAGAAGCAGTCAAATGGTTGAACTTATCAACAGGAACAAGCCAGTGTCCAACTGAGACCATTTACATTGAACGGCGAAATTGTCCGTGTAAAATCTTAAGAGCTTTCCACTATCTGTAAAATGTGGCCGAAACATTTCAATTTTAATTTTTGACTTACAAATTAATTTTGATTAATTCATGGTAGCTCTGTTCCAGAACTAAAAAGTTTTTACAATTTTTACCACTTTTACACATTTTGCGTTCCCGTACGCAAAATTTATATGAAAATCGTTTACGACTTTTACAACTTTTACGACTTTTACCACTTTATAAAGTACGGGAACGGGCTAGGTGTAAGAAAGAAGGTGATACAATAATAGCAACCTATGTATTCATTTGCTGTCAAAACATATTTTTAATCAAAAATAAATAACAAATATTTCGCTTATAAAAAAAATATCTGTGTACAACATCTTTGTTTAAGCTTCGCGAATAATATTTTAACGTTTTCTTCTAAATTTTGTGGATATTTCGCGCAAAAAAAATTTGACAGCAAATGAAGACTACAACCTAACGTCAACTATTGGATCACCTTGTAGTTTTTTAATGGTGCCGTGAAATAACTCCCTATCAATTTTGTGCCTCTTCGAAATAAAGGCCTGCGTACATAAGCTGCTTTGCCTGATTGCCTTGCTTACCTGCTTCATTTCTGACGTAATAAAAATAATAGAATAAAGACGAAATTTCGAACTGGGTTGCCATCAGTTGGAAATTGGGTCGGCCTTCTTTGTTCTTTTATTTTTTATTGAAGCAGCAAAGCAAGGCAATCAGGCAAAGCAGCTTATGTACGCAGGCCTTAATGGTTTTAGACCTCGAGTGGGTATGGAAGAAATCCGTTTCTCACAATTTGGATTTAATTTAGCTCAGTCGGTCCGTCTGTCTGTATGGTGCACGATAAATCTAGAACAGATCAAACGATTTGTTCTTCGTAATGTGTTGTCCAAAATTAGATCAAGTTCGAACGGTCCACTCCTTTCCGTACCTCCCCCAAAATTCAAAATGGTTCTCTAAATTTGCGCGCACGATAATTCTCGAACGAATTAAGCGATTTGAATTAGGTTCGAATACGTTTACCTGCCACACAAAATTCCAAAAATTTTTGCACGAATAGAATTTAGGGTTCTGTGTCGGATTGTTTTGAAATTTAGTTTAATTTAAGGTTCTGTCTCGGATTGTTTTGAAATTAAGAGTTAGTGCAGTTTAAGGCCTGTTCGAGGATCGTTGTGCAAATTCCACCGAAGATACTCCTGTTTTGTGGGCTCTACAAGTCCTATGTTGCCTAACTAAAATAGCTGCTGGTTGCGATAATCGAAAGGTGTGACTTACATTGGTCCAACTTTTGCAAAACGAAATATTTCTTTCGGACAAAACATTTGGTTACCTTCCTCACAGAGGTCAACATTTTCACATAGCCCTATAGAAGGGTACCTCCTTTTTTTTGGTGTTTTGAAGGTTGCGGCCCACCGAAATGGCGAAATTTTGAATTTATTCTTCGTGGGAGGTTTAAAACTCTCCACCAGAAATTTGTCGGTATAGGTCCATTTTGAAGGTTGTGACCTCAATAATGTGTGAACTGGGTGAAATTTGACATTTAGTCTTCTATGAGACTTCAAAACTTTCCCCTAGCAATTTTGTTAGTATAGGTCCACGTTTTCATATAGCCTCGATAGAACGGTATCTCCCGATTTTCGGTATTTTGAAGTAAGGTCACCGTATAGGATGGAACTTGGTATTTAGTCTTCTTTGTAGGTATAAAACTTTCTACCAGAAATTTGTCGGTATAGATACACGCATTCATATAGCTCCATAGAACGGTACCTCCCGATTTTCCATATTTTATAGGTCGTGGCCTCAATTTCCTACCGAAATGGCTGAAATTTGGTATTTAGTCTTTGTTGGGGGTATAGAAATTCCACCAGAAATTTGTCTTTATAGGACATATACTAGTCCACGTTTTGGTATAGCCCCCATATAAGTTCAACACCAGTAGGACTATTCTGTAACTTTTATCGATTAAAAAGTTGTTTAAATTTCCAAGGCAAATTTATATAAGGTAAATGCATGAATTACAAGAACTAACAAATTTACAAAAACAACATTGTTGTTATTGAAAATTAATTGTCAAAGAAAATATTGAATAATAGGGTCGTTCCAAAATTTTTTTAGGAAAAACATATATTCTTTTTGAAAATCCTCTAAAATAGAACAAATTTGAATCAAAATGTAAATTTAAAGCATACAGAACTCTCGTAGGTAATTTTTATTACTCGTTTAGGATGAAAAGCAGTATTTTATGGTAGCAAATTTCGAAGTTTCAAATATCACGAGTATACTCTATTACCATTTGAAAACTAAATTTACAAAAAAGTAAGAATACAGCTGATTGTCACTTCTACCTTGTATAAATATGCCTTGTAAATTTCTTTTGTTTTTGTAACAACTACGAAACAAACAAATGAAATTGTTGTAAAATAAACAATGTGTAAAGTTGTTAAAAAGTTACAGAATAGACCCCCAGATTTAAACTTCTTTTCGCAAATTTGAATATTGTATTGCCAGATGATAGAAACTTACTCGCAAAAATTATCTATACGTATCCAGAGTTTAGTCTATTCCCAATAAACCGGTTGCCCAATTTTACGCATTTCGACTTTAATTTACTATTACATGTTGTCAGACGATGCAAAAGCTCAATTCTGATTCAAATTGTCAATATTGATCGATGTTTTGGAAAGATCAAACATGACACCCCATGTGAGGTCTTTTATAGGATTTAACTACATTTTGCATCTGAAGTGGATGTAACATTGTATTTTGGGCTCTCAATGGGTAGCCAAACCTCCATAAAGTGATTTTCATCAGTTAAGATATTCTACTCCTCCATGGAATAAGCCTTAACGTGAAGAAAGAGCTGAAGCGTGACAAACACTTTCATAAACGAAAGGTGGGGGGTATAATATGTTCGCCCCTACCAATCTTAACGTCTTTTCTATTTGTTTAAAGAAGATTTTTACCCGCTGAGAACATCAATTCCTAAACGCAAATACTTCAAAATATATTTCGTTAAATAGGGGTTATTCCAAAGCGTGGACCTTAAGCGCAAACGTTCTTTCCAGATGGTGAAGTATAGAAGCACTATGGTAGCCATGAACATATATATATCTCCCCCTATTTAAAGAATATATTTTTGCTGGGCTGTGTCAGAATAAAACTTCTGACTGACTTCTGATTTTCTTCTTGTGCAATAAAGCAGAAGAATTTTGACGCAATATGTGTTTCGCATACATGTCTGATATCCGATATTTTGGTTCTAGGTTATAACCTTTTACATACATATTTGCATTTTAAAATTAGTTTTGTTTTTAAATGAGAAACTAATTAAAACATTGTCGTATAGTCGCCGTTGATTATGTATATAGTGTTTTAAATATTAAGTAGAAGACTTTTTCTTTATAATTAAATATGTATGTATTAAATAGAACCATTTCATCACGTGCAAGGTATAGCTGTCTGTCTAAGATTATGCCGAACTCGATGAAATTACTGCATAGTATTCAAGTGTATTTAGAAATTTATCCGTGATGAAACTGTGCTTCTTGCCAAATCATGTTGTTTGGATTTATACTAGCCAATAAACTTGTGTGAAACCTGAATATGTTGTTAAATAAATTTCTTCTTCAATTTTTTAAGTCATTTTGTAATGATAATATTATTAATGCAATGCATTGATATTTTGTTTACATATTTATTATCTACATTTTTGCTCATTTTAACCTTTAAATTTTAAAACATACACATCATTTAGCTTGTTTATCACCCTCCACCCTAATATTATTAACTCAATTGCCCATTTCATTCAATCAATAATCAGAGAGTAAAGTAAACTTGCCAGCCAGTTGATGGTGGTTTCTTCTTGTTGGAGTGTTCGAGGTTTGTTGGGGCTCTCGATGGTGGTTCAAGTTTCAGTTGCTCAAAGTACGTCAAATCGTGCGTTGATTACTTTGATTTACGCGGATCGAATCACAGCTGTCGAATATAACGGACGTAAACGATATTGTTTACAATTGTTGCCTTTGTGCAAAGGGAGCGAGCGAACCAAAATATTGCAAAAAAAAGTACGAATAAAGCATAAAATATATCTTGCATTTTTAAACAACAATTATAGGAATAATAATAAAAATACACATCTGAGCGATGCAATCTGTCACATTTAAGTTATAAGAAAATAAAAAAAGCGATAAGAAAAAATAATAACAATGAAAATAGCAAGTGCTACATTTGAGGTGTTTCCAAAAAAATCAGCCGGCAAAATTGCCTTGAAATAATTGTGTGTGTTTATCAATCTTAAAAAAACGGCAATAATTTTTTATGTTTTATTAAATCATTTAAAAAGAGATCTAATGTGTTTATATTTGACGTGCAAAGGATGTTAGAATGGCGCAAAACCCCCCAATTTTTTTTCTTCCATTATAGTTGTTAATTGATAAGTTGTTGAACTTTTTAATGTTTACGTTACTTTCATCGGGACCAAAAAGAATAATTTACCAAAATAAAATATATACCAAAATAATAATATACTTCTTAATAACTAACAATATCTGTATATCTAACGCTCATTGTCGGCTTTCTCGGCCCACTAATGCTATTCATTGAGAAAATCCTTAATTATGCGTTTACTATAAAAAGCCATATCTACCAGCACCTCTAGCGAGTGTTCGTTCTACTGTTCAATGTGGCTCTGTGTCTATCTCCAGTTTCAGACATGTGTCTGCTTCGATGGCATGTAACCACAGATCCACTGGAGTTGGAGTTGGTAGGGCAGTTGAAAAGGTGCAGTGTGTTGTGCGGCCCTATGCCGCATGCTGGGCAGATTTTTTGCATGGTGCCATCGATTTTTTGCCATATAAGAATTAAGCGACTGCAATGACATGAGGAGGCACCCCGTTGCTGTTCTCAGCGCAGCATTCTGACAAGTTTGCAACCCAAGTGCTTCCATCTAGGGACTTGAGGACCTGGCTCCTATATTTCAGTTTGTCGCAGACGACGAATGTGACCCCTAGAATTTTGGGGTAGTTTGTGGTCCGATGTCTGCTACCATCGACACGACATTCAACTCTCTTCTCACCTGCACCGCATAGTAGTTCAAAGTCGTTTTTGCCTGGTCAAAACTCTGTAGCTTTTGAACGGATAGAGATATTTTCATATTTTTTTCCACTAATAAATTAGTTGTTTAAATAATAAAACAACAACAATGGGTTTAAGCCAGACTATTTTGAAGAAACAAAAAAGTTCGACAAATAAAATAATCAGCCTTCTGATGCACTAAAACATTCGAATTCTGCAACTAGAGGAATTCAAGGTCGAAGTTAAAAATTTGAGTTTTTATATTTTGCATCAAAATATGAGTGTTTTTGAATTTTTCATAGGTTCCAACTAGTTAAGATAGTCAAACACCAATAAACAAACCAGAAAAATACACAAAAATATATTTTTTTTAGATTTTATTCCAATATTAAAAAAATACTCCTTAGATTTTCATAAAACTCATATAACTCTCATAAAAATTCATATATTAAAAATGTCCATTTGGGTAAATAAGCTATAATTTATATGGGAAACGATATGGAAAAAACACACATTTTTACCCATGTAATTTCAAAAAATATAAAAAAAGTGTTAAACAAACGGATCGGTATGGGAAAAAAGTATATATATGGGCTGAAAGAGGACACTCTCGGGCATCATTCTGCGGAAACGGAACTTTGTTCCAAGCCGTTCCCTAAAAGTTCTAGTCCACTAATGTTGGAATTACACTAAAATTTAGTACCTGAGAAAAAATAAAAAAAGCTCACTTCGTGTAAACGCTACCGTAATTTATTGAAACAGTTCTTGAAGAGAACAATCCGACCTACCTAACAAAAAACAATGAACAATATTCCAAAATTGCGAAAAAAAACCTTCCAATATTTTGACCAAATTTTAACAATCGGTGACGACAAAAAATTGGGGTTTTGGCCAGGAAAATCGATTCCTGAACCACTAAGATCGTTTAAATAGGAGTTCAGTTTTTCACAAATGTCATCAGCTACGTTACGATCACAATGATGTCTGGAAGGGGGCGGAATACAGGAGACACCCTGTTTCACTCTAGGGGATTTGGACTTCTTGTTCCTGAATTCCTCCTATGACTTGTGGAGTAGTGAAGTCGAAAATTCTATTCATAATATAAAGCGGCGTACACACGATCAGTATTGACTGTCATTTTTCATCGAATATCGATTACTTCAGTCTGCTGACTGTCCAAGATCCATGAAAATTTTCGTGGTTGCCTGATGACTGGCGGCAAGAATGAACGATATTTGAGCAAAAATCTACAGTCAAAACAGATGGTGTGTACCCCGCATAGCTGCTTTTGATATTGGGCCTGGCATTTGTTATTTCCTACATTGCACATTTTCTGAAAGCCCTCTTATTTCAGTACCATCCCTCCACCATAATATGGAGGGTATAATTATATTTGTAATTCCATTTGTAACACATCGAAATATTCGTCGGAGACAGCATAAAATTCTATGTCGAAATAACCGTGTACGACTGTCCTTCCGTTCGTCTGTTGAAATCAAGATACAGCTCGCAATTTTTAAGATAGAGCCTTATAAAAGAGTTGGGCAATCTCGTTCCTTTTGTGGTTCGATATTTTCCGTTCCGTTCCGCAAAAGGAACTAGGTCATTCAGTTAGTTCCATAGTTCCTTTTAGTACCAACCTTTATATGTATACCCACACTCATACTCGTTGACTCAGTTCATTTCGTTCGTGCTTCTTCTTCGTCAAAACAAAAGAAAAATAAAATGTTTTCGGCTTTCTTCATGGTAGATTACAAATATTTGAAACAACGATTGTTAAGTCTTGCTAATTAAAAATACTTCAATAGCTTTTTTTAATTCGGCAAAGATAAGTTTAGTACGAAATGAAAGACGAAATGACACTATAAGATTTCTTATTCACTAATAAAAGACAGGGAGAGAGAGAGAGATAACTGATGCTAAATGAACTGATGGATCTAACTGAAAGAGAAGAGCAAAAAGAATGAAAGAAAAACAAACGAGGGAGCAAAAGGAACTAGCTGAATCGCATAGTCGGACCTAGTACCGGTCGTTCCTTTTGTGGAGTAGTTCCTTTGAACTAGTTCGTTCCGGAACGACACAACTCTACCTTATAATATGGTACAGGAGTTTATATTACTCCTACGTTTTGATATAGCTCCCATAGAACGGTATCCTCCGGTTTTCGTTATTTTGAAGGTTTTAGCCTCATTATCCATCCCACCGAAATGGCAGAAATTTGGTATTTTGAGTTCGTTTGATGTACACAACTTTTCACCTGAAATTTGTCGGTATAAGCCTACGTCTTAATATAGCCCCCCTAGAAGCGTACCTCCCGATTTTCTGTATTTTGAAGGTTGTGGCTTTAGTCTTCATTGGGGGTATACAACTATCCACCAGAAATTTGTCGGAATAGACCCACTTCTTCATATAGCCCCCATAGAACAGTATCCCCTGATGTTCGTTATATTGAAGTTTTTATAGAGGTCTGCTCGATAGCTTTGATTATTGTTTTTTTGGAAAGTTTAAAAATTTTTAGCCTAAATCTGCAAAAAAAAAAATGAATTTGCTTGGGAACATTTTCGTCCGATCAAATTAAATCTTTGTATGTCGATAAAGGACCATACTATAGCACTATGAAAAACTGGTTTAATAGATTCAATCGTGGCCGACACTCGCTGAAATACGAAGGTCGTGAGGGTCGTTGAAAAAAAAATTAAGCCGTGTGTGAACGGATAATGCAAGATCGACATGTTATATACCGTAAAATAGAGGCATCTTCGAGCTTTAGGAACATAGGACGGTTAATTCTGAGCGGTACACTACAATTTGTGTGCTTGAAGTCTCCTCAGAAATTCGAAAAACGAGCAAGAGAAGACGAATCTTTCTGCATCAGCGAGCTCTCATACATCGATTCAAACCAGCGCCTTTTTGACCGGACAAAACGTGGAATTGATGCGTCATCTGCCGTACAGCCCTGACTTGGCACACAATGATTTCATTTGATTCCCGCACATCAAGAAAAAAAGTCGCGGTCAACGATTTTCGTCGTTAGGAGATCTATTGAAGCGCTCAAAAACCATGTTTTGGAGGTGTCTCAATCGGAGTAGAAAAAGTGTTTCAACAATTGGTTTGGGCGCTTGCTAAAGTAAATAGGTTAAACGAAAAACTTTACGAGACTTCCCCCCTCCCCCAACTTGTTTTGTCATTTTTCGCGGTTCTTAAGGAAAAACGCTAATTTTGGAGAAAATAATTATTTTAAAATGAAAAAATGGTATTAATCTAAGCGAGTTTCTAAAACAAAGGACTTATTAAGTACCGAAAAATGGATGGTAACCCTATGTGGAGTAGACCGATATCACATTTCTTTATAAGGTGGTTTTCTAAACTCTGAGTTCATTATTAAAAGACATTGGGTTTGAATATTTGGTTAACATCTGTCGAAATAAATCGGGATATAAATCATATGAGAGTATACCAAATCATGGACCTACTGAAAATGTTTCGCTGGGAGGTTTACTATGCAATAAGAACTTCTGGTACTGGATTACAGCAAATTCGATTAAAAAATGTGTTCGTAACAGTAAAATACTTCAATTCAGGATGATTCGTTACATGGGAACCACGCGAAAACTTGGACCTAGGACTACAATGTTTTTTAATAGTGTTTTTAGGTCACTAGGGCCCATTGATAAACATTTCAGTTCGATATATTACCTACAAGTATTTTTGTCACACCTTTCCAGGTAAGTGCCACTGTGCATTAGTATTAAACTTGTTTAAAAGAAAGCGGTCTTCTGCAGTTTGCTTGGCGGAAAAGCTTAGTACTTTCATAAAAGGAAGGAAACTAATTACTCCATTTTATTTAAACGCAGTTCTTACTTGTTAGTCAAAAGGTTGGGGGTATAACAATATTTCGTTTTAGTATGACATATTCAGTTTTCATTATTCGGTGGAGTGCATTAAAAGTTCGATCCGGCCGAACTTACCGCCTTTTTTATTCGTTTCTTATTTGTTTGCGAAATTTTAAACATCATATTATTTTTCTCACTGTTGCTTGCATTTTTTGCAAATTCTGATTGTTTTACGCATAAATTAATTTACTTTCACTGTTCGATTACAATAAAAACAAGTTTAAACGCTTTATTACAAATTCTTTACATTCCACTAATGATATGTAAACATTAAATTACAGTCCAACAGGGAGATTATTATACATACATATATGTATGTACATACCTGTGTATTAGTGTATAACGAATGAAAAAAGAATACTTTCAATTTGAAATTAAATAAAATAATTTGTGAAGTACGTTCAAGTGTTAAAATACCTTTGTAATGCCTCAAAAAGTTTATTAATTTTAATACATATAAACGAATACATTCATGTGTGAACTTCAACACACCTGTGACCGAGTGTTGTTGTTACATTTAAAACCCAGTTCTAAGTCATAAATTAATTCAATATTTTTGTTAGCAAACAGTTGTTTTCACTTCACTAAGACCTTGTCACCAAATAGTTTAAATACTAAAATTTTGCTGTGTTTTATTTATGGTATTTATTTCTGAATTTTGTGCATACCTCGTCAATTTGTTGCATTTCAGTGTGTGTATGTGACAATATATAAAAGTTCTACTTTATAAAGCGATTTGTTATATTTTTTTTGTTTATTTTAGCAATTTGTGTTTGGTAGTCACCTTAATCTTGACAATGAATGTTCCTGTCACAGTGGCCATATGTTACGTTCATACATACATACGCTACAAAACTTGCCTTATTAACATAAAAAACTGCTTATATTAACACATTTTGAATACGGTTAAACGTTTGGTTTTGTCAATTGTTTAGCCATTCATAATTAATAAGTATGTATGTGCTTTTATCGGCGAGGAATTCCCTTTCGACATGATTAGGTTATTTGTAATTTAATGCATGTGGACTTGTCTTTGTTTTCAATTTGCACATATCGCTTGTCGATTGTCTAAATTGTGATTTCTAAATGGTATATGGAAGTATTGTTTTCAATATATGTTATTATGAATGGGTAAATCTATTTTTTTGTTAATCACACAGATTGTGTATAATTGTGTAATTTGAAGTGTTTGGGTTAGGTGAGACCCTTCGCAAACAATATGACTAAAATTACTTTGACCTGTGCACAACCGAAATTGTAGTTTCAACTTACTCATGTGGCCCGAGCCCATGCTTCATGTGCCCTACCAGACCTGCTGTAGGAAATTCTTTTTGACTATTTTAGGGTATCTGTTACTTCTTTTTATGTTTGACCTATGATGTCAAGGTTGGCGGCATAAGCGTGTAACATGTGGCTTCTTGTGATTACAGTGATATTTTTAGTCCCTTTCTCATCTCATACAACTTTCCCCTGCTGGATGTCGAAAGGATCACACGAAAGGGTGTCTCTTAATCTGAAACCTCGTTTAGTACTGAATTGTTGCGAGAAGTTATTTCCTATATGTATAAATTTTCCTATAACGCCACCTTAGTAAATCGTATGAGCTTTGTGGGAATGCCAAATTCAGGCATTGCATGGAATACATACATACTTATAGCTCATTTACTCAAAAAGTGGCATAACTCAAAAATGTGTTTTCTGAGTTAGCAATTTCTATTTTTTTACGACTTCTACTTTATTTTGTGTCAAATTTTCATGTTGATATCTCTAAAACTTGACGAGTTACAGCTCATTTACTATCAGTGATGCCAGATTTGCCGATTTATCGGCATTTTGCCGATTTTTAGTCCACAAAAATAGAATTGCCGATTTGCCGATTTTTACCCCTAAAATGCAGATTTTTAGTTAAGGCAACTTGTTCACATAAAATTTCCGTTTTGTATGAAAATTGTGGTTGCTAGAACTAATTTGGTACAATAACAAAGACAACTATATCGTCAAGAGTAGTTTGATTAATAATAATAAAATTTTTTAACATATTATAAAAACAGTTTGAATTTTCTTGATTAGCAAAACGTGTACTTCAGTATATACGCCAAGGAAACTGTTCAGAAATCGAAATTGTCGAAAAGTGGGTTAGTGGAAATAATTAAAAA
This sequence comes from Musca autumnalis, assembly GCF_047663935.1. Lineage (NCBI taxonomy): Eukaryota > Metazoa > Arthropoda > Insecta > Diptera > Muscidae > Musca > Musca autumnalis. Next base: position 162,137,150 of record NW_027411644.1, read on the forward strand.
CTGCACAAACTTTTACATTGAACTTTGTTGTCAGATTTTGAAGCGGTTTAATTTAGAAAATAAACTTAAGTGTCTAGCTTCAGTAAATCAAAGTTTTATAATAAATGGCACAGAAGATACATTTTTCGACATTATAAAGGAATACGAATGCTTTATAAACATAAACGAAAAGCAAGAATCACGCGAACTTTCAAGTTTAAATTTCAGAAATTTGTTTAAAGATAAAACCGTAGAGTTGCTAGAATTTTGGAAAACAGTGTGTGAATTAATGTGTGCAAATTCTGAACCATTATTTCCTATTTTGTCCAAATTTATTAAACATATTTTAGTCTTGCCACATTCTTCAGCAAATGTGGAAAGTGCCGAAGTCGATTATTTAGGGACTCGATGGAAGGAATTCGCTTTACTAAAGACTTCTTAAAATTAAATAAGTCTGTTATAATGTTGTCATTAAAAATGATTTGTTACAAATATTTATTGCAAAATATTTATTACAGAAATTGAATTTAATTGTAAACCAAAATTTCAAAATTCCAATACAACTAGTAAGAAAGTGTTTGCTGACAAAGGTATACCCTCAGCATATGTGAATTGAAACTTTCTTCTTCGGACAGATCGAATGTTTTTAAGGTCTTTTCAGAATTTTGTGGCCATTTTTAGACATTTGAACTTGCCGAAAAATGTGGATTAAAATTTAAATTCAAAAGTGTTGTGGAGGTGGTACTTAAAGGAATGGACCGACATGAGAATTATATCTTTTCGATAGATATCGTGCTCACTAGTTATTTCAGTGGGTCATCGTATAACTTTTGGAATCGGTTGATCAGTTCGAGAATTATCGTGCTCTACAGCCACTACATTTGGTGCCATAGGGGTTTTTACACCTCTCGGGCTATATTCTCATGAAGTATGGACATGCCCCTGAAAAAGCTTTTACCGTCATAATGGAGGCAGCGTATACAAATTGTTGCAACAAAAACCAAAGCGATTCGAGAGCAGGCCCTTAATTGAATTTATCCGAAATTTTGTGTGGAAGGTTCCCAAAGGAGTGGACCGATTAAGTGCGTATTGGAACCTCATCTAAGTCTGGTAGACATTTCACGATGTGCAAAGTATGGACCAAATAGGTTACTTCCTTCAAGGGTTATCGTACGCACGAATTTTCCGAACATTTTCGAACTTTTGTGGGAGAGGTACCTGAAGGAGTTGACCGATAATGACCATCTTCGAAATTAAACTAAGTTTGGACAAAATATTACGAAAGCCAAACTTTGGAAAAAATCGGCTCATCCGTTGGAGAGTTATTGTGCGCACCAGTCAGCCAGACAGACAGACGGGCGACTTTAAATTGTCTGAAACACATTTCGTCCAAACATATTTGGGGTCTAAAACCATTATTTCGATGCGGCACATTTTGCACGTATGAAAATTTATATACCCTCGTTAGCATAAATGCTGAGGGTATAAAAACAATCACCTTATTAATTATCCTCTTAAGACAATATTTGTACTCGTATACGTTGTGTTCAGCTTGACTGAATTGAAAATATATTGATCTCATATATACACGTACTTATAAATATATACTACATATGCTTACCATATGCATATGTACCATTTACCATTTATTTTTATACATATTTTGAATTATTGCCTTGGTTTATGAATTGTTAATTTTTTTGTTGTACTTAAAATGTTATTTTTTAAACCTATGCTTATTAAATAAAGCGATAATTTGAACTGAAATAAATGTTTTTTAATTTGCCGATTTTTTGCCGATTTTGAAATTTTTTTGCCGATTTTGCCGATTTCGCCGATTTTGGCACCCGAAAAGTGCCGATTTTCGACCAAACTTATCTGGCATCCCTGTTTACTATGAGTATCACATAATTTAACACACAAGTTTTTGTGTTAAGACACTACAAATCATGGTTGATCTTGCACAGAAATTTAGCACTGTGGTGCGATTCTCTAACTCATTTTTTGAGTTACCAACTAAAATCGGTAAAATTAAAACCCAATATTATGAATGAAAAGTTCAAATAAAAGTTAGATAATTAAGGTAGGTAATTACCGAAATTATAAGCATTTTAATTCTACCGACAATTCTCGGTAACTCAAAAAATGAGTTATAGAATCGCACTACTGATATCTGGCTAGCTGTTTGCAAAATATTTTCCAAGTAGTTATTTTAGTTTTTGTGTAATAATCTTTACAAGTTGGGAAGTCAAATTTTAATCGTCAACTTAAAATGTATTTTTTGGGATATGTTTCCATAAACATCCCGGAAGGGACGAGGGATACTTCACTCATACGAGGTGCACTAGAAAACTTTCTGGGCTAGGCAACACACAGTTTCTCCAGGCGTCATTTGACATTTTTTTGGTAAGTTTGATAGTTTTTGCTCCACGTTTTTCCACGTTTTGTCCGGTCAAACAGGCGCTGCACAGTGGAAAAATACCGATCTAGCGCGCCAAAAATCAAAAAAAATCACATACGCCAATTTAAAAATTATTATTGCAGTATTAATCTAAGGTGTCCACAGAATGCAACGGCATTTAAAATCATCAGTCTAAGCGGAATAACGGTCCATTTTTGGTTGACATTTTTTGAACTAGTTTTTATAATATGGCTTAGTATTAAATTTATGATCGTCGCATGCACTCTTCCTACAAAGTAATTTTAAAGCTTTACTGAATTTAACATTTCGTGAAGCAGGTGATTTAAAAAATGTTGAATATAAGATGTTATTTATTGCAACTCGGATTTTACACTTAAAACATGTGACATCCGATTTGTTTCCAAATTGTGCACTTTGTTAAAGATATTACTAAGGAGTGTCTAGGGATGGCGCGTAGATTTTTTATTTTATTTTTAGTACACATAGTTCCTAACCAATTTGTAAAATTTTAGCTGCAACAAACTGCAACATTTTATTTTATTACTATTTTTATTAATAGTATTTTTTATGTAAAAATGCTGAAATTAGGGCGGTACCTTTCTATTGGGGCCATGTCAATGCGTGTACCTGTGCCGAAAATTCTCCGTCGGAATATTTTATACCACCAACGAAGACTAAATGTCAACTTTCAGCTATTTCGGTAGGATAATTTGGCTAAAACCTCAAAAATTACCGAAATCGGTGGTACCGGTCTATGGGGGCTATATGAAAACGTGGACCTATACCGAAAATGTTTATAGGAGTGTATGCATAACTCCCACGGAGACTAAATACGAAATCCTAGCCGTTTCGGTTGGATAATGTGGTAGAAATCTTTAAAATATTGAAAATCGATAGGTACCATTCTACGGTAAAAATACAAATTTACCAAATATATTAATAAATGAAGTAAAATTGTCAATTTATAGCTGTTCATATCGAATTTATGGGCAAACATGCAAAAAAATATAGATTTGTACTTTTGGCGTGCTACATCGGTACTTTTTTCCACTGTGCGCTGGTTTGAATCGATGTGAAAGAGCTCGCATTGTCATGATGCAGAACGATTCGTTTTCTCTTGCTCGTTTTTCGAATTCCTCAAGCGACTTTAAGCAAAAAAATTGTAGTGCAACACTCAGAATTAACCGCCCGACATTTCTCAAGCAGTATTGTCGCCACAGTTCCGTCGGTTTTGCCGAAGACCATTGGCTTTGAAGGACTTCTTCCATGAACAACTTTCGTTGGATTTGAATTGCTTTCGAAGACCCTAACGGTCGAATCAAGTTTTTTCGGGCTTCTAAGCATAGATCCAAGATTCGTCTGTGACAATCTTATAAACGTCGTTTGAAGCGCCGCGATTGTTTTTATTCACAATTTCTTTGCACCAATCCACAAGAGCCTTTTTTGAGCGATTGAACAATTTTGCTAGATCTAGCGAGAAAATTCCATTTTTGCGGCTGGGTTTTTATGCAATATCAATTATTAGTTGGTGAAAGAAATGCCCAAGGGTGCCTCTATCTCACGGTATATAGCATGGCGATCTTGCATTATCCGTTCAGACACGGCTTTATTTTTTCTGGCACAACATCCCATTTTGTGCGACACTCACGACCTTCGTTTTTTGGCGAGTGTCGGCCCCGATTGAATTCATTAAACCAGTTTTTCGTAGTCTATAGGATGACCCTTTATCGACATACAAAGATTTAATTTGATCGATGCACTCTTGCCGTGATTATCCAAGTCGAAAGTTGTGAAAATTTATCGGACAAAAATGTTCACAAGTAAATTCCATTTTTGAAGGACTTGGGCGTCAATTTCTTTCACCCTAAATGCGCACGACAATTTACAAAGGAGTTCTAAAACAGGCATTTCCAGCAGTGAGAAGCATTTTCGGATATCCCGAATGGCAATTTCATCACGATTTTTTAAACTTTTGTACACTTCGAGACATCAAAACTTAAGTTTTTGAAAAGAAATGCGGATATCCTGGAGGGGCCGACATATTCTACATTCTCTAAAATGTATGGGAATGACTTATGCGTAAAATATACGACTAAAGGATACAGTACGATTCCAAAAATAAACTTGTTGAAAGAAAAAAAAGCAAGCTTTGTTAGGCATTACACCTGATTATTTAAAGACTCAAATAAAACGCTTGCCGTTTAATTTTGCCACCATTAATAATTTAAATGCAAGCGTTTTATTTGGGAGATTCCCTCATGAGAAAGAATATATTTATTGAGGCTAAGCGACAAATTATTTCCTAGTTTTAAGTGCACTTCTAAATAAACACTGAAACAAACTTTTTTAAATTATATTTTATTTTTAACTTTTTAGTAAATACATTTTTTGACCACTGAGAACAAAATTATGGTCAATTTAGGCCGAAAATTTAGATAAAAACTTTAAAATGCCTGAAATCGTGTAGTACCGTTATATAAAGGCTATACCAAAACCTGGACTTATGTCCATAATTTTTGGTGGGGAAGTTTCTGTACCATTGGGAACTCCAAATGCCAAGTTACAGCCAATTCTGGCTAAACATGAAGATAAAATCCTTAAAACACTTGAAATCGGGTGGTACCACTATATGGGGGCTATACCAAAACCTGGACCTATGTCAACAATTGTTGGCGGAGAAGTTTCTGTACCATTGGGGACTCCAAATGCCAAGTTACAGCCAATTCGGCTTAAAAATTGGTCCACAATTTTTGGTGGGGACGTTTCAGTACCACTGGGAAATGCCAAATTACAGCCTATTCGGGTTAAAAATGAAGATAAAATCCTTAAAACACTTAAAATCAGGTGGTACCGCTATATAGGGGCTATACCAAAACCTGTACCTATGTCCATGATTTTTAGTGAGGAAGTTTTTGTACCAATGGGGGGTCCCATTGCCAAGTTATAGCCAATTCGGCCTAAAACTGAAGATAAAATCCTCATAATACTAGAACCTGGACCTATGTTCACAATTTTTGGTGGGGAAATGTCTGTATCATTGGAAATCCCAAATGTCAAATGACAGCTAATTCGGGCAAAAATGAAAATAAAATCCTCAAAATACCTGAAATCGGGTGGTACCGCTATATGGGCGCTGTAGGAAAAACTACGCCCATATTTATGTATTGTCATCCAAATCTGAAAAGTGTGCAAAGTTTCAGTTCGATTGGTCAACTGCAACTGCGTTAAAAATGAGTTACTAGATTTGAACTAAATCGGGTGGTACCGCTATATGGGGGCTATAGGAAAAAATTGACACATGTTGGATTTGGTTTCATATTCATGTATTGTCATCCAAATCTGAAAAGTGTGCAAAGATTCAGTTCGATTGGTCAACTGCAACTGTGTGGAAAATGAGTAGACAGCGGAATCCAATGCGAATGCATATATGGTTAGGATGGTCGTAGAGAAAATCTGATTAGACAGAAACTCGTTTTATTACAAAATAAAACGAATTAGGCCCAGAAATGTTTGCTTATTTTGCATATTCTGCATATCGTGCATATTTTGACATATTTGTACATATCTGCATGAAATGAGCATATGCAAAACCATATGCAAAAATATATTCAAGGATTTGTGGTCTAAATACCCCACCGAAAAGGCTGAAATTTGGTATTAAGTCTTCGTTAGGGGTATGCAACTTTACAACTGAAATCTGTCCGCATAGGTCCACGTCTTCATATAGCCCCCATAGAACGGTACCTACCGATATTCGGTATTTTGAAAGTTGTATTCTCAATATCCCACCGAAATGACTGAAAATTGGTATTTAGTCTTCGTTGGGGGTATAAAACACTCCACCCGAAATTTTTCGGCATAGCTCCACGTCTTCATACAGCCCCCATAGACTTCCCAAATTCCGAAATGTTGATAGTTGTGGCCTCAATATCCCACCGAAGTGATTGAAATTTGGTATTTAGTTTTCGTTGGGGGTATAAAACTTCCCACCTGAAACTTCTCGGTATAGGTTCATGTGTTCATATAGCCCCCATAGAACTGTACCTCCGGATTTCTGGTATTTTGAAGGTTGTGGCCTCAATATTCCTCCGAAATGGCTGAAATTTGGTATTAAGTCTTCCTTGAAGGCATAAAACTTTCCACCTGAAATTTCTCGATATAGGTCCACGTCTTCATGTAGCCCCCATAGAATGGTACCTCCCGATTTTCCTTATTTTGAAGGTTGTGGCGTCAATATCCCACCGAAATGACTAAAATTTGGCATTTTGTCTTCGATGTGGGTATACAATTTTCCACCTGAAATTTGTCGGTATAGGTCCACGTCTTCATATAGCCCCCATAGAACGGTAACTCCGGATTTCTGGTATTTTGAAGGTTGTGCCCTCAATATCACTCCGATATGGCTAAAATTTGGTATTAAGTCTTCATTGGGGGTATAAAACTTTCCACCTGAAATTTATCGGTATAGGTCTACGTCTTGATATATCCCCCATAGAATGGTACCTCCCGATTTTCGGTATTTTGAAGGTTGTGGCCTCAACATCCCACCGAAATGACTGAAATTTGGCATTTTGTCTTCGATGTGGGTATAAAACTTTCCACCTGAAATTTGTCGGTATAGGTCCACGTCTTCATATAGCCCCCATAGAACGGTACCTCCCGATTTTCGGTATTTCGAAGTTTGTGGCTGTGGTTATACATTTCTCTATTTTATTGACATGTCTGAAGAGAATTTTAAACAGAAAAATTTTATACACAAACATTTTTGTACCTATTATTGAAATATTTGTTGCATAAGAAAATATGTAAAATGCATAAATTTTGCATATGCAAAAATTTATGCATTTTGCATAATTTTGCATATGCAAAAATTTATGCATTTTGCATAATTTTGCATATGTCATATGTTTCGATTGCAATGTAATCAGAAGCCAAAAATATGCCCAGTCTCAAAATTTGATATGAATCGGACCAAAAATAGGAGTAGCATAAAATTCCGCTGTCTAAAAATGAGTTCCCAGATTTGAAAAGCAAGTTAAATAAAACACCGTAAAAGCACTGTAAAAATGGTAAAATTGGGCCAATATTGGTTTTGGTTTCATATTCATGTATTGTCGTCCAAATCTGAAAAGTGTGCAAAGTTTTAGTTCGATTGGTCAACTGCAACCGTGTCAAAACTGTGTTACCAGATTTGAAATGCAAGTTAAATAAAACACCGTTAAAACACTGTAAAATGGACCAATATTGGTTTTGATTCCATATTCAAATATTGTCATCTAAATCTGAAAAGTGTGCAAACTTTCAGTTCGATTGGTCAACTGCAACTGTGTTAAAAATGAGTTTGAACTAAACGGACACCAAAGCAAGTTAAATAAAACACTGTAAAAAATAGAATCCAACATTTCAGCGTTGAAATATAGATTATAACTTTATTGACCTTACAACACAAAGTTTGGTTTTTACCACAACATTTGCGGAATTTCCCAATTTTTGTTTTGGTACTGTTATCACAAAATATATTCCAACATTTCATCGTTAAAATACTGATTAGACCCTAATTGACCTTACAACGCTAAGTGTGGGTTTTACCAAAGGGTTCCCACAACATTTAGGATTATCTCTAGATTTTCGTAGATCACATTTCTGTGATAATTTCATATTCAATTAGATAATTTAAATATTTTCTAACCAAGCGATGAAAGCGCTTTTATTATCATTTGAATTGACAATATATTTCTTGTATTATTTCAAATAATTAATTGATTAATAAATTAAATTTGCTTTGTTAATTAGCAATACGTTTTTTGTTTTTGTTTAAGTCGTATTATCTCGTGAGTTCATTGTACGATAGGTTTGTGATAATTGTTTAACAGGTGAATAAAGAAATTATAGATTGATCTACAAAAATCAGTAATTGGATTTTTAATCATTGCTTAAAAAATTAAATGATTAATAATTGTGTAGAGAATGCAAATAGTGTTAGGGTCAACACCGGAATTATATTACTTGTGGAAATAATTTTCAATGTGGTGTCTAGTTAATTTCATATGTTCGAATTTATTTGATGCTTGGAAACAGTCATTAATTACATCGTGGAAATGTTATGATGCAATTACCCATCATGTTGTGAAAGAATAATGCCAGTTATTCATTTGGGAAATCCCAAAAATTTGGAATAACATGAAGCTTAGTGATGCAGCCAAGACGAAGTTTGTAATCCTACATTTGAAAACTTGTCAACAATTGCGAAATAGTTGACAAGATGTCATAAGGTATTTTCCTGTATGGCCTGGAATGATTCACAGCTTTAGGTTTATTTTTTCATAGGAATAGTTTTTTTTTAATGCACCAGTTGCATTCAATCATTTTAGTATTTTTTATTCATATATAGTCGTATCACTTATTAATCAATATTAATCAAAACAATTACCACTGGAAGCGTTTATTTATACAATGAAGTGCAATGATCCGAAGCATTTAGTTCCAATTGAATTCACTTGAAAGAAATTAATCAAATAAATGATATTTATAGTGATCATGTAACAGCAAATTTGCAAATTATGTACATACACACCGACGCACAGTGGTTTAGAATTTCCTGGTCAAAACTCTGTAACTGTTGAACGGATGGGGATATTTTCATAATTTTTTTGTTTAACAGATAACATAATCAGTTTTCCGATGCATTAAAAATATTCGAATTTAGTCTAGTAGTTGCAGAGGAAATCAAGGTCAAAGTTAAAAATTTGAGTTTTTTTCATATTTTGCATTCAAGGCATATTTATATAAGGTATATACATGAATTACAACAACTAACAAATTTACATAAACAACATTGTTGTTATTAACAGCGTGTTTTTGTAAAAAGTTTTTGACCATTCGTTCGTCGATTTCATGAACGAAGACACAATTTGGTTTTCATAGCGGTTGACGTTTGTATTCGTGTGACAAACGAATGAAAGCTTTTTATTTTCGTAATTTTTTTGGTTTTCGTAACAAAATCAGACGAACGAATACGTCAAAAATAAGCGAATGGAAAAGACCCATCGTTTTGAATGAAAATTAAATAATTTGAGTAATAAATGGCACAAAACACACGAAAACTGGAAGGGAATGCAATTTTATTTATTTCCATAGAAGCACACGCGTATATGTACATCCGTTTCTTCATATTATCACAATTATTTTTGGACAAATTTGATTACATTTTTTTCTTATTTTTTGTTTGTCATCTTTTTATCGCAGTTGCCATCAAGTAACACATTTTACGTGCAGATGCCTATGCAAAATTCACAAAATAAGTATCATGGAAACCCTGAAATATAAAAGATTTTATGAAATAGACGAAAGCTTTCAGATAAAAACGAATGGTTCGTAAAATTTTACAAGAACCAAATTTTGAACGTATACGTTTTAGTACGAACGGTTCGTGTGACAGGCAAACATTTTTACAAAAACACCCTGTAAAAATTTAATGTCAAAGAAAATATTGAATAATGGGGTCGTTCTAAAAATTTTCTCAGGAAAAACAAATATATTTATAGAACAAATTGAATCAAAATGTAAATGTAATGCATTCAGAACTGTCGTAGGTCGTTGTTATTACACGTTTACTATGAAAAGAAGTATTTTATGGTAGCAAATTTCGAAGTTTCAAATTTCGTGAGTAAAACTACAGCTGATTGTCACTTCTACCTTATACAAATGTGTCTTGTTTTACATCAAAATATGTGTGTTTTTGGGGTTTTCATATGTTCTTACTATTTAAAAAAGATCAAACACCAATAAATGGTTTGTTTATACAAAATTTTACAAAAAATTAAAAAAAATTGAATTTTTTTTTAAAATTTTTTTTTTCGAAAAATTTAATTTTTTTCCAAATTTAAAAAGTGCTCCGTAGAAAAGTATGTTTGGGCTGAAAGGGGGCACTCTCGTGCATCATTCTGTGAAAACGGATCGGTGCTCCAAGCTGTTCCCTAAAAGTTCTAGTCCACTTAAATTTAAATTTCACTAAAATTTGGTACCTGTGGAAAAATAAACTAGCTCACTTCGTGTAAACGCTACAGTTCTTAAAGACAACAATCCTACCTGCCTAATAGAAAACAATGAATACAATATCTGTTATAGTTTCTCCAGAAATGTGTAAAAGTGACGTATTTTCCAAAATTGCGAAACAAAAATTCTCGTCTTTAGGAGCACGTCACGCTTATACCTTCCAATATTTTGACCTAATTTTTTGGTTTCCTTAGTTTCAATATGTTTACTATCGAATCCAATATAGAAATTAACAATCGCTGACGACAACAAATTGGGGTTTTGGGCAGGAAAATCGATTCCTGAACCACTGTGCGACGTAGCTGGCGCAGACGTAGGAGGCACGGGGGGACCGTCCATCGAAATGTTACTTTTTACCCATTTTTTAATATTTTACTCACAAAACATTAAATTTTGTCGGTTGAGCCCCCACCCCAAAATGGTGTCGAGATGCATTTCTGACTACGTCTCTGTACATACACACATACATATACATACATACATACATATTTGTGTTGCTGTGGAAATTACAAATTTGACATAATCGAACACTATAGTGTGTTCCAGAACTAAAATGTTTTTACAAGTTTAACCACTGTTGCAAATTTTTACCAAAAACAAGTAAACAAGTATCTGTCAGCTTTGCTGACAGAGATATACCCTCAGCCTGTGTATATTGAAACAATGTTTTTCCAAAAAAACTTATGTATATAGGGGGTTTTAAAAATTTTGGACAAAAATGTTGATTAGGATTAAAGATCAAAAGTTTTGCTGAGGAGATACTTAAAAGAATGGATCGACATTGACCATTATGGAAGTGGATCTCCAGCCACTACATATCGTGCCATAGGGGGTTTTTACACCCTTCGGGCTGTTTGCTCAAGAAGTATGGACTTACCCCTGAAAAAAATTGTACCATCGTAATTGATGCAGAGAATGCAAGCAACCTGCAAAAAACAAAAATCAATGTGATTCGATTGAAGATCTTAAAGTGAACTTATCCGAAATTTTGTGTGGGAGGTACCGGATGGAGTGGTCAAATATAGTCCATATCTGAAACTGATCTATATCTGGTAGATATATTAGGATGTGTAAAGTATGGACCAATTCGGCCACTCCCTTCAAGAGTTACCGTACGAAAAATTTTTCCGACCATTTTTGAACTTTTGTGGGGGAGGTACTTGAAGGAGTGGACCGACATGGCTTATCTTCGAACTTAAACTATGTTTGGACAAAATATTACTATGGCCAAATTTTGGACAGAATCGGCAGATCCATTCGAGAGTTATCTTGCGCTCCAACCACCTCCAAGGTGTCATAGGTTTTTTTTTGCAACTTTGGGGCTATTTTCTCAGGAAATGTGGACTTGCCCCTGATGAAACTTGTACCGTCGTATAGGGGACAGTGAATACAAGTTGCTAAAATAAAAATCAAAGTGATTCGAGAGCAGGTCCTAAACTGAACTTATCCCAAATTTTTTGTGGGAGGTACCCGAAAGAGTGGCCCGATTGAGTCCATATTGGAAACTCATCTAAGTCTGGTAGCCATTTCCCGATTTGCAAAGTATGGACCAAATCGGTTACTCCCTTCAAGAGTTATCGTACGTATAAATTTTCCGAACATTTTCGAACTTTTGTGGGGGAGGTACCGGAAGGAGTGGACCCATATAACCCATCTTCGAACTTATACTAAGTTTGGGCAAAATATTACGAAAAACCAAAATTTGGATCGAATCGATTGATCCGTTCGAGAGTTATCGTGCGCTCCAGCCAGCCAGACAGACAGACAGACGGACGGACATTGCTCAATCGACTCCAAACTGTCTGAAACACATTTCGTCCAAACATACTTGGGGTCTAAAACCATTATTTCGATGAGTCACATTTTGCCCGTATGAACGTGTATATACCCTCGTTAGCATAAATGCTGAGGGTATAACAAAACTTTCCCGTACTCCAAAACGTCTTTAAGGGAAAATGTCGATGAATAGCGCTCTCATTAGAAACTTTTTACGCCCCAATTTGATCGAGCAAAAAGTTGTAACATGTTTTCCAGATTTTGATGATCTGTACTCCGACTTTGAGATTTCTTACAGATTTTTTGACGTTTCTGTCAATTTTTCTTTTCCGTACTTTTTGAACAAAACTGTATGAGGAATTCATTTTTGGCATTTCGCTCTTTTGCAACTTTTACCACTAAAAGAGTACGGGAACGGAGCTTATGATTTTATATTGGTTAACATATTTAAGTCAATAGCGGACGAACCCACTGTGTCTAAACTCAATATTTTGTAACAAAAATACTATTTTCTTAAATTTCCCAAATATTTTACATGAAGTGGGATAAAACAGAGACAAGACGAAATACCAATATCCATAATTTTAGGTGGTGAAGTTTTTTACCAATGGGAACCCCAATTATCGAATTTATATATCTACCTTAATACAATAATTATATGGGGGCTATACCACAACATGACCCTATGTCCTTTATTTTTGATGGATAAGTTGTTAACCAAATGACATCTAATCTATAAAAACTTAAAAGAAAACGAAATCGGCGGTACTATACCAAAACGTGGACCTACAGGCATTTTGTAAATAATAACTAGGCAGCGCAATCCTATGCAAATGCATATATGGTTAGGATGGTCGTAGAGAAAATCTGATTAGACATAAACTCGTTTTATCAAAAAATAAAACGTATAAGGCCCAGAAATTTTTTCATATTTTGCATAACGTGCATATTTTGACATATTTTTAAATATTTGCATAAAATGAGCATATGCAAAACCATATGCAAAGATATATATAAGGATTTGTGGTCTAAATATCACACCGAAATGGCTGAAATTTGGTTTTAAGTCTTCGTTAGGGGTATGGAACTTTACACCAGAAATTTGTCGGTATAGGTCCGCGTCTTCATACAACCCTCATAGAACGGTACTTCCCGATTTTCGGTATTTTGAAGGTTGTGACCTCAATATCCCACCGAAATAACTGAAATTTGGTATTTAGTCTTCGTTGGAGGTATACAACTTCCCACCTGAAATTTGTCGTTGTAGGTCTACGTCTTCATATAGCCCCCCCTAGAACGGTACCTCCCGATTTCCCGTATTTTGAAGGCTGTGGCCTCAATATCCCTCCGAAATGGATGAAATTTGGTATTAAGCCTTTTTTGGGGGTATACAACTTCCCACCTGAAATTTGTTGGTTTAGGTTCAGCTCTTCATATAGCCTCCCGATATTTGGTATTTTGAAGGTTGTGGCTGTGGTTATACATTTCTATATTTTATTGACTTGTCTGAAGAAAATTTTAAACAGAAAAATTTTACACACAAACTTTTTTGTACCTATTATTGAAATATTTGTAGCATAAAAAAGTATGTAAAATGTATAAATTACTCATATGCACATATTATTTTTTGTATATGCAAAATTTATGCATTTTCCACAAACATCCTAGACGGGACAAAGGAGACTTCTCTCATATCAATGAGTGCACCCCGATTCATATTAGCTCAATGATATGGGACCTACAGTTTATCGCCGAGTCCGAACGGCGTGCCTTAAGACACCACTTGTAGAGAAGTCTACATGGCTGAAATACTCAGAAAATATCGCCAATATTACTGAGTGATATTTTACCACCGTTGAAAATTTGATGTTGACTGGCCTGGGAATCGAACCATCTACGTACAAGGTGAGCGTGCATACCATTGCACCACGGTGGCACCCTTTGTTGACCACTGGGAACCCCAATTATTCGAAATCGGCTGGTACGGTTTTATGGGGGCTATTTCAAAACATGGACCTATGTCCACAATTGTTGGCAGATAAGTTTTCCTATCACTAGGGACCTTAAATGTCAAAATTTAGCTGATTCAGAGTGAAAATGCTACTGAAAACGTCAAAATATCGGAAATCGGTATCGTTATATGGGGCCTATTCTAAAACATAGACCAATGCTCACAATATATATAAATGCCAAATTCGTTCAGAAAATATAGCCAGAAACGCCAAAATGCCTCAAATCGAGCGGTACCGTTATACCAAAACATGGACCTGCTACATATGTCCACAATTTTTGGTAGATACATTTTCTGATCACTAGGAAGTCTAAATGTCATGTTATAGCAATTTCGTGTGAAAATGTAGCTGATCTTGTGTACTATCTTAGTTTTTGTAGATATTAGAGTGATTACCACAGACGGATGGGCAAAGATAAATTGACTCAGAATTTCACCCTGATCAAGAATATACATATGGGGATTTCTGAGTGAAATCGGACACTTTTTCAAGATGAGGTTTTTGATTTCCCTTATTTTTTGCTGTGGTGATGCTGCTCATTAGCAAAATATTTTATTATATTTTCAGATTTTTTTTGACTAACGGTTTCAGAGATATCGCGCCTTGAAAAAGTCAAGTTCTGTAAAAAGTACATGCTTTTTTAATATTGGTCTAATTTGAAAAAATATTTTTTGTATGTTTTGTTGTTTAATCAGCTATTAAATAAAAAATAGCAAAAAAAATTCCACAGTGGGCTTGGATGCTATTTTCGAGATTTAATATTTAAAACCAATTTTTAAAGATGTTCGACCCCTTCTATTTTCTTTAAATTTGTTTGTATTAAACTACGTTCAATTACAAAAATTTTAAGTCCTATGTGGTAATGGGATTCGGACTATTACTATTTTTTCTGAATTTTTTAAAATTTGTCAGTACAATTTTTCCTTAACACCTTTGTCCAAAATTTGTATTTCCTGTATTTTTGAAGCTAAGAGTACATATTTATGATTATATATTATATATTTATTTTGTTTTTTCAAAATAGTATGGCTTAATCCCATTGTTGTTGTTTTAATATTTTAAAACAACTAGTTTATTAGCGGAAATGTTTTGTCTTTGTTCGCCAAGGGGTAAGGCAGGAAATACGATAGTTTCGATTCTCGCCACAGAATCTCATCAGTTCCCTTGTTTTTTGTTTGTGGATATTCTCCACCGAAGTTATTTTTCAATAACTTCTTCAACAAAAAACTTGTTATGCCCAAACATCAATCGTCAGCTCGAAGTATAAAGGTAAGCTAAGAAAAAAGTCCAATGAGAAGTTTTTCCTTGGCAACCTCACACAACTCCGACGAAAGTGTCTGCGAAAACAATTCAAACCTTTTCCACTAGTATGTGTCGTCGAATTTCAACGAATGCACACACCAAAATTTGGTTGGTCTGCTTTACAGCAAAAACAGCAGACCAACGAAATTTTGGAAAAGGTTTGAATTGTTTTCGCAGACACTTTCGTCGGAGTTGTGTGAGGTTGCCAAGGAAAAACTTCTCATTGGACTTTTTTCTTTGCTTACCTTTATACAAAACAACAAAACATACCAAAAAGGATTTTTTCAAATTGGACCAATATTAAAGAAGTTATGAGTATTTCTTTGCATGTAGTTTTTACAGAATTTGACTTTTTCAAGGCGCGATATCTCTGGAACCGTTAGTCGAAAAAAATCGGAAAATATACTAAAAGTTTTGCTAATGAGCAGCATCGCCACAGCAAAAAATTAAGGAAATCAAAAACCTCATCTTGAAAAAATGTCCGATTTCACTCAGAAATCCCATATATACTCATATATACTCTATAGGGTCGCAAATTATAAATACAACGCGTTACAAACGGAAAAATAAACTTAATATACATTCCATACTTGTAATCATGGTACAACACGTAAGGTAAAGTAAATTTTACAACAAATACAACTCAACAACAATCACATAGAAATTTGTAATGTTAGTGTTCATTGAGAAAATGCAGTAAATTCCCAAAACAGAGTCAATGTGTTGAAAATCTTACTAAACATTTCATTATTAAACATCGGCCGACATAAGGTATGGTACTGTACCAGGGTTCACGCCAGATTAGCTCCCAGAATTTAACTCGTTTTTATTTGCTTGCATTTGAAAAATTTCACACTGCACAGATATAATCCAACTACCTTTAACGCTTTTATACTTGCTTGCAACTCTCTGACCTTGAATATTTTAAAAAATACTTTAAAATATTCTTACAGCCGTCATCATCATCGCATTTATTCTTTTAATGTCAATGAAACTTTTTTCATGTTGTCATTTCATCATTGTTTTCCGTCACATAAATCATGTCGGTCCGTGTATACGGAGTTGTTTATGCCAAAACTGAATTTATTGGCCAGTTTGAACAAAAGTGAAATGATTGAAATTCATTTAACATTAAAAATGTCACTATTTATGTTTGATAGTCAAGTCAATTAATTCACATTACAATACCAACCTGAATCTACACTAGGACAAATATATTGCATTTGCGAAAAATTTTAGTCACGTTTAATGTAGCACTCGTTATTTTTTACATTAATTACACTGTGCTACAGTGAAAATTTGCAGGGGTTCTAATGCATAAATTCGGTTTTGTGGGAGTCCATGGAAGCCGAAAATACCTTTGCTTTCTTTGGGTCACTTCGGTTTTTCATTTTATAACAGTAAAAGTAGTGAAAAATGGGCTTTCTTGGATTTTCAACTTTAAACGCGCATTACTTCTTTTTTCCTTAACCGATTTGCACACACTGTTTTTTATTATAAAGGGGAGAGTAATGCCTTTCGAACAAGTAGTGAAAAATGGGCTTTCTTGGATTTTCAAATTTAAACGGACATTACTTCTTTTTTCCACAACCGATTTGCACACACTGTTTTTCGTTACAAAGGGGAGAGCAATGCCTTTCGAACAAGCCATAGATTTTTAACATCGGTTAACAAATGGCTAAGTAATAGTGGTTTAAGTGTGACAAAAACGCATTAAAAAACAGTAAAATGTTTTTCCTTGTGCTCTAGGCTGCGTAAACGACACCTAACAGTACAATTATTTACTGTTAACAAGTAGGAAATTTAGTTGGCTTTCCAAAATGGGAAAAACCAACGAAATCGGTTGAAAAATGAATGCGTTATGGCATTTTTGGTGTTTCAACTTTTTGGTTTTTTCTCATATTTTCCTTTATAAAACATTGATACCTTGTGCGTAATTGTTAAACAGGATATTCACAATTAGAATCATACATGCTAAGATACCCATCTTTTATAAAGGAAAATATGAAAAAAACCAAAAAAGTTGAAACACAAAAAATTCCATAACGCATTCATTTTTCAACCGATTTCGTTGGTTTTTCCCATTTTGGAAAGCCAACTAAATTTCCTACTTGTTAACAGTAAATAATTGTACTGTTAGGTGTCGTTTACGCAGCCTAGAGCACAAGGAAAAACATTTTACTGTTTTTTAATGCGTTTTTGTCACACTTAAACCACTATTACTTAGCCATTTGTTAACCGATGTTAAAAATCTATGGCTTGTTCGAAAGGCATTGCTCTCCCCTTTGTAACGAAAAACAGTGTGTGCAAATCGGTTGTGGAAAAAAGAAGTAATGTCCGTTTAAATTTGAAAATCCAAGAAAGCCCATTTTTCACTACATTTACCGTTATAAAATCAAAACCCGAAGTGACCCAAAGAAACCAAAGGTATTTTCGTCTTCTATTGTTAACAGTAAATAATTGTACTGTTAGGTGTCGTTTACGCAGCCTAGAGCACAAGGAAAAACATTTTACTGTTTTTTAATGCGTTTTTGTCACACTTAAACCACTATTACTTAGCCATTTGTTAACCGATGTTAAAAATCTATGGCTTGTTCGAAAGGCATTGCTCTCCCCTTTGTAACGAAAAACAGTGTGTGCAAATCGGTTGTGGAAAAAAGAAGTAATGTCCGTTTAAATTTGAAAATCCAAGAAAGCCCATTTTTCACTACATTTACCGTTATAAAATCAAAACCCGAAGTGACCCAAAGAAACCAAAGGTATTTTCGTCTTCTATGGACTCCCACAAAACCGAATTTGTTGTACAGAAATCCTGCAAAAAAATTTTGTCCACTTTTGTATCACAGTGTTATTATACAAGTGATTCAATGAAACGTGATTGCAGTTAAATAAACGCTAGACATGTCTGCGATACATATTTTGCAAATGTTTTCTTATAAACACTTGTAACATGTGGAAATTTTTATATTGATCGTTTCAGTAGGTCATTCATTGTTTTCAAAAGAGTACAATGTGTATAGTATTTAGTTTATGCAGTAATATTATCACTTTAAATAAAAAAGAGATCACATTTTCCGACCGAAGAAATAGCAAAATTTTTATTTACCTTAACAGTTTTATCTGAGTCTGCAAATTTAAAATTTTGAATAAAAGCGGGGACACAGAATGAAATTATTTCTTAAGAAATATCATACCAAAATCGTTTGGGTGGTCGCATATAATTGATACCATTCGCTGCAAAGCCGTTGTAGTGCAAAGCGCTGTCATACTTATATGAGTTGGAAATATTCCACCATATCTAAATATTTGATCGACTAGAATTCTTTAATGTATCTGAAAAAACGAAAAACTTATGTTTATAAGCAATTTATGAAAAGTGGGAACGGCTTTCTAATAAATAAATAGTGCTAACTTAAATCGTTTTTGTTATTATCTTTATACGCTTAATTTATAGTTTGGATATCACATATTCGGTAATCATTTGAAATATCAATGAAAGTTTAACAAAGCGATACGGTGGTATATCGTCCTTTTTATAGAAAACTAGCCGACCCGGTCCGCGTTGCTGGCCCTTGCAACAGTTTTATGTTATGTTTATGTTTTAGTTTAACATACCGCCAAAGAACTGATGACTTAAGGGATGCGTTTACTTCATCTGCTGGAGTACAATAACTGGAAGTGTTTGTCTGAAAACTTAACGCGGATTGCTATTTAAATCCCTCAAGAATCGATCTAAAGCTTCTAGAGAATTTTTATGTGCAATCGTACATTCGTTCCAAATGATAACTTCTATTTAATATTGCATGTGTGCCCTTCATTCAAATGAATGTCCAGCGGCAACTTAAGGGTCCACTGTATCGTCCTTCCACCTTCTTATAATGTATATTAAATACCTGAGCTAACGATATGTTGTCTTTTAATTTAATACTTGCTTTCCAATAAGACCAAAGCTTCGTTATTCTGGTATTTCCATTAATTTGCATCATATTGAAAAAAGTGGGCGTGGTCGGGTCTTAAGAACACAATAAGTGCCTCGGGTCCGAGACACAACCATCATTGTCTATCGAATTAATTTTTAACCCCCACTCTGCCGAAATTCAACAAAATATATAGTTTATTTTCACCAGGGGACATCCCTGTACATCATCTGAAAAATACATGAAAATCGGTACAGAAGTTTTGAAGATATAACATATTTAAAAAATTCATGACTGGCATTTAGGGCCCAAATAAGGACCTAAGGTGAGAGACACAACCACCATTGCAAATTCATTTCCAAACTAATATGTTCGAAAGATTAACAAATGAAGCGTTTTTAAAAAATAGGACCCGCCCCTCCTATATTCAACAAAATATATAGCCTATTTTCACCAGGGATCATCCCTGTACATTTTCTGAAATCTTCAGGAAAATCGGTTCAGTAGTTTCGGGTCTTTGGGCCCGAAATAAGTACATTTGATCGGAGATTCAACCATCGTTTCTCGAAAATTTAGTTTCTAAAAGATACGTTCGTATGTTTTTCGAAAATAGTGTTTTTAAAAAAGGGGCTAGGGGAGGTACCGCATTCGAAATTCAACAAAATATATAACCTTTTTCACCACTGGTCCTCCCTCTTCATTCTCTGAAATTTTCAGGAAAATCGGTTCAGTAGTTTTGGATATGTAACATATTTAAAAAAGTGCTTTAAAAAAGTAGGGCATGGAGGAGGTACCCGCCCTTCGAATTTAAAAAAAATATATAGCCTATTTTCACCACGGTTGTTCCCTGTACATTCTATGAAATTTTCAAGAAAATCGGTTCGGCCGTTTTTGAGTCTATACGGAACATACATACTAAAATACACACATTGCCTTTTATATATAACAAGATGTAATTTTACTAAACTCACAAAAAGAGTATAGTCTAAGAGTAAAATCGAGTAAGTTCGGAAAGTGGAAGTTCGGAATGGGGTGGTTCGGAACATAATGTTTAGGAGGGTGGAAGTTCGGAGCGGGGTGGTTCGGAGGGTAGAAGTTCGGAGCAGGGTGGTTCGGAAGGTGGAAGTTCGGAGCAGAGTGGTTCGGAAGGTGGAAGTTCGGGGCGGGGCAGATCGGAGGGTGGGAGTTCGGAGCGGGGTGGTTTGGATGGTGAAAGTTCGGATGAATTAATTCAATCGTTCGTTCCAGTTTTGCTAAAACAACTTTTTTAAAAATTGGGCATATCGGAGGTACCACGCCCTTCCGAAATTCATGCAATGAAATTTTCAGGCAAACCGGTTCAGTATTTTTGAAGAAATAACGTATTTAAAAAGGTGGGCGTGCTAAAATAGCGTTTTTAAAAAAGTAGGGCATAGGGGAGGAGCCCCGCCCCCTCCGAAATTCAACAAAATATATAACCTATTTTCACCACGGGTTCTCTCTGTACATTCTCTGAAATTTTCAGGAAAATCGGTTCAGTAGTTTTGGATAAATAACTTAATTAAAAAGTGGGCGTGCTAAAATAGAGTTTTTTAAAAAATAGGGCATAGGGGAGATACCCCGCCCCATCAGAAATTCAAAAATATATAGCCCTTTTTTCACCGCGGGTGTTCCCAGTATATTTTCTGAAAATTTCAAGAAAATCGGTACAAACATACTAACATACACAAATTGTCTTTCATATATAAGATGTAATTTTATTAAACTCTCAAATAGATTATAGTCTAAGATAAAATCGAATAACATCAATTTGTAGGGAGGAAGTTCGGAATGGGGTGGTTCGGAGGAGGATGATTCGGAGGGTAGAAGTTCGGAGCAGAGTAGTTCGGAAGGTGGAAGTTCGGAGTGTGGTGGATCGGGTGGTGGAAGTTCGGATCGGGGTTGTTCGGAGGGTGGAACTTCGGAGCAGAGTGGTTTGGGGGGTGGAAGTTCGGAAGAATTAACTCAATCGTTCGTTTCAGTTTTGCTAAGATTTCGTGTTTAAAAAATGGGCCATGGCGGAGGTACCCCGCTCCTCCGAAATTCAACAAATATGTTTTCACCACGGATCCTCCCTGTACATTGTCTGAAAATTTCAGGAAAACCAGTTCGGTAATTTTGGATTTACAACATATTTAAAAAGTGGGCTTGCCAAAGTAGGGTTTTTAAAAAAGTATGACATGGGGGAGGTATCCCGCCCCCTCCGAAATTCAAAAAAATATGTAGCCTATTTTCACCACATTCTCTGAAATTTTCAAGAAAATCTGTTCAGCCGTTTTGGAGTCTATACGGAACATACTAACATACACACATTGCCTTTTATATATAAGATTAACTTATGTTGAAACTGAGGTATGGGGTATTGTAACTCGCGAACAGTTTTACTATACCATAACTTTTGAACGCTTTTCGGTAAAATAAACTGTTTTAGCTCGATTCACCGATGGATTTCTTAAAATAATAATTTGAGCGGAAGCTGTGGTCGTATTAATGAAAAAAAAAATAGGAAAAAATCGTGAAGGAAATGAGTTTTTTTTGTGTTAATTTCCAATTAGTGGCTTTAAAACACAATGTAGAACTTAATGCTCAAAGAAGAAGTTAAAGAATACAGTTCAGAGATGAGGTTTCTAATGTATGTTTTTTAATATATCCACTGTATATACATCAAACGGATGCTTACATTTTTAAGATTTAAAAACTGGGTTTATTGAATTTTTGCTCTAATCGGGGCGCGCAGCCGGATTTATCCAAAAGTTTATTATGTGATTGTAGTACTCGTAATTTCGAATTTTTTGATGTATAACATGAGCGTGTAGCCTTCAAAGGATCACGGCTATCTGCGCTCAAAGTCGAAATTGAATTTGGATTCAAAACTTACAAATGACATTCGATTTCAGTGGAAACCCGCGTAAATTTAGTTTTTTACGTTCTGAATCTAACAAGCCATTGTACGTCTAAGTCCAATCACTAGAACATCGGATATGATATCCCTCAAATTTCGAAAATCTGCAAAAAATGTTTTTGAAAATATCGCGTATTTAGACGCGTTTTGGATGTGTCATTCCTACTCAGATAAATAGAGCAAAACGCCTGTTTTAAATGTGCAAAAACAGATATTTAAAAACGTTCGCGAATCCGGAGATGTAATAGATTTTTTCTAAAAACTGAGTGCAATGCTACATCCACGGTTCTTGATGGATCGCAATTAAATGGCATAGAATGGTGTATTTTTTAATTGTGATCATTGAAATCGGATGCACATAAAATGCAAATGTACTTCGTGGAAATTATGGGCATTTTACTGTTTTCTTGCACCCTAACATGCAACTGATGCTAGATCGTGGTCGCCAAATGGAATTTCACAAAGCGTATATCAAATAAAAGGTCAAACCCTTTCGTTGTTTTGTCGTTGTTTTGGAAAATCGGATGCGCATCACGTCATTTCCACTATTACGCGGTTTCTATGCGTTTCAAGTATTGTAATATTTACCTTAACTTTATTTTTATTGTATATCCCAACTGGAAATCCTTCTGATTTAATATAATGATCTAACAAGTTAGCCAAGGCTATAGTCGGGTCGGGGCCGAATATGTGATACCCTACACTACAACCTCTGTGCATAAGCTTTTGACTGGTAAAATTCAAAATATTAAAATTGGGATAGCTTAACGCCTTTGCTCTGAATGTCTTCATTAATACAAGTCAATTTTGTTGAAACGCATTTAATTAAGTACATCGTCAGTACAACTTAAATAAAAAATGGAAAAGTGGGATGTACGCCAACCATCTCTTCTTTTCTGTGAGATCCCCATCAACCCCCAAAATTTCGTGAGGATCCGATCAAAACTCCGACCTGTAGTTTGATTACACAAAAAATGGAAAAAGGACTGCATTACCGACTATTGCGATATCTCTGTTGTTTGACCACCTATGACAACCTACTTCACATCGTTGTAAAGGTGATATTTTCTACTTTCCTCGCCAGGTTTTGCATTCGATGTACCTCTTGGTTGGTTGGTTTACGTGGTGGCTATACTTTATAGCCTCCATTAGTATGTAAGAGATACCGTTTTGAAAACCACACCACTCGTTCAGAGATTGCTATATCGTTGTTGCGTGTTAGTAATTAAATCCAGCCTGATGAATTTAGGAATCGCAGAAAGTCTCCCAGACCTTCTTCTGTTATCTCTGTGATATCATGAAGGAACGGTTGTCCAAAAGCTTTAAATCGTCGTTGCATTTGTGCAGGGCAGGAACAGAGGAGGTGCTCAACAGTTTCCTCCTCTTTTTATTCCCACAGCTACGGCAATGGTCATTGTGTGGTAGATTTAAGCGTTTTGCATGGTTACCAATTGCCCAGTGACCGGTTAACACTGCAATAAGTCTTGCAAGGTTCCGTCGACTTTGATTGATCAGGAACTTAGTGCGTTTGGCGTTGTAATGAGGCCATGTTGATTTTAATATCTTGCATGTTACCGTTTTGTCCCACCTATTTTCAGCCAGTGATAGTATTTGTAGATATCCCCTTTAACTACTCCCATTGGTATTGCGACTGACGCATCTGGGAGTTCGTTAGAGGCGGATCCTGCTCTAGCTAACTCGTCTGCTTTTTCGTTCCCAACAAGTCCCTTATGCCCCGGGATCCATGTGAGAACTACTCTTGACAGACGCCCTAGTTTAGCAAGTTTT
The DNA here is from genome assembly GCF_047663935.1 of Musca autumnalis. Classification (NCBI taxonomy): domain Eukaryota; kingdom Metazoa; phylum Arthropoda; class Insecta; order Diptera; family Muscidae; genus Musca; species Musca autumnalis. The sequence goes on from NW_027411644.1 coordinate 162,161,321, forward strand.
TCTTTACAACCCTTCCCTAGCTTTGCTGTGACGGAGTTCCTATTCCTATTGAGTTTGCTGTGTGATGCTGTAATAGTTCAGTACAGGCCTCCTTTATTGCCAGTATCTCCGCTTGAAAGACACTGCAGTACTCAAGTAGCTTTGTGGATGTATGTAAGTTTGCTTCTTCCGAGAACACGACTCCACATTTCATCTTGGAGCCGTCCGTGTATACTTTAGTATCATAAGCCGTCAATGGTGATCCATTATTCCATTCTCTTCTGCTTGGAAATTTGACTACAAAAGGCTGATCAAAATTCATTGTAGGAACGCAATAATCAGCAGTGGTTGCTATTTCTTTCGGAAGTTTTTGAAGCACGCTCCGTAAGCTCTGTCTCTCCACATTCCTAGAGCTCGGAGTCTTACCGCATTACATGTTGCTGTTGCTTTGATGTGTAAATCAATTGGCAGAATGTGCATCATTATATTGAGGGCTTCGGCCGGACACGTTCGAATCGCCCCTGTCACCCCGATCCAAGCAGATCTTTGTATGTTGTATAGTTTTTTGTATTGTTTTCTTTTCCACTGTTGGCCACCATACTAGTGCTCCATATGTGAGAATTGGTCTGATTATGCTGGTGTACATCCATAACACTATTTTAGGTTTGAGGCCCCAACGGCTTCCAAACAATTTGCGACATACGTAATATGCAACGGTTGCTTTGTGAGCACGGTATTCCATGTTACGTTTCCATGACATCTTTGAATCTAGGACGACTCCTAGGTACTTGGCATGATCTGATAGGGGTATTACTTGACCTCGTAGTCTTGGAAGATTGGGTATTGCATATTTGGTCTTTGTACATCTTGTGGTCCAAGTATCTAGCGATCTCAGGGCTCCGCTCATAATGTCACTTATTACTGTAGGAAACAAACCAGAGACGAGTATTATCACATCGTCCGCATAGACAACCACCTTAATCTCCATATGGTCAAGTTTATTAAGAATTTCATTGATGACTAGGATCCAAAGTAGTGGCGAGATAACTCCTCCCTGTGGAGTTCCTCTGTTTACGTGCTTGGACAGCGTACTGTTTCCCAGTGTGGCATTAATAACTCTACTTTGCAGCATGGTGGTAATCCAACTAACGATGAATGGTTCCACGCCGAAGTTATCTAAAGCTTGTTTTATCGCTACTGTACTAACATTGTTAAAGGCGCCATCTATGTCTAGGAAAGCAGCTATGGTAAATTGTTTGTGCTCTAAGGACCTGTCTATAGTCCTAACGACTTCGTGTAGGGCTGCATCTGTCGAGCGCCCTTTTATGTAAGCGTGTTGGCTGGGAGATATGATGTTTGAGTTGTCCATCTTTTCTCGAATATACACGTCGATGAGTCTTTCGAGCGCACAGAGGGGAAATTTGTGTTAAAAGTTGATCAAAAGCCCTAGAAAGAAATAAAATGTTGCACAAAGCATATCTTCTGTACTAGGATTAATACTATAGAAAATAATGAAAATCGGTCCAGATTTGGATGCAGCTTCCATATATATTCGCATCTCATATGAGATAAAAATGCACCAAAATCACTGAAATTTGACACATGCAACCTGAACTAGCCTAAAAAAACATTGAGTCAATTTTCAAACAAATCGGTACAGATGTACATATACATATATAGTCCCATATATTTCATTCCAAATTTTATTTTTTGAAACTTACTTAAATTAACTTTTTCTCAATTCACCTGAGAAAAGCCGTGAATGTTTCTGAATAATGCAAAAATATTTGATAGGTGTTGGTTTAGTCTGATAAATAAGAGTCCCGGTTATACGGCGGAACAAAATTTCATATTTTAGTTGAGAAAAATTAGATTTTTTCGGAATGGCGCAAATATGCGCAATTTTTTATGATTGAATCTGATATTTGAGACTCAAGCGCATAAAACATTAGAAGAAACTATGGTCGGGAAACGACGGGGAAATAGACTTTTTCACTGTTGAAATTGTAGTAATCTTAAAAATTATCATAAAAAATTTTCATAAAGAGGATATGTATCACCATTATTAAAGAGCAAAGATGTAAAATCAATCTGAAAATTTTAAATGCTAATATTGTTCGGAGACTGTACAAAAACAATAAATCTTGAAAAATATAAATTTTCGCGAAAATAATGTAATTTTAATGTTCCCAATTTCTTAGTTTTCGAAAATTTACTTTTTGTTTTCAGTATGGCTGAGTTCAGTCGACTGCTGCATTGAATTGGTTAACCTTACAAAGTCGAGGATGGTTATAGCAAATGTAGAAAAGAGTCTGGTTGCCGTTTATCAACATTTTTTTTCATAAAAAACGATTTTCATATTTTGAGTTTTGAGCAACTTTAGGCATATGTTTCCCCTCTGTGGAGCGTCTTAAGTAGAACTGATGAAAGGCTTATTGGTCTGAAGTCTTTAGCATGTACCTCTTACAGAAGAGAGATATTCGCTTTAAATAAAGCGTTGGCTTTTTCTCTAAATAAGTTTTTTTCAAACTCCTGAATAATATCCGACCATTACCAAAATCAATAGGTTTTTCCTTTGTGGGGGTCCCACCTTAACACCCAAAATTTCGTAACTATCCAATCAAAATTGCGACGTGTAGCGTGATTACAAAAAAATAAAAATGGATGTATTACCGACTATTGCGATATCTCCGTTATTTGGCCACCTACGCCAACCTGCTTTACATCTTTGTAAAGATGGGATTTTCTACTTCCATAGTCAGACTTTTCTTTTGTGAATGCATTCAGTTATACAGGCAGTACAAATACATACATATATAGTGTGAATGAATGGCTTACGGGGATCATTCCTCATTCATCGCAGTGGAAGAATTCGAGCTGTCAAGGCAAATTTGAGTGATTTAACACAGTTAGGATCAGGATGGCGAGGCTGCATGAATTCGAATTTAGCCGGAATTGACAGTGTCAAAGGACAGTTGTAGGTACCGCGTGGAGACACAACTATTTTATATCGCATTTGTCAATTTTTCAAAGGTGTTAGAGGTTTTTTCCTTTAGCTATTGTTAGGAAAATAGTACAACGTTATTATATATTACATTTCTGTTTCAATATTTAAGAGGAAAACTGGGAATATAGTACTGAAGTTAGTAGAGGAAAACTAGTTAGTAATTTATGTGTATTTAATCTTAGTCGGGGTTGCGAATCTCACCGCTTTCAGCTATTTAAGTATAAATAACGTTCCACCCTTTGATACACAACTACTCCAATATGTTAGTAAGCTTAAGGAATGCACAATGGAAATAAAACAAATCACAAGTCAAATTTCTATGCACGACAAAAACTAGTGTTATGATTGTTCTCAATTTTCATCAGAATGTACATCTCGTTCATTTACTCAAAGAGTGTCATAACTCAAACCAGTAAGGAAAGGATCAAAGTAGGGCGGGGCCGACTATATGATACCCTACACCACTGTGAATATGTAAAATATATATGGGAGATATACATAAATCTTAACTGATTCCGACTAATTACTAGACCAAATTCCGTCACACATTTCAATTTCCATCAAAACAAATACGAGGGGCACTAAAAAACCTTCTGGCCTAGACAACACGCAGTGTCGCCAGGAGTCATTTGACATTTTTTTGGAGGGTATTATAAGTTGGTTTTGGCCAACAAGTTTGTAACACATCGATATAAGAGTTTGGTGATGGTCGGATAATATTCAGGAGTCAGAAGTAGAAAACATATTGTGGAGAAAAATTCAACGTTTTATTCTTATGCGAATATCTCTACGTCATTTGATATAAAAGCCAGGGTGACTGATAACTTTCGTATCTCCATAAACGAAATGCTTATCAATGAAAAGCTTATGCACAGGAGTAGTGGTGTATGGTATCACATAGTCGGCCCATCCCGACTATAGCCTTTGCTCACTTGTTATTTATATATAGATTTGTGTAATAATCTTTTTAAGTTGAGAAGTCAAATTTCAATCGGCAACTTAAAACGCTTTTTTTCTCGAAACTTGATTTTTTGAGATGTGACACTTTTTGAGTAAATGAGTGATATGTACTTATGTTACACACGAAATTTAAAGCTGTGTTCCTTTACTTACCTGAGGTTACCATTTTTACTATTTGTTACCATTTTTAACCTGCAAAGCGTTCCTTAACCCCAAAAAGTGGTAAAAGACGAACGCTGAAACTAAACTACAGTTTTTAGTTTAGTTTCAGCGTTCGAAAAGACGAAAATTGATTTTTTATGTTTCTTTTTGACATTGCTTACCAGATCTGCCATTTTCCGTTCCTTTACTTTTCTTGTAAAAATGTTCATGAGAGAGCAATTTTGAGCAATTTTGACACTTTTCTCTTTTACCACTCTTACCATTAAAAAATTAAAGGAACAAAGCTTAAATTACACACGAAATATGAATATATTTATATATTCCATTTTAAACAATATCTTTGGCTAATCGATATTGTTTGAATGAGTATACATTTCCCTTACTCAATTTTTTATTTATTTTTTTAACAGTGCTTGTAATTCTGGACAGACAGCAAAAAATAAAACAAAATCACATACATTCAATATTTTAGGTTACTAGGTGTTTTCTATGCTTATCGTTTGTTTTGCTTTGAAGCTTATGTTGACTGGGGTCAGTAACTGGAAAGTTTATTTTAATTAGCATTCCAAATGGTATTCAAAAGCAAAGCAACAAAAACAAAAAAATACAATGCAAAATTCAACAGTGAACAGTGGTTTTGTATGACATAAAAATGACTAGAGGATATCGAAATACGTACTTATCACCCTTGTTTACATCCTGTACTTATCTTTGTTATACTGTCTATACTGTAAGAAATATAATAAGGCAGCATGGCTTACCGGTAGAACGGTTTAAGACCGAAGGTGTCTCGCTGATAACGTGTATGTATCAGCTAGTTTGCACCATCTGCCAATAGGAACGTATACCTAAACCATAGTATTCTATGTCCTTTCCACTTACAAAGGTATAAGTACCCTCCCAAATCTCATACAAAATTGTATTCGATGTACTGCGTGGTCGACTAAATACTGAACAAAGAATAATGAAATAAGTTTGCTCATATTTCTACGTCAAATCCTTGAGAAGCCTAGCTTAACATATACATATGTATGTATGTATTTGTTTATTGTAAGACAGCACAAACTTTGCAAGATGAAGTTGACTCAAACAGGGTTCTCTATTAAAGTAGAACAATTTTTTTCCGAACAAGGTTGCAGACAAGGAGACCTAAGTGAGTAAGTTCAAGGAAACTGACTATTCTTTGGATATTTGTTCACATTCAAAAATGTCAATTTTTTCAATCACTGTGTGGGCACATTAATGTAAAACAATAACATCTGTATTTTAATTTAACATTTAAAGTTTGTATTTGCCAATTAATATGTAAACAGCATTTAATTAAAAAAAAAACAACATAAACACTTCTGGAATTTAAATGTGTGAAACCAGTTGTTTACTTTACTTCATCATTCAAATGTGTAAATAATTTGACAGTAAATAGAAACCCCAAATAGAATATCACCGATTAGAAAATTTGAAGCATTTAAATGATTTTGTGCATGTAATTCGAATAATATTATTATGTTCGCTTGCATCGTTAGCGTTTATATAATAGGAACCAATTGAAATCCATATAACGACGTCCTCCATATAACTCTTTGATCTATCATTTACTTAATTACTTTGTAATGGATTAATTTTTCCGCAACATCAAAGTAAATGTGCAATGGAAAATATCAGTTTTTTTATGGCGTGATTAGTTAACGTTTCGTGTTGATTCAAATGTTAAATAAAAATTTATTAATGTTTAGCATTTAGTGGTTGAAAAGAGTTCATCATTTATTTTAGTCTGAAAACTAAAGACGAAGAAGTCGCAGTGCTCTAAATAAAAGGGGTTTTAATTTTGTTTATCATTATTCAAAAATCGAAGGATTATACGACATTTCCCAAAGGTGAGTTAGTTAATCTGTATAAGGAGGAAGGAATCATTGTTTTATGTTATGGAAATCAAGTTGTGTAATGGTGTGTAAACGGCCAGTGGTATAATGCTTTGTTATTCTCGAGCCACCTGACTTTTATCGTAATATTGTTTCACGTCTAGTCAGATTTATATCTCAAAAAACTCCCCGACAAAATCTGACCATATCGCATGATAAACTGTTGACTTTCTAAGTCGTATGAGATTTGCGGGGATGTCAAGCTCAGACAGGACTTGTAACTCCTTTGTGTGTGTGTGGGGCTATCAAAAGTGGTCTTGTGATCAGTGTAAAGCAGCGGTGACCAGATCAGTACTAAAACATGTATTGCAAAAACAACAACCAGACGTTGTTTTGTTAATGCACACGGTATGTGAAGGAGAGAAGCAAAAACAGCTCAGTGAGCTCCCTCAATATACTGTCTTTGCAAAGAAGTGTGTATCTGAATATTCTAGTGTAAGCCCATTTCACACAATGCGCTCGATAGTACTAATATGCTGATATCTCTAAAACTCGACGAGTTACATCTCATTTACTACGAGTTTCGCATAATTCAACACAAAAGTTTTTTGAGTTTATGAAGCACTGAAACACTTCTAATCATGCTTGATCATGCACAGAAATTTAGCACTGATATCTGGCTATCTGGTTGCAAAATATGGTCCAAGTAGTTATTTTAGTTTTAGTGTAATAATCTTTTTAATTTGGAAAGTCAAATTACAATCGCCAACTTAAAACGTGTTTTTCTCGAAACTTGATTTTTCGAGATGTGTCACTCTTTGAGTAAATGAGCGATATACACGGTGTGCCTTAACAAATTTAAATGAAAGGTGCTTACACCTCGGATGTTTTTGCTGATTCTGAAACTACAATGCTCGTAGATGAGAAATATCAAGAAACAAAAAAAATTGCCGGAGGGATTTTAAAATAAATCGCGATTTAAGTTCACATTTTTAGGGGTTCTTAAGGTTTTCACGATTTTGCTTGGAAACTGCGAGTTCTATGTAAATGGGTCTAAAGAAAATGTTGTAGCAGATTGACCTTCATGATATTTTCGTATGTTTTACCGTTTTTGAGATATAGAAGTTCAAATTGAGACAATGCACTGACTGTATCGCCTCCTTATAAAACAATGGCATTACTGAAATTTCCCAAATTAAACTTATATATCTTGAAAATGGTACAACCTAGGAAAAAAATAAATCATCCAATCTTGTAGAGAATTTTCACAGCTTCAACATTTTCTTTAGTCCCATTTTGATATGACTTGCGGTTTTCAAGCAAAATCGTGAAGATTTAAGATAAAAACCTAAAAATTTGAATTGAACCTCTATATCTCAAAAACGGTAAAACCTACGAAAATATCATAAAGGCCAATCTTGTGGAGAATTTTCACAGCTACAACATTTTCTTTAGACTCATTTCGATACGACTTGCGGTTTCCAAGCAAAATCGTGAAAATCTAAAAAAATTGTGAATTTTGATCGCGATTTATTTAAAAATCCCTCCGGCGATTTTTTCTGTTTTTTTATTTTTCTTATCTATGAACATTGCTGTTTCAGAATCCGCAAAAACATCCCATGTGTAAGCGGTTTCCATTAAAAGTTAGTTAAGGGGCACTGTGCATAATATTGTTTTATAAGGGGACGATACACTCAGTGCATTGTCCCAATTTGAACTTCCATATCTCAAAAAAGGTAAAACCTACGAAAATATCATAAAGGCCAATCTTGTGGAGAATTTTCTCTGCTACAACATGTTTCTTAGACCCATTTACATAGAACTCGCGGTTTCCAAGCAAAATCGGGAAAACCTTAAAAACCCCTAAAACTGTGAACTTAAATCGCGATTTATTTTAAAATCCCTCCGGCGATTTTTTTTGTTTCTTGATATTTCTCATCTACGAGCATTGTAGTTTCAGAATCAGCAAAAACTTCCGAGGTGTAAGCACCTTCCATTTAAATTTGTTAAGGCACACCGTGTATATTCTATATGGTGTCATGCATAGAAAAAATTAAATTATGTTTGTCCATATCTACATTAAGCAATTTTCCTTGTGGCAATTGTCAGTTTGTTGATGAGAGTGGGTGTTGAGAGGCAAAGGGTTACCATATGCCTCACCTCCCTCTCCATCAAACTGACAATTGCCGCAAGGAAAATTGTCTAATATAAATATGGACTTTGTTATAAAAATATGACTAAATGTTACTACGTTATGAAAATACGAGCGGCACTAGAATTTTTTCTGGCCTAAGCAACACGCAGAGTCGCCAGGCGTCATTGGAGATTTTTTTTTTTTTTGGAAACTTTTACAGTTTTTAGACTAAGCGTACTCAGGACAGTTTGACATACGACCATGTGTTGGGTTGTTTTCAGTGGCTCGATTAAGACACCTCCAAAACATGGTTTTTTGAACGCTTTTACAGCATTTTCTGGCGACGAAAATCGTTGACCACGGCTTTTTTTCTTGATGTGCTGGAATCAAATGAAGTCATTGGATCCCCAGTCAGGGCTGTACAGTGCATGACCCATCAATTCCACGTTTTGTCTGGTCAAACATGCGCTGGTTTCAATGGATGTGTGAGAGCTCACATTGTCATGATGCAGAACGATTCGCCTTTTCTTGTTCGTTTTTGAATTTCTCAGGAGACTTCAGGCAAACAAATTGTAGTGTACCACTAAGAACTAAACGTCCTACATTTCTCAAGTCGTATAGTCGCCACACGGTCAGTTTCACGATCATTTGCTTCGAAGGTCTTCTTCCATGAACAACTTTCGTTGGATTTGGCTCGCTTTCGAAGATCCAAACGGTTGATTTCTGTTTTGTTTAGGACTCCTAAGCATAGATCCAAGATTCGTCGTCTGTGACGATCTTATAAATGTCGTTTGAAGCACTGCGAATGTTTTTATTCACAATTTCTTTGCACCAATCCACAATAACCTTTTTATTGAGCGATTGACCAATTTTGCTGGATCTAACGAGAAAAATCCATTTTCGTGGCCAGGTGTTCATGCAATATCAAACACGCTATATAAATCCGATTTTGATGACATTTGGAATGTGTGACTGAATTCGGTCTAGAAATATATGTGCCAAATTATATTGAAATCGGTTCAGGTTTGGATATAGTTCCCATATATATTTACTTTCGCCCGATTGCTGCACTGGAATTTGGTCTAGCAATAAGTGTATCTTATTATATCGAAATCAGTTCAGATTTATGTATATCTCCCATATATATTTTAAATATTCACAGTGGTGTAGGTTACTGGTTATACCCTCGGCCTTTAGGCTAGAAAGGGTATATACACTTTGATACGACCAAAAATGTACCTTATCGAAATAACGGTATGTTTGTATGAAATTCATTTCAGACAATTTGGAGTCGATTTAGCCATGTCCGTCCGCCTGTCTGGCTGGGTGGTGCTCACGATAACTCTCGAACGGATCAACCGATTCCAACCAAATTTTGGGTATGGTAATATTTTGTCCAAACTTAGTATTAGTTCGAAGATGGGCTATCTCGGTCCACTCCTTCCGGCACACCTCCACAAAAGTTCAAAATTTTCCTGTAAAATGGTGCGAACCATAACTCCCGAAGGTAGCAATTGATTTGGTTCAAACTTCACACATCGTATTATTCCTTCAAGATATATATCGGGTTCGAATACGAAATATATCGGTCCACTCCTTCGGGTACCTCCCACATATTACTGATGTTAAAGAATTTAACTTATCGGAATTGTCGCTAATAATACGTTTATATTTTTCTGGATTAAATAAATCGAGTGGATTTAAAATGTTACTATTGCGTATAATCAGCAAATTGATCTAATGTATATATGCTACAATTTTCATTCCATTAGAGTAAATCTGGAGAAGACATATTTAAGCATCCGGCAGGTGTTTTCATGGTTGTTTGTAATACGAGATTCACATCGGCAATAAACCAATGACATCAAATTGAGGTTCGCCACTTAATTTATTTTGAAATTTATTGTCTAATATATCCATAAATGAACTTTATACAATAAAATATCTTGCAAAAATAACTTGTTTATTTTCAAACAAAATTTCTAAAAGTAATCTTACTTTCGATTTCACTTTATTTTTAGACACCCAAAATAAACTCAATTCAAGTATGTCTGGAGGCAATAAATCAGTCAATCAATCTCATAAAATAAAAGTCATTCTTCTGCCTATTCGAAAAAAATGTTGATATCTTTAAGCAAAAAATTGTTGACAAATGAAGAAATTGTGCGGAATTTGCAAAAGACGTGTTAAAAAACCGATTGCCTTATCAATCAGCCAGCTAAAGGGTTAATAATACTTTATGGTTGATGGCTAATTAAGCGGATTTGATAAGAAAAACTAAATTGCTCATCTAACACGTACTGTAATACGTACATATCAACACTGATAATTCGTTTGACAATATTATTGGCGATTGTGTTTGATTTCGTTGATACTATGTATAATTGCCACAATTACGATTAGATAGTTTGGCATAATTCATTGCCAAGTGTAGTGTAAATATTAGAGATAAACGTCATTCAATAATATTATGCCAAAGAAGTCTACAACACCACCAAACAAGAGTGAAAAATCACAAACCACACACATATTTATTAACCTCAATAAAATAATATTTAATTCTAAACATTTATTGTCTTGTCTCCATTTTTTGTTTGTTTTCTTTGCAGACACATTATTGCACTCAGGAATGACATCGTGGACTTAAAATTCCTATTGAATTATCTTGAACACCAGCAGCACCACGACTAATGAAAGTCACATGACCAAGAAGATGGCTTCTCATATTTCAAAACGGCAGCATATTTTAAGCTGTGCTTTCCTTTTATATATCACATGTAAGTGTTGTTGCAATGACATGAAAAGAAACGAACATTTCAAATTGAAATTCAATTGAATTAATTGGAATTGTATTTCCTTTTCCAGTTTCACAGACTTTGGCGCAGGCGCCAAATGGCCTAACGGTTTCAACGCACGATATAACTGTCCTAATTAATAAAACAGAAACATTTGATGTTATCGTAAGGTATGTATTGATATGCTGTTAGATATTCATCTATATATTATACGTATGGCATCTTAAGTCACTTAAATCAGACTAAAACTATTAAGATGAAATGTATCATCCCGATTACATATGTACGTACATACATACATATCGCTCAAGAGTCTCCAAAACAAAAAAAAAAAATAGAATTTTCAATATGACTTCCGAAGTAAAAACAAGTAAAAAAGTATCAGTCGGCTTTGCCGACAGAGATATACCCTCAGCCTATGTGAACACTATGCAACACTGAAAATGCAAACAACTTCTAGTATGCATTTCTTGAAAGTACATATTTAGACTACAAAAACCCTAGTAGGGTTTTGTCCTGTCAGATCCAGTTCAGATTTTATGACCTCATCTAAACCGGGCTAAATCTACACTTTTTTGCATTTATCAGGTCCTTATCTCAGAAACGAATAGGAATTTGGCCTTGCTGTCTTTAGCAATATTATAGTTCTAAACTAGTAGAACTTATCTTTTAAAAAAGAAAAACTCCATCTAGGGCATCAAAATCTATAAAATATAGAAAATTTTACATAATTGCTGAAATTCTGGTCAGTATCGGCTAAACTATTGGGAGTTGAGCCAAGTAACCTTTTGCAAAAATCTTCTAAATAAAGTTCTCAACAATTCTTTAGAACACTCTGAAACTCTAAAATGCTTACTTCATGTTTCAGCAGTATTTTGCATCATATATGTATTTTACAACACGTATGTATTTCAAACACAGTTCACACCAACAGTTTATTCTCGCATTTCGGATTTCACTACATTATTGACATTTTTATTAAATCTTCGTTTAAAAATGTACTGAAAACAACGGCATAGAGGCATTTTACAGCCCTTTAAAAGGAAGAAAGATCACTAGAAATACATTGTGAAAAAAGAAGATATGTCCGTTTAAATTTGAAAATGTAAGAAACCTAGATTTTCACAACTTTTACCGTTATAAAAAAATAAAACGAAGTGACCCCAACGAACTAAAGGCATTGTCGTTGTCCATGGATCCCAACACGATATAATTTTGCATCAGAACACTTGAATATTTTTCTGGTCAACTTTTGTAGCACAGTGTCATTTATCGACATTTTTCGAAAAGTTTGCACCTTCTCAGGGCCAAAACTGCCTGAAGGAGCGTTCCAATGCTTTCGCGATGTATTAGAGAGTTCTTAATTACTGTCTTGGCTACAATTTCTGCATTTGTGTTGGATCGAAAATCTCAATGGTTTGGCTGTTATATGCCAAAATATCCAAAAAACGTCAATAAAAAAATTAAAGTCAAAATCGGGAGGCTCGATTTTCACGGTAGATATATGGTCCAGTGGACTTTTTTGCTCAGTTCATTCCCAGGAATCAGAAACGCGAAGGGCTCATTAAAGTTTTCAAATCGCCCCTGCCTAGTATGTACCCTCGTTAGCATAAATGCTGAGGGTATAAACATAAGTTCGGCCGGACCGAACTTTTTGTACCCGCCACCATAAAATATTCTGAACTAAAATGGAATAATTAGTTTCCTGTTAGGTACCTTTATATGGGGGATATATGTACCTAAACATAGAGCTATGTGGACGATTTATGGTGGAGCAGTTTCGGGAGCACTGAGAACTCAAATGTCAAATTACAAGCAGTTCGGTTGAAAATTGTAGCTAAAAATCTCTAAATACCGAAAATCGGGAGGTACTGTTATAGGGAGCTATACCAATACGTGGACCTATCTTGGTAATTTTTAGTAGAGAATTTTTTTTGGTCATTGGGAACATCAAATGTCAAATTTCAGCTAATTCGGTAAAAAATGAGGCTAAAAGCCTCAAAACCTTAAATCGGGAGGTAACGTTATATGGGGCAATCCATACTACAACTAGTAAAAATCGTTAAATTCGGTCGCGAACTTTTTATGTCCTCCACCATAAAATATTCTGTACTAAAATGGAATAATTGTTGTTGCTTTTGTAGCAACGCAAGTATGTTCGTTACTTCAGTTATCAGTTTCTGATTCGTCTGTATCCGGATTCAAAAATTCTGCAACCTGGACTGGTTGCGTCCATAAAGTATCAGGAGACAGGTGAGTGGGGTTAGGTGGACAGCTAAACAGCGTGTTGTTGTTTTTGTTGTATCAGCTTATACATATATGTGTATGTATGTCTTCATTTCATTGATTCTGCTCTGCCACCAACTCCAAGTTCAGAAAGGACGCCTCCTTAATAGAATTATTCCAAAGTGAGATGTGGAGTGGAGTTAGGTTAGTCGGGTTGACTGTGGAGTTAAAAAAGGTGCTGATATTCTGCGTGCCATCAATCTTGGTCCAGTAAGAATTGAGGCGGTTGCACCAACTTGGCAGTTGTTGCTCTTCCGACCGCTTCAGTGTGAATATCTCTCAAACCTGCCTGATAAGAACGTTGATCTAGGGGGTTCTCTTTTATATATCTGGACCTCCCTTTCTAGATCACGATAATCCTCCCCGACTCGCCTGGGGGTTCGGGCATATCCACCAGATCGTGATTTGGGTGGTCTTGCCTATAGCATCCAAGCAAGTACTGCATCGTCAACATCCAGTTGTGTCGACGCACCGGCGCACTATGTCGCGAGTTCATATTAACTGTGGTCAAAAATAGAAGGAAATCGCCAGGACAAAAAATGGTATGGTCGGTCCACGTTTTGATATAGTCCCAATAGAACGGTACCTCCCGATTTTCGGTATTTTGAAGCATTTAGCCTCATTATTACACCGAAATTGCTGAAATTTGGTATTTAGTCTTCGTTGGGGATATAAAACTTTCACCTTTAAATTTGTCGGTATAGGTCCACGCCTTTATGTAGCCCCCATTTTGAAGCTTTTAGCCTCATTATCACAACCGAAATGGCTGATAATTGGTAGTTAGTCTTCGTTTGGGGGTTATAACTTTCCACCAGAAATCTGTCGGTATAGGTCCTCGTCTTCATATAGCCCCAATAGAACTGTACCTCCCCGTTTTCGGTATTTTGAAGGTTGTGGCCTCAATATCCACCCGGAATGACTGAAATTTGGTGTTCAGTCTTTATATTGTGAGCTTATTGAAAGCGTCAAACTCTTGTCTTTAAATTTGAGAATTTTCCTTTAAAAACGTTTTTTGGACCGATTAATGGTCAAAAGCAGTCCATTTTTTGTAAAAAATCGAATTTTAACTTACGCTGTTCACCATTTTTTTTAAATTGGTATTTTTAAAAGTCTCTCGTTCAAAAGCAACATCTATATACACTTTTATACAATTCTTTTACCAATTTTGGTTCATAAAATCGATGTACTAAGTACCACAGACTTGGGTAGCTAAAAATTCAAATTCCTCCAAATTGAAATATTTACTATCAACTCTCATCAATAAATTTGCATTCCGAAGTCCTTGATTTTTACCTTTTTTGGCCACGGTCGTGACCAGAGTTTCGGAGGCGAAGTATTTTTGGCTCGAATACGAGTATGTTCTGGAAGGAACTTTTCCCCGTGAGAAAATCTTTACGCCTTCAAAATATTTGAAAATAAAGGGCAGTACAAATCAAAAAAACTTCATGCCGTCAAAATTATAAGCAATTCATGACGAGGTTTTAAAATGAATGTAAGCCAAAATTTTACAGTGCTTCTAGAGCCTTAATGATGACCCCCAGTTGAGAAGTCATTTTCGTGAAACTTACGAAACTACGAAACTTTTTTTGGTAGATTTTTTCTTCATTCGAAAGAGTATGACTTAATATGCTTTCTGAATGTTTTGTTGAAATATATATGCGAAGTTTTTTTGACAAATCGCCGTCTACGAAACTTAGTTTTTATAAAAGCGTTTTGTGATGCCAACTCTAGCTCGAAAACTAATAAGCCGTTTGTCATATATTTTGTGGGCTTATCAAGGACATACAAATCTAGTCCCATATCGATCCATGTTGTAATAAGTTTTAGATTTTACTGAAATGGTGGACAGAAAAAGTCAACATTTAAATTTTTGGATTAAAAAACTGACTTTTGATCATAAAGCGGGCAAAAAAATTGAAAAATAAACTCGATCGACGAGTTTCTAAATTTTGTTGTCCTTACTAGATTTTTATGGAATTATCTTATAATAAAGATTTTATCTAATCTTATGTAAAAGCTCTTCAAAATATGATACAGGAATATCAGGTTGTAAAAAAATCATAATCATAATAACCATCCGCATTTCATACATAGGTAATACCTTATACGAAATGTACCGAAATACATAAACATACAGATTTTTTGAAAGACCTTTGTGAGAAGACCGGTAGTTCTTCTTACAGAAGACTTGTTGGACTTATTTAGAAGACATAAAATGTTCAATTATAACTCGATTTTTATAGAACATTACTTTTGCTTGAAAAAAGTTAAAGGATCAATTGGACCAAAAATATTTTCAACATGAATTTTGTAATCAAAATAGAGTTGAAATAGTCTAGACTTCAAAGTATAGTAAATATCCTGTGAATCGTCCTCTAACTACCGTTCGCTTATAATATGTTTCCTATAGATTTCTTTTCAAATAATGTTTTATGAAAAAGTTTGGTGTGCCGAATTTAGTGTTATATTTCTATAATGTAGAAAAAATGCCCGGAGTCGGAGTCGAGTTATTTTCGGTTGTATTTTGTGTTTCCATAAAATGTTTATATAGGTCCACGTTTTGATATAGCCCCCATAGGACGATATCTCCCGATTTTCGGTTTTTTGAAGGTTTTGGCCTCATTATCACATCGAGATGGCTGAAATTTGGTATTTAGTCTTGGTTATAAAACGGTATAAAACTTTCCCCCAGAAATTTGTTGGTATAGGTACACGCCATCATATAGCCCCCATAGAACAATACCTTCCGATTATCGGTATTTTGAAGGCTGTGGCCACATTAATCCACCGAAATGGCTGAAATTTGTGGTGGAGGGTATAAAAAGTTCGTCCCGACCGAACTTAACGCTTTTCCTACTTGTTTTCGACTCAGACTGCGACTCCAGCAAAATTGCTCGACTCCGATTCCGAAACCCTGGTCGTGACACTGTGCGGCAAGATCTTGGTCTCCTCATGCAATCCACGGAAGACATGAGGTGACACTCTGTTGCAGCGTGTCGTCGGCGGCATCGTCCGGATCTTAACTGTGCTAAAACCACTCGTGTTTGCCTTGTCAACTGTCGCTCTTCTGCTGCGATGGATGGGGGTGGTCCTCTAAGTATGGCATTCACACCAAGCCTGCCTGATAGGCTCGTTGGTCTAGGCTCTAGAGCAGCAATCTGCACACAACAACAACGATTTGAGCAAACACTGTTGTCAGTGCATGGTTTTTCAAGTAGTGAGTGAGTTTTTCAATTAGTAAGTTCTCGTTTGTACCTTTGGACCACTCTCTCTCTCTCTACATCATGAAGATCTCTCCTGACGTGCCTGGACGGGGGAAGCCTGTCCATTAAATCGTGACCGGGATACTCACGGCGATAACACCCAAGCAGCTACTGCATCGACAACATCCTATTTTGTTGATGCACCAGTAAAATCTTGGTCTCCTTATGAGATGGTTCACTGGTATCATCCTGCTGCAGATCTCAGGGCGGCATTCTGGTAGGTTTGAATATTCTTCCATTGCTTAGCGCAAACATTTGCATACCAAGTTTGCGCCGCATAGCTTACCACAGACCGGCCTTTTGCTTTGTAAGAGGTCAACAACGTTTTTTTTTTCGAAGCTCATCAGGCTCATTGGCTAATTCCGATGCATCAGCTAGAAAATGTCGTCTCACTTCGGGCATTTGACGAGCAGGTATATGGCGAGCAGCTGTAGCAGTAATGATGTCTTTGAACGTCCTTTCTGCTACATAAACATCAGAAGGGTTGGAAGATCTCTGAAGCGGTGATTAGTGAGCTCTCTGACACTAGGTCAATTACCTTTCCCATGATTTGAGAAAATGCGGCGTTCAGAGGTGATGAAATCGAGCGGTCTGCTGATGCACACAATTATGGGGAGAAATGACGGGTTGCCAGGCGAAGTCGTTTTTCAGACCAGGAGGCACGATGGTTATATCTGGCAAACTGTGACACTCTCCGCTAATTCTAGCTGCATATTGTTAAGCAAAATATCGGCGTCGCGGATTTATATATCGTTTTCTCCATTCGGACCAAGCGGTCCTCCCAAACATCACTAAGCTTAGCTATGCTTTTTTTCAGGAAACCCTTTGGTTACCCATACATACATTTGATAACTCTGAAACTACGATGCACCTCTTTAGAGTCGAAGGTTGGCATAGAAGAATTCTCGTATGTAAAAAAATATGTTTTAATTTATACTTTACCCTATTCCGCAGTGGTGATAGCGGACAGCTTTCCCTTGTTATCGTTGACCATATCGTTGTTGTCGATGAGACTGTGGTATTGTGCTTTAACTTTTTCCACTTAGCGGGGTTTGTTTCCACTGTCCCAATATAACGACACCTTCCGATTTTCGGTATTTTAAGGGGTTTTAGCTAATTTTTTTGGCCGAACTACCTGTAATTTAACATTTGAGGTTCCAAGTGATCACAAAACTTCGGTCAAAATACTTTTTGAACGAACTACCTGTTATTTGACATTTGAGGTTGCCAGGGGTCATAAAATTTCTCCACCAAAAATTTTGAACATAGTTGTGATAAAGTTGACCCCGGATAGAATACATTTTTTGATACACTGTCTGACTTTATTTAGGCATTTGGCTATCTGTGGTCATTATGGACAGGAGAGAAAACTAACTAATATTTTACGGTGGATGGTATAAAAAGTTCGGGCCGACCGAACTCAACGTTTTTTTACTTGTTTAATATATTTTTGTTTTTTTTTCAGAGACCCATTTACACAAGATTTTAATATAAAACTGAAAAAGCAACATGAAAACTCAGCTAATTTGGATCCTATGGAATTCAGCGTCAGTGCTGGCAGCAACAAAAGTCAAACGGTGGTTGTACATGGCCTTAAACCAGGAAATTTGGAAATAACGGCAGAAAGTGAACCCAACGAAACATGGGTGTAAGTTTTTCTGACTTTGAGAATTTCATGCCTGTGAAAAGGCAAAGCTGGTATAGACGAAGAAATGCTCTCAACGAGTGCCTTCAAATTGAGCAACTCAACCAAAAATCGTTATCAAAATATTTTGATTTTTCGGTGTAAGTCATCTAACCGTACAAATATTGGGCATTTCTTCGTCTATATCTTCTATAGTTTACGGTCATTTAGACTACATCTATGTTTTTAAAATAACTTTTTTACTTTCAGTGTTCAAGACGTTTTTGTGCGTGTTACTGTGGCCAATTCTGAGGCAATTATTTACACATCTTTGGTATTTGGTTGGATATACTTTGTGGCATGGTCTGTATCGTTTTATCCACAAATCTGGACAAATTTCAAACGAAAATCTGTCGTTGGCCTTAACTTTGATTTCATTTCACTGAATATTGTCGGTTTTGCACTCTACTCGATATTCAATTGTGGCTTATATTGGATACCAGAAATTCAAGGTGAATATTTTCAACGTCATCCGCGTGGCTTAAATCCGGTAATGTTGAATGATGTTGTGTTCTCATTGCATGCAATGTTTGCCACATGCATTACCATATATCAATGTTTTGCCTATGAGGTAAGTCGATTAAATAAATTGTATAAAAAAAATGTAAAACATTTCTTCAAATTTCTTTAAAGCGCGGAGATCAACGCGTGTCCAGAGTTGCCACTGGACTTTTGAGCTTGTTTGCAGTATTTGTGATTATATCTGCAGGCTTGGCTGCCGGAGATGTTATTCATTGGCTGGATTTCTTGTACTACTGCAGTTATGTTAAATTGACAATAACTATTATTAAATATGTACCTCAGGTAAGTGCATAATTTTGCGTAGCGTTTGAGGAGAATGAAGGCTGATAATTCCCAATATAATATATGAGTGGAATTTAATTTACTAAATGTTTGTTTTGTTTTTTCTCCCACCAAGGCCCTTATGAATTATCGCCGCAAAAGTACAGTTGGTTGGAGCATCGGTAATGTTCTATTGGACTTTACAGGTGGTGTCCTCAGCATGCTGCAAATGATACTTAATGCCTATAACTATGGTGAGAGATAACTGTCAAAGTTCGCCCAAGTTATTTGATTAAATAATATTGCTATTTTCTCTTTTTTTAGATGATTGGGTTTCAATATTTGGTGATCCCACCAAATTTGGTTTGGGCCTGTTTTCAGTATTATTTGATGTATTCTTTATGTTGCAGCATTATGTATTTTATAGGTATGTTCAGATCACAATAACATTACATATTTTAATAGTTATTATAACAACATATGGGTGTGTAAATAACATTTTACTGCTATACCTGGGTATAAGGACAAGAAAATTTGGATACATACACACATATTCATTATTTTATAATTGTACATAAATATTATATTTACATATACATATCGTCACCTGAAATGCCCAAAGACGTAACCCTCAAAGGGCTACGTTGAGGGTTACGTCTTTGTGCATTTCAGGTGACGATATAAACGTTAAAAATATGTAATCGAAGATTTTACATACGCCATCATCTTTACTTTTACTTAAATTACGAACGGCATTTAAAGTTTTTGAATTATTCCTAAGCAATATACTTATTTTACTTAGTCATTCCAGAAATATCAAAAAGTTTGGTGCAATGTTAAGCACGTCACATTTGCACACTGAATGTTCGAGTTATATTTCTAGGCTAGACAACTTCTCATTTTTCAACTGTGGTAATGATACCTCAGCGTAATTTAGGCGACATTTCATGAGTATTTTAGCCATGTAAAACATCGTTAGATACCCTGTTCGGTGTGGGCTATAAAAAGGAGTACCCATATTACTGTCCAATATGACAAAGTGTGTACTCCTTGATATAAAAGACTAGTCCCTCCGGCGAGACTAGTCCACCGGGGATGTTCATTAGAAATATGTATTTACGGTATTTTTCCTTCCCGTTCTGCATATAATGATAAGAAAGCTGTTTTCATATGACATGGCGTGCCCCTAAAGACTACTATTTATTTTCTATTTTGGAAAGAAAATAATTTTTGCAACTATCTGGAGAAAGAAATATAAATTTTTCAGAATTTATTACACTGGTCAACAGGACTTTTGTTTCAACCGAAGTTGCAGTTGTTTCTAAATGAAATCGGCGAGTTATTTTCAAATCCGGTCCCGGTTTTTCTCCATCAGCTCTTGTTTTTGAGATATAGCTTAAAATCGGTTTGTACGAGTTTAACCCAGACTTTCGTTATTTTCGGATACAAACAAATATTTTATATGGGTTTTTCGGCATTAATATATTAAGGAGATGTTGTACGCTCGATACAAATCGCTTTTGAAATAATTATTGTAAGTATATATCAAAAAAATATAGAAAATATACGACGGACCTTGTAAAAATTTCATGTTTTGAGTGCTTTAAGCTGTAATTACGTCATCTGGGGAAGTCATAGGATCTTCATATGGTGCTCCGGATATGCTTAGGGTGTCTATTATATAATCCAGTATTCAAATGTATAATATAAAGTTCATAGAACCCATGATTCGGCTATAACCTAAAAATCGCCATGAAGACTGCTAAAGGGAAATAATTTACCAGTGATATCATTACCACATAAGCCATTCACTTTTCAATGGCAGTCTTCATGATGATTTTTAGGTTATGGCCGAATCATGGGCGCTATGAACTTTATATTATATATTTGAATACTGGACTATATAGTAGACACCCTAAGCATATCCGCATTGCCATATGAAGATCCTATGACTTCCCCCGATGACGTAATTACAGCTTAAATAACTCAAAATAAGCAATTTTTACAAGGTCCGTCGTATATTTTCTATATTTTTTTCATATATACTCACCATAACTATTTCAAAAACGATTTTTATCGAGCGTACAACATCTCCTTAATATATTAATGTCGAAAAACCCACAAAAAATTATTTGTTTGTATCCGAAAATAACGAAAGTCTTGGTTGAACTCGTGAAAACCGATTTTGAGCTATGTCTCAAAAACAAGAGCTGATGGAGAAAAACTGGGACCGGATTTGAAAATAACTCGCCGATTTCATCTAGAAACAACTGCAACTTCGTCTGAAACATTCAACTTTTTCAATTTTGTTGAGCAGTGTTATCGATACAGGGCTCACTTCTTAGTTAGGTAGGTAGAATTGTTGTCTTTAAGAAACGGTGAAAATTGCACTATCGTTTACACTAGATGAATTATTTTATTTTAGTCATTCACACTTTGGAAAGGCATGGGGTGAAAGTTTTACAGAAAAATAGTTGAGAGTATCTTCTTTCAGGTCATAATATGACATATGACATATATTATATACTTTTATACATTTTCCAACCAGTCTACTTTATTGAAATTACTCAGGGGAAAATGCATTATATTATTTTTATAATTTTAGTAAATACATTGTAATAACCAGTGTTCGAAAATAAACACTATGGTATCTACCGTACCGTACTGTACCGTACCAAGTTGAATAGGTACACTACGATAATGTAGTGCTCCGGAACACAAGCACTAAAAAATATTTTAGTGATACTGTACCGGAGCACAACGAAAATCTAACGGAACCTGCTGCGGTACACTACGATTTTTAGTGTACCGACGGCGGTTCACTACGATTTTTTAGTGAACCGGGTTTTGTGAATTGTGGGATAATATTAGAAGTTTATTTCTTTTAAGAATATGCGCAAACATAGTAAATACAATTCAATATTATGTAAATTAAAAGCAAACATTTAAGTCTGTAATTTTATAAGTCGGTTACGAATTTTGGGAAAATTAGTAGAAATATGGAAATAGCTAAAATTTCTAAGAATTTTAAATGAAACAACCTCCTATAATGACATTTGGTTTGGAAAAGATATTTTTAAGGAATTTCTATTTCTTCGCTTTGAGGTAATTTTAAATACAGGCTCATTATAGTATGTTCATATTTATGAAACTCATTGGATTTCAAATGTCAATTCCTTTGCGTATACGTCAAATAAAACCCAATGAATTTTTTATCCACGTTTTTTGAATATTTTTCTGGTCAACTTTTGTAGCACAGTGCCATTTATCGGCATTTTCCGAAAAGTTTGCACATTTTCAAGGCCAAAAACTGCCTGAAGGAGCGTTCCAATGCTTTAGAAAGTCCTTCTTTATCACTTGAAAGAAAATTCGGCGTTAATATCTCAAAAATTCGCGAAAATAAAATGATTGTTCTATCCTGATGACCAAAAATAAATGCCTTTTTTTATAGTACTACCGAAAAACCGATCAGAAAATCAGTTCGCGAAGAGGTAGAATAATAATTTTTTCTGTGTTTGATATGGAATATCATAGACTTTACCTCCGCATAAGATTAAAAACGTAGATTCATTCGGTTCGGGAAAACAAAGCTAACATTAACAAAAATTTAGGTGTTCTATTCTACTGCGGTGGAGGGTATTCCGATTGTACTCAAACTTTGGAAATATTAAAATCTAGCAGAACTAAACATTTTAAGGGGTTGCTGCAATAAAAAATCCGACATCGATTTTTAAAACCACCCAACTGAACACCAAATTTCAGTCATTTCGGATGGATAATGTGGCTAAAGCAGTGTCTCCCAAGATTTACCATCAATGTTTTAGTATATGTGTATGTAAAAAAACCAACAACCACATGATGTTTTTATTCCCGCACACTGTAAGTGCGAGAGAGAAGCAAATGTAAAAACAACTCAGTGGGCGCCCTCACTATACTTCATTGCAAAGAAGCCCATCCCTGGGATAAACCCTTGAAAATACTGAAAATGGGGGTACCGTTCTATGGGGTCTATATCAAAACGTGGATCAATACCAACAATTCTCAAAATACTGAAAATCGGGCTGTACCATTCTATCAAAACAGAAAAGTTGTTTGTCCACTGGGACCCTCAATGCAAAAATTCAGCACATTTGGCGAAGGATCTTAGGTAAAATCTTCAAAATACCGAACATCGGGAGGAACCGTCATATATCAAAACGTGGACCTATGGCCATAACTTTTATCGGGAAAGTTTTTTTGTACACTGGGAACCATGCGTCTAAAAATTCAGCCAATTTGGTCGATAAATTTAGCTAATATATCAAAAATATAGACAATTGGGAAGTATCGTTATATAGGGGATATACCAAAACGTTGACTATCGACTTGGAATTTTACCCTGATCGAGAATATATGTATATACTTTATAGGGTCTCCGATGAATATTGCGATGTGTTACAAACGGAATGGCAAATTAATTTATACCTTCCATATTATGGTGGAGTGTATAAAAACAACTAAAAAAGCAAAAACAACTCACCAAATTTGTCTTTTCAAACTCTCTCAGAGGAAACCAGTATTTATACCCTACACCATCTTGTGGTAAGGGGTATTATGTCTTTGTGTATTAGTTAGTAACATGCAAAAGAAAACGAGATAGACCCATAGTTCCTTTTAGGGATATACATAGAATCACTTTCTGAGTCGATTTACGCATGTCCGTCTGTCCATGTATTTTTGTAAACAAAGTACAGGACGCATTTATTGTCCGATTCGGATGAAACTTGGGGAAGATAGTTTTTTTGGCCAAAGGACGAACGCTATTTATTTTGGTTAAAATCGGTTCAGATTTGGATATAGCACCTATATATATCTTCGCCCGATTTAAGGCATTCGGTGCACGAAACACGCTATATATGTCCGATTTCAATGAAATTTGGAATATGCGACGGAATTTAGTCTAGAAATAAGTGTGCCAAATTATATAGAAATCGGTTCAAATTTGGCTATAGCTCATATATATATTCTCGGCCGATTTTAGCTATTTGATGCACGAAACGCGCTATATATGTACGATTTCAATAAAATTTTGAATGTTTGCCGCGATTTGGCCTAGAAATAAGTGTGCCAAATTATATCGAAATCGGTTCAGATTTGGATATAGCTCTCACATATATTTTAGGCAGATTTGAGGTATTTGATGCACGAAACACGCTATATTTGTCCGATTTCAATGAAATTTGGAATGTGTGACGGTGGTTAGTCTAGAAATAACTGTGGCAAATCATATAGAAATCGGTTTAGATTTGGATATAGCTCGCATATACATTTTCGACCGATTTGAGGTATTTGATGCACGAAACACGCTATATATGTCCAATTTTGATGAAATTTGGACTATGTGACGGAATTTGGTCTACAAATAAATGTGAAAAATTATATCAAAATCTGTTCTGATTTGGATTTAGCTCCCATATATATTTTACATATTCACCGTGGTGTAGGGTATTATATAGTCGGCCCCGCCCGACTTTGATCCTTTCCTTACTGGTTTTCGAATTATGAACAGCATTCATAATATGGACAGATCTTAGCATTGGAAACACTTTTTGAACACTATTCCTAATATGTATGAATAAATGTTTTCTGTGTAGGAGGGTCCTTTCGAGTTAATCCTTTTTTACTAATTTTATTTTAATGTGTAACATTTTTATGATTTCAATACTTTATTCCCATAATTGGCATTTCTCACTAATCACACTGCTGCTAAGGCCTATATGTATTTTAAGTAGTGTAGAACAGTGTTTTATCTCCCAATATAATAAAATTTGTATTTCTGTCAAAAAATTTTTCATTTCATTTAGTGGACCATTTTTCATCTGCGGAATGTACAAATTGGCATCTAAATTGGAAATTTATTAAAATGCACAAAAATTAAACCATACGTCGGGACATTTCATTTATTACCATTTCATACAAACTTCGAATCATTCAACATAAAATCATTCCTAGACGCAACATCATCTATCACAAATGTCAACATTTATAAATAATGGTCGTAAGTTTTATATTTCACATTTTAATTACAAGATATGAATCTAATTTGCATGACCTTTCACTTCTTTTCACTGTCCCATCTTGCATTTCGCCTACAAACCACTCTGGCTTTAAAAACATACATATTATTTTTCTTGTAAATTTTCCAAATCATCCATTTTTTATTTTAGGCATTCTTCTGATATAACAAAATCAAATGAAACTGTGGAGTCTGTAGTCGCCAATGCCAAGGATTCTAAAATTTCAGTTATCGATCAAAATTAAAACAACGCTTAAATTTATTTTACAAATTTAAAGAATTTATTTTGTTTGGGTTTTACTTCTTTACATTCCATGTTATGTATGTACGTATGTTTTTAGTTTTAAGTAAAAGTGTATCTTAATTATTGTAATTATTATTATATGTCCTTCCACATTTTCTTAGTTAGTTGCATTGTAAATTATTTTTATTTACATAATGGTAAATATTAATTTGAAAAATATAATTTTAAAAACCACATGTAGTTAAATGATTCCATGTTTTTGTTGTGCACTTTTGTATTATATAGCTTTGTGTGTAATTTTAAATGGACCGATAAAGGTCCATCCATGTTGAAGTTATACAAAGAACACTTGTAGGTCACAATTTGTTTTCGCTTTTAATGTTCTGTAATTTCTAATCGTAAAATTTTATTTTACCCTTTAGCTCCAGTTATCCCGCATATCCCGAAATTAATGATTCTTACAAATTTAATTTAGTTCCAATTCCCCGAATTTACGACTCTAAAATTTGCCTTAAACTTCAAAATGATCCAGAAGATAATGCTAGAGAAAAATCACAAAATACAATTTATTATCATCAAATAAAGAACTAAGCCAACTAATTTTGTTTTTGTGTTTATTTGTTTGTGTATGTATGACATTGATAATTTTTAAACCCAGGTAAAGTTAAATTTTGATCATATTAACATAAGAAGAATTAACATTAAACGTAACAAATTACTATGATGTAAGCGGCAGAAGAGATTGCTTCATTCGGAAGTGTGTCGTGTGAACACGGCAACATTACTTAGAGCTCATCGTTGTTCTTTCTATCATCTGACCAAACACAATACAAAATTACTGCAATCTCTGTTCGAAAATTTGACAAAACCCACTCGACATACATAATATTGGAAAATACCGACCGGGTTGGACTAAAACATACATATACGAGGGGCACTAGAAAACCTTCTGGCCTGGGCAACACGCAGTGTCGCCAGACGTCATTTGATTTTGTGTGTGGAAAGTTTGACAGTACTCATGACAGTTTGACATGCGACCATATGTTGGGTTGTTTTCAGTGGCTTGAATGAGACACCTCCAAAACATGGTTTTGAACGCTTTTACAGCATCTTCTGGCGACGAAAATCGTTGACCATGCCGTTTTTCTTGATGTGCTGCATTCAAATGAAGTCCACGGATCCCCAGTCAGGGCTGTACGGCGCATGACCCATCAATTCTACGTTTTGTCCGGTCAAACAGGCTCTGGTTTGAATCGATGTGTGAGAGCTCGCATTGTTATGATGCAGAACGATTCGTCTTCTCTTGTTGGTTTTTCGAATTCCTCAGGAGGCTTTAGGCAAACCAATTGTAGTGTATCATTCAGAATTAACAGTTCTACATTTTCCAAGCCGTATAATCGCCACACTGTCAGTTTTGCCGCAGAAACAGGCTAGCATTTGCTTCGAAGGTTTTTTTTCCATGAACAGCTTTCGTTGGATTGCTGATGTATGTATATAGAATGAATTTGACAATTCGCAATGAGGGAGTTTCTGAGAACACGTATTTGACAATTAATTTTGGCTTTTGCTAATCAAGAAAGTAAGTCAAACCTAAAAATTGACCTGTATCGACATTCTTTTTAAGGAGACTGAGAACCCCAAAAAGAATATTGAATGCAGAGTTTTTAAAATGATATTCTTATAATCTAACATGAACTTGTATGAGGGATGCGTTTCATTGCAAAGAAGAAGTATTAATTTAATTATGTGGGCTCCCACTGAGTATTTTGTTTTTTTTCTCCCATACATACAAACATCCCAGTGTGAAAATTGGGAACATATTACATTGAAAATATATTTATTAATGTATTAAAAGCAATGCGTTACAAAACGAATCCTTAAGAATCGAGAAAATGCAAAAAAGTAAAATTATTAAATACATTTTAGAACATACATTACGACGGCTGCACGGTAACTATCTTGCCTAACAATAAAAACGTGAATATCAAAAATATTATTATTGCGCTCAAACCAATTGTTCAAGCAATTTTTCCACTCCCATTGAGACACCTCCAAAACATGGTTTTTGAACGCTTCAACAGCATCTTTTGGCGACGAAAATTGTTGACCACGCTTTTTTTCTTAATATGCAGGAATCAAATGAAGTTGCGGCCATGTGTTCATGCAATATCAAATGTTAGTTGGTGGAAGATATGCCCAAGAATGCCTCAGCCCTGATATATAACATGGCGATCTTGCATTATCCGTTTATTTAGTCCGCACTATAGGGACTTGGGGGGAACAAGTGCATCAAGGCTCTCCTAGTGGAGCCAGCACGTCAATATAAAAATAAATAGAAATAAATAAAACACGATACTTTTTTGAGTAAAAAGTTTGGCGATAAAGCGCGGGTTTGCTTGCGATTCAAGCGGTCGATCGATCTCTTCTTTTTCTTATTATTGTCTTGTTTATTATGTTGACATCTGCATGGATGCTTAAAGGTGGCGGTTGTCAAATCAATATTCGTTGAAATCTCTCATTAGAGTTGTACAATCTAGTTCATTTGAAAGATCTAGTTCAATAGTTCAGCTCTTTTAACTGAACTAGTTCAGCAATCTAGTCCATAGTTCACTATCCAGTTCAATCATTCGGATCAGAATCGTTCACCGGCACTTAATCGTTCGTTGGATGAAAAGGCATGCATACATACACCAAATATAAACACACACAAGATTTTTTGCCAGCCACATAAATGAAGGACGTTCTTTCTTAAATATATACCAACTTAATCTTTCTTTATGAATGGAATAAAGCTATGCAAACGTAATATTTTTGTTCTGGATTAGTTAAATTATATATTTTTCTATTGTTTGTAGAAATTGTCATTGAAGAAAAAGCTTGGTGTGTGTGTTTTTCTTTTATTTTTTCCTTTTTTTCTATCCAAAACAAGGCACATTCAATAGGTAATGGATTCTCTATGTTTTTGTAGAAATCTTAATTTTCGAACATCTATTCCATGTACCTTGATCCAAAACGTAAACAAACTCATCACATAACGAAGGCATCACTTAACACAGACGACGGCGTCACTTTTTGCATTTGTGAACAACATGTTGAACTAGATTGTGAATCGTTCGTTCGTTGATCGTACGGTCACCGACTCTGTGAACTATAATGAACTATATCGACTGATCTAGTTCATACACTCTTTTCAATGAATCGTTCAATTGAACTAGTTCGTTCATGAACTATACAACTCTATCTCTCATCCTATTACAGGGGTGTACTAAATGGGCATGAGGAGATTTCAACGAATACACCTATGCAATTCATAGGTCCAATTTAAAGTCGTAGAATCAATTCTAACTTAAACACCGTTCACGCACGGCTTAATTTTTTTCCGGCACAAGGACCGTTTTTGGACCACCCTCACGACCTTCGTTTTTTTGCGAGTGTCGTCCATGATTGAATTCCTTGAACCAGTTTTTCATATTTCATAGTGCTATGAGATGGTCCTTTATCGATATACAAAGATTTGATCGATGCACTCTTGCCGTGATTATCCACGTCGAAATTGTGAAAAATGATCGGAAGAAAATGTTCAGAAGTAAAATCCATTTTTTTGCAAAGTGATTTTTTCAAGTCACTGTAAACAACACAACACATGGTCGTATGACAAACTGTCCTGAGTACGTTTAGGGACAAAAACTGTCAAACTTTTTACAAAAAATCAAATGGCGCCTCGCAACACGCGGTGTTGCCTAATGGGTACTTTACACGATATGTTTTTTACATATGGGTTGTCACTTTTTATATATAAATGTATATGCAAAGTGACAGCACATATGTAAAATAACATATTGTGTAAAGTACCCATAAGCCAGTTAGTTTTCGTGCAGGCCTCGTATATAACACTATGCAACACTGAAAATGCAAACAACTTCTATGGGGGCTATACTTCTAGTATGGATTTTTTGAAAGTACATACTTAGAGTACTAAAACCCTAGTTGGGTTTGTTGGATCCAGTTCCTATTTTATGGCCACATCTTAACAGGGCTAAAACTACACTTTTTTGCATTTATCAGGCCTTTATCTCAGAAACGAATAGGCATTTGGCCTTGCTGTCTTTAACAATATTGTAGCCCCAAACTAGTAGAAATTATCTGTTGAAAAAACCATATAAGAAAAACTTCATCTAGGGCATCAAAATCGATAAAATATAGAAAATTTTACATAATTTCTGAAATTCTGGTCGATATTAGCTAAACTATTAGGAGTTGAACTAAGTATCCTTTTGCAAAAATCATCCAAATAATGTTCTCAGCAATTCTTCAGAACATTCTGAAACTCTAAAATGCTTATTTCACGTTGTTTCTGCAGTATTTGGTATCATATCTTTTACAACACCTATTTCAAACACAGTTCACACCAGCAGATTATTCTCCCATCTCGGAATTCACTACATTATTGACATATTTAGTAAATCGTCGTTGAAAAATATAGTGAAAACAACGTGATGGAGGCATTTTACAACAATGACATGTTCTGAAGAGGTGTGTATTACATTCCAGCGAATATTTTTCAAAAAGAAACATTAAGAAAAAATTAACAGTTTTGGAGATATGGTGCGTAATGTATACAAATTTTGGAATTTTTAGATATTTTTTGAAATTTGAGGCAATAAATGTAGTTTTCATTATTTCATTATTATTTCTCCAAACATTTTATTCTTGTCCTTATCTACAAATTTGCTTCAGAGGTCAGAAGAAGATTCGCATTGGTTTCAGAGATATAGCGCCAAATTTCTTTAAAAACTCAATATTTAACCATGTTTAGATGGGGTCATAAAATCCGAGCTGGATCTGACACAACAAGCCCAACTAGGGTTTTTTGTCGTTTGGGTCTGTACTTTCAAAAAATCGTCAGTTCGAATTGTTTGCACAAGATTGCTTAAAAAATCAAGCAAGAAATTTCACATTCACCAAAAAGCATAGCGTATCTGCCCAGCGAACCAAATGTCGGATGTCCGACATATCGGAACAATTTCGGAAGCAAAATCGTTCCGATTTCGTATCGATTTCTATACGATTTTTCGTAGAGGAATTTGTTCAGATTTCGTTCCGATTTCGAAGAAAATGTCGGAAGTAAATTTCCCTTCCAATATTCGGATCGATATGTCGGAAACAAATTTCTCTTCCACAACAGCCACCTTTTGTATATATCTAACAAGCAACATTTTAGTTTGTTGTCGAAAAACAAAATGGTTGGTTATAAAATTCGCATATACATTTTTTAAATATTTTAAATATAAATGCAACATATAATAATTCAATCTAGTGCTGATAGACTCAACATATTCGTACACAAAGTTTGCATTGTTCTACTATAACTACAAAATGATAACAACAGTGAAAATCATTAGATATCTTTGAAATTATAATCTTCCAATAAAAAACATAACAAAGAAAATTTATCAATAAAAATGAGGCATTAGAGAAAATTTTTTTCCTTCGATAATCATACGAAATTATTCCAAAATCGTTTAGAAATCTTTACGAAAGTTCGGAAGGTACCTCAGATTTTCATACGACATCATACCGAAATCGTTCAGAAATCTGTACGAAAATTCGGAGGAAAAAATTCGAATTTCGAATATCCCAAGGATTTTCTTCCGATTTCGTTGCGAATTCTGATCGAAATTGATCCGATTTCGCTCCGACATTTCGTTCCGAAATTATGTCAACCACTTCATACAACTTTCGTTAAGATATCGTTACGATTTCTGGGAGCAGCTGAGTTACACTTATTTTTTGTGTTCTGAAGTTTTAAAGTGGTTTTCGAGTATCTAACTTGAAAAATACGTTTATTTGACACGATTCCTTCGCGTTTTCGTCGTTGAAGAAAAAGTTTTAAGTGGAATTCGGTACAATATCAAGGGAATACACATCAGTGGTGCGATTCTCTAACTCATTTTTAGTGTTACCGACAAATATAGGTAAAATTAAAAATTCTTATAATTGCGGTAATTAACCATATTCATCGGTTAATTTAGTAACCAATAAAATGTAGTCGTAATGTTCTACCGAAAGCAAGAGCGCTGTCAACTTTTTTGAACTTTTCATTCAAAATTTTGTGTTTTAATTGTACCGATTTTTGTCGGTACCCAAAAAATTTATATAAAAAAATTTATATATAATTTTACTACAGGGAATACTTTCCGCAATGCAATATATTCCTAAATGTGTACTATATTTTTGAAATTATATTTAATTTACATATTTTTCTTTATAGGAATAATGTGCCTTATGAACCTCTTGGTGGAGAAAATAATCAAAATGTGGATATTATCATTACACCTCCTAATAATGAAAATGGAATTAATGTTGGAGCCTAAACGTTATAAAATGCATTAAATTATTTATCTTTATCATATTTTCATGTTAACTGAAATCCGTTTCAGTTAAAAAATCTTGTAATTTGGGTTAATTTTTTAATACTGTTCTTATATTTAGTATTTATCATTAAAGCTTATAATTAATTTTCTTATAGCATTGCTTCTTATATTTAAGGAACAATATTCCATGGTTTGTATGTACCGGCCACAGGTTCATCGATCTGAAATTAAAAAATAAATAATAACATGTTGTTTAATTATACTTCTGTATAAGAACGTAAATTTCAATGTGGATGGGCATGGTAGAACAAATACAAGGTAAAGTTAATACTACAACAAATACAACTCGAACAACAACCACAAAGGAATTTGTTTTTGTTTGTAACGTTACTGCCAGTTGTATTTGTAAACAAAACAAGGAAATGTCTATAAATTATTGGAATTTAAAAAACTAATAATTTTTCACATTTGGTTGAATATTTTGGAAAACATGAATGAAAATTCGTTACATTTTCAATTTTTATGGAATGATGTGATTCCACTAAATGCATAAATTCTCGCAGAAAGTAGAATTCTTACAGAAAAGTTTGGGGAAATTCATAGAAAAAGGAGAAGCTGTTTCAATGTTTGTTTTAGAAATCAAAGAAGCACATGTTTGTTAGGGCTTTATTATTTAAATTTTAACAAAATACCTCACATATTAACAAACGTTGTATCGCCTCTACAAGCGGTGATTTACTGAGCGACTTATCGTTCGAACTTGGAGGAGGTTACATATCATTGATATGAAGAAGTCTTTCTGGGAAATGTTTTTTTTCCGAATGATATATTTTTTTCTCAAAAAATATATGTCTCTAATGTACATCGAAATTGAAATGAATGTATAAAATGTCATATGAAATTTGACACTAACACTACAACCCAGTTCAGTCAGCTGGGTACTGCTGCTACCTTTTCTTGTTCTACCATGGTGGATGGGTTTGAATGGATGGAAAATGAATTTATTTAGATTTTTAAACATTTTATAAAATGTGTTCATGAGCATATGGATCAAATAAAATTTAATATAACACAAACTCAAAGCAGCATTTTAGGCGCATTGAAATTGTAAATCCATCAAACAATTTTATACGACAACAAAAAATATTTAAAATATTTAGAAACAAGTAAGAAAGTATCATACAATTGTGCTGACGGATATATACCCTCAGCTTCCTACCAAAAATAGAAGAAAAGGCAATAATTATGCCGTGTATAAAATACATATGTATATTGATTTTGTATCACGAGTTTGCTTCAAAATACGTGGAACCTGTAGTTTAGAACTCGAAATATTATATTATGTTAAACTGAGTTTGGAAAACAAATTGAAAAAGTTTGAGAGATATCTTGCATCCTAGCCATTTATCTCAGGGTGTATGGACTTACCCCGACAACTTACCTAAAAAAATTCAAAACGATTCGACAGGAGCTCCTAAATTCACTTTTTTCACAATTTTGTGTGGGAGTTATACGAAGCAGTGGACCGATATAGTCTATATTCCAACCTGATACATGACTAGATGTAATAATACCATGTGCAAAGTTTGGACCAATCGAAAACTCCCTGCGAGAGCTATCTTGCTGATTTGCCTTTTTAGTTGGTGCAGTCAGGGTTTCTTGGAGCATTTAGGTCATTATCTGAGGTAGTATGAAAATTGTTCAAAGCGATCCGAGAGGAGCTCTTAAACTTCACTTTTTTCGAATTTTGTGTGGGAGTTGCACAAAGGTG
The DNA here is from genome assembly GCF_047663935.1 of Musca autumnalis. Lineage (NCBI taxonomy): Eukaryota > Metazoa > Arthropoda > Insecta > Diptera > Muscidae > Musca > Musca autumnalis. The sequence goes on from NW_027411644.1 coordinate 162,194,677, forward strand.
TGGACTCATATAGTCTATATTTGTACTTGATCTACATCTGGAAGGAATAATTCGATGTGCAAAGTTTAGACCAAATCGATTGCTCCCTTCAAGAGTTATCGTTCACACCATTTTTTGACAGATCAGGATTGTATATGGAGTAAATCGGTATACTCCTTCATGTACCTTCCACAAAAAAATTGGAAAAAGAACAGTTTAACAACTCGCTCGGCTCTCTTAAGACGACGCAATTTTTTCTGTGGCAAGTTAATACTTCCTGGGATAATGGCCCAAAAGCTCTAAAAAAGCCTATCGGCGCCAACTAAACTGAGTAGTATTATTGGGATTATGTCCGAATATTGGCTACATTGGACCACTCTTTCGGGTGTCTCCCACATAAAGTTGGAAAAGAGGACTTAAGGACTCGTTTGGGATCGTTTTTAAATTTTTGGTAACATGTTGTGTATGCATGCGGCCCTAGTTACAACAGTACACTTTTTTTCGGGGCAAGTCCATACTTCCTGAGAAATTTACCCAAAAACCCCTTTAGGCGTCAGAAATATTGTGTTTACTTCTTTTCTTTAGGACAGAGACTGAGGGTATAACTCTGCCGGCACAGCTGACTGATACTTTCCTACTTTTTTCTGCTTTATCTACTGGAATTAGTAGAGTAGGTTTGGCAGGGCAGTTGAAAATTGCATTGCGTCATGCGGACCTGTGCCATATGTTTTGCAGGGTGTCATCGATCTTTGCCCTATAGCAATTCAGACGGCTGCACCAGCCCGAGCGTAGTTGAGCCAAAACTATTCTGGTTTGTATAGGGTATAACTCTGCCGGCACATCTGACTGATACTTTCCTACTTTTTTCTGCTTTATCTACTGGAATTAGTAGAGTAGGTTTGGCAGGGCAGTTGAAAATTGCATTGCGTCATGCGGGCCTGTGCCATATGTTTTGCAGGGTGTCATCGATCTTTGCCCTATAGCAATTCAGACGGCTGCACCAGCCCGAGCGTAGTTGAGCCAAAACTACTCTGGTTTGTCATGGCAACTGACGCTCTTCAGTTGCGATAGGGGATGTTCTCCGAGGATTGCCCCCACACAGTAGTTGTTTATGGCTTCTCAACTGCGATAGGTGGGGGATGTTCTCCAAGGACTGCAATCACACAGTAGTTGTTTATGGCATCTGCATCTATTAAAGTCCGCTTGATATACATGATGATCTATCTTGTAACGCTGGACCTCTCTTTATAGATCATGAAAATCCCTCCTCCGGTAGGTGCGTCCTATCCACCATTTGGTGATTCCGATGGGTCTCACGGTAACACCCGAGCAAGTAGTAGGACAGCATTCTATTGTGTTCCTGTACTGGAAAAATCTTTGTCTCTTCATGTAGATGTTCTACTGAAGACATGAGGTGTCACCCGGTGGTTCTGACAGTTTTGAATAATTTTCCTGGCACCGCATTGCTTACCAAAGACCGACCTATCGTGTTATATGTGGTCAACAAGGTTCCTTTATTTATACCCCAGGACTTTGTTGCTACATCTCAGCTTCTCACAGAAGCGAGTGGCCGTAGATTTAGTGGCGCATATTCCTCGATCAGTCAAATACGAGTTCAGCTTTTCACAAATGACATCAGGGAAGGTACCTGACTCTAAGATTGTACAATAATGCCGTCTGGAAGGGGTGGAATACAGAAGAGGTACATGTTAATCAGTTCCAGAGATATCACCCCTTCTTCGGGAACTCCTTGTTTCACTTTACGTGGCTTAAACGTCTTGTTCCCGTATTCGACGTACGACTGGAGTCCACACATATAATTGATTTCAAACTTGATCAATATCTTCAAACAGCGGGCAGTTTTTGACAGTATCAAAATCTTTTGATAAGTTGAGCACCACGGCTTGCTCTGGTTGAACCTCGAGTAATTTGTTTGTAGATGGCGTGCAGCGCTGTTTTCGTGAAGTCCTGTCCAACGGAACCCACGCTGATGATCGGTAACTGTATATATAAAGTATTATCTTCCTTCTTCCCTGGACATAACCGTTGCCCACGACTTTAGTGTTGCAACTCTTCAGATGATTTATCCACTTGTTCCGCTTATGTTCACCGACCAAGCTAATTACTAACAAAGTCAGCTCGTTGACTCTGGGTTGGTACCCCGAAGCTCATCACGCTCATTTTCTAATCCCGTAGCCTCTGCCGAGAAGTTTGTTTTAACTTCGGTCATTCGACCAGCAGGTGTATGGCGAGCGGCTGCAGCAGTGATGTTGTCTCAGAACGTCCTCTCTGCTATCCGAACATTAGAATGGTTCAGAGGTGATTAAATCGGACGGTCTTCTGATGGACACCTTTATGGTGAGACAATTATGGTCAGACCAGGTGACACGATGGTTATACCTGGCGAACTGTGACACTCTGCGCTAATTTTGGTGAGGGCATTCTCATTGACCATGAAAAAGGTAGAGCTATCGATCTACTCAGTCAACGCTATATACCTCTGGTTATTTCCAGAGAACCGAATACCACAACTCATGATGAGCATTAAAGTCCCCCAATACCAGTCGGCTATGACCCTTTAAAAGCCGTCAAATGTTGGGCCTTTAACCTGGAGTGCAGATATTTATCGGCGGCATGTATACGTTTAGCAACTCTACCTCGGCATTTTCACACCTGACTGCAATCCCATACATTCTATGTATGTACTGGTCATTAGAGCCAGGTCGCTCACCTCCACTTCTGGTGCGATTCTTCCTCAGTACATTGTAACAATCACAACGTTGTAAGCTGCAGTTGTTGTTGAGCTTTTGGTTTACTGCCTCGTTACGACCATAATATTCTTCCGACTCATAAAATCCACTGTTCCCTCGATCTTATCTCGGAGACCCGCATTTTCATTGGGTTGAGTGTCACAGTTCGCCGGACATAACCATCGTGTCACCTGTTTGACAAATGACGTTACCTGGCAACCCGCCATTTCTCTTGGTTAAGACCATCTCCGCCCGATTTCATCAGCTCTCAACGCCGCACTTTCGTCAATCTGATTGGCCGAGTTTCAAAGAGTTTACTAATAACCGCTTCAGAGATCTGCCCAATCCTTCTGATGTTCGGTTAGCGGAAATGACGTTCCGAGACATCACCACGGCTGCAAACGCTTGCCATATACCTGCTGGTCGAATACCCGAAGTGAGGCCAAACTTCCCAGCAGAAGCGACAGGTTAAATCGTTTGAAGTGTTGCAACATTGGAGACGGTATAAGTGAATTGTGTGGAGGGAAGGACCTCAGTCACGTATGGCGACATTACGTTGACTGACCCGAAGAGGTGCGCGTTCTAGAGGAATTTTCGAAGATATTCACGTTCTAGAGGAAGAGGTCCAGTGATACAGGAGAGAAACGCTAGATTCATGCACCATTTCAGCTGCCCTGCCTAACCTACTCATCTAACTGCAGTGGATCTGTGGTTACATCTCATCGAAGCAGCCACTTTCCTGGAACTTGAGATAGACTCAGAGCAAGATTGAGCAGAAGAACGAACACACAAACATACAATGAGAAACACTGTTACAACAACAACTCATTAGGACCTTTGTTCACGCAGCATGTAGCAACTTACATGGACAAGTCCCGAGCAACCCCAATCTCGGTATCAATTACATCTCCCCGAAGTTTGAGTGCGGTGGATGCGGATGTGATAAACTGTGCACATCCTATGTTTTTTCCGTCCCTTCACGGACCAAAAGAATCCGGAGCAGGCATTCTGGGATATGCCGCTCCCAACACAGAAAAACGATACAAATACAAACATGTGGTCCCTGAGGTGGCAGCTGCTGGCCCTCAAAAAATTGGAACAACTTTCAGTCATTTGTAATAAAGTTAATCAGATATTAAATCATATCAATAGTTGACCTTTGCAAATGAACAGACAGAAGCAATAGAGCTACACATTCTTTTGTCTGAACGCGGAATAACCCTGACATGTGTTCTTAAAATTAGAAGAATATCTTAACTTACCAGTTGTGTGAATTCATCCCGACAGGCCATACGAATTCGTGCCGCCGTTGCAGGTGACTGTAGCTGGAAATCTCCACTAAAACCATTTGCCTCTCTGGCTGCAGCTATGGCTTCCTTAATGGCAAAGAATGCTGAGCTACCAATGAAAAGTGGTGGTTCTCCAACAGCCTAAATAAAAGTACAAACAAATCTTTAATAAAAACATCAACATTTTATAACTCCATTCTCCACCATACCTTCGATGAGTAAACAGCTCTTGGATTTGGAGCACCCGTTAATAGGGTGACATTAAATTCCCCAGGTATATCAGCAAAGCCGGGAATTTTGTACATACCCGGACCACGGGAATACAAAGTACCCGTGGGTGAATAGATCAATTCTTCGATGGTAAAGAGACCATAACCCTGCATAAAAGCTCCTTCAATTTGTCCAATATCAATGGCTGGATTTAGGCTAGAACCAATATCCATAACTATATCCGTGCTCAGCACCTGATGATCACCTGTGAGGCAGTCGATTTCCACCACAGATATGCCCACACCATGGGTAAAATAGCTATACAGTCTAGAGTTTGGATTTCTTGTAGGGTGATAGCATACCGTGTCCAGGTGGTAGAAACCTGTTGCGGATAGACTAATACCTTCCAAATAGGCTTTTTGTATCCACTCCTGCCAAGATGATTTGGGGTGGGCCTGTTTTATGGAAGCCAAACGTTCATTGAGTTTCCGGCAAGCATCTAGAATTGCCATGCCATTGAGATCTGATGCCAAACTGGCCGCTGTGGGCGAGGTGTTTGGTACCTTATCTGTGGCCGTTTCAGAAACGTGTATCAATTCGTGGGGAATTTGTAATGCCCGAGAACAACATTGTATCATTTTGGTGTGTAAACCTTGACCTATTTCCACACCTCCATGTGAGAGTAATACCGAACCATCGGTGTAGATATTTACCAAAGCTCCACCTTGATTTAAATGTTTGACCCCAAAAGCTATGCCATATTTGGTGGGTACAATGGATATGCCTCGTTTACGCCAACGATTGTTGCGATTGAATTCCTCAATTTGTTGTTTCTTTTGATGATACTTCGCTTGCTGCAGGCAATCCTGGAAGCAGCGTACAACCGGAAAATCTTCCAGGGTTTGATTGTAGTGGGTCTTGTCGCCTGGCTTGTAGAAGTTCAAGCGCATTACTTCCACAATGTCCTTGTTGAGAATACGAGCCACATCCCGTATCATGTGCTCAGATGCAAACATACCTTGCGGGGAACCAAAACCCCGAAATGCCACATTTGTGGGTAAATTGGTCCTGCAAACCCAACCGGTGGCCCTGATGTTGGGTATTTTGTAACAATTTTCAATGTGATAAATTGCCCTTTCCATAACGGAAAAGGAAAAATCCATGGACCAGCCAGCATTGCTATAGCAATCGATGGAACAGGCGGTAAGGCGCCCCTCTGAAGTAAATGCAATTTTGTATTTGAAAAGGAATGGATGGCGGGTCCCAGTTAACATCATGTCTTCATCGCGATCCAACATACAACGAACAGGTCTTCTCAAGCGATGGCAGGCCAGGGCCACAGGTAGTGCCACGACATAAGGTCGAGTTTCTTTACCACCAAATCCACCACCCAAACGTTTGGCCCGGCACACAACTTTATTTTCGGGCATTGAAAGAAAATGGGCCACTAACTTTTGTATCTCTGTGGGATGTTGGGTGGCAGACAGAAGCTCAATTTCATCGGAATCTCTTGGCATGGCATAGGAGGCTTGAGTCTCGAGGTAGAAATGCTCTTGCCCTCCCATGCGACAAGATCCTTCGTGAATGTGTTCAGCTTCAGCAAAGGCTTTCTCTACATCGCCCACTCCAGCATGCCAGGGATAACCGGGGAAATAGGATTGGTGGTCAATGGCCTGTTCTATGGTTATTATTGCAGGTGTCAAATCTTCATAGTCCACTCTAACTGCATTAGCTGCCCTCCTAGCCAAAGACTGAGTTTCCGCAACCACAGCTCCAATAACTTGGCCTTGACAGTGGACCACACCATCAGCAAACACCTGTTCATCACACAGCAGAGGACCGGCCTGGTTTTCTTTGGTGGAAATATCATTGCTACAGTAAAACGCATGGACACCTGGCATTGCCAAGGCCTCGGTGGCATCTATATTTAGAATCTTGGCATAAGACCTTTTACTCAAAACTAAAGCTAAGTGCAACTCATTTTCCAAGCGAGGTGTATCATCACAGTATACCGCTTCTCCGGTAACCTGCTTCAACGCCGAAGCATGTACAATGGGTCTACCAATAGGATCACATTGGGATTGGGTAGATGTGACTCTTTCGAACAACTGAGAACTCTTCGGCAAAGGGGTGTGAAATACTTCAGCCCCACTTAACTCATCATGGCTTAAGAAATCATCCGGCAGAATGCCATCTTCCATTAATTGTTGAGATATTTTCAAATAGGCCTTAAAGAATAGACTAACCACCAATGAACGGCGATAGGCTATCATTCCACCTGGAGCAGAGGGTTCCAATGGCAATTCAGCACACAAATTCTCTATGACCCTTTCCATTAGTTGACGATTCCATTGTTGCTGCGCCATCATTTCACATGTTCTCACGGGAATTGTGGTTGTTGCAGCCATGCCACCAAAGGCCATAACAACCTTCTGCACACGATCTTCATTGGGTAGAAAGCTAACATTAAATGCAGCGTTAACAATGGCAATATCATCCTCCCGTCTTCTCGATTGTTTAAAAGCCACCACATATTGATTGGGCAGGGTTTTCGGCAAATAAACTCCCAGCAATACCTCCTCCGGTTCCAAGATATTTTTACGATATCCAGTAAAAAACTTCGAGTTCATATCAACAGCACGATATTCAATGTTCCCATCTCTAAATTTGGCTACCCTTAACTTTACACCTCCGGCCATGAGGATGGGATTCAAATCCGATATTGGACTTGCTGTCATTATATTGCCACCCAAACAGGCGACACTGCGTATCTGATTACCCGCAAAATAGTGTAGCATGCCCACAATGCATTGCATAAAACGGCCTTCATGTTTTGGCAAATTTTCCAATTTTCCTCGTATATAAGTTTCGATCTCCAAGAGGCTAGCAGAAGCTCCAAAATATATACTATCCTTATACTCCAACATCTCATTCATTGGACCAACTTTATTGGGATGTATTAAGACCGGATATAGCATTTGTTTGAACTTAACCTCAATGCCAATTTCAGTGTTGCCAACCACAATTTTGGCTTTGGGGTACACAGATTTTAATTTCAATAAATCTTCCAAACTCGTTGGTCTGTACCACGTTACTCGTTCTCCTATGAACATTAACGGCTCCGTATCCCACTGGCTGTTCAACTGCAGCTCAGGCGGAAAAATGGGTTCTTGACTTGGATCCGAGGGCACAAATTCACTTTTGTCAAATAGTTTATCATCTACCAGTCCGAAGCCATTCTCCAGGCCATCATTACACGTTCCATTACCATTTACTCGGCAGCATTTATCGCCCATGCCACAGGCAAATTCCTTGGTAAATGTTTTATAACCCTCCAAAATGGGTCGATATCCAGTGCAACGACACAAATTTCCCTGAAATGCCAAATCCAAATCTTTCATCGAAGGCTGTGGGGAATTTCTCAGCAACGTGTACATGGACATAACAATTCCGGGTGTACAAAATCCACACTGACTACCATGGGCTTTGGCCAAGCGTTCTTGTACTGGGTGCAGGCGGGTGCGTGTACTTCCAATACCTTCAACTGTGGTCACAGCATGACCGTGTATAGCACAGACAGGTGTTAGACAAGCATTTACTGCCACATGTTTGATTTTATTTTGGCATCGGTCAAAACGACTTATCATCACCGTACAGGCTCCACAGCCACCTTCTCCACAACCCAATTTTGTTCCACATAATTTGAGTTTTTCACGTAAAAATGTTAACAGTGTACACTCGGGATCAGGTTTAGGATCTATAATCTAGAAATAGAAGTGTTTAAATTTTAAAAACAGCATTAGTCGTTTGTCGGTCGGCAGAACCAGACGACAACTCTACTCTTAAAAGTACAAAACGCTCATTTACTCAAAGAGTGGCATAACACAAAATATTTGTTTTCTGAGTTCGCATTTTCTATTTTTTCTACGACCTTCACTTTATCTTTTGTCAAATTTTCAAGTTGATATCTCTAAAACGCAACGAGTTACAGCTCATTTAATACGAGTGTGCCATAAATCAACAAAAAAGTTTTTGGAGTTTATGGAGCATTAAAACACTTCCAATCATGCTTGATCTTGCTTAGAAATTTAACACTGATATCTAGCTAGCACTTTGCAAAACATGGTTTAAGTATTTATTTTATTTTTTCTGTTATAGCCTTTTAAAGTTGGGAAGTCAAATTTCCACCTCCAACTTAAAACGCGTTTTTCTCGAATCTTGATTTTTTGAGATGTGCCACTCTTTGAGTAAATGAGCGATAACAACTTTCGAACTTCGAAATTTGGTGTGGGAGGTACCCGAATGAGTGAACTGATATAGTCCATATTCGAACCTGATATATGTCTTGTAAAAACATTACCATGTGTAAAGTATGGACAATGTCGGTTTCTGCCTTCGAGAGTTATCGTATACACCATTTTAGCGAAAACAAGTGAGCAAAGGCTATAGTCGGAACGGGGCCGACCATGTGATACCCTACACCACTACCCCTTTGCATAAGCTTTTCACTGCTAAACATTTCTTTTAGGGAATATAATCCGACTACCACCAAAAATAATATGCCTCTTTCTCTCTGGGACCCCTATAAGCAACTAAAATTTCGTGACCATCCGATCAAAATTACGACCTGTAGCTTGATTGCAAAAAATTGAAGAATTAGATGCATTATCGACTATTGTTGTATCTCCCTTGTTTGACCACCTTCGCCAACCTACTTTACACCAATGTAAACGAAACATTTTCTTCTTCCATTTACAGGCTTTGCCGTTGGAATACCACTACTAGAAGCCGATATATTCACAAAGAATAAAACTTTGAATTTGTCTCCAAATGAGTTTTTCCCCATTCCGGCCCCTAAATATTATCCGACTATCGCCAAAATCAATAGGCTTCTTCCTCCGTGGGGCCCCAATCTACCCCCAAAATTTCGTCACTATCCGATCAAAATTTCAACTTGTAGCGTGATTACAAAAAATGGAAAAATTGGGTTTATTACTGAATTTTGAAATATCTCGTTTTGCTCACTTACGCCAACATATTTTGCATCAATATAAACGAGATCTTTTCTTCTTCCATTCACGGGTATTCCTGTTGGAATACTCCAACCAGAAGCGGAGATATTCGCATAAGAAAAAAACGTTGACTTTCCTCCACATAAACTTTTCACTTATTCCGACTCCCGAATATTATCCGACCATCACCAAACTAAATAGACTTCTTCCTCTGTGGGATCCACTCCCAAAAAACTCGTGACGATCCGATCAAAATTGCGACCTGTAGCGTGACTACAAGCAAATCAGAAAATGGGATGCATTACCGACTATTGCGATATCTCTGTTGTTTGAGCAGCTATGACAACCTACTTTACATTGTTGTAAAGGTGATATTTTCTACTTTCCTTGCCAGGTTTTGCTTTTGATATACCTCTTAAAAAACAGAGATATTGGATTTGAAATAAAACGTAGACCTCTAAATACGTTTTTACCCATTCCGACCCCTGAATATTATCCGACCATCATTAAATTCAGTAGGCTTCTTCCTCTGTGGAACTCCCATTAACCCCCAAAATTTCGTGACGATCCGATCAAAATTGCGACCTGTAGCGTGATTACAAAAAAATCGGTAAATGGGATGCATTATCGACTATTGCCATATCTCTGCTATTTGACTACCTACGACAACCTACTTTACATCGTTGTAAAGGTGATATTTTCTACTTTCCTTGCTAGGTTTTGCTTTAGATATACCTCTAAAAGAAACAGAGATATTGGCTTCGAAATAAAACGTTGACCTTTCCCCAAATAAGTGTTTTCCCATTTCAACCCCAGAATATTATCCAACCATCATCAAAATCAATAGGCTTCTTTCTCTTTGGGACCTCCATTAGCCCCCAAAATTTCGTGACGATCCGATCAAAGTTGCGACCTGTAGCGTGATTACAAAAAAATCGGAAAATGGGATGCAATATCGACTATTGCGATATCTCCGTCATTTGGTTACCTACGCCGACCTAGTTTGCATCATTGTAAAGACGGGATCTTCTACTTTCATAGTCAGGCTTTGCTTTTGGAAATTTTACAACTAAAGCTGTGATATTCGTCAATATAATTAAAATCGCAAAAATGAAAATTGGGGTTTTATTTGCTACTATTGTGCTATCTTCGTTGTTTGATCACCTACGAGCACCTACTTTACATCATTAGAAAGGTGATATTTTCTACTTTAATTGTCAGGTTTTGCTTTTGGTATACCCCATATAGAAGCTGAGATATTTGCTTTGGAAAAAAAACGTTGTCTTTTTATCCACCTAAGTTTCTTGCCCTTTCCGACCCCTTAATATTATCCGACCATCACCAAAATCAATAGGCTTCTTCCCCTCCGGGACCCCCATCAACATGCAAATTTTCGTGAAGATCCGATCAAAATTGCGACCTGTAGCGTGATTACAAGGTTTAGATGGACAGACGGACAGACGGACAGACGGACGGACGGACGGACTGACGGACGGACACACATAGCCAGATCGACTCAGCTCGTCGAGACATTCATTTTGGTATATATAAGTATGGGTCTACGACCATTATTTCGATGCGTTACAAACTTTTTGGCCAAAACCAACTTATAATACCCTCCCCACATAGTGGTGTAGGGTATAAAAATTGAACTGTTATGGGGAAGGTACCTGAAGGAGTGGACCGATATGGTCCATCTTCGAACTTAGACTAAGTGTGGACAAATTATTACGAACGCCAAAACTTTTGAAGCGAATCGGTTCATCCATTCGAGAGTTATCCTGCGCTCCAGCCAGCCGGACGGATGGACATTACTAAATCAACTTCGTCTAAAACCATTATTTCGATGAAGCACATTTTGCCTGAATGAAAGTATATATATATATATATATATATAACGAATAAATGCTGAGGGTATAAGGAATCCCCTAATATTCACCACCCGGTCAAAATGTCCGGGCGCTTTATATATTCGTATGGTTTAGTTTACCTACTCGCGAATGTAGTGCTTGCGGTCGGAATTACTATGATATCACATTTTCGTGGGCAATCCCTTATCCCCTGAGAAGCTTTCAAGGCCCCTGCTGCCACCAACTAAAATGACAATAACTCTGAAATTCAGTACCCTATTTAGTGTGATCTATCTAGTTCGGTTGTCTGAACGAGATCGTCAAGGAACGTACTGGTCACATTTATTGTCCGATTCAGCAGAAAATTGCGGAAAATCGTTTTCGATGGCTTAAAGAAAGAGGGTAATTTTTTTGTGGGAATCAGTTTATATTTGGATATACTTACTTAGTTAGCTGGCCCATTAAAGCACATTTGTTCTATAGACCGAACTAAGAAAAGATCTCCAATCCTCTCTGTTTTTCGCTTCACTTTTTGGAATACCGCGCCTTTTCATTTCTTCATCCACTTGTATGCTCCATCGAAGCTTAGGCCTGCCGATTCTGCGTGCACCGATATGTGGCATGTATTCATACGCCTTTTTAGCGGGTTCATCATTGCTCATTCTTATGATATGGCCTAGCCAAGGCAATCGTTGCATCTCGATACGTTTAACTATATTCATGTCTTTATATAGCTGATATAGCTCGTGGTTCATATGACGTCGATATTCACCGTCAACGCAAATCGGCCCGTAGATCTTTCGAAAAATTTTCATCTCAAACACACCAAGCACTGCCTTATCTGCTTGCGCAAGTACCCGTGCTTCGGAGCCATACATTAGGCTCCAGGATTTGCGGCAGGGTAAATATCTGGTATACTTGGATATAGCTTCCATATATGTACATGTTAGCCCGATAACATGTATTTGATGGCCAAATGCCCAAATTCTTTTTAATTTGTATGAAATTTGAAAAATATCAACGAATTTGGACTAGAAATAAATTTGTCAAATTTTATTGAAATCGGTTCAGACTTGGATATAGCTTTCGTGTATATTTTCGGTAGATTTCATGTATTTGACACACCAAATACCAACATGGACAGACATTTTGATGAAATTTGGAAAATGCGCCGCAATTTGGTCTAGAAAAAATTTCGTAAATTATTTTGAAATCGTGGTGGTGTAGGGTTTCATATAGTTGGCCCTGCCCGACTTGATCCTTTCCTTACTGGGTTTTCAATTTAAAACTCCTTAGGACATATAGCTCAATTAATTAAATTTTTTACAAAGAACTTGTCGTTGGTGTTAATAAAAAAGTCATCGGAGATTGAAACACTTTAATGTGTACTTAGTCGGTCCAACCCTTAGGGTACATCCCATACAATATTTCAGTTCAGTGCAGTTTAATAATGTTGTTGTAGTTGTAGTTGTAGCAACGCAAATGTGTTCGTTGGTGTATTATTTCAGTTATCAGGTTCCTCTGTATCCAGATTCAAGAATTCTGCAACCTGGACTGGTTGCGTCCATAAGGAAACAGGAGACAGGTGAGTGGGGTTAGCTGGGCAGCTAAACAAATGTAGTGTATCGTGTGGTCCCAATCCACATGCTGGGCTGGTGTTGGGTATCGTGGCGTCAATCCGGGCCCAATACGAATTGAGGCGGCTGCATCGTCCGGATCTTAACTGGGCTAAAACCACTCGTGTTTGCCTTGGCAGCTGGCGTTCTTCTGCTGCGATGGAGTGGGGGTGGTCTCCAAGTACGGCATTCACACTGTATCTCTGTACTGCCTGCGCAACCATGTCAGTGTGAATGCTATCCAAGCCTGCCTGATAAGCTCGTTGGTCTAGAGGCTCTCTTTTATACCTTTGGACCTCTCTCTCTCTAGATCATGAAGATCTCTCCTGACGTGCCTGGGTGGAGGAAGCCTGAACATTAAATCGTGACAGGGATGCTCACTGCGATAACACCCAAGCAGGTACTGCATCGACAACATTTTATTGTGTTGACGCACCGGTAAAATCTTCGTCTCCTCATGACGATGGTCGACTGGTGTCATGAGGAGGCACCCTGTTGCAGTCCTCAGGGCAGAATTCTGGCAGGTTTGAATCTTCTTCCACTGCGTAGTGCTAACCTTTGCAGACCACGCGGGCGCCGCATACCTTACCACAGACCGGCCTATTGCATTGTAGGTGGTCAACAAGGTTTCTTTGTCAGTTCCCCAAGTACTGCCGGCCAGCGACTTGAGCACCATATTCCTACTTCTGATCTTATCGCAAAAAGCTGTGGCATGCGCGGACCACTTAAACATACTATCGAACGTTACACCCAGTATTTTGGGGTAGTTAGTGGTCGGAATCAGTGCACCATCGACCAATATGTTCAGTGGGAGCCTCATTTCAGCCGTCCATGTGGTGAACAGTGTGGCAGTGGATGTAGCGGCGGATATTTTCATATCCCTCAGATGGAAGAACTGCACTAGGTCAGCTATGTAGACATTTAACCTATCACATATGTATGTCATCGATGATAGGACCCGACGCCAAGATCATACAATCATCCGCATACATCACGATCTCTATACTGTCCGGAGGGTGTGGAATTTCAGAAAGGTAGAGGTTAAACAGTTCCGGAGATATCACCCCTCCTTGGGGAACTCCCTGTTTCACTCTACGGGGTTTGGACTTCTTGTTTCTGAATTCTACAAACGACTGGCGTCCGCACATATAGTTGATTACCCAATGTTTCAAACATGGCTGGAGATTAGTCTTCTCTATATCCTCGAACAGCTTGGCATGGTTGACGGTATCGAAAGCCTTCGATAGGTCAAGAGCCACCATGACTGTTCGGTCGCACGGCCTTTTCTGGTTTAGTCCTCTACTGATATGTGTGGATATGGCGTCTAATGCTGTTGTAGTACTATGCATTTTCCGAAATCCATGTTGATGTTGGGTAACTGGAAAACACCTTCTCATCGTGGGGAGGAGTAGTGCCTCTAGGATCTTTGCTACTGGCGACATTAGCGAAATCGGCCTGTACGGTTCACCTCTGCTGGCATCCTTGCCAGGCTTCAGTAACGGGACCACCCTGCCAACTTTCCAGGGTTCTGGTATGATATGGGTGGCTAACGATAGGTTGAGGACACTTGTTAAATACTCAACTCCAGCTTCATCCAGTTGCTTAAGCATTACCATCGATATTCGGTGTGGGCCCAACGCTTTGGATGATTTCGCGTTTCGGATGGCGTCTGCAACATCGTAAATTGTTGTGGTACCTCCGCGGCTGGAAGGGCTCTTCTTATACGGCGTAGCGCACTTCTCTTCGCCCTATCACTCTCGGGGTGCTCTATGAACTGTCGGCTAAAATAACACGCGCACCTTTTTGGGTCAGTTAGTGTCACGCCGTTGAAAGTAACTGCTGTTCTGTCATCCTTCTTTTCAGGATTCGAGAGTGATTTAACCGTTGCCCACAATTTACGTAATCCTGCACCAATGTTGCATTGTTTCAGGTGATCTTGCCACTTTTCCGCTTATGTTCGCCTACTAACCTGTTGACATCAAGAGTAAGCTCTCTAACTCTTGGGTCTTCAGGGTTCGTACGACGAAGCTCATCACGCTCATTTGCTAGTCCCGTCGCCTTTGCTGGGAAATTTTGGTCTTATTTCGGGTATTCGACCAGCAGGTATGTATCGAGCGGCTGTTGCAGTGATGATGTCCCGGAAAGTTTTCTCAGCTACCCGAGGGTCTGAGGGAGTGGGCAATTCTCTGAAGCGGTGATTGGTAAATTCTCTGAACCCTTGCGAATCAGCTTTCCCATGGTTCAGGAAAGTACGGCGTTCAGAGGTTATGAAATCGGGAAACCTCAACAATTATGTGTTTGAGTGTTTGCAAAGGTTGTGCTCGAGGCTTCTTAAGGTACTAACTTTTTCATAAATAATACTGTTATTTTTGATCAGAACTCGTATAAACTACTTTTTCTGTGTTGAGAGTTTTAGCCACGAAAATATTAACTGCTTCTAATTTCAAGAACGTTTTTGCTGGGTCGTTACCACTCCGGCGATTAATTAGAACAGTAACAGGGACACAAGTCACCTGTATATACAAATTTATCCAGCATATAATTTTATGTTGGTGGCTTTTGTCCTGACAAATATACCATCAATCAGATATTTAGCTTACGTAACATTCTGGAGAAGACTATTGAGAATAAATTTGACATTTTCAAAATTTTTATCGTTATCATATTGAATTGCGTAAGTCATTCATTTGGGAAATCTAACTTTTTAAGAAATACTTTTGGCAGTTTTGTTGAGATGTGTGTTTTACTTACTATTTGTATGTAAGTCGAGCTCAATCTCATATTTGTTGTTTTCAAATTTAAAAACAACAAGTTTAAAGTGGGAAGTAGTTAAAATTGATTACTTTTGGGGATGGCAAAGAATACTAGTTTCGTCCAACGCCACTTGGACTCATCAGTTCTCTTAGTTCTTTGTGTTGAAACAAAGAACCCTTCCCCAATTTTATGACGACTCGAGCTCAAGAATAAGTGTGACTGATGAATTCGTTTCAATGCGAATTCAACCGAAAACACCTAAAAACTCTCGTAGCCGCATATGTAAACCAAATTAACTACTCCCACTGTCATGTGTCTCCACATTGCAGAGAATGCACATAACTATTTTGATAGTTGTCGAAAAATAACAACAACCCATCGTCCACGGTGCTCTGTGTCTATTTTTAGATTCACTTTTGGCAGTTTTGTTGAGATGTGTGTTTTACTTACTATTTGTATGTAAGTCGAGCTCAATCTCATATTTGTTGTTTTCAAATTTAAAAACAACAAGTTTAAAGTGGGAAGTAGTTAAAATTGATTACTTTTGGGGATGGCAAAGAATACTTTTCAATGCGAATTCAACCGAATTCATCAGTCACACTTATTCTTGAGCTCGAGTCGTCATAAAATTGGGGAAGGGTTCTTTGTTTCAACACAAAGAACTAAGAGAACTGATGAGTCCAAGTGGCGTTGGACGAAACTAGTATTCTTTGCCATCCCCAAAAGTAATCAATTTTAACTACTTCCCACTTTAAACATGTTGTTTTTAAATTTGAAAACAACAAATATGAGATTGAGCTCGACTTACATACAAATAGTAAGTTTTTAAGAAATATCGCAAACGTCGTAGATACGTTTGAAGTTTCGTCAATTGTTGACAATAACAAATGTAGTATTTTTGTTATAAATAGTTTCAACACTTTCATTTCATACAAAACTACTATTGTCAGAAATTGGTTGTTAACATCTGTTATAAGTTAACAACATAAAGATACAAACATATATACATACAACGTATATAGTATATTTATCGTATCTACAACATTTCATATAAGATGAAATTGTCTATGAAATGTTTTATTATTTATATTTTTAAGTAAATAATTTGTTGTATTTGTAATTGCTGAATGAACTTATTAAAAACTCGGAATTTTAGGATTTTAATTTTTCCAGATCAAAAATTGTCTTTTTTAAATTGTTTAACAATTTTCCCTTTGCATGGATGCTTTCTTACATACCTTCTTTCCATTTACAAAAAATACAAGTACGGATTGCTTAAAACTTTCCATCACGGTCTACGAATGCTGTTATGTTTTTAATGATTCTTCTTAAGAAGATATGTATATCAGGAAATTTTAATCACTTTTGAAATTCCAACTGAAGTCTATGACTTCGCAACGATAACTGAGAATAGAAATTATGAAAATAAGATCAGAATGATTTCATTCATTTTACCACACATTTTAACCACTTTGTGACTGGTAAGGGTTTTTAGGTAGAAAAGGAGACATTACACACCCAATATTTACATTTTTATATTTAACCTATATAAGTATTTTTACTCTGCACTTTGGAATAGAATATTGTAAAAAAGAAGAAAGACCAAAGAAACGTTAGCACGAGAAGCGTGAGAGATGCGGGTGTTGGAATGAAGAAAGTTTTGGCCAATGAAAAATCCATTTATTACAAATAAATTTTGTACAATTATCAATTTTTCAGTAATCAAAGAATTTGAGATTTCAGCGATCTAGTACTCTTGCGTATACAATAGGGTGTATCACAATAAATACTACGACGTCACACACACATCGTTGCGCTCAACGGGTGGACACGACCACTTGATGGGCCTTTTCTTTTTTTACATTGTTCCTTCGAGCAGGTTCGTGTGCCTTATCAGCACTCACTAAGATCAAACCTCCGCGTCTTTCCTTATTAACAAAGTCCGGAAAATGTCACAGAGAATCAAATTCTAAACTAACATTCTGTTTTAGATATGATTAAGGGAATCTGGTATAATCTTACCCAGAACCAGTTTCACACGATGGTATTGAGTGTATTACATTTAGTTAATTTTAGGACGCGACAACAAATAATCGGTTGAAAGATAACAAGTACAAACGGCGTTAAGTTCGCCAGGTCCGAATTTTTATACCCTCCACCACAAACTACATTAAAGAAAATAGGAACAATTAGGTTCCCTTCGTTTATGAAAGTACTAAGCTCTTCCTATATGTAAAGACTTATTCCTTTCAGGAGAAGAATATCTTAACTGATGATAATCACTTTATATTGATCATTTACTGCGTGAAGGTTTTCTACCCATTGAGATTCCCAAATACCAAGTTACATTAACTTTATTCATATTGAAGCCACAACGTTCAAAATGCCGAAAATCAGAATGAACCGTTCTAAGGAGGGTATATAAAGACGTGGACCTCTACCGACAAATTTCTGGGGGAAAGTTTTATACCCCCAACGAAGACTAAATACCAAATTTGAACCATGTCGGTGGGATAATGAGGTCCAAACCTTCAAATGCCGAAAATCGGGAGGTACCGTTGTATCGACAAATTTCAGTTGGAACGTTTTTTACCCCTAATGAAGACTTAATACCAAATTTCTGTCATTTCGGTCTTATATTGATGCCACAACATTCAAAATTCCGAAAATCAGGAGGTATCGTTCTATGGGGGCTACCTGAAGACGTGTACCAACACCGTCAAATTTCAGGTGGAAATTTTTGTACCCCAAACGAAGACTGAATACCCCGTTTCAGCCATTTCGGTGGGATACTGAGGTCCAAACCTTCAAATACCGAAAATCTGGAGGAACCGTTTTACCGACAAATTTCAGTTGGAAAGTTTTATACCCCCAACGAAAACTAAGTACCAAATTTCAGCCATTTCGGTAGGATATTGAGGCCACAGCCTTCAAAATACCTAAAATCGGAAGATACCGTTCTATATGGGCTATGGGAAGACGTGGACCTGTACCGACAAATTTCAGATAGGAAGTCTTATAGACTAAATACCAAATTTCTGCCATTTCGGTGGGATATTGAGGCCATAATCTTCAAAATACCGAAAATCAGGAGGTATAGTTCGATGGGGGCTATATGAAGTCTTGGAACTATACCGACAAATTTCTGGCGCAAAGTTTTATACCCCTAATGAAAACTAAATACCAAATTTCAGTCATTTCGGTGGGATACTGAGGTCCAAAACTTCAAATACCGAAAATCGGGAGGTAACGTTCTATGGAGGCTATCTGAAGACGTGGACAAATACCGTCAAATTTCAGGTGGAAATTGTTGTACCCCCAACGAAGACTATGTACCCAATTTCTGCCATTTCGGGGGGATATTGAGACCACCACCTTCAAAACACCGAAAATCGGATGGTACCGTTCTATGGGGGCTATATGAAGGCGTTGACCTATACCGACAAATTTCTGTGGGAAAGTTGTGTACCCCCAACGAAGACAAAGTACCCAATTTCAGTCATTTCAGCGTGATAATGAAGTTGAAACTTTCAAAAAGGCCGAAAATCGGGTGGTACCGTTCTATGGGGGGCTTTTTTAAAACGTGGACCGATATAGTCCATTTGCAATACCAAACATCCTAATAGTAATAGAAACTTTTATACCAAATTACAAAGGTCTATCTTAAAAATTGCGAGCTGTATCTTGATTTCAACAGACATATGGACAGACATGGTTACATCGACTTAGAATTTTATGCTGATCAAGAATATATGTACTTTTTATGGTCTCCGAAGAGTATTCCGATGTGTGATGACCAGAAGTACCTTTCTGTTTGAGCAAAGGTAACAAGTCGTAACTCGGACCACATTTTCCAGTCAATAGAGCACCCAAGCTTACAAACTCGGAATACCAATTTGTCAAGGAGCTGTCTACTTTCTAACAGTGTTCTCTAATTCCATGGTGGCCGGTTCTAGCACCGGCGACATGCTGCAATTCTCAATAGACTGCAATTTTCAAAAGCACCATGGTCGGCGCAATCCCGTAAAGTAAGCTTACCGAGACTTGTATCTTACAACGTTTTGTGAAAGAATGACCAGTCCGTCCAGTAAAGACCTATCTTATTTGAGTTTGTCTCTAGTAGCTGAGAAATTTTTCCGAAATTATACCAGATTCCCCAACAGAGGCGACGGAACTAGGAAACGAGCGTGATGAACTTCGTCGTCCTACGAACTCTGAGAACTAAAGAATTATTAAACTCTTTAAATCACATTACAAGCGGAAAAAGTGGCTAGATTATCTAAAGGAACGAACAATGCTGCAGATGTCATCCGAAACGCGAAATCATCAAAAAGCAACAGAATCTCAATGGTACTGGTCCAGGTGCGGAAGTTAAACAATGACAGCTGATGCAAAACCCTGCTGTCGTCGCGGATGGATCGGTAAACATTAAACCGTGCCACCAGAAGGATCTTGGTTTCCATAGTAATTTGTATGGGACCAAAGGTCGGTTTTCACGAAAATGCTCTAAAGACCTCATTTATGGTCCAATCGATGAAAAAACTTTACCAGTTCATTCAAACGATTTCTACAAAAATGTATGATGATCGGTTAACGGTAACCGATCCCCATAAAATGTCAAATATGTATAAGGTTTTTGGATCAAATGGCAAAAAATTAGGGGTAGGTGTTTAAAAAAAAGTTGTCATGTTTTGCGCCGCCCTAATGGACGTCGAGATATGAAAAATGGTATACTACAACGAATATTTCGCTGTGATACACGAATTTTGAGCAAAACAAACTCGTGATACCCTTTCCACATTTTCGTACGATTATAGGGTATAAATATATCAGTTCTACCAAAAGTATACTTGTACAATTTTTTAATTGGAAAAAAAGGGTCTGAATCCGTCTCCTGTATAATCGTACTAAATGTATCTTGCCGCCAATCATGTCAATTCTTAATGGTGGGTGGTTGAGTTGCTACACCTACTTTATCATCATTGTGGTTTCATGCATCTTTATAAGTGAATAATGTTTAAAAAAATAAAATCACATATTTTCATAAACCACAAAATAACGGTTCTTCTTGAAGAAATTCGTCGCCTAAAATGCCCAAAGGCTTAAGCCTCAGCTTTACCTTATGAGGGATACGTCTTTGTGCATTTCAGGAGACGAATTGCTAAGTGTATTATGAAATTATTCCTACTTTGAAAATCCTTACTATATACACACTTGAAATTACGCATTAAAATAGAGGTGTCGAGAGAGTTAATAAAATTCTACATGACCTAATTGTAACAACCAAAGATAGATATGAAGGTATATTATTCTGATGATAACAACTTCCTTGAAAGAAACAAAATTATTTTTAGAACTTTCCCTCTCTTTTGGTATAGAACTGTTCGTTCTTTTGTGATGCAATCTTTTTGGCATCGACAACACAACCCCCCTAGATGACTTATTTAGATACTAAACCCTCTACCATGATATGGAGGGTATAATTAAGTTTGTTATTCCGTTTGAAACACATCGAAATATTTCATAGTCGGAGACCCTATAAAGTATATATTCTTGATCGGCATAAAATGCTAAGTCGATATAATCATATCCGTCTATTGAAATCAAGATAGAGCACGCAATATTTAAGATAGAGCTTTATAATTTGGTATAGAAGTTTATATTACTCCTAGGATGTTTGGCATTGAAATGGGCTATATCGGTCCACGTTAGGTATTTTTGGGCTTTTAGTTACATTTTTGACTTAATTTTACACTTGAGGTTCCATGTAGTCACGAAACTTTTCCACCAAAAATTGTCAGCGTAGATCCATGTTATGATTTATCCCCATAAAACTGTAACTTCTGATTTTCGGTATTTTGCTGATTTTAGCCATTTTTGCTTTTTGAATAAACTACCCGTTATTTGGCAACATAGGTCCACACTTTTATATAGGCAACATATAATAGTGCAGCCCGATTGAAGACATTTTTAGTTGCATTTTCTGACCTAATTTAGACCTTTTGGCTATCCGTGGTCGAAAAAAACTTCAGAATATGAAGCATTGTGGCGTTTTTTATTGGAATAGCGTTTGCAATTTTGTTTTTTTTTTTTTCAAAATAGTCTGGCTTAATCCCATTGTTGTTGTTTTAATATTTTAAAACAACTATTTTATTAGTGGAAAAGATTTGGCATTGTTCGCCAAGGGGTAAGGCAGGGAATACTATAGTTTCGATCCACGCCACTGGATCTCATCAGTTCCCTTGTTTCTTGTTTGTGGATATTCTCCACCGAAGTTATTTTTCAATAACTTCTTCAACAAGAAACTTATTATACCCAAACATCAATCGTCAGCTCGAAGTATACAGGTAAGCAAAGAAAAAAAGTTCAATGAGAAGTTTTTCCTTGGCAACCTCATACAACAACTTTCGCAGACACTTTCGTCGGAGTTGTATGAGGTTGTCTAGGAAAAACTTCTCATTGAACTTTTTTCTTTGCTTACCTGTATATAATAAGTTTCTTGTTGAAGAAGTTATTGAAAAATAACTTCGGTGGAGAATATCCACAAACAATAAACAAGGGAACTGATGAGATCCAGTGGCGTGGATCGAAACTATAGTATTCCCAGCCTTACCCCTTGGAGAACAATGCCAAATCTTTTCCACTAATAAAATAGTTGTTTTAAAATATTAAAACAATAACAATGGGATTAAGCCAGACTATTTTGAAAAAAAAAAAACAAACTTCAGAATATTTTATTTTGGAGTACATAAAAGATATAGCCAAAATTATCCTGGATTGAATTCTGTGGATCTATTTACATCGATAAATAACGAAATTTATCAGTAATCAAAAAATAGTGATAAGCTGTAACGATGACAAGAGTGTTGTCATTATACCCTACACCACTATGTGGAGAGGGTATTATAAGTTGGTTTTGGCCAAAAAGTTTGTAACGCATCGAAATAGACCCATACATATACATACTAAAATGAATTTCTTGACGAGATGAGTCCATCCATCCGCCCGTCTGTCCATTTAAACCTTGTAATCACGCCACAGGTCGCAATTTTAATCCGATCGTCACCAAATTAGTCGGGTGTTGATGAAGGTAATATTCAGGGGTCGGAATGGGCAAAAAACTTATTTGGCGAAAAAGTCAACATTTTATTTCAAAGCGAATATCTCCGCTTCTATATGGTGTATATCAAAAGCAAGACCTGGTAATGAAAGTAGAAAATATCAACTTTGCAACGATGTAACGGTGTGTCGTAGGTGGTCAAACAACGAAGATATCGCAATAGCCGCTAATAGAACCCAACTTTTCATTTTTGCGATTTTAATAATAATGACGAATACCACAACTTTGGTTGGGGACCTTCCAAAGTCTGACTATAAAAGTAGAAAATCCCATCTTTACAATGATGCAAAGTAGGTTGGCGTAGGTGGCCAAATAACGGAGATATCGCAATAGTCGGTAACACATCCCATTTTTCCATTTTTTTGTAATCACGCTACAGGTCGTGCAATTTTGATCTGATCGCCACGAAATTTTGTGGGTTAACGGGGGTCCTACAGAGGAAGAAGCCTATTGATTTTGGTGATGGTCGGATAATATTCAGGGGTCGGAATGGGCAAAAAACTTATTTGGAGTAAAAGTCAACGTTTTATTTCAAAACGGATATCTCTCTTCTGTAAGGGGTATATCGTAAGCAAAACCTGGCAAGGAAAGTAGAAAATATCACCTTGACAACGATGTGAAGTAGGCTGTCATAGGTGGTCAAACAACTGAGATATCGCAATAGTCGATAATGCATCCCTTTTTCCATTTTTTGTGCAATCACACTACGAAATTTTGATCGGATCCTCACGAAATTTTGGGGGTTGGTGGGGGTCTAACACAGAAAGAAGCCTATTGATGGTTGGCGTACTAGCGATGCACTTAAATGCGTTTCAACAAAATTGACCTGTATTAATGAAGACATTCAGAGCAAAGGCGCTAAGCTATCCCAATTTTAATATTTTGAATTTTACCAGTAAAAAGCTTATGCACAGAGGTAGTGGTGTAGGGTATCACATAGTCGGCCCCGACTTAGGTAAATCGGTAACGTTAAAACGCAAAATTATGAATGAAAAGTTCAAAAAAAGTTGACGAATCTGTTAGTATCGGTAGAATTTTGTGACTACCGAAATTATAAGCATTTTAATTTTACCGATTTTTGTCGGTAACTCCAAAAATATGTTAGAGAATCATCCTATTGGTAGGAGAACTTTGCCAAATCTCTTGAAATTCTTCTTACATCGCACTTCCCCGTTTACCCAGATGAACTGTGGTCGCTGCCATTGGCCAAAATTAACACAATGAAAGTCTAATTTTTGTACCAAATATGTTAATATTTACTGCTAAGGAATTAAGTTTCTTTAAAATAAATGTGCCATAGATTAGTAATCAATGATTACTTCTTACTGTACTCTTGAAGAATAACATTATAAAGAGAAAATTTATTTTGTTGGTTTTCGAGGTGAGTTCAGGGCAAAAGCTAAGTGAAAGTATCATCTTAAATAAACTTATAGTGACCATACTTAATTGTAATATTGAAATCTAAGGTATTAGCTTGGTTTCTATGCAGTTTTGAGTTTGTTAAGTTTTTAGATTCATTTTTCAAAATGTATGTTTTATTAAGGTCTTTGGTAATGTCATTGGGTAATTGGTAACCGTACTAATCGCCTAAATCTACCACATAACGACCACTGTCGCAGCTGCGAAGAAGAGGAGGAAACGGTTGGGCATCTCCTTTGTTCCTGCCCTATACAAATGCAACGAATATTTAAAGCTCTAGGCGACTTGTTCATTTACAGATTCGCAGAGACAACCGAACTAGGTCCGGCATACCTTCTGATTTTTTTTTTGTCAAATCATTAGCCTCGGTGTAATTGATCATAGCAGAATAATAGATCATAACGGATTAAAATGCACTCCGTTTCATTTCAATAGCACATT
Organism: Musca autumnalis; assembly: GCF_047663935.1. Classification (NCBI taxonomy): domain Eukaryota; kingdom Metazoa; phylum Arthropoda; class Insecta; order Diptera; family Muscidae; genus Musca; species Musca autumnalis. Next base: position 162,219,117 of record NW_027411644.1, read on the forward strand.
TCAAATGTTTATTTGTTACTTCATTTTAGTTGACATTAGTCGAATATTTTACATATGTATATATGTTTCTATATCTTATTTTGTACACTTATGAAGTATCTTTCCACAAAATGTGTTGCTTCGATAAAGACCCATTATATTTTTTTATAGTTTTCTTTTAAAAGACCCAAAATTTGTACGGTTTGAAGAGTTTCATCGAAATAGCACATTCTTTAATAATTTGAGTACGACTGCAAATTTTGATTGCTACTGCTACGATTCTTTAAAACTGGGACGAAAAAAAGCCATTTCAAGTTTAAAACGTTAAAATTGGTCAAAATATTTCTTTAATACTGGTTAAATAAGACGTTTTCAAGGCTGTGGTCTTTAATTGTCTATAATACGGTAAAAAATTGCCATAAGTTGACAGTTTCTTGTTAGATTTATAAAGAACTAATGAAAACCGAATGATAGAAGGGAGATGGTGCAAAATAAACTCGAACTTCTATTGAAATTTGGCTACAGTTCTTCGTGAAACTTCAAATTCCTATGTTTCCTTTTCAACAATGAGGTCCAATGTTGGCATTAAGATAAGTTAATCGTTGAAATATTAGATGATTTTTATTGTTTTGGGTCTGACCCAACATTCTAAAAAGGAAAAACCACAGAAACACAGAACACAGAAAGAAAATAGAAAATAAAAAATTGTTTTTGACCTTATATATGGAATTTTATGGTGATCGGTTAACGTTACGGTTAACCCATGTCACCTGAGCAATCTTTGTTTCCATAGCAATTTGTATGGGGCTAAAGGTTCATTTTCACAAAAAGTCTTTATATGCTGCATTTGTGATCAGATTATAGTTATTGCCATTTTAAGAAATGAGTGCACTGAAAGACTTTCTCCGTCTATACATTTTTAGTTTATGATATGACTCAGTCTGTTGCACATGATCCCTCTCCGAGTAAGTTTATTAATATGTTTACATAATTTTATGTGAAATGCAAAACATTTATTTGCTTAATCCAATAAAGGACTAAGTTTATACATTTCAGTCGAAGAAGTCTTCTGTCCGATCCGCACTTTTATATAAGTACTTTACCTCTTTTGGCATCATCATCAAGGCAATTACTCAACAACCGGGGTATTCAATTCGTCAGCAGTTTAATTATATACTTTTCTCATGAAATTATTATCTCCAGCTCTTTGTTAATTTTAATTTTATTATCGAAAGTATTTATACTTTCTTTGTATGTCTCATGTTTATCATTGTGACTCAATTTAAGTAGGATATTTCATGTAATCTATGAATCTTCATCTTACGCTAAATATCAGATAATTACATATCTGTGTAGAAGAAATAAATAAATACAAAGAAATAAATAGTAAACAGTTCTCCAGATTATTGAGTAATATACTTCTAATACATGTTACGCAAAGAGTGCTAACTCTAAACATGTGATGGTTAGGGTAATATAAACTTTATATTTCATTAAAAATTTTTTAAAATGTCAAAATATGTTCGATGTTCTGATTTTTTAGATTGTTTATTAATTTTCGTTGTTCTGAATACAAATATTTAGAAATCGTATTGGGTATATCATATTCTAGGGCTTTATGCCTATTAGATGGATACCTTTTCCAACATTTTTTGAAATGGATCATTGGTAAGAAGTCGTTCTGTTTCGCTGATTTCAATAGAAACCCATTATTGTTCTTACTCCAAAATTCTAATACACATTGCATTTTTTTTCATTTTTCCATTTCATTTCTTGTGGATGAACTCTGAGGAAAATATTTCCACTACTGAAATATTTTCGAGGCTCACGGCATAAAACCAACCGCCCTTTATTCTAGTGAAAATCGCCACACTTACTAAATGAACTTTGGGTATATGTATACTTATTAGTTGGTCTAGAGCCAACGCAGAAGGAATATTCACACCTCTTTAGAGAAATATACCAAAAAGGTGTGTCACCTTTAAACCAGAGTGTGTGTAAGATAAACTTATCCATTCTCATATTTTTCCATTGATTTTCAATTCGCCGTAAACACGGATAAAAATGTAATTATTTAATTTTGAAATTTAGAAAGCATACTTTTAGGATGCTCTTATATTAGAAGAAATACAAATCATAGATGTCGCCGTAGCCCAATCTCCTTAAAATCTCCTCAACTTTTAATGAGATTAGTAACTAATTTCATAGATATATAGAAATGTTGCTTAAAATATTTGCATTTTTGGGAAATAAAGTTTGGATGACAGATATCTAGCTACTGTCCTAATTAGCAAGACATTTTGCAAAGTTATTTACAACAAAGTTTTCATTTTGGTCCCCCTTCATTTCAAGTGGCTTATAAAAAATCACTTACTATGGCCAAATGAAGGAAGAACATGTAAAAAGGTATCAGTCGGCAAAGCCGATGTATACTCAGACTGGGCGAATTGAATCTTTTGTCTATTGACAATATCGAATTGAATACCGGCTACACAACCAAAATCCTCTTAAAAAATAATTATGTATTCGTGGATTTCCACGTTTTTAGGCCATTTTTAACGAAATGTTGCGGAGGAGGTATCTGATGAAATGGATCGACATAGTCCATTTTGGAAGTGGATCTTATTATGGAAGTAATTTATTTTCAATAGATATCGCGCACTCGCGTCGTTTCAGTTGATCAACCTATTACTTAGAGTTTTTGGAGTACTACGCCAGAAAACATGGACTTGCCCACGAAAAACATAATATCAGTGTAAACAAGACCACAAGGAGCAGCTTCGATATTCGAACAGATCCTAAACTGCACTTAAACAAAAATGTTGAACTTTTGTGGAGGAGGTACCCTAAGGAGAACACCGATATGGAAAATTTTCGACAAAATATTAGAAGATCCAAAGTTTTGACCAAATCGGTTGTTCCATTCAAGATAATGGCGTACAATTTTAGTGACATATTTTGCACTTTTGATGGGAAGCACCGAAAGGAGTGGACCAATATGGCTCTACTTTGAATATCAACTAATTTTGGCAAAATATTACGAAGTGCAAAATTTATTTCGAATCGGTTGATCCATTTGAGAGATATTGTGCGCTCCAGTCACTAAACAGGGTGCCGTATGGCTTTTTACAGCATTCGGTCATTTTCTCAGGAAATATGGACTTTCCCCTGAAAAACTTGTACCTTCGTGTCGGGGGTAGCGAATGCAGTTGTTTCAAAAAGAATCGCTGTTATTCGAGGGGCAGGCCTTAAACTCCACTTTTCCCAAATTTTGTGTGGGAGGTAGCCATAGGAGATGATATATAGTCCATATTCGAACCTGATCTATGTCGAAATATTGCGATGTGAAAAGTATTTACCAAATTGGTTACTGCTTACGAGATTTACCATGCGAACTATTTTATCGAAAAGTTTTGAACATATGTGGGAGTGGTACCTAAAAGAATTGGTGATCACTTCCTTACGGTAGCGTAAAAACAAACCACACATATTCTCTCTTTATTTCTCATTTGCCATTGCTTAGTAATGGGGAGAGCGTCTTACTAATACACGAACAATTCTGAGCACCCCTGCCTAAAAGAGTGAACCGATATGACTCATCTTTGAACTTAAACTAAATTTGGGCGAATCATAACAAATTTTGAATCGAATCGGCAATTTTAGTGACATATTTTGCACTTTGGGTGGGAAGCACCGGAAGGAATGGACCAATATGGCTATTCTTTGAACCTCAACTAATTTGGGCAAAATATTACGAAGTGTAAAATTTGGTTCGAATCGGTTGATCCGTTCGAGAGTTATAGTGCCCTCCATTCACTAAATATGGTGCCGTATGACTTTTTACAGCTTTCTCAGGAAATATGGACTTGCCCCTGAAAAACTTGTACCTTCGTATCGGGGGTAGTGAATGCAGTTGTTGCAAAAAGAATCACTACGATTCGAGAGCAGGCCTTAAACTCCACTTTTCCGAAATTTTGTGTGGGATGTAGCCAAAGGAGATGACATATATAGTCCATATTCGAACCTGATTTACATCTGGTAGATATATTAGGATGTGCAGAGTATGGATTACATCGGTCACTCCCTTCAAGAGTTATCGTGCGCACAATTTTTCCAAACATTTGTGAACTTTTGTTGGAAAGGTACCTGAAGGTGCTGACCGATATGGCTTATCTTCGAACTTATACTAAGTTTGGACAAATATTACAAAGGCCAAATTTTGGACTGAGTCTGCAGATCCGTTCAAGAGTTATATTGCGCTCCAACCACTAAACACGGCGTCATAGGGGCTTCGAACTTAAACTAAATTTGGGCGAATCATAACGAATTTTGGATCGAATCGGCTGATCAGTTTGAGAGTTGTCATTAGACAGCGGAATCCTATGCAAATGCATATATGGTTAGGATGGTCGTGGAGAAATCTGATTAGACAGAAACTCGTTTTATCACAAAATAAAACGAATTAGGCCCAGAAATGTTTGCATATTTTGCATATCGTACATATTTTGGCATATTTTTACATATTTGCATAAAATGAGCATATACAAAACCATATGCAACCGCATGGGTCCACGTCTTCATATAGCCCCCATAGAACGGTACCTCCCGATTTTGATTTGAAGGTTGTGGCCTCAGTATCGCACTGACATGACTGAATTTTGGCATTTAGTCTTCGTTGGGGGTATAAAATTTTCCACCTGAAATTTCTCGATATAGGTCCACGTCTACATATAGCCCCCATAGAACGGTACCTCCCGATATCCGATATTTTGAAGGTTGTGGCATCAACATAACACTTCAATGGTTGACATTTTGTATAAAGTGCTCATTGGGAGTATAAAACTTTCCACCTGAAATTTTTTCAGTATTGGTCCACGTCTTCATATAGCCCCCATAGAACGGAACCTCCCAATTTTCGGTATTTTGAAAGTTGTAGTCTCAATATCCCACCGAAATGACTGAAATTTGGTATTTAGTATTCATTGGGGGTATAAAACTTTCCACCTGAAATCTATCGATATAGGTCCACGTCTTCATATAGCCCTCATAGAATGGTACCTCCGGATTTTTGGTATTTTGAAGGTTGTGGCCTTAATATCCCTCCGAAATGGCTGAAATTTGGTATTAATTCTTCCTTGGGGGTATAAAACTTTCCACCTGAAATTTGTCGGTATTTTGAAAGTTGTAGTCTCAATATCCCACCGAAATGACTGAAATTTGGTATTTAGTATTCATTGGGGGTATAAAACTTTCCACCTGAAATTTTTCGGTATAAGTCCATGTCTTCATATAGCCCCCATAGTACGGTACCTCCCGATTTTCCGTATTTTGAAGGTTGTGGCCTCAAAATCCCGCCAAAATGGCTGAAATTTGGTATTAAGTCTTCCTTGGGGGTAAACAACTTTCCACCTAACATTTGTCGGTTTAGGTCATCATATAGCCCCCATAGAACGATACCTCCCGATTTTCGGTATTTTGAAGGTTGAGGCTGTGGTTATAATTTTGCATATGTCATATGTTTCGATTGCAATTTAATCAGGAGTCAAAAATATGCCCAGTCCCAAAATTTGACATGAATCGGACCAAAAATAGGGGTTGCATAAGGCAAAACTTGGTTGGATAGAAAAATTCTTAACAAAAAAATTAAATATTAACACGGGTCACGTGGCGGTACAAGCAAAGCAAGAAGGCCAAGGCTCTGATGGTATGCGCAAGAGGTCAATAAGATCCATAATGTTGAAATTTGGGACATTAATCAACATATAGGGAGGAGCGAACATGCATTCTTATTTCAGCTTATGGAACAAAGAAGCTGTTCCAAAATTTTAAGAATCTACTAATTTTTACGACTTTTTTCAATAACATAAAGGAAAAATTTGTTAACATAGTACAAATTTGTAGAATCTTGTAGGTTCAGGAACAGAGCAAAAATATTCACTAAAAAAATACAATATTTTATTTATCATTTATTTGTATATCTTTCTAAAAAATATAAATTTTCTCTATTGTGATAGTGTATATGTATGTATATAGTGAGTGGCTAAGCCGGTTTGAACATAATAAAGCTGTCATTAACAAGATAAACTTTGAGTAAAATATTAATTATGGCACAATATTCCAAGGAGTATAGGTATTGGCTGCTGGCATATCAATCTGAAAATAGATTAAAAAATTTTATTATTAAAAATGTATGATATGGCGATACTACATCTATATATGTGTATGTACATTAAGGCTATAACCAAAAATACCAGTAACATGCTCGCACCGAAAGCGATTTCTAAAGGCAATTAAATAAGCTTTTCTTTAGCAAAAATTATTATAAATGTTGAACAAATAATAGGAAACAACAAAATCTGAACAAATCCTCTGAAAAGTAAATTTTTATATTCAATAGCGGAAGGGGAATATATTGTGTAGGTACTGTATCGACAACATTTCGTTGTGCTGATGCATCGGTAAAATCTTCTACTTCTCATGAAGATGGTCAGAATGCCGACCTGAGGTCTGCAACAGGGTCCTACCTCATGACTCCACTCCACAGGATGTTGTCGATGCAGTGCCTGCTTGAGTGTTATCACAGTGAGCATTCCTCTCACGGTTCAGAGGTCAGACTTGCCCCACCCAGGCACGTCAGGAGAGATCTTCATTATCTAGAGAGAGGTCCAAAGATATAAAAGAGAACGTCTAGACCAACGAGCCTATCAGGTAGGCTTGCATAGCATTCACACTGATTCAGTCGTACAGGCAGTACAGAGATACAGTGTGATTGCCGTATTTGGCGACCACCCCTCATCCATCGCAGTAGAAGATCGTCAGCTGTCAAGGCAAACACGAGTGGCCCGAAATGATGCCACGATACGAAACATATGCCTGGCATGTAGACTGGGACCTCACGATGCCCTGCATTTGTTTAGCTGCCCAGCTAAACTCACACACCTGTCTCCTGATTATTTATCGACGCAACCAGTCCAGGTTGCAGAATTTTTGAGTCTAGATACGGAAGATCCAGATAAATGAAATAATACATGAACAAACATATTTGTGCTGCTACAACGACAACCTCGGCAGTCCCACTCTTTACTGTTACCCCTACTAGAGTCAAGCTCAAGTGATATAGGCATGTACAGGACAGACTGCTGTATAAGGAAGGCAAGTCATCCTCCTTTGCTTCCGCAAAACATTGTAACAATCGCAACATTACATCAGACATTTTTTTGTTTTGGGAAGACTGCGGAATTGCTCATATTCCGGCTCATAAGGTCTACAATTTCGCTGACATTTTTGGGCAGACTGCGGGGCTGTCTCTTATTCCGACGACAATGATGAATCCGACGACGAAGTTGGCGACACGCTGGTAGATGTTCTGGCGCAGCAACATAGCTCATATCGCAGTAGTCCTAGAAGCGACTAAGACCAGAGCATCATCGGAAGCGAATTAATACTGGCCATATGGTCATATGGGAAGGTAAAGCAATAGATATGGATAAATATCAGACCTTGAACCATTATTTCAATGAGTCAAATTTTTTACGGTATTAATGTGTATGAGAGGAACATTTACGAGTAAGTGCAAGCTAAAATCTGAAGTTGACTCTTAAAGAAATTATAAAATAATTATACTGCAATATTTAATTTACGCCAAACTTGTGTTTGACCACTTACCAACTTAGTAAGACTATCCTGGCATGCCATGCGAATACGTGCAGCTGTGGCAGGTGCGTCCAGTTTCACATCTCTGTTAAGCCCATTGGCTGCACGGGCATTACCTATGGCATCCTTAATAGCAAAGAATGCTGAGCTACCAATGAAAAGTGGTGGTTCTCCAACAGCCTAAATAAAAGTACAAACAAATCTTTAATAAAAACGTCAACATTTTATAACTCCATTCTCCACCATACCTTCGATGAGTAAACAGCTCTTGGATTTGGAGCACCCGTTAATAGGGTGACATTAAATTCTCCAGGTATATCAGCAAAGCCGGGAATTTTGTACATACCCGGACCACGGGAATACAAAGTACCCGTGGGTGAATAGATCAATTCTTCGATGGTAAAGAGACCATAACCCTGCATAAAAGCACCCTCAATTTGTCCAATGTCAATGGCTGGATTTAAACTTGAACCAATGTCCATAACAATATCGGTACTCAACACCTGATGATCACCAGTTAGACAATCGATTTCGACAACAGTTATACCAACACCATTGGTAAAGTAGCTGTAAAGTTGAGCTGTGGGATTGTCCACTGGATGATAGTCAACAGTTTCCAAGTTGTAATAACCCGTAGCTGAGAGACTGATACTTTGCAAATAGGCTGCCTGAATCCATTCTTTCCATGTTCCTTTGGGGTTGGCTGCCTTGATGGGTGCCAGACGTTTGTTTAGCTTTTCACAAGCATTTAAAATTGCCATGCCATTCAGATCTGACGTCATACTAGCAGCTGTTGGTGAGGTATTCGGAACTTTATCGGTGGCAGTTTCTGTAATGTGGATAAGTTCGAAGGGTATCTGCAGAGCTCTGGCACAGCATTGTATCATTTTCGTGTGAATACCCTGGCCAATTTCCACACCACCATGTGACAGCAGGACCGAACCATCAGTGTAGATGTTAATCAAAGCTCCGGCTTGATTTAAAAATTTCACACCAAAGGCCACACCATATTTAGTGGGAACTACAGCAATACCACGTTTACGATAACGGTTAGCTCGATTGAATTCTTCAATTTCACGTTTTTTCTGCACGTAATTCGATTGCTTCAGACAATCGTCGAAACATCTGAGCACTGGGAAATCTTCCATAAGTTGATTGTAATGAGTGCGATCACCTGGTTTGTAGAAATTGATACGCATAATTTCCAGAACATCCTTGTTGAGAATACGTGCTACATCACGTATAATATGTTCCGCTGCAAACATGCCTTGGGGTCCACCAAAACCACGGAACGCAGTGTTGGAAGGTAAATTCGTTTTGCACACATAACCAGCTGCCTTAATGTTGGGTATCTTGTAACAGTTCTCAATGTGATATACTGCCCGTTCCATAACCGAAAATGACAGGTCCATGGACCAACCGGCATTTGTGTAACAATCAATGGATAAGGCGGTCAAGCGACCTTCGGATGTAAAGCCAATTTTATATTTGAACAAGAAGGGGTGTCTGGTACCGGTTATCATCATATCTTCATCACGATCCAACATGCAGCGTATGGGTCTTCTCAGACGATAGCAAGCCAAAGCCACCGGCAAGGCTACTGCAATGGAACGCGATTCTTTGCCACCAAATCCACCACCCAATCTCTTGGCTTTACACACCACCTTATGGGCTGGAAGTGACAGGACATGGGCAACAAGTTTCTGCACTTCTGAGGGATGTTGGGTGGAGGAGAGAAGTTCAATTTCATCAACATCCTTGGGTACAGCATATGAGGCATGAGTTTCCAAATAGAAATGTTCTTGTCCTCCCATACGACAGGATCCTTCATAAACGTGCTCAGCTTCTTGAAAACCTTTTTCTACATCGCCAGTTCCAGCATACCAGGGATAGCCGGGAAAGTAGGATTTGTGTTTAATGGCTTGTTCGATGGTGATAATTGCAGGGGAAATATCTTCATATTCTACCTTCACTTTACGAGCAGCTCTCTGGGCCAAAGCTTGGTTATCGGCCACCACTGCACCCACCACTTGTCCTTGACAATGGACCTCGTCTTTAGCAAAGACCACCTCATCATGGAAAACAGGACCAACTTCATTTTCATGGTCGGTAATATCTTTGCTGGAGAAGAATGCATGAACTCCAGCCATGGCCAAGGCCTCCGAGGCATCAATGCTCAGTATCTTGGCATGGGCTCTTGTGCTCAACACCAAAGCCAAATACAATTCATTTTCAATACGTGGAACATCATCACAGTACATTGCCTCCCCGGTTACTTGTTTGAAGGCGGAAGCATGGACCTTGGGCCTGCCCACAGGATCACATTGATTTTGTGTGGAGGAAACTTTTTCAAAGAGTTGGGAACTCTTTAAGACGGGAGTGTGGAAAACATCACCACCACTCAGCTCATCTTGAGACAAAAAGTCATCCGGTAAAATGCCATCCTTCATCATTTGTTGAGATATCTTTAAGTAAGCCTTGAAGAAGAGACTCACCACCAAGGAACGGCGATAGGCAATCATGCCGCCAGGAGCAGATGGAGCCAATGGTAGCTCGGCACAAAGATTTTCCACCACACGTTCCATAAGAACTCGATTCCATTGTTGCTTCACCATCATTTCACAGGAGCGTACTGCCATAACTGTGGTCGGAGCCATACCACCAAAAGCCATGGAAACTTCCTGCACGCGATCCGATTTCGGCTCAAAAGTGATATTGACAGCAGCATTTACTATGGCAATATCATCATCACGGCGTTTAGCCTGTTTGAATGCCACCACATATTGATTGGGTAGCGTTTTGGGGAAGTGTATACCCAGCAGAACTTCCTGGGGCTCCAGCACATTCTTGCGATAACCCGTAAAAAATGTTGAATTCATAATAACATCACGATATTGTACTTTACCCCCTTCCACATATTTGGCAACCTTTAATTTTACCAAACCGGCCATTAAGACAGGATTCATATCGGAAATTGGACTGCCAGTCATGATGTTGCCACCCAGGGAGGCCACACTTCTGATTTGTTTGCCAGCAAAGTAATGCAACATATCCACAGCACACTGGAAGAAGCGCACTTGATGCTCAGGCAACTTTTCCATGCGGTCCCTCAGATATTTTTCAATGTCGACCAAGCTTACCGAGGCTCCAAAGTAAACACTTTCATCATTTTCTTGAATCTCAGTCAAATCTGCAACTTTTGTGGGTTGTATCAAAACGGGATACAGGAAATGCTTGAACTTAACCTCAACACCAACTTCAGTGTTGCCAACCACAAGTTTTGCCTGGGGAAATTGTGATTTCAACTTCAACAAATCCTCCAACGATGTAGGCCGATACCAAGTAACACGTTCTCCCTTAAAAACCACTGTTTCACTATCCCATTGAGTGTTCAATTGCAACTCAGGCGGGAAAATTGGCTCTTGACTCGGATCCAAGGGTACAAATTCACTTTTGTCGAATAATTTGTCATCGACAGCCGAAACTCCATTCTCTTGGCCATTACATTTATTGCCATTTACTTTGCAACATTTGTCACTCATGCCACAGGCAAATTCCTTGGTAAAAGTTTTATATCCTTCCAAAATCGGACGATAACCTGTGCAACGACACAAATTTCCCTGGAAAGCAACTTCCATATCTTTCATTGAAGGTTGTGCCGAGTTGCGGAGCAGTGTGTACATGGACATAACAATACCGGGTGTACAAAAACCACATTGACTTCCATGTGCCTTGGCCAAACGTTCTTGTACGGGATGTAGGCGGGTTCGGGTACTTCCAATACCTTCAACTGTGGTCACAGCATGACCGTGCATAGCACAGACCGGTGTGAGGCAAGCATTTACAGCCAAATGTTTAATTGTATTTGTGGAGCGATCTACACGACTGATCATCACCGTACAGGCACCGCAGCCACCTTCGCCACATCCCAATTTGGTGCCGCACAGGCGTAACTTGTCGCGCAAATATGTCAGCAGTGTACATTCTGGATCGGGATTTGTATCGACAACCTGAAATAGAGGGGAAAGATTATTTAATTTGTGTTTTATTCAACAGAGAAGTTGATACATATATAGACGTAATCAGGAAGAAGGCGTTGCGAAAGAAACACTCATATAAGCTTTATGATAGCTGTAGGGTCTTTTGCCTTTCAAAAGGCAGCGTAGTTTGTTAAAAGACATATGGAACTACATTAATGGCAGACAGGCACATGTGGAATTCCGAGGCAAGAAATCATAGAGTTAAACAGGGCATACCGCACTCTTCTTGTTTAACTTTTATGTCTCCAACTTTCCTTCCCCTCCAGACGGCGTAAAACTGGTGACTTATGTAGATGACTGCACCATTATGGCCACCAGGGTATGCATTGAAGAACTGGAGAAGCTATGCCTATTTTATCACATTGGCAGCGTTTCTGAAGGAAAGAAACCAACAGTTCAGAACCCGAAAATGTCGACAACTTCCTTATCTTCTCGAAACCTGCAGTCGCTGTAAAAACTAAAGTCCTGAAAAGAAATAAGATACTCAAAGCCAACTCGGGTACCACATGGTGTAAGGACCTACAAAGCAGGTAATTGCTTGGTCGTAAACTACCCAGCCCCCGTTTAAACTTCATTTTTAAGCGACATCTAGTGGAAGGCGTTGCATATGTCGAGTGTGGACCATCTTCACCAGGAGGGAAGGATGCTGTCAGTGCAGCAACAGAATATGTTGCTCACCCAAATGTTCCTGCTAGCATGTCATCAGATGTCGCATCCCAACCTCAAAATCGTGGGACAGAATCCATCTCCTAGGCACATCCGGAAGGACTTCCGGCGGCACAGCCCCGACTTTCAAGATGTCATAGCATCGGAAATCGACAGAGTGTATGCGAATTTGCTCCAATTTGCCAAATTGTTCCAATTTCTGAAAATGCATTCTTTTCCAATTTAATCACAATGGACTCCGAGATAGGATTAAGGAAATAGTGGATTTAATGAGTCAGAAGAATGTCACGGGCGCGGCGGAAGCCAAGCTCAACAACAACTGCAGCTTACAGCGTTGTGATTGTTGTAGCGTACTGTGGAAGGCTCAGGATGGGGATTATCTTTCCTATTGCACAGACTTATCTCGCTTGACCTTTAATGACCCGTACATGGAATGTATGGGGGTAGCAGCTAGGTGTGGAACAACCGAGGTAGATTTGCTGAATGTAGACATCCTACCAATAAATAGCTTTAGTCCAGTTTATAGGCCGTACATTACCCCGCTTTTGGACGGCCATAACCGTCTAGTCTTGGGAGACTTTAATGCTCATCATAAACTGTGGCATTCTATCCTCTAAAAAGGCCAGAGGGGTATACTGCTGGCTGAGCAGTATGAATATATCTACGTTTTGCACGGTAGGGGCCTCCTATCAGAATTAGTGGAAAGTGTCACAGTTCTCCAGACATCGTGGCACCTTGTTTGATAAATAACGTTACCGCACTTTCGTCATTCGTGGGAAATGACGTGATAAGCTTAGTCGGGCCAACCCCAGAGACAGGAAGCTGACACTGGAAGTTAACTGGTTGGTCGGCGAGCATAAGCGGGACAAGTGGTTAAATCATCATATAAGTGAATGGTAGACAACGGTTAAGTCACTCTCGAACCCTGGAAAGAAGGAAGATAGGACCCCATTCATGTTTGGCGACGTTACGGTGACTGATCCGAATAGGTGCGCAAGTTATTTCAATCGACAGTTTTTCGAGCACACCGGGAGTGGCAGGGCAAAGAGAAGAATACTACGTCTCATTAGATCTCTCCCTGACGAGGATGAATGTTGCGAATGTCATCAGGAACACTAACGCATCCTATATGTTGGGCCCATGGTAATGCTGAAACAGCTGGCTGAGCCGGGAGTGGAGTATTTCACTAAAGTTCTCAAGCTGTCGCTGGCCACCCTCATTGTTCCCGAAGCCTGTTAAATTGGCAGAGTGGTCCCGCTACTAAAGCCGGGCAAGGATGCCAGCAAAGGCGAATCGTACAAACAGAATTCGCTTTTGTCGCAAAGAGCCTTGAGGCTTTAGTACTCCCCAAAGTCGGAAATAGCTACCCATTTGCGGATTATCAGCATGGGTTCCGTAAGCAGCACAACACTGCATGCCATCTCCACACATATTAGTCGAGGACCCAACTAGAGCAAGCCATACGATAGAACAGATCAGAAGCCTTTGATACTGTCAAGCCATCCACGCTATTCGAAGACATCAAGCAGACAACCCTTCGACCAAGTTTAAAACGTTGGATAATCAAATTTATGTGTGGTGTGATATCTCCGGAACTTTTTAGGTTCTACCTCTCCTGTATTCCGCCCACTGCAGACAACATTCAGATCGTAGCTTAGTCGGATAATTTTAAGATCTAGGCACCAGGTTACTTCCTTGATGTCTTTGTGAAAGATTGAACTCCTTTTTGACTGATCTTATAATCTTTTTCCACGCGAGGAATATTCAGCTATCCGTCATTAAATCTACGCCACTGTGTTCACCACATGGACGATAGAGGTGAGAAGAGAGTTGAATGTCATGGTCGATTGTAGCAAATTCCGATCACATTCGGTAGGATGTTCATATCGTGCCCGCAGGTCACAGCTATCTGTGACAAGTTGAGATGCATGGACATGATTCTCAAGTCCCTAGCTACAGTACTTGGGGTGTAGATAAAGAAACCTTGTTGACCACACGTAACGGGATAGATCGGTCTGTGGTAAGCTATGCGACGACAGTATGGTCCGCGAATATAAGCGCAACGCGATGGAAAAATATTTAAACCTGTCAGAATGCCGCCCTCATGTCCTCAGTGGACCATCAACATGAGGAGACAAAGATTCTTCCAGTACAGCAACACAATGGCTTACTTTCGTTGCATTACTTGCTTGGGTGTTACCGTGAGATCCATCCTAATCACCATATGGTGGATAGGACCCAGGCATGTCAGGCGGGATCTTCATAATCTAGAAAGAAAGGTCCAACGTTACAAGAGAGAACTTCTAGCCCTATCAATCGAATTCAAGTAGCATTTACACGGATGCAGTCACTATAAACCACTATCGGGTGAATTCAGTCCTCGTTGAACATCCCCCATCTATCGCAGCTGAGGAATATCAGCTGCCACAACAAACCAGAGTTATTTTGGCTCAACTACGCTCGGAATGGTGCAGTCATCCAAATTCCTATAGGGTAATGATCTATGACACCGCCGCACGGCACACTGCACGTTTTCTACTGCCCTGGCAAACCTACTTAATTGACTCCAGTAAATCTGTGGTTACATTCTATCGAAGCAACCACATTCCCAGAACTGGAGATAAACCCAGAGCCACATTAGGCAGAAAAACGAACCTACAACCATATCAAAATACTGTTACAACAACAACATATATCAAATTTTACCCATTTCTGAAGGAGAAATACTGAAAATCGGGCGAAACCGTTCTACTATAATAATAATAATAATTGTTCCACAAACATCCCAGATGGGACAAGGGAGACTTCTCTCATATCAATGAGTGCACGCCGATTCATATTGGCTCAATGATATGGGACCTACTTTTTATTGCCGAGTCCGAACGGCGTGTCTTACGACACCACTTGTAGAGAAGTTTTTCATGGCTTAAATACTCAGGAAATGTCGCCAAGCATTACTGAGGGGGAATTTTGCCACCGTTGAAAATTTGATGTTGCTTGGCCTGGGATTCGAACCGCAGACCTTCTGAGTGCAAGGCGGACGTGCTAACCATTGCACCACGGTGGCCCCCATAAAACCGTTCTACTGTTCTATATCAAAACGTGGACCTATGCTGACAAAGATGTCTAATTATAAAATTTCAGCCATTTCGGTTAGACAATGTGGCGAAAAACGTGGACCAATATAGCCCATTTTCAACACCAAACATCCTAGGAGTAATAGAAACTTCTTTATCTTAAATATTGTGAGCTGTATCTTGATTTCAACGGACGAACAGACAGACGGAATCGTTATATCGGCTTAGAATTTTATGCCGATCAAGAATATATATACTTTATAGGGTCTCCGACTAATATTGCGATGCGTTACAAACGGAATGGTATAAAAAGTATTAGTCGGCTTTGCCTACAGAGATATACTCTCATTGTCAGCAATTTTCGACAGCTAATTTGAATTAAAAATCCGCTATTCCAAAACGAGGACTGATATTGCCGGCCGGCGAACTTAAACTAAATTAAGGTGTACAAAATATGGGCAAATCGGTTGATCCGTTTGAGTGTTTGATGTGCACCAACCAGCCAGACACACGGCCGGGTTTTATCTGATTTTCCAAAATTGTTGATTTGTGAACAATTTCATTACGGAAGAAACATTATTACTTATTTATTTCCAATATTTTTTTTTCAAAACTAAACTAATCCTTTGTTTCTATAAACATCGACGGACAATAGAATGTGTTTATACGTAGTATACACTACAAAGTAGCCCCCCCAGTCGGTTCAGAAAACGCTTTAGAGATAAGATTTTGTTTTGTTCAAATTCTGTGGGTCATAGATTTAAACCTCATCAATGAATTGTTGTTTTGAAAAAAAATGCAAACATATAATATAATAACAAGATCTGTGTGAGTGTATTTAAGAGACAATCAATATTTCTCTGAATGTCTGGAAGTCTGAAAGAGAATATATACAATTTTGGCACACAAATACAACAATTGATTATCTTTAAAATTTATGTTGTTGTTTATATGAAGTAGGTAGATGGAAAAGACGCTAACCGGCAAATAAAACTCATACTCAAATAAAACAAAGTATTTATCTTATCACAGTGCACAGTGGTCACTGCCATTTACCAAAATGAAAGTCAAACATTTAGTGCCTAATGTTTACCTTGCATGGGTCCACGACAAAACGTGTACCTACCACATCCATTTTGTCACATCATTCATTTTGATATCTGGACTGGTAGAAATTTTTATTTATTCTCTTTTTTATACCCTCCACCATTATTCGGAGGGTATAATTAAGTTTGTCATTCCGTTTTTAACACATCGAAATATTTATCGGAGACCCTATAAACTATATATATTCTTGATCAAGGTGAAATTCTAAGTCGATATAATCATGTTCACCTGTCCGTCTGTTGAAATCAAGATACAGCTCGCAATTTTTAAGATAGAGCTTTGCAATTTGGTAGGGAATTTTCTATTACTTCTAGGATGTTTGGTATTGCAAATGGGCTATATCGATCCAGGTTTTGATATAGCCCCCATAAAACCGTACCACCCGATTTTCAGTATTTTTAAGATTTTAGCTTCATTATCACACCGAAATGGCAGAAATTTAGTATTTAGTCTTCGTTGGGGGTATAAAACTTTCCCCCATAAATTTGTCGGTATAGGTCCACGCCTTCATAGAACGGTACCTCCCGATTTTCGGTGTTTTGATGGTTGTGCCCTCAATATTCCTCCGAAATGGCTGAAATTTGGTATTTAGTCGTCATTTGGGGTATACAACTTTACATGTGGAATTTGTCGCCTTCATATAGCCCCCATAGAACGGAACCTCCCGATTTTCGGTATTTTGAAGGTTGTGGCCACATTAATCCACCAAAAAGGCTGAAATTTGGTATTTAGTCTTCATTTGAGGTACAAAATATTCCAATGGAACTCGTCGGTATAGGTCCAAACCTTCATATAGTCCCCATAGAACGGTACCTCCCCATTGTTGGT
This sequence comes from Musca autumnalis, assembly GCF_047663935.1. Classification (NCBI taxonomy): domain Eukaryota; kingdom Metazoa; phylum Arthropoda; class Insecta; order Diptera; family Muscidae; genus Musca; species Musca autumnalis. The sequence goes on from NW_027411644.1 coordinate 162,236,467, forward strand.
ATTTTGAAGGTTTGTCACATTGTTTTACCGAAATTGATGAAATTTGGTATTTAGTCTTCTTCATAAACGAAAGGAAACTAATTGTTCCAATTCAACTCCAGGTGGAGGGTATAACAAGTTCGGTTCGGCCGAACTTAACGTCGTTCTTACTTGATAATTGTCATATGCAATGCTTGTATAATATCTTGCAATATTCACGTTTTTTTATAAATACAGTCGGACCTCGATTATCCGTGGTGGTCGGGACCGGAGGCATTACGGATAATCGATTTTCCCGGATAATGGAGGTAATGCTCATATGCAGTTTTTGAACATATTTTGAAGTAAAAATGCAGAGCTGAGCAAAATCGAGAGAGAGGCAAATTTAAGGGAGAATTAATATTTAATTTTTCTTGATGTTTCATTACTTATTTCAAAATTTTTAAACGTTAATGTTGTCTGAAATCGTCCACAATGCAAATTAATAAAAAAATATAAATAAAAAATTGCATCAACTTTTTATTGTTTATGGTTCACAAAAAACTAAGAGTACGTATTCGTATATATACATATTCGTACGTATTCTCAATTTGCCTGTGTGCTAGCACACAGGTGTGCTCGCCCCTGTAAAAATGGCATAGTATCGTACAATAATAGGTCTGTCTGGTTACTTTCCCAGCAAGAATTGTCCAGCAAGAACTTTCTCAGAGAGTAAGGGGGTTTTATTCTCTTTTGCTAGAAAATTGTAGAAAGTAAACAGACACCTTCCCAGCAAAAACCAGCAAGCAATCAGCTGGCTTGCCAAAACAGAACAATTTGTCCGCCAATAAAGGAAGCAAACACGTTGTATTTTATTAAAAATAAAAAAGAAAATGAAACAAAAAAGTACATATTTTTCCACTTTGCAAATTTGTTCTCCATAAAACAATACAACTAGACTATGTTATTTCCACAATAAAATTGTTTTTAATTTTCACAAACATAAATCAACAAAAAACTAAAAACAGATGATTGACTGTTTTCAGGAAGAAGAAGAATTGCTAGTGCTTGCTAGAAGAAATTTGTCCAGCAAGAATTTGCAAACTCTCAGTGAAAGAACTGTCAAAATGTCTCTGTCGAATCGCTCTCTTTTGCTGGCTTGTTGTGTTAACAGACGACTTCCAGCAACAATTGGTACAAGCTGTTACAAATTTTAGGGTAACCAGACAGACCTACTATAAAAATCTGAAACAATTTTAAGTTTGTTATGGCAATCCACCAAAATTTTAAAAGATACTTAATATCATTATCATCGGTTTCATTTGAATTGACTTTGTCCCATGGTTTTTGTGATACCATAAATACACAAATTGTGTAATACGGGAGAATTTCGAGTTTTTGTTTGTTTACATTTTGTCTGCTTAATCAAATTAATTGGAAAGTGTACTTTTAATGCCGGGTAATGAAGTTTATAACGAAAATAGAGGAAATGGAACAAAATCCAACATTTCCTTTCCATCACGGATAGTGGAGGTTCCCGGATAATCGATTCACGGATAATCGAGATTTAACTGTATCTTCATTGACGAATTACATTTACAAGAATGTATAAAACATAAATATCAATTAATTACTGTATAGTAACCGCATTGCATTTTGTAAACATTGCCACTTTATTGACAACCATATTTAGCGGTCAATTGTTGTTGCATTACATTTCTATATTTAATCAATCAGAAATTCTGTTATTTATTTTCGCTCGCTATCGTTATCAATTGTACAGACAAGGCGTTGAAAGTTAGCAACAAAACGCACACAACAAAACAAAATGATAACAAACCATGTGTTATGCAACTGCACATTTTTCTTTGCAAAACACACTATGATGGAGCAATAGCATTGAATAAATTATATGCCTGAAAGTTGCACGTAAATATTTTACATAGAAGCAATTTTTCAATATTTTTCTGGAATTTCAATAAAGGACTCTGAGCACGCATATAAAGAAAACCTAAACTAACTTAATTAAATCAATTATCTAGCACTATCCTTAAACTAATTAATGATGGTAATTTACGTGGACACTGACCTCCCCGTGGTGTCACCTGGGGAACTGCCTTTAACACCCGTTAAAGGTAGTGAGCTAACATGTGCCGCGCGTTCACCCATAAGAACGTTAAAAACTTGGGTTTGGGCGTCGGGTTAGTAACCCTCCCCTAGAAAAAACAGCCTACTATGAAAAAACGAAAGAAAAGAAAAACAAACCCCTCTAAAGTTGACGAACCCCGCAAACGTTTTAAGGACCATGATCTGCGAATCTGCACCTGGAATGTTCGCACTCTTTATAGAGAAGGAGCAGTCTTCGCATTGGCAGACGTACTTGAAAAGTACAAGGCCGATATTACTGCCATACAGGAAATACGATGGATTGGGAAAGGCGTCACAACAACACCTAAAGGTGACGCACTGTATTATAGCTGCCATGACGTAAAGCATGAGTTTGGTTGTGGATTTGTAGTTAGTCGGAGACTAAAACATCTGGTATCCAGCTTCACCCCAGTGAATGAAAGACTTGCTGCAATTCGAGTAAAAGCTAAATTCTTCAACATCAGCTTTATTTGCGCTCATGCTCCCACTGAAGAAAAGGACGAACAGACCAAAGATATATTTTACGAGCCCTTAGAAGAAACATATGACCGTTGCCCTGCCCATGACATTAAAATCATTCTAGGCGATTTTAATGCCAAAATTGGAAAGGAGAATATCTTTGGCCCAACAGTCGGGAAATTCAGTCTCCACAGTGAAACATCTGACAATGGTATGAGGCTGATAGACTTTGCAGCTGCAAAAAACATGGTAGTTAGCAGTACCAGATTTAATCATCTCGATATTCATAAGGGCACCTGGCTGTCTCCAGATCAGAAAACAAGAAACCAAATTGATCATGTTGTGATAGATGGAAGACATTCATCGAGCGTGTTGGATGTACGATCGTTCCGAGGCGCAAACATTGATTCGGACCACTACCTTGTTGCAGCAAAGGTACGCACCCGCTTAAACGTAGCAAACAAAGTACGAACAGACATAACACGAAAGTTAGACATCGGTAAGCTGCAATCACAACAGATAGCCACAGCATATTCCACTCAACTAGCCCAATTGCTTAATCAAAGCACTCCTCATCCCGATAACATATCAGCGCAATGGCATTGCATTGCCCACTCCATGCAAACAGCCGCAAAATCCATACTTGGATACCAGAGACCTCCACCAAGGAATCCATGGTATGATGAGGAGTGTCGTGCTGCCACCGAAGAGAAAAATGCGGCATATAAGGCTACTTTACAATCCGTAGCAACGCGTAGCGCACGAGAGAGATACAGGGAGAAAAGGAGAGAGGAGAAACGTCTTTTCCGCAGGAAAAAGAGAGAGATGGAAAAGCGGGAGTGTGAAAAAATCGAGATGTACAGGAGCCAGAATGAAGTCCGAAAATTCTACCAAAGAGTCAAGCATCAAACTGATGGCTTTGGTACAGGCACATCCTCCTGTAGAGACCAGCAAGGTAATTTGGTAACTGATACAGATAGTGTACTCAGGATATGGAAAGAACATTTTTCAAATCTGTTGGTATCCAATAGCAGCGAAGACGACGAAGATACCACAATCCCAATCCCAGAAGATGGTATTGAATGTATACCGCCCAGTCAAGATGAGGTAAATACAGCAATAAATCGGCTGAAGAATAATAAGGCAGCAGGGGCCGATGGCTTACCAGCCGAGCTGTTCAAAACCTGAGGCGACACGCTAATAAGGTGTATTCATCAGCTAGTTAGCACCATCTGGCAGGAAGAACGAGTACCCGACGATTGGAACCTGAGTATCCTGTGCCCCGTCCACAAGAAGGGAGATAAGACTGTATGCTCTAACTATAGGGGCATAAGTCTACTCCCTATTGCCTACAAGATCGTGTCAGGGATATTGTGCGAACGACTAAAGCCTATGGTCAACGAGATAATTGGACCCTACCAATGAGGCTTTAGACCTGGCAAGTCCACCATTGACCATATATTTACCCTGCGGCAAATCCTGGAGAAGACCCAAGAGATGCAGATCGACACCTACCACCTTTTTGTCGATTATAAAGCAGCCTTCGACAGCCCGCTGCGTTCAAAGGTATTCCAAGCCATGTCTGAATTTGGTATTCCCGCAAAGCTCATCCGGCTTTGTAAAATGACTTTAACTGACACGAGGTCCTCAGTTAAAATAGGAAAGAACCTCTCCGAAGAGTTTGGTACCAAAAGAGGTTTCAGACAAGGAGACAGCCTTTCGTGTGACCTCTTCAACATCCTGCTAGAAAAGGTTATACGAGAGGCAAACGTCAAAAGAAGTGGCACAATCTACACCAATAGTCACATGTTACTTGCTTATGCTGATGATATAGACATCATGGGCCGATCAGTAAAAGAAGTAACTGATACCTTTATAAAGTTCGAAGGAGAATCTGCTAAAGTGGGTCTGGCGGTAAACGGTGAGAAGACCAAGTTGATGGTGTCGACGCGCAATGCGTCCATTGAGCTCGGACCGACTGTGGAAGTTGGTTCCTATAATATTGAGGTAGTAAAAGACTTCGTCTACCTCGGCACCTCCGTAAACACAACAAACGACATCAGTTGTGAAATAAAAAGAAGAATTGTATTGGCCAACAGATGCTACTTTGGTTTAAGTAAGCAGTTTAAAAACAAAGCCACATCTCGTCAAACAAAAATAACGCTCTACAAAACACTGATACTACCCGTGCTGATGTATGGCTCCGAAGCCTGGGTACTTGCGCAAGCAGACATGGCAGTGCTTGGTGTGTTTGAGAGAAAAATTCTTCGAAAGATCTTCGGACCAATCTGCGTTGACGGTGAATATCGACGTCGCATGAACCACGAGCTGTATCTGCTATACAACGACATCAATATAGTTAAACGTATCGAGATGCAGCGATTGCGTTGGCTAGGCCATATCATAAGAATGAGCGATGATGAACCCGCTAAAAAGGCGTATGAATACATGCCACATGGCGGTGCACGCAGAATTGGCAGGCCAAGGAATAGATGGCTCAAACAAGTGGATGAAGAGATGAAAAGGCGCGGTATTCCAGAGTGCAAAGCAACAAATAGAGAGGAATGGAGATCTCTTCTTAGTTCGGCCTATAGAACCAATGTTCTGTAATGGGCCAGCTAAGTAAGTAAGTAATTTACGTGATATGATATGACGTTCATCGGTATCTGTACTTTCTGAGGACACACCTGTTCTTAAGCCTTAAATTAATTTTTTTCCATGTGCGTTTTTCCAAACCAACACCTTTCTATCATTCGGTTTTAAACGACACACCAAATTGGGCTAATAATATTTTTTATCATAGAAAATATTTTAAGTAATATGACGCCTTTATTATGTTGCACTATTATTGCACTAAGTATTAAAACTTATCTTACTATATTTCCAAAATTTAATGATATACTTCTTATCGGTGTTTTTAACGATAACACAAGAGAAAATATAGTATTTGTATAGCAACAATTAAAGTATATGTTGAACATTATGAGTTTAAGAACTTTTTTAATGATCCTAACTAATTATTCTAAAATTAAAAAAAAAATAATTATAATAAACCAAGCCGATACAATAACCGGCATCCTAACTGTAGCTAATTATTTAACTCGTTTCAGTTAATTTACTTAATTTTGAATAACAAGCCAATGAACATATGAATTTCGTTAGTCACAAATTTATTGTGCAGTAGCCACTACCACGACTAACCGGACACCTGTTACATAAAATTTCTAGAGTTGGGCAATCTTATTCAATTGAACGATCCGGATCACTGTCATCGTTCAAAAACGAATGAGTAACATCATAAAAACCAACGTGTGAAATTAAGTACATATACACAGTTTTGTCAAAGAAATTACCGGTGTCCACTGAACGAGATAGTGAGTTCAATTGAACGAGATTTCCCAACTCTAAAAATTTCACCTTATGAAATCTAAGTGAAAAGTATAAATAAATGGTTCATATCGACGCCTCCAAACAATAGTATGCTAAGTCGACTTAGCATGTTTTCAAGTTCTTTACATTTTTATATTTAACGTCCTTTAACATAGATTCTGTCAAATTTTGGTAATAATCGGACAATCCGAACAGAAGTTATAAACAAATATTTACTTAGCATAGTACTGAAGGTCAAGGAAATTTCCAAACTTTAAGAGCTTGTCTTGCAAAACTCACTGTTCAGAATTAGCAAACTATTATCTGGAGGTGTCGTACGTCCTTTAACTTACATTCTGTCAAATTTTGGTAATAATCGGACAATCCGAACAGAAGTTATAAACAAATATTTACTTAGCATAGTACTGAAGTTCAAAAAAATGTCCACACTTTGAGAGCTTCTCCTGCAAAACTCACTTTTTAGACTTAGCATACTATTATTTGGAGGTGTCGATATTTTGCATTAAAATACATTTCCTGACCACTTCAAAATTTTTTTGATACCGGGAACCCTAAATGTCAATTTACAGCCATTTTACATTACATTTTTAACGAAAATAAAGATATATTTTATGGGGGTATCGGATGGTAAAGTGATATTTTGGCTATTCCAAACCGAACCTATATCCACGATTTTTGGTGGAGAAGCTGCCTGACCACTTTGAACCCTAAATGCCAAACTACATCCAATTTGTATTGTGACTCCCACAATAGTTTTTGTTAATTACAATAATCTTTGTTGTCATATCCAACAATAGCTTTTGTCTGCTGTACAATATTATTCTCTTTTCTTCGACAATTTTATTCTCTTCTCTCGGTATTCGATGCCGTGGTATAAACAAAAAACAATTTTGGTGAGTTTTGTTTGTATGAGTTCCTCTTCTTATCTTTGTTTTTATACCCTCCACCATAGTATGGAGGGTATATTAAGTTTGTCATTCTGTTTGTAACACATCGAACTAATCATTTGCGGCCCTATAAAGTATATATATTCTTGATCAGGATAAAATTCTAAGACGATCTAGCCATGTCCGTCTGTCCGTCTGTCTGTCCGTCTGTCCGTCTGTTGTAATCACTCTAGCGTCCGCAATAATTGAGATAGAGTGCTGAAATTTTGCACCAGAGGGTCTTTTTTCCATAGGCAGGTCAAGTTCGAAGATGGGCTATATCGGTCCACTTTTTGGTATAGCCCCCATATAACGGTACCTCCGGATTTGAGGTATTTTGACGTTCTTCGCCACATTTGCAGACCGATTTAGCTATAATTTGGCACTTAGGGTTCCTAGTGATCAACAAACTTATATCCCAAAGGATATGGTCATAGGTCCATGTTTTGGTATAGTCCCCATATAACGGTACCTCCCGATTTTCGGTATTTTGAGAATTTTAGCCACAATTTTTAACCGAACTACCTGCAATTTGACATTTGAGGTTCTCAGTGGTCATGAAACATCTCCACGAAACATCGTCAACATAGGTCCATGTTTTGGTATAGCCCCCATATAACGGTACCTCCCGATTTTCGGTATTTTGAGAATTTTAGCTACAATTTTTAACCGAAATAGCCGTAATTTGACATTTGAAGTTCTCAGTGGTCATAAAACATCTCCAACGAAACATTGTCAACATAGGTCCATGTTTTGGTATAGCCCCCATATAACGGTATCTCCCGATTTTCGGTATTTTGAGAATTTTAGCTGCAATTTTTAACCGAACTAGCTGTAATGATCGGTATTTTGAGAATTTTAGCTACAATTTTGTCTATTCAAAAATAATCGTCAATATAGGTCCATGTTTTGGTATATCCCCCATATAACTGTACCTCCCGATTTTCGGGAATTTTCATTTTTCGGTCACGAAATTTCTTCACTAAAATTCGTCAACATAGGTCCATTTTTGAGGGTCTACATTGTTTTGATGAAACTACCCTCAATTTGACTCTTGCAGTTCCCTGCAGCTATAAAACTTTACCGCCAAAAAATTTAAAGATAGGTTGACTCTTTGATATAGCCCCGTAGCTGGTACCTTTCACCTAGCTGAACACATTTTTTTAGATTAGATTAGATAACACTGGGCAACAAAATGGAGGTGAAAGTCTGGGGCAAGGAAAATTACTCTTGGGGAAGAAAGGCCTTGGTGAGTATATTATGAACCCCGAAGGACAGATCCGCCGTGAGTCGAACTTCCGCGTTATGGTGTGATGAAATTTTTGTTAGAGACCCTGTGGGCCATCAAAATTACAAAAAAAAAAAAAAAAAAAAAAAAAATTAATGCTAATTCATGATGGCTTACAGGGTCTCTTGCAAAAACTTCACCATAACGCGGAAGTTCGACTCACGGCGCATCTGTCCTTCGGGGTTTTTAATATACACACACCAAGGGCTTTCATCTCCAAAAGGAATTATCTCTGCCCCAACATTTGTGTTCACAGTGTAATTTAAGCAATAGTGGGAGACAGTAGGAGTCTATCCATTGTCGAAAAGTTGTTCCACCTAAAATTGTAAAAGGACCCTAATTATTCCATTTTAATTAAGACTATTTTATGGTGGAGGGTATAAAAATTTCGGCCCGGCTGAACTTAACGACTTTTTACTTGTTTATCTTTATCTTTGTTTTTTTGTGTATATATACCATGAGATTCTTGTCTTTATTTGTTTCTTTTTTCTCAATATTCTTTGTGTTTTGATAGTTGAGGAGTTGCACCACAATCTAAGAAGTGTTTTTGGTCGTAATTTCCCAGCAAACCAAATGTCGGATGTCCGACACATCAGAATAATTTTGGAAGCAAAATCGTTCAGATTTCGTTCCGATTTCCATACGATTTTTCGTAGGGGAATTCGTTCTGATTTCGGAGAGAATGTCGGAAATAAATTTCCCTTCCAATATACCAATGTTTTTCTTCCGATTTCGGTAAGAATTCGGATCGATATGTCGGATACAAATTTCCCTTCGCACAACAACCACATTTTGTATATATTTAACTCCTTGCTGTTAGATATATACAAAAGGTGGTTGGTTTCATTTTAGTTTGTTGTCGAAAAGCAAAATGGCAGGTTATAAAATTCGCATATACAATTTTTAAATATTTTAAATATAAATAGAACATTGGTGGCGTTTATTTAATTGGGATAGCTGTTACAATTTTGATTTTTCAAAATAGTCTGGCTTAATCCCTTTTGTTGTTTTAATATTTAAAACAACAAGTTTATTAGTGGAGAAGGTTTGGCATTGTTCGCCAAGGGGTAAGGCAAGGAAGACTAGTTTCGATCCACGCCACTGGATCTCATCAGTTCCCTTTGTTTCTTGTTTGTGGATATTCTCCACCGAAGTTATTTTTCAATAACTTCTTCAACAAGAAACTTTTTATACCCAAACATCAATCGTCAGCTCGAAGTATAAACGTAAACAAAGAAAAACATTCAATGAGAAGTTTTTCTTTGGTAACCTAACACAACTCCGACGAAAGTGTTTACGAAACAAAGCAAACCTTCTTCCACTCGTATGTGTCGTTGATTTTTCAACAAATGCACATACCCAAATGCTGTTTGGTAGCTTATATACCAACAACACACAAAACCGTGCCAGTGTTTCTCAAATAGAACATTGGTGGCGTTTATTTAATTGGGATAGCTGTTACAATTTTGATTTTTCAAAATAGTCTGGCTTAATCCCTTTTGTTGTTTTAATATTTAAAACAACAAGTTTATTAGTGGAGAAGGTTTATTAGTGGAGTCTTCCTTGCCTTACCCCTTGGCGAACAATGCCAAACCTTCTCCACTAATAAACTTGTTGTTTTAAATATTAAAACAACAAAAGGGATTAAGCCAGACTATTTTGAAAAATCAAAATTGTAACAGCTATCCCAATTAAATAAACGCCACCAATGTTCTATTTGAGAAACACTGGCACGGTTTTGTGTGTTGTTGGTATATAAGCTACCAAACAGCATTTGGGTATGTGCATTTGTTGAAAAATCAACGACACATACGAGTGGAAGAAGGTTTGCTTTGTTTCGTAAACACTTTCGTCGGAGTTGTGTTAGGTTACCAAAGAAAAACTTCTCATTGAATGTTTTTCTTTGTTTACGTTTATACTTCGAGCTGACGATTGATGTTTGGGTATAAAAAGTTTCTTGTTGAAGAAGTTATTGAAAAATAACTTCGGTGGAGAATATCCACAAACAAGAAACAAAGGGAACTGATGAGATCCAGTGGCGTGGATCGAAACTAGTCTTCCTTGCCTTACCCCTTGGCGAACAATGCCAAACCTTCTCCACTAATAAACTTGTTGTTTTAAATATTAAAACAACAAAAGGGATTAAGCCAGACTATTTTGAAAAATCAAAATTGTAACAGCTATCCCAATTAAATAAACGCCACCAATGTTCTATTTGAGAAACACTGGCACGGTTTTGTGTGTTGTTGGTATATAAGCTACCAAACAGCATTTGGGTATGTGCATTTGTTGAAAAATCAACGACACATACGAGTGGAAGAAGGTTTGCTTTGTTTCGTAAACACTTTCGTCGGAGTTGTGTTAGGTTACCAAAGAAAAACTTCTCATTGAATGTTTTTCTTTGTTTACGTTTATACTTCGAGCTGACGATTGATGTTTGGGTATAAAAAGTTTCTTGTTGAAGAAGTTATTGAAAAATAACTTCGGTGGAGAATATCCACAAACAAGAAACAAAGGGAACTGATGAGATCCAGTGGCGTGGATCGAAACTAGTCTTCCTTGCCTTACCCCTTGGCGAACAATGCCAAACCTTCTCCACTAATAAACTTGTTGTTTTAAATATTAAAACAACAAAAGGGATTAAGCCAGACTATTTTGAAAAATCAAAATTTTAAATATAAATATTTAAATATAAAAGGCAACATCAAACATTTTTCAACGGTGGCAAAATACCCCTGAGTAATGTTGGCGACATTTCCTGAGTATTTCAGCTCTTTAGACACGCCGTTCGGACACGGCGATAAACAGTAGGTCAAATATCATTGAGCTAAATATGAATCGGGGTGCACTCATTGATATGAGAGAAGTCTCCCTTGTCCCGTATTTTGTGGAACAATTATATATATATATATATATATATATATATATATATATATATATATATATATATATATATATATATATATATATATATATATATAACAAAGATCAATTAATAAAAAAGAGCCATCGGAGAAAAATTGTTTCCTTTGATATTCATACGACATTATTCCAAAATCGTTTAGAAATCTTTACGAAGATTCGGAAGGTACCTCCGATTTTCATACGACATTATTTCGAAATCGTTCAGAAATCTGTACGAAAATCCGAAAGAAAAAATTCCCCTTCCGAATTTCCCAAGGATTTTCTTCCGATTTCGTTTCGAATTCTGATCGAAATCTATCCGATTATGCTCCGACATTTCGTTCCGAAATTATGTTAGCCACTTCATACAACTTTCGTTAAGATATCGTTACGATTTCGGATCCGACATCGGACGTAGCCTCCGAATTATGTTCCGATTTCGTTACGATTGGTTTGCTGGGTGTGTTTTCTTTTCATATTTGTTGTGGTTTTATGGTATGCCTTATGTTGGGGTAGGTGCTTGGAGGATGAGCGCAATGGAGTAGTTATGCATGTTTCTTCATTCATTTTTTTGGGTCTTTATACCCTCAGCATTTGTGCTAATGTGCCTCATCGAAATAATGGTTTTAGACAATAAGTATGTTTGGACGAAATGTGTTTCAGAATATTTGGAGTTGATTTAGATATGTCCGTCCGTCTGTCTGGCTGCCTTGCTGGAGCGCACGATAACTATCGAACGGATCAACCGATTCGGTCCAAAATTTGGCTTTCGTAATATTTTGTCCAAACTTAGTTTAAGTTCGAAGATGTCTTATATCTGTCAACTCCTTCCTCCACCACAAAAGTTCGGAAAATTTGTGCGCACGATAACTCTTGAAGGAAGTAACCGATTTGGTCCACACTTTGCACATCGTTAAATTTCTACCAGTCTTAGATGTAGTTCCAATATGGACTCAATCGGCCCACTCCTTCGGGTACCTCCCACACAAAATTTCGAAAAAGTTTTGTTTAGGACGAGTTCACGAATCGCTTTGATTTTTGTTGTACCAACTTGTATTCACTGCCCCCCCCCATATAACGGTATAAGTTTCATCAGGGACAAGTCCATACTTCCTGAGAAAATACCATGAAAGGGCAAAAAAGCCCTATGACACCGTGTGTAGTGGTTGGAGAGCAAGATAACTCTCGAAAGGATCTGGCGATTCGGTTCACAATTTGGTCTTCGTAATATTTTGTGCAACTTAGTTTAAGTTCGAATATAAGCAATATCGATCCACTCCTTCAGGTACCTCCCCCATAAAAGTTCAAGAATGTTCGGAAAAATTGTGCGCACGATAACTCTTGACGGAATTGACCTATTTGGTTCATACTTTACACATCCTAAAATATCCACCAGATATAGATCAGGTTCGAATATGGACTATATTTATCCACTCCTTCGGATACCTCCCACACACAATTTTGGATAACTTCACTTTAAGACCTGCTCTCGAATCACTTTGATTTTTGTTAAAGCAACTTGCATTCGCTGACTTAATTACGGCAGTAAACGTTTTTTCTGGGGCAAGTCCATACTTCTTGAGAAAACAGCCCGAAAGTTGTAAAAAAACCCCTATGGCACCATATGTAGTGGCTGGAGGGCTCGAACCGAATACTGCGTTCGTCCACACTTTGGATATTGTAATATTTATTCGAATATTGGATAGTGCTTATAGGTCCATTCCTTCCGGTACCTCCCCCACAAAAGTTCAAAAACTTTCGCTGAAATGGTACGCGCGATTTCTTATAGACGTAGCAACCGATTTGGTCCAAACATTTGATCTCTATCTATTGTCGAAATTTAAGTTTATGTTCAAATTTGAGCCATATCTGTCCAATCCTTGTGGTACCACCCACACAAATATTCAACATTTTTGTGTGGTTCAAGGATCCTTTGGAAATTTTTACTGAAGGTTTTCCTAGTGGCCCTGTTTACAGCAATATTATGTTATTCGTAGGCTAGTGTGATAAAAAAGCCCTATCTATCGAAATCGCAAATTTTTGAGCTTTAATCCCATCCATACTTCTGTCGCCGCATACGCCCAACATTTTGAAAACCCCCCTAAATACACAAGTTTCTTTTTTTTTGGGAAAAAGAAGTATTTTCATCCACACAGGCTGAGGGTATATCTCTGTCGGCAAAGCCGACTGATACTTTTTTACTTGTTTAGTTAGACCTGGAAAAACCTGGCCAGGTGTAATGTTTGTCAATGTTCATAATATTATAAGTGGCATTTATACAAAACTAGCTGAACCCGGCGCGCTTTGCTGCCCCGACTACGATAAAATATAATGGAATGCCATAATTATATTAACGTTTTTAATATTTTAACGAATAAATATAGGAGATATGAAGGAGTTATATACCTATTCAGGGTTGTTATGGAGCTACTATGGTATTTTTTTAAGTTTCAGGAGGTAACACTCCTTCGAAAGCCTTTCCGCCTATAAGTATTCCTAATGATTTAGATATATCATAATAAAACATAAATCTTAAGAAGTCGTTCAAAGATATGATACCAAGGCTGTTGGTCAATTCCAACTAACTGCTAAGTCTTCAAAATTTCATTGAAAGTGAACATACATAACAAAAACATTAAATCGACCGAAAATATATATGGGTAGCTATATTCCTATATGAACCGCTCTCGATATAATTTGTCATATTTATTTTTAGACCAAATCCCGTCTTACATTCACATTTTGTGCATAAAATACGGAAAATCAGCCGAAAATATATATGGGAGCTATATTCTAATCTGAACCGATTTCGGTATAATTTGTCCCATTTATTTCTAGAACGAATTGCGTCACGCTTTCCAAATTTCAGTGAAATTGGACATATGTAGTGTGTCCAAATCTGAACCGGTCTCGATAGAACTTGGCACATTTATATTTAGAACAAATTCCGTCAGACATCCCAAATTTCAGCGACATTGGACACATATAGCGTGTTTAGAGCATCAAATACAGAAAATCGGCCTAAAATATAGATAGGAGCAATATCCAAATCTGAACCGATTTCGATATGATTTGGCACATTTATGTCTAGACCAAATCCCGTTACGCATTCCAAATTTCACAGAAATTAGACATAAATAGCGAGTTTGGTTCATAAAATACAGGAAATCGGCCGAAAATATATACAGGAGCTATATCCAAATCTGAACCTATTTCGATAAAATTCGGCACATTTATGTCTAGACCAAATTCCGTTACACATTTCAAATTTCAGCGAAATGGGACATATATAGCGTGCTTGGTGCATATAACACAGAAAATCGGCGAAAATATATATGGGAGCTATATTCAAATCTGAACCGATATCTATATAATTTAGCACGTTTATTTCTAGAACAAATTCCGTGAAAAATTCAAAATTTCAGCGTAATTGGGCATTTATAGCGTGTTTGGTGCATAAAATAAGGAAGTCGGCCGAAAATATATGTGTATGGGAGCTATATCCAAATCTGAACCGATTTTGATATAAATTGGCACTTTTATTTCCAGACCAAATTCCGTCATACATTCCAAATTTCATCGAAATTGGACATAAATAGCATGTTTGGTACATAAAATAAGGAAATCGGCCGAAAATATATGTATGTGGGAGCTATATCCAAATCTGAACCGATTTGAATTTAATTTGGTAAATTTATTTCTACATCAAATTCCGTCTCACATACAAAATTTGGAGATTGTATCTGTAATACTTCTAAAGATATTTGAATACAAAATCTAAATTTTTTGGAGGTACATCCGGTTTTGATGCTATATCTCCAGATCAACGCGAAATTTCAAAAAATGATATAGCCTATTTTCATTTCAAGCCATGTAGCAATGTACCCTAAACATTTCAGTAAGATCTGTTCAGCGGTTTTCGAGTCTATAAGGCACAAACAAACAAACAGACAAACAAATTTCAATTTTATATATATAGATTTATGTGGAAAGTGTATATGAGAATTATATACGATCAAAACAAAAATTTCAGTAACAGGTTTTCTGGGCTGACAATAATTTTTGTAAAAAGTGTAATAAATACAGTAGCGGTGTGCGGATAAATGGTTTTTATGGTCTCAGGAATATGAACATATCATTCACTCAAATCGACACGATATTAAAGACCCTAGTTTAGAGGACAGGAATCTGAAGCGTTCACCCATATTTATGAAAACATGTTGCTATATCTGACTTTTATGTATCCAGGATCAATCATTGTAGTCTCTAGATTTCAAACAGAAAGTTAAATAGAGGCCTATTTTATGTCAAAATTACACGGTACCATGGGTTTAATGGGGGGAAATATAAACGGATTTTTGTTAGGAGGCTCGAAAAATTTGGGTTATTTTAGTAATATTTATTTATTCCCTAATGAAACGTTGGGAGGGCCTAATATTTTCTGGATTTTAATTCACCACTAAATACTTAAAAAAGTTACATTTATATGTTATACGTATAAAATCTCTATGTCGGTGTAATAATGCAATCAAAAAATTTTAAGATTTGGCAACTTTATTCTGACGCTCCCTGTATTTCTGAGTTAGCAATTTCTATTTTCATCGACTTCTACTTTATCTTGTGTCAAATTTCTGCATTGATATCTTCAAAACTCAACGAGTTACAGCTCATTTACTGGGAGTTTGGCATAAATAAACAACAAAGTTTTTTGGGTTTATGAAGCACTAAAAAAACACTTCAAATCATGCTTGGTCTTGCACAGAAACTTAGCACTTATATCTGGCTAGGCCTTTGCAAAAAGTGGCCCAAATATTTATTTTATATGTTTGTATAATTTTTTTAAGTGCGGAAGTCAAATTTTATTTTGTTCACAAAAAACGTCATTAGAATGCAAAACTTGAAAACTAAATTCCCACTACCAAAATTCAAACACGATTTTTGTTGATTTCAATATAATGGTCACTATATATGTTAATTGCATTTTTAGTAGTGCGCAGTATTATTTGACGCTCCACTTTTTGGAACAATAAACCCGTATTTCACTATTCCAAATATTGTTGATTCGAATCTCCCAGTTTGATATATGTAGTAGTAAGTTTTAATACATTTTATTTAGTTTTTTATATTTTAGTTTTATATTTTATAGTTTTAATACATTTTAAGCGGGATAACATTTGATGCACTGCGTGTTTAGATATTCATTCATATACGTTTAAGTAGCTGCCACATTTAAATTCAAATTGTATGCCTTTTTCACAAATTCTTTCCAAAGCACACGTGGAACTTCTGTTTACCCAGTTACATACTAGCATACATATAGATGTTTCATTTTTTCGCACATTTAATTAATGAAAAAAATCCAATTTGTAAATAACTTTAACAAATACGTCACTTGCATAGTACACACCTTCTTTCCATTGACAAAAAATACCAACGTTGAAGAGAAGTTTGGCATTTCCATCGAAGCTACACTAATTTCTGTGGTCATTCTATTGTGGTTTAGTGATTTTCGGTTGATTGGTTGGCGCACACGTCCACGTTAAAAACCGGATTTTGAATAGTAGGTTCTTTTTTTTCTGTTGTTGTTGTTTTTTATTATTATTTATTATTTGAGATTTAACAAAGCAAAATGATCTGCATTAGTAGCCAGTTGTTGTTGCTCTGAATTGAGGATGATGTCGTTCGTTTTGTTGAATGTATGTTTTCTTGTTGTTGGTAGTTATCACACGTCTTTTTACAATTCGAAAATTATAGAATATTGGACCAAACTGCGAACAACACCACGTCCTATCCGTTCAATGTGTAAGCGGCAACTGAACAAAAAACACTCAAGAGCAATGTTTAAATCACATTGAGTGTGTTTTCCTAATCGCGAAATCAAATTAGCTTTGTGATAATAAACCGGGTCTAGCGTTGCCGGTTTGTGTTTTTTTTCGATGGGACATTTTAGTTAAAATTTTAGTCGGTTTTAGTCTATATTTAGTAGAAGGGGTATGTTTGTAAAATACCTCAAATGAATTGTGTAGCAGAGCTGTATTTTTATACCCTCCACCACAGTAATAATATACCCTAATTTTGCTTTTCCGTTTGTAACGCACTGAAATAATTATTTGGAACCTTACAATATATATATTTATGTATTCTTGATCAGGATAAAATTCTGAGCCGATATAGCCATTTCCATTTATTGTAATCACTCTAGCGTCAGCACTAATTGAGCTAGAACGCTATATTTTTGCATCCGATTGTCTTTTATCCATTGGCATGTCAAGTTCGAAGATGGGCCCGTTTTTGATATAGTCCCCATATAACGGTACATCCCGATTATCGGTATTTTCAGGACTTTAGCTACATTTTTGACCGAACTAGCTATAATTTAACATTTGAGGTTCCAAGTGGTCACAAAACATCTCCACCAAAAATTGTCAACTAGAGATTGTATTTACCGGGTATTTATTTGGGTATTTACTGTATTGAATCGCCAATACAACATCTTACACCCAACTCTTGGGTATAGGTTGTGAAATTGTTTCAAAATGGACAGTTTTACAATACTTTAAACAAGTGGGTAAATACTTGGGTAAATACCCGAGTATTTGCCCAAATGTTGGGTAAAAACTCTGTAACTGCCGAACCACTTGACGTAGGCCGACAAAAATTGGCTGAAATCTTATTTATATCAATGGAACATCTGGTATTGAAAATGGGGTTTCTAGACCCATATTTTGATATAGCTCCCATATAACCGTACCTCCCGATTTAAGGTATTTTTTACCTATTAGCCACATTTTACAATAATATTGGCTGAAAATTGTTTTCTAATAGCCCCCATTTAAGAATGATTCCTAGAATCTTCATATGTTCTAAAAAGTTGTTTATTGAAATCTTAGGTACATTTTTGTGGTTGATGGTATCCTTAATTTTTGGGCGGTTGCATATCTTTGGAACAGAGTCAGAGAAAAAAGTATAAAAATTGGATATTTTCAAAAGATTTTTGCTATTTTTACCATTAAGAACCGTTCATAGACATTTCGTATGTTCCAGAAAGTTGTTTATTGATGCCTTTGCTACATTAATATGGTTGATTGTTTTCTTGAATTTTGAACGGTTTAGTATCTATGGAGCAGAAGCCGAGAAAAGAGGATAAAAATTTAAATTGTTTTCCTATTTTGACCATTAAGATCCGTTTCTACAGAGTTCGTATATTCTAGATGTTTATTGAGATCTGAGGAACATTTTTGTAGTTGGTTGTTTACTTCAAATTTGATCGGTTTGATAGCTGTATAACAAAACTTGAGAAAAATTTTTAAAAGAAATTTGACTATAGCGATTTTGACCTCGCAGATGAAGTTTGATGAATTATATGTTTTCACAATTTTTGTTCTTTAAGACAAGAGATACAACTTTGCCTCTGAGAATAATTCAAATTTCCTAACGGTTTGGAAGATATAGTCCTGACTAATTGACCCTTTTTACATCAAAGCCTCAAACCTTTGTAGGCCTATAACCGCGAAAGTTGATGAGATACGAAAAAACGGCGAGACACGTGTCTTCTCGTTTTGGTCTTCTATCACGCTGCGGTGTCAGAATATGGTTAATAATTTTCGTGTTGCACAGTGTATAAGAAAGTTTTGAGCCAAATTTTGTCAGCCTACGTCAAGTGATTCGGCAAATAAAGAGTTTTTACCCAATATTTGGGTAAATACTCGAAATCGGGGTACCCTTATATGGGGGCTATAAGAAAACGTGGACCTACGTTGAAAAAATTTTGCAAAGATATTTTTTACTCATTGAGGACTCAGTGTGCCAAATTACAGTCAATTTGGTTGTAAAATGTGGCTAATAGGTGAAAAATACCTTAAATCGGAAGGTACGGTTATATGCTGGCTATATCAAAACATGGACCCAGAGACCCCATTTTCAATACCAGATGTTCACTTGACATAAGTAAGATTTGAGCCAAATTTCGTCAGGCTACGTCAAGGGGTTCGGCAGTTAAAGAGTTTTTACCCAACATTTGGGTAAATATCCGGGTATTTACCCAAGTATTTACCCACTTGTTTAAAGTATTGTAAAACTATCCATTTTGAAACGATTTCATAACCTAAACCCAGAAGTAGGGTGTAAGATGTTGTATTGGCGATTCAATATAGTAAATACCCAAATAAATACACACAAATGGGTATTTTCCCGGTATTTACCCAATTTACCGTGTATTTACCCATTGGGTATTTACCCACTGTCCATCTCTATTGTCAACATAGGTCCATGTTGGTATAGTCCCCATATAAAGGTACCTCCCGAGTATACTTTATTTTTACTCGTTCGATTTTACTCGCGAATGGAACATATTTGCGAGCGCGAGTACTTGAGAAGTACGAGTTTTGGAAGAAACTACGAGTAGGAGTGCTAATGCTCGACATAGAGTAAAAGTTTACTCTAAGAGTAAAATCGAGTAAGAGAAATTTATTTATTTTGTATTATATTTCGAGAATTTTCACTCCCACCATATACAAATTATGAAATGGACAATGCAAGCTTTCATTTTCTCATCCTAACAGATGTCGCACAAAATGTTTTTGCCCGTTCAGCTGGTTCAGCTTTTATTTTTGTGTGGTCAAGTCACTCGACTTCAAAACAAATACATAATGTAGTTTTCTAACAAATGAATAGGTATTTTGTATAGTTTTTTTGCATCATCGTAGTTTTTTGCATCATCGTATTTTACATGAAAACACAAACACATTTTTCGCCGAACAAATGTTTGCAATTTTGTTAGCTTTATTGGGCATTTAATGTTTGAGTGACTTCAGTAAAATCACTCAAACAATAAAAATACATCTTACGACCTCTGTTGTAAAACTTTCTTCGAACACACATGCGGAAAGAAACTACAAATTAACAACCAAAGACCAAAGAATGTATAGACGAAAAAAAAACTGATGTTATTATAAGCGGTTTTGTGATTCAAACCAAATAAATCAATATATTTCAAAGGCGACATTTGGAGGGAAATTGCAAGAATTTGTTGCATATTTTATATGAGGATGTAGATCCGGCCAAATACTATCCACATATACGGGAATATAACGAATTAGAAATACAAAGTTATTGTATTTTTAGAAATGAGTCTAAGGTTGATATTCTCAATCTGAACGCACTTGGTGAGAGCATTTCTTTGTTTACTCTTTCATTAATCTATGAATATTAATGAATTAAACAATGTTTTAAATGGAAATAGTGAACACTGAAAATGAATTATTTTTATACCCTCAGCATCAGGATATATACACTTTGATAATGGTTTTAGACCCCAAGTATGTTTGGACGAAATCTATTTCATACAATTTGAAGTCAACTTAGCCATGTCCGTTCGTCTGTCTGGCAGGTGTGCACGATAACTCTCGAACGGATCAACCGATTTGGTCCATGTCCGTTTGTCTGTCTGGCTAGTGCGCACGATAACTCTCGAACGGATCAACCGATTTGGTCCAAAATTTTGGATTCGTAATATTTTGTCCAAACTTAGTTTAAGTTCGAACTTCGAATATAAGCCAAAACTTTTCGTTAAAAGCATGCGCACGATAACTCTTGAAGGCAGTAACCAATTTGGACCGGCACATGTTAGCTCGCTACCTTGCTGCAACTAATTTCATTTCAAATTTTGGATCAAGTGGTTAATCCGTTCAAGAGTTATTGTCCGCATCTCCCACTGTTGTGGGAGAGGTACGATCTACTTGATCTAAGTTAGAACAATATTACGAAGAACAAATATTGGACGAAATCTGTTGTTTCGTTCGAGAGTTATCGTGCGCTCCAGCCAGCAAGAAGACAGATGGATATGGATAAATTGACTCCAAATTGTCTGAAACAGAGTGGGCCAATGTTCATCTTCGAAACTTATCTAAAATTTACAGATACATTACAATATGCTATCGGAGTATCCAAACGGACAAAATTTGAAATTTTTGCAAGTAATATCTACCAAAAACGTCTACAAAACTACCCTTGCTACCTCGGTGGTCGTAACAAAAGCATATAACATTTTTGTGGGATGTATCTTAAAGAGTGGGCAGATATGTATATAAGAACCTGACATATATCAAGTAGAAATATTACGATGTGCAAAGTATGGACCGAATTTGTCATTCCCTTCGAGAGTTATAGTGCACACCATTTTAACGAAAAATGTCGAACTTTTGTGGGGGAGGTACCCGAGGGAGTATACAAATATGGCCCAACCTCGAACTTAAACTAAACTGGAACTAATCGATTGCTCCGTTCGAGAGTTATCGCACCTTCTAATCGAAGAGCCTCGTAAGCCTATATTTAGCAGTTTGGCAATTTTCAAAAATGCTGTCGCTTATCACCCCTTCACAGCAACAAAAACGCATATTCCAAACGTCAGGCTGATCCTTTCAGTAACACAGTCCACTACCTTTTTGTACTTTAGTACTCATTTAGTTCGAGTTTGCAACAAACCCGCTCTATTTCATCCCTACATACGTGTCATATGTTTTATTTTTACTACGAATTTCAATTACTGCTAAACAATAACTGTGATTAACATTAAAAATTGCAGAATATTAGCTTTGCACTTTTGTAAAAAAGTATCAGTCGGCTTTACCGACAGAGATATACCCTCAGCCTGTGTGGATTGAAATACTTTTTTCCCAAAAAAAAAAACGTATGTATTTAGGGGGGTTTTGAAAATTTTGGGCGTATGCACCGACAAAAGTATGGATAGCATTAAACCCCAAAAATTTGCTGGGATATCTATAGGTAGGGCTTTTTATCACACTATCCTACGAAAAACATAATATCGCTGTAAACAGGGCCACTAGGAAACCCTTCGGTAAAAATGTCCAAAGGATCCTCGAACCACACAAAAATGTTGAACATTTGTGTGGGTGGTACCACAACTATTGGAGAGATATGGCCCAAATTTGAACATAAACTAAGTTTCGACAATATTTAGAGATCCAAAGTTTGGTTGCTACGTCTATGAGAAGTCGCTCGTACCATTTAAGCGAATATTTTCGGACTTTTGTGGGGGACGTACCGGAAGGAGTGGGCCTATAAGCACCACCTTCGAATTTCATCTAACATTTGAAGAAATATTACAATATCCAAAGTGTGGAGGAACGCAGTCTTCGGTTCGAGCCCTCCAGTCACTACATATGGTGCCATAGGGTATTTTTACATCTTTCGGGCTGTTTTATCAAGAAGAATGGACTTGCTCCTGAAAAAAACTTTTACCGTCGTAATTGAGGCAGCGAATGCAAGTTGCTTCAACAAAAATCAAAGTGATTCGAGAGCAGGTATTAAAGTGAATTTATCCAATATTTTGTGTAGGAGGTACCTGAAGGAGTGGACAAATATAGTCCATATTCGAACCTGATCTATATCTGGTAGATAATTTAGGATGTGTAAAGTATGGACCCAATCGGTCACTCCCATCAAGACTTATCGTGCGCACAATTTTTCCGAACATTTTTGAACTTTTGTGGGTGAGGTACCAGAAGGAGTGGACCGAAATGGCTTATCTTCGAACTTAAACTAAGTGTGCAGAAAATATTACGAAGACCAAATTGTGGACCGAATCGGCAAATCCGTTCGAGAGTTCTCTGGTGCTCCAACCACTACACACGGTGTCATAGGGCTTTTTTTTGTACCTCTCAGGCTATTTTTTCAGAAAGTATGGACTTGCCCCTGATGAAACTTTTACTGTTATATGGGGGGGCAGTGAATACAAGTTGCTACAACAAAAATCAAAGCGATTCGTGAACAGGTCCTAAACTGAACATTTCCGAAATTTTCTGTGGGAGGTACCCGAAGTAGTGGACCGATTGAGTCCATATTGGAACCTCATCTAAGTCTGGTAGAAATTTCACGATGTGCAAAGTATGTACCAAATCGATTACTTCCTTCAAGAGTTATCGTGCGCACAAATTTTCCGAACATTTCCGAACTTTTGTGGGGGAGGTACCGGAAGGAGTGGACCCATATAACTCATCTTCGAACTTGAACTAAATTTGAACAATATATTACGAAAGCCAAATTTTGGACCGAATCGGTTGATCCGGTCGAGAGTTATCGTGCGCTCCAGCCAGCCAGACAGACGGACGGATATCGCTAAATCAACTCCAAACTGTCTGAAACACATTTCGTCCAAACATACTTGGGGTCTAAAACCGTTATTTCGATGAGGCACATTTTGCCCGTATAAAAGTGCATATACCCTCGTTAGCATAAATGCTGAGGGTATAAAAATTTAGAACTCTAGTTTTATCCGTTGGGCAAATACCGTGGTTGACCATTGAGTACTTTTTGTACCCGTGTAACTCGAATTTCCAAAAGTCCAGACAAATCTCATTCCTAAACACCAAGAGAGACTGAAATTTCAAATTTCAGTAGTCTAGCTTTAACTGTTCTCTAAATACAGTGACGTAACATTTACCCTTAAGCCAGCGTCGCCCCTAATATTTCCATCAATAATAAAGCACACAAAATTGTGAATTTTTCAAAAAATTTGCAACTTTTGACAGTGTATTAGTAAGGTTGTATGCACGCAAGCTGCAAAACAAAAACAAATCAAAACATTTGGTCTCTTTTGTGCGCTCTTTGCATTCGGGTCGTGTGTGTGTGAATTGCCGAAAAACTTCGTAACTTCAACAATATCAACGAACGGCATTGTACTAAAGCGTGTGTACGCATGGGTGAAAAAACAACAACCACATGATGTTCATCGTTTGTTTATGTACACGTGCACTGTACGTGAGAGAGAGAAGCAAATGCAAAAAAAAAACTCAGTGGGCGCCCTCACTATATTGCCTTAAGTACGAGTACTCGTACATACTATTTGTACCTATTTACAATCATACAATTCAGACAAACACACCAACAGTGACCCAGATTCCAAATTTCCAGATTCTATCTTCAGTGCATCTCAATAGATAATACAGATAGTGTTATTTAAAGGGTTAATATTTCCATTATTATCTGAGTGAAATACAACACATTTCCGTACCATTTCTGTTGTTTGCAGTCAATGTCGAGACTGAATATTAATACCAAGGCATATTTATATAAGGTAAATGCAAATTTACAAAAACAACATTGTTGTTATAGAAAATTTAATGTCAAAGAAAATATTGAATAATGGGGTCGTTCTAAGAATTTTCTCAAGAAAAACATAAATACATTTTTAAATTCTTCTAAAATAGAACAAATTTGAATCGAAATGTAAATATAATGCATTGAGAACTATCGTAGGCCATTGTTATTACACGTTTACGATGAAAATAAGTATTTTATGGTAGCAAATTTCGAAGTTTCAAATTTCATGAGTAGACCCTACTACATTTTAAAAACCAAATTTACAAAAAAAAGTAAAAATACAGCTGATTGTCACTTCTACTTTATATAAATGTGCCTTGATTAATACATTACATGTTTTTTTTTGGTCTAAATTGTTGCAATTCAATAAGAATAACAAGCCCACATTTAGAATTAATTTTATTCAAGTGTTGTGCAATGACAAGGGCTAAATACAGAAGTGAATTTCTCTTGTACATATATATGTGAATATAAATACATATGTAAGTATGTATGTAGTTTGTAAGTTAGTTCTTATTGATTTTAATAAAATTTAATTAAGAAGACACATTTAACGAAGTATGATTCCGTTATATTGGTAATGTTTTAGAAAACATGCAACATAGGTCGTATGATTTATTTTAGTTTTTTGAGTGACATTAATAAAGTCACTCAAACATAAATGAACAAAACACAACAAGTAAGTAAGGCGTTAAGTTCGCCCGGGTCGAACTTTTAATACCCTGCACCACGAGTTGTATTGAAGTAAAATGGAGCAATAAGTTTTCTTTCGTTTATGAAAGTACTAAGCTTTTTCGCCACGCTAACTGATGATTATAGCTTTCTTTTGAAAAAGGTTTAATACCAATGACACATAAATGTTTTCTATTCATTCAGAATCCGAAATAACATGTTACAGTCATTTTATTTGGACGTTGCTTGTACAACCTTTAAACGTTAACTTCATATTATGAAAATACGTAAATATGAACCTTAACGCAGAAAAATATATGTTGGAAATATGTTTGGGTCCAAACATACATATATTTGTTTGGGACTGATTGCAAACAAATATATGTTTGGATCCAAACATATCTCAATTTTATATGTTTGGGTACCAACATATTTTTTATGGGTGGAGAGGATTTTTGTCAAAGAGAGTAACAACAGGGCTCTCGCAGGTGCGGAATGCTGGTATATAATAAAGAGCTGTGTACATGGTTTAATTGGAGACGCAGACGTTTTGTGATGCGTATGCGTAAAACACTTGTGTTTTGTGCTTTGTTGTTAACCAACGTAGCAAGCGAAGAGGAAAAGAAAAAAATGGTATTTTATGTTGGTCTTTTTTCATCAGTGTTCTAGAGAACATCGTTTAGTAAAGACGGTAAAGTGAGTGATTAAATCAGTGTTTTATGTTTTCTTAAAGAAATTGTGCTTTTTAGTAAATTAAATGTCCAATACATTTTATAACTGAAGCAAAAAGGTGAGTGGAAATATTTTATTGGACACGGAAGAAATCGCATTTAATATTGGTAATTACATCAATACATTTTTCATATACATAAATACATACATACATACGTACATATGTATATTCGAAATATGGATGTACCTATTTATTACATTATATAACACCGTCCTACAATTTTCAAAATATTTTGTTACACTCGAACCTGACTATATGTATTTCCTTGGAGTTTTGTTTGTACCTATGTGTCTCGGTTGTTTTGCCTTTTTTCTATACCCTTCAATAAAAAAACACCACCATTTATAAATGTGAATATATGTAAGGTATACTCAGTGAGCGCTTGCTGAGAGCAAGTGAGCATACATTTCAATGTGTTTAACATTGGCATTTACGCTCCCTTGCTCTCAGAAAGCGCCCACTGGTGCATGTGTTTGTTTTTTGTGGCTTTTGAGTTTGTATTTGTTTGCACCCAAACATATAATTTGTTTGCACCCAAACCCAAACATATGTTATGTTTGGAACTGCTTGCAAACAAATATATGTTTGCTGCAAAATATGTTTGGGACATATGTTAGAGAGGCCATTTTTTCTGTGTGTATATTTCTTCGTGGAGCTTTTCTACATATTGATAATCCGAAATACCATGTTATGGTCACTACAGTGAACTATTAGAACTGTAGTAGAACTATTAGAAGACTTCACATCGATATCGAAGTACCTTCTTATCTGAGAACCTGCATAACTTTCTGTAGGCATTTCAATCATTTGGATTACTTACTTACTTAGCTGGCCTTTTACAGAACATTTGTTCCATAAGCCGAAATAAGAAAAAATCTCCAATCCTCTCTGTTTGCTGCTGTATTTTCCCAATCTGGGATATGTAGCTTTGTGATATCTCGTTTCACTTGTTCGCTCCAACGAAGCATTGGCCTTCCAGATCTGCGAGAACCTCCATGCGGCCCGTATTTATACGCCTTTTTAGCGGGTTCATCATCACTCATTCTTATAACATGTCCTAGCCATCGCAATCGTTGTATCTCGATTCGTTCAACTATATTGATGTCATTGTATAGTTGATACAGCTCGATGTTCATACGACGCCGATATTCGCCGTCAACACAGATTGGCCCGTAGATCTTTCGAAGAATTTTTCTCTCAAACACACAAAGCACTGCCTTATCTGCTTGAGCAAGTACCCATGTTTCGGAACCATACATTAGCACGGGTAGTATCAGTGTTTTGTACAGTGTTATTTTTGTTTGACGAGAGGTGGCTTTATTCCTAAACTGCTTACTCAGCCCAAAGTAGCATCTGTTAGCCAACACTATTCTTCTTCGTATTTCACAACTGATGTTATTTGTTGTGTTTATGGCGGTGCCGAGGTAGACGAAGTCCTTTACTACCTCAAAATTATAGGTACCAACATTCACAGATGGTGCGGTGTTTATGGACATATTACGCGTCGATACCATAAACTTGGTTTTTACGCCGTTTACTGCCAGACCAACTTTAGCAGATTCTCTTTCGACTTTTGCAAAGGTGTCAGTTACTTCCTTTACCGATCGACCCATGATGTCAATGTCGTCGGCATAAGCCAGTAACATATGGCTGTTGGTGTATATCGTTCCATTTCTTTTGACCTTCGCGTCTTGTATGACCTTTTCCAGCAGGATGTTGAATAGATCACACGACAGGCCGTCTCCTTGTCTGAAACCTCTTTTGGTAATAAGCTCTTCGGAGAGGTTCTTTTCTATTTTAACTGAGGATCTCGTCTCAGTTAATGTCATTCTACAAAGCCGAATGAGCTTTGCAGGAATACCAAAATCAGACATGGCTTTGAACACCTTTGAACGTATAGGGCTGTCGAATTCTGTTTTATAATCGACGAAAAAATGGAAGGTGTCGATCTGCATTTCTTGGGTCTTTTCCAGGATTTGTCTCAAGGTAAATATCTGGTCAATGGTGGATTTGCCAGGTCTAAAGCCGCACTGATAGGGTCCAATAACTTCATTGACCATAGGCTTTAGTCTCTCACACAATATGCCAGATACTATCTTATATGCAATAGGGAGCAGACTTATGCCCCTGTAATTGTAGCACACAGTCCTATCACCCTTCTTGTGGACTGGACATAGGATGCTCAAGTTCCAATCGTCGGGTACGCGTTCTTCCTGCCAGATGATGCTAACCAGCTGATGCATACACCTTATCAGCGTGTCGCCTCCAGTTTTGAACAGCTCGGCTGGTAGGCCATCTGCTCCTGCCGCCTTATTATTCTTCAGCCGGTTTATTGCTGTCCTTACCTCATCTTGGCTGGGCGGTATACATTCAATACCATCTTCTGGGATTGGATCTGTGGTGTCTTCGCCGTCTTCACTGCTATCGGATACCAACAGTTTGGAAAAATGTTCTTTCTATATTCTGAGCACACTATCTGTATCAATTACCAAATTACCTTGTTGGTCTCTACCAAAGCCATCAGTTTGATGCTCTTTGGTAGAATTTTCGGACTTCGTTCTGTCTCCTGTACATCTCTATTTGTCACACTCCCTCTTTTCCATCTCTCTCTTTTTCCTGCGGAAAAGACGTTTCTCCTCTCTCCTTTTCTCCCGATACCTCTCTCGTGCGCTACGCGTTGCTACTGATTGTAAAGTAGCCCTATATGCCGCATTTTTTGTCTTCGGTAGCAGCACGTCACTCCTGGTCATACCATGGATTCTTTGGTGGAGGTCTCTGGTATCCAAGTACTGACTACTAGCCCGACTAGCTCACTACCTTTAACGGGTGTTAAAAGCAGCTCCCCAGGTGACAGCAAGGGGAGGTCAGTGTCCACTTGAGATGAGAGAGGGACCAAGATAAATCCTGGACTTTACCATGTTAAAGCCGGTCAGGACCGTTCCTTGGTATCTTTCATCCCCTACGTCATCCCCTGTTACAAAATGTTGCAAACATATATTTGTTTGGACACAAACAAATTATGTTTGGAGCCAAACATATTTCAAACATATATTTTTCCACGTTATTTCAGGGAGTTTTTGTTTCCCACGAAAAAATGTTTAATATCCCCTTTTCGCTTACGAAGTAGCGGGCACTTGCTAGTCTCCCTATACGAAATCAAAATCCCACACTGCGTGATTGAAACACATAAAAATATATTTTTCAACTATTTTTTATTTCTTTATTTGATAACATTTCTCTTTTCATTTATTTTTAATAATAACTTACAATATGTAGTATAATTTTTATGTGGGTGTGTGTTTTTTGTTTTCTTCTTTTTTATCTGTGTAATGATATAATAATATATGTATTTATGTATGTAATATAATATGTAATAATAATGTAATATGCTTTAACGTACAATATTATAATTTGTTTTGTTTTTATAATATACAATATTCATAGTTTATTTTTGTTGTTGTTGTTGTGAATTTAGAATAACATTTTTATTTTCTGTTTTTTAGCTTTAGTTTTATATGTAAGTATATGATTATGTGTTTATATATTTTATGAATTATAATAATATGTTGCTTAATTTTTTTATATTTATAATAATATTTAACGTTTTTAAAGTGTAAGTGTATAAAGTGTGTATAAAGAATTAAAGATAAAAACAAAGTTTTATACAAATTATTAAATAATTATTTTGTTTTTTGAAATAAGGCAAAATGGGTATGGGTTTTTTTGTTTTGTTTTTGTATTTCATAGAAAACGAAACAAAAAATAAAATAAGGCAAACAAAATTAAACAAAAAAGTGTTTCCAATGAAGGTCACTTTTTGTGTACAATAAATGACTATTATTTTATGGTGGCTTGGTTTTTGTGTATTATTTAATATTATTCATTTATTTTTGATATTTATTAAAAAATAATGTTGGAAAAAATAAAATAAATTATGTGTTTATATAGCACCTTTGTGTTCAAAGAAAATTACTTGAAAAATCGAATTTTTAAAATTTTATTTTTAACAATGTTTTTAATGCTATATAAAACATAGATTTGTATGTATTTGTTTATTAAAAAAATATGCATATCCAGATTGTCTCAAAATGTATGAACTAAACACAAATCCATGATAAATTCGGAACATATTATGTATAAAAGTGAACATTTTGGAAAGTTGGAATTTTTTTAAGGTATTTATTTCAATAATACACCTTATTCTCGTCTGTTACATATACTTGGCTTTAAGTATACATATTCCAAGAATACACTTGATACTATACAGTATTTAATATTATACAGGCATATGTATGTACCCAGAAAACCAATCGTACCGATATCGGACGTTACGTCCGATATCTGATCCGAAATCGTAACGATATCTTAACGAAAGTTGTATGAGGTGGTTGACATAATTTCGGAACGAAATGTCGGAGCGAAATCGGATCGATTTCGGTCAGAATTCGCAACGAAATCGGAAGAAAATCCTTGGGAAATTCGGAATTCGAATTTCTTCCTCCGAATTTTCGTACACATTTCTGAACGATTTCGGAATAATGTCGTATGAAAATCTGAGGTACCTTCCGAACTTTCGTAAAGGTTTCTGAACAATTTTGGAATAATTTCGTATGATTATCGAATGAAAAAATTTTTCTCTGTTGCCTCTTTTTTATTGATAAATTTTCTTTGTTATGTTTTTTATTGGAAGATTATAATTTCAAAGATATCTAATGATTTTCACTGTTGTTATCATTTTGTAGTTATAGTAGAACAATGTTAACTTTGTGTACGAATATGTTGAGTCTATCAGCACTAGCTTGAATTATTATATGTTGCATTTATATTTAAAATATTTAAAAAATGTATATGCGAATTTTATAACCAACCATTTTGTTTTTCGACAACAAACTAAAATGTTGCTTGTTAGATATATACAAAAGGTGGTTGTTGTGCGAAGGGAAAATTGTTTCCGACATATCGATCCGAATTCGTAACGAAATCGGAAGAAAAACATTAGCAAATTCGAAGGGAAATTTACTTCCGACATTTTCTCCGAAATCGGAACGAAATCTGAACAAATTCCCCTAAGAAAAATCGTATAGAAATCGATACGAAATCTGAACGATTTTGCTTCCGAAATTGTTTCGATATGTCGGACATCCGACATTTGGTTTGCTGGGTATATATGTACATACATAATGAGACATTTTATTTTTATTAAAGAAAATTAAACTAGTCAATTATCAATACTAAAACTAGGGGTGTTTATAATACTTGTTAAAAATATAAATGTTTGTATGTATATGATTTTGTACAAATTGAAGAAGTTTTAAAACTAAAAAAATATTTTATTGAATCGTTGTGTTTTGCATTTCTTTTGTTATGGGGTCCAATTCTACAAAACCCTTTATAATTTTTTAATATTATAAGTTTCCTTCGGATTTATTTTATTTTATTTTTTATTTATTTGCTTTTGTATAAGTTATTGAAATATTATATGGGCATAACTGACTGAATATTATTTTTATGGTTCGCTTGAAGTTGTTATTGTGTGACCTTAGTTTGTGTTTTTTGTGTTAATTTTTGGGGGAGTAAGGGAATAATTGACTTATAAAATATATATTTTATAGTTTATATGTTTCATTTTAGGGATATTTGAATTTGAAATATTTATTTATTTTTGTATGTCGAGGTTATATATTTTTCATGAATTTGAGAGTACTTTTTTAAATTTAAATAGGTACATGGAAATTGCTGTGTATTTTTTTCATTTCAATATAAACTGTATTTTTACATAATCCACGAAAATAATTTACATAAAAATACAGTCATATTTGTTTTTTTATTTTGAGTTTTTTTATGTCTCAGTTCTTTGAACTGTGTGCTTTTTTACTTAAATTATTTTCACTTTTAAAGTCTTATTTTTCATACATGAGCTCATGTATAAAATATAGTGCCTCTTACAGTGATTTCGATTTCTCATTTATATTAATTTTTTTTGGAGTTTTTAAGAAAAATATTTAAAAAAAATTGTATAGTATTTTTAATTTATAAAAAAATCATTTTTTATTAATTAAAACAAATGCTTTAAAGGTAGTGTTAAATTAATAAAAATCGTATTTGTGTCCCTGTTGAAGAGTTGTCGAGAATGACAATGAATTTGATTGATGGGTTAAAATGGAATTATAATTCGAAATTTATTTGATAAAGACAATAGATCATTTTTACTTCCATTGCAGCACATGGAAATTGAGCTTTCAACCAGTCATTCAAAAGAGCTCATGAAAATGGGAGTTGATGAAAATATCATTACAAAAAATTGGTGGAACTGTAATTGCATGAAAGTTCGATTCCAAACAATTGATGAATATTTGAGCCATGCTTGTGTTATCAGTGGTGAATTTATAATAATTACAATGGTTCTACAAAAATCCTAGGCGAGCCAAGGGAGACTTCTCTCATATTAATGAGTGTACCCCGCTTCATATTAGCTCAATGTTATGGGACCTACAGTTTATCGCAAAGTCCGAACAGCATGTCCTAAGACACCATTCGTAGAGAAGTTTTACAGGGCTAAAATACTCAGGAAATGTTGCCAACATTACTGAGGGGGAATTTCGCCACCGTTGAAAATTTGATGTTGCCTAGCCGGGGAATCTAACCCACGACCTTCTGCGTGCAAGGCGGGTGTGCATACCATTGCACCACGGTGGCACCCAGTGGTGAATTTACTTGGAAATTAATTTAAATAAAGTCATAAAAATTTCATTCCATAGTATTGGCGAAATTTAAGTATTGGTGAAATTGCGTGTCGCGCTATGGCTAGGTTTAGGTTTAAGGAGTCGCCTAATCGAAGCCCAAAGGCCCATTGTGTTCCTCCTGTAAATAGAAGGAAAAATATAGAATGGAATCGTGGTATAAACCAGAGGCAATCGTCAGTTAATTAAAGGCGATCAGATATCTCCTCATCGTCTCCTCCTCATCAAGGATATTAACAGCAAGGGTATTCTCGAAAGTTAACAACCGGGTCTAGCAGGGGTTACCAATCCCCAGGTCACATGTAAGAAGAAGAGAACAAATATATATCGCAATTAGTTTAAGGCTTAAAAGAGCTCAGAGTATGTTCCTCATAGCCATATAAGACTTCTTGAAAAAAGGACAATGCCTGCTGGGTCTTTCTTTGATAGATATGGAGCAGAAAACTCATAATCACCGAAGTGTCTGTTTCTAGTGCTGTTTAACATTGGACACTTTCATGGTCTTAGTCTCCTCCTCATCCTCACACAGCATGCAGTAATCAACATTGCTTATAGTGTATTTACCCCAAGGGTATTCTCGATAGAGAATAACGAGCTTAACAAATACGCGAACCGCAGGTTATAATGCGTAACCATCCCGCGGGAGTGAAACTGAAAGTAACTCGGTACAGAATTGGTACTGGCCTAGGCAACTTGCAGTGTTGCCAGTTGTCATTTGAAATTTTTTTTGGAAAGTTTGACAGTTTTTAGCCTAAGCGTACTCAGGTCAGTTTGATATATGACCTTTTGTTGGGTTGTTTACAGTGATTTGAAAAAATCACTATGCAAAAAATGGAATTTACTTGTGAACATTTTCGTCCGATAATTTTTCATAACTTCCGACGTGGATAATCACGGCAAGAGTGCATCGATCAAACTAAATCCTTGTATGTCGATAAAGGACTTTGAAAAACTGGTTCAATGAATTCAATCGTGGCGGACACTTGCTAAAAAACGAAGGTCGTGAGGGTCGTCCAAAAACGGCAGCTAAGCCAGAAAAAAATTAAGCCGTGCGTGAAAGGATAATCCAAGATGGCAACGTTAAATACCGTGAGATAGAGACATCCTTGGGCATTTATTCCACCAACTGACATTCGATATTTCATGAACACTTGGCGTTCGAACTCGAATAATAGCAGCAATCGCCAGAAGATGCTGCAAAAGCGTTCAAAAACCATGTTTTGGAGGTGTCACAATCAACCCAAAACATGGTCGTACATCAAACTGTACTGAGTACGCTTAGGCTAAAAACTGTCAAACTTTCCAAAAAAAATGTCAAATGACACCTAGTGACACTGCGTGTTGCCTAGGCCAGAAGGTTTTCGAGTGACCCTCGTATCGTCATTTGTATTGTGCGTACAAATATTTAAAATGGCGAAAATTAGAAAGCTTGTTTTAACAGTATTAAAGGGTTGTGGGCACTTACAAATTTTACAAAATTTTTTTATTGGCTCATTTTAAAGTACAGGGGCTGGATTCTTGTTTTATGAAAATTTGAAATGAAAAATATTTTCTTTATGAAAATTTTCATTTGACATTTGTTTCCATTTTCACAAAACGGAAATTAAGGCCCTGGTAGAATAGAATATGTTGCAAAAATTTCGTATCGATCGGACAAAAATTAGCAGAGATAGAGAAAATTCATTGTGATTTGTAAGTAACATCGAAGTTTGAAACGTGTTTCAAACTGGCATTTTTGAATTCGGCTCCCACTGTAGCTCGAAAACGTGATCTTCATATGTTTTTGTGCGATTGATATACATATGAAAAGCTTGTACTTAAGCGAGAGACTTAAAAAATTTTTTGACGGATTTATGGCGAAAAAATTATCAATTTTCTTAGTTAAAATCGAAATTTTCGATTGTTTGAGTGGAGTATTCCCCCATTGGCTCAACTTCATTTATTACCCTCTATTACAGAGAGTAATGTTTTTCAAAACGAACTGACAGTGTTGCAAAATTTTTACTGATCGCTACCAATATCATGATTTCATCCCGGCGAAGGGAATTATCAATTGGCTTCTCAGTTTTTGAAAATTTTGCAACACTGTCAGTTCGTTTTGAAAAACATTACTCTCTGTAATAGAGGGTAATAAATGAAGTTGAGCCAATGGGGGAATACTCCACTCAAACAATCGAAAATGAGATTGAACTTCAACAATAAACAAAACAAACTAAAATCGAAATTTTGATTTTGAAATGTCATTTTTCGTGCTCAATATGTGACCATAACCCCTCAATGCTCATTTCGCGTTCAATAACAATTATTAAATCCTAAGTACACTCTTTTATAAGAATTTTAATTTTGTGCAGAAATCAAATTAGAAATAAAAAATAAGAATAAAAAATAAATATTTTTTTCTAATTTTGGATTAATTTCGTTTGCCTAATAACTACTAAATAGTTTTTTCTTTAATTTATTTCCAATATATTTTTGTATCTAAAATTTTTGAATCTATATTAGGATTTTTCAAATAGGATTGTTTAGTCGTTCGTTTCAAGTCGTTTTTACTTTTTCTTTTAGGTTCTCTTCTTTTTTGCTTACTTTTTTTATCTCAAAAAAGAATCAACAACAATTACAGTGTGTTTCTATATGTTTGTATGTATATGATAAATGTATGCTGTGTGTGTTTATTGCATATATTTAAATATTCATATATGTAGTTTATAACATTTTTAGTTATAGTTGTTAATAATGTTATTTTTGGTATTCTTAAAGAATATTTGTTTAATAAATATTTTAATTTTCATTATTTTTTACTTTCTTATTTTGCTAATGAATTTTTATGAATATAATGATATGTTGATTTTTTGCAAATGTTTTTTTGTTATTTTTTTCGAAAAAATGCTATATCATATGTCTCTTTTTCTTTAAAATCAGTTTTAAATAAGTTTTACATATGATATTATTGTTAAAGTTTTGTTTTAAGTTGTTTTTCTATGCAGTTTATGTAATTTTTTATAGTTAAATTTTTATTGATCTGCATTTTGTTAGTCTTTATTTTTTTGGAAATATCAATTTTCAAAAAAACTGAAATTAATACTAAATTTCATAGTCTTTGTATTTGTGTTTTTGTTTGTTTCTTCTTCATCTTTTTTATTTTCGTAAATAATATTATCAGTCAATTAAGCTTCATTTTACAGGGTTTTTGTTTGGTTTCTTAGTTTTCATTGATTGTAATTGGTGTGTGGTAATATGTATGTAAGTGTGAAGGTAAGGTTTGTAGTTGGTTTTGTATTAAAAAAAATTTAAGGAAGTCACAATACAATCCGGAGAGATATCTACATATATTTTTTGAATAGTGAAACATGTGGAAATTCTTAATATTGTAAAAAGTAATATATAGGAAAAGCTAAAAATGTGACCGTCATAATAAAACATTTAATTGCTGAAATTAAATTCTAACAAGTTAAAAAGTATCAGTCGGCTGAAAAAACTCACGGGGAGTCGATATTCATGATCGGACTATTAATGAAATAGTTTTTACAAAACATTACTGTTATTTGAAATAGAGTTTGAAATGTCTTCCCGGAACAGGTCTGAGACTGTTTTTAGGCCTGAATGTTTCAACCTTGATGCAATAACAAGCTGACCCTGTAAACCCAGCTGATGTCTTCCTTTGCTGTCAAAATACATTTTTGTTTTAAAGAATAGAACGAAATATTCCAGTTTAACCAAAATAATACTTCTACAACTTTTTTATTTGAATTGTGCCAACAATATTTCCCAGCTTTACTTTTGTTCGTTTATTCCTCGCTACAAAAACTTTTGACATCAAAAGAAGACCAAGGCCTGAATTTGCTTTCTGGGTAACTTTACTAAATGAACCTTGGTTTGAACTTTTGTAGAATTTGGCGTAAGCTAGGAAGAACATTTAGAATGTGTAAAAATTTTATCAAATCCTGAAATCCCTTTTAGAGCCAGTCAGCACGGACTTATCCCTCCGACTTGCAGGGAGGACTACCTGCTTAAAAAAAATATCACAACCATCCTAGACTAGAGACCAACGTCAATCACTTCTTTCGATAGTTATCGTGCCCATCAGACCCTTTAGTTGGTCAGCGTGGATTTTTTAGAGCTTTTGGACTGGACCACAAGAAGTACTGCACTTAAACTTAAATATATTGAACATTTGTGAGGAAGGTATTCGAAGATGTTTTCCAAAAGAGCTCTTCTTAGAACTTGATGTACGTTCTGAAAAGTTTCGCCCAAATCGGATCCTCAATTCATTAGTTTAAGTGTTGATCAGTCATTTAAGTTTGTGGCGGCAGGGTTCTTTTGAGTTTTTGGGTCATTATATCAGGAAGTATGGACTTGTACCGTCGTAAAAGGAACTGCGAACACAAAATGATTCCAAAAATTTATGCCGATCCGACAAGAGTCCATAAACAGAACTTGTGCCAACAATTTTGATAATTTGTGTGGTAGGCACTCGAAATTACTTTCGGCAAAAAATTCTACCAGGGCCTCAATTCCTGTGAAAATTGGAAATGAAAACATTTATAAAGGAAACAAATATCAAATTTGTGGCTGAGTGTGGCCCAAAGAAGTGGACCGATATAGCCCATTTGCAAAGTTGAGCTAAGTTTGGACAAAATATAACGAGAACAAAATTTTGGACCAAATCGGTTAATCCGTTCGAGGGTTATTGTTCGCTCCAGCCAGGCTGATAAATGGTCGGACATGGCTAAATTGGCTCCAAATTGTCTGAAGGTACATACTTCGTGTCTAAACCCATTATTTCGATGAGGCACATTTTCATCGTGTCAAAGTGTATATACTCTCTTTAGCCTTAAGGCTGAGGGTATAAAAACAAACCAAAATAAAGTACCCTCGTTGAAGACCACTACTAGGAAGACAACTCTCTGTCAGACAATGAGGTGGACAATACGGTTATCCCATCTGAATCAGACTCTAGGGAGTACCAACCCAGGCTCTCTCAACTTCCTCAGGGGATGGAATGTCGGTCGGAAGAATATACGAAGGCAGTCACTAGTTCAAAAACTGCGGAAACTATTTCAAAGCCAATCAAGTTAAACAAATGGATCCCTTCAATTTCAAGTTGTCCGGATGCCTTGCCACGACGACATGAAGGGAATCAAGCAGACGCAGACGAAACAGCCATGCAAGAACTCACCTAGTGTGAAAGCTCCGCCTCCGTCTGTTGCTCTAGGGAGTACCAACCCTGGCCATCAGGGAGGGAGCAACTTCCTCAGGGGATTGAATTTCTGTCGGAAGAATATCTAAAGGTAGTCACTAGTTCAAAAACTGCTATAACTACATCGAAGCCAATCAAGTTAAACAAAAGGATCCCTTTATGTTCAAGCTGTCCGGATCCCTTGCCACGACGGAACTAAAGGACTCCCGCTCCAAGGTCCGGGAAGCCGAAGTAGCAGACGAAACAGCCATACAAGGACTCACTTAGTGTGAAAGCTCCGCCTGAGACTGCCGCCATTACAGGTAACAATCACTGGTAAGTCTGATTTTGAAGGCAGAATCAGTGACGATCAGTGCTTGCCTGATGGAATGTCATCTGAGGAAGGTCATAACTTCTTGTGGTGTAGAGATCAGAATTGTAATCAGGGTCATTACAGCATTAGATCAATGAACATCCTTTCTCTTCCCTAGCTACTCCCTGTTCTATCTACTTTCCTCCTACCTCTTACCTGTCCATGCCCCCTCCCCCTTTTCCACTGCTTAAATTGTTGTCTCTTTTCAGCATGATGACAGCTGCCTATCCTTTAGGCATTGGCAACGGGTAATATAGTTTCAGATTTTGGTAGGCTGTAATTTGGCATTTTTTGTTTCCAGAAGTTAAAAAACATTTCTACCAAAAACTGTCTATATCGGTCCACGATATTGGTATAGGCCCGATATAAAACATCGCTCCGATTTAACGTATGTTTAGGTGTTTGGTCACATTTGCCCACAGAATTCGTTGTAACTTGGAATTTTGTGTTTTCAGGTATTGGAAAACATTTCTACCCAAAATTGCCTATATAGGTGCACGTTTGGGTATAGGTCCCATACAAAGCAATGCTCTGATTTAAAGTATTTTAAGGGTCTTGCCACATCGGACCGCCGAATTTGTTGAAACTTGACATTTTGCATTTTCAGCTATTGGTAAACATTTCTACCAAAAATTGTCTATATAGGTCCCTAATTTGGTACAGGCCCATACAAAGCAACGTACCAATTTAAAGTATGTTCTCATTTAAACTAAATTTTAATTAAGAAAATTTTAATTAATTTCTCATTGGAATCGAGCTTAATCACCGTTTATTTTTGCAAGTGAAAAAGGAAAGCCGAAGATTCGAACCCACACAACCACCACTATAACATGCATGTTTCACCGTTGTTAGAGCGGCTCATCGGACATATCGGCTGTGGAGTGGCTTCTCAGTCATCGAACTTTTCTTCTTTCAAATGCAATTTTTTGTTTTTTTGCAACAACAAGGGGTATTTGCCCATTTAGCTGTGCTTTCATGACAAACGCTTAGCGCTGCTATTGAAAGTAATGACTTTGGTTCTGAACGCTAACACGCCGTGACAACACTTTTTTCTTGTGTTTTTCAAGGACGAGGATTCAAACCCCAGTCTGGCTCAGCTGGGTGGCTTCTAAATATCGGCTTTCCTTTTTCAATTGCAAAACATAAACGGTCATTTAGCTCAATTCCAAAGAGAAATTAATTAAAATTAATATTAAAAATGATTTTAGCCCTAATAGGCAAAATTTTCAAATAAGAAAATTTGTATATATATTTTTTTAATTTTAATATATTTTTACAATATATAGAATTTCCATAATGAATTTTCTTTTTCAGTTTCAGTTTGGATGCTTTAATTTTTTAAAAAAATATATAATAAATACGGCAAATATATTTGTTTTATATTTAGTCTTGGTAAAGAAAATATCTATTTTCCAAAATAAAATATTGTTATAATGTATTTATATAGATTTAGATTTCTATGATAATTTTCAAGTAAGTTTTATACTTGTAGCAGTTTTTGTAGTTTGTTTGTTGTTGTTGTTTTTGGTGATATTTCATTACTTAAGATAAATGCATTAATTGTTTACATTTTGTAGTTATTTTGTTGTTCAGAGTTTTTGTTCTGTTGTTGTTTAAATAAATACATATATTTTTTCAGATATTTAAAATTGTTGCGTATTTAATACTCATGTATGTAGTATATATATATATGTGTGTGTGTTTGTTTATCGGCTCATTATAGTTATCTTTTTGTTTTGCTTCTCTTGAAGTGTGGTGATGAGGAGGCAAGGTAAAGTTTTAGTTTTCTGCTTTTAATTCTTTTAAAGTTTATGAATAAAAATTATCTCGTTTCTGATATATAGGCAGTGGTTCGCTAGGCGATTCCGATTTGCGACCATCATCATCCTCATCAGAATTTCCACGTTGTGACATACCATCCTGGCTATTGCCTTCGCCATCTGTTTCGCCATTGCCGCCAGTATTAGACATCGCTTTTTCTAAAGTATCGATTAAAATAGAAGAGAGAGATAAAACATTAAAATTAGTAATTCTTTTTAGGCATCTCTGATTGTTGGTGATTTTGCTGTGAAAGTTTAAGGGGGTTAATTCCAAAAATCCTTTATACCGTGTCATTTGGGTTTAGTTTAGGTATTTTTCATTTAAAATAAAAACAAAAATTACATCAAGTTGTTAGAGTGTACTTACACCTCAGATTGATTAACTTTGGGTTCTGTGTTTTGGTGGTGACTGTGGTTGGTTGGTGTTAGTTAAAGTTAAGTGTTCCAGGTTTTTTTCTATTTATAGGCTAGCCATAGCCAATTTGTGGCAGTGCATGTCTAAAAATTATGTTACTTTGTTAGCACTAAATCTAAATATGCCAATTTGGAGGCGGACTTGTGCACCTAACAATTTTAAATTACTTTTAGGTCCCCTTTCTGAGGAATTTTTTTATTTCTGACGATTTTTTTTTCGTTGTGGGTATTTGTTTTATAAAGTCAATCTAACCGATATTTGCATTATACTAACCTATATATAAATGGACAAATTAGTCCATTATCCCCAGTTTCATAGAAAAACTTCGAAACTGCGCTATTAGAAATATGTAATATTTTATTAAAAAGATTGAAACGTGGTATAACAAAAATTATTTAGCTTAAAATAAATTTTCTTTGTTAGTGGGTTTTTAAAACCAAAGATTTTCCCCACAAAAAGCTGATGCCAATTTTTCAATAAATTCTATGAACCTACACACTGCAAGGTAAAATATGTTCGGAATAAATAAGTACATACAACAATCATATAACCGGCTAAGTTTTTGCCTAATACAAAAATGAATTTCGAGAATTCTGTTAAGAATTTCCTGACGAGACTAACTCTCCTATTTTCTTTAACTTTAACAGAGTTCAATGTTCTTTTGTGTGCTGTTTTAAGACTACATTGTGCATGGATCCTATTGACAATAGAAACAACTGTGCGGACTAAAATATGGCTGGAATTAGGAGAGAAGGGTAAAATACATATCTTAAAAATTAATTTAAAAATAATTGAAGTCAAATATTTCAGCTATAGAGCGACTGAACAATCTACAGTCCTGAAAACCAAATCAAATGATGTTAAATTCCACAGTGAAACTCACTGAAAATATTACCCAACTTAACGCTGAGGGATTTAACCGCCCAGCAAACCCTAACACCGCGGTATTAAGCGACCACATGTCTATCAAGGTCTGCAATAGAGTACCAAAAGTATTTGAATGGAGACTCGTTGATACCTTGGCGCCTAAAGGAGTATTAGGTTTAGTTGTCAAGTCCTTGCCGTGGTAAGGACAACATAAACGACAGTCTATATCTTATGCGATCAGTCTTACCACGGTGGTGCCAAAGTTTTTCGGCAATTTACACACATACGACACTTGGCAATCGTGTCGTATGACAAGCGAAGGGAATTTAAGCGGATAAAATCGAACCGCATGTTTTTGGGGAAGTTCGTGAGATACTATCCCCACATAGCTAGAAGGGAACTTTTTATCAACGAAATCTCTACTTCAAGCACAGGAGAAATTCCTATCGAGGCACCTAAGGAGGTGAAGAATGAGGGAACGTCATATTCGAATAAGAGTACATCTTCAAAAAAAGCGGTTAAGTCACAGTCTTCAAAAAAGGCAAATAAGGTACCCAAATCCTCCGAGACGGTTTTGTGTGACTCCTCATCTGCCTCAACTTCAAAACCTCGTATACGGGTGATGGAGGTGCGTCCGTTGATGCATAGATTCGATGATGCAAAAGATTTGGGAACTGGTCTTAAACTGCTCTTTGCAAATTTTTTGAAAATTAGTGTCAAGATATAAAAATGCCTCGTTGCACACAAAAGACTTCATGAAATCTACCAAATTTAAATGAAAGGTGCTTACACCTGGGAAGTTTTTGCAGATTCTGAAACTACAATGTTCATAGATGAGAAACATCAAGAAACGAAAAAAATCAAATAAATCGCGATTTAAGTTCACATTTTTAGGGGTTCTTTAGGTTTTCACGATTTTGCTTGGAAACTGCGAGTCCTAAGGAGGCGATACAGTCAGTGCATTGTCTCAATTTGAACTTCTATATCTCAAAAACTATAAAACCTACGAAAATATTATAAAGGTCAATCGTGTGGACAATTTTCACAGCTACAACATTATCCTTAGGCCCATTTATAAAGGACTGGCGGTTTCCAAGCAAAATCGTGAAAACCTAAAGAACCCCTAAAATTGTGAACTTA
Organism: Musca autumnalis; assembly: GCF_047663935.1. Classification (NCBI taxonomy): domain Eukaryota; kingdom Metazoa; phylum Arthropoda; class Insecta; order Diptera; family Muscidae; genus Musca; species Musca autumnalis. The sequence goes on from NW_027411644.1 coordinate 162,278,595, forward strand.
AATCGCGATTTATTTGAAAATCCCTCCGGCGATTTTTTTGTTTCTTGATATTTCTCATCTATGAGATTTGTAGTTTCAGAATCTGCAAAAACTTCCCAGGTGCAAGCACCTTCCATTTAAAATATGTTAAGGCTCACCGTGACTGTTGTCCATAAAATAAAAATTCTGTGGCTGAAGAAGTCACCAAGAGGTATTCTGTGGCTATTGAAAATCTCTAAAGGTCTTCTGTTGCTTTTAGAAGACTTTATGAGCATTTAGAAGATCTCATAAGTCGAATGAACGCCTCAAGGGGCCTTCTACTGTCTATAGAAAGCATCAACAGATCTACGGTTGTCAATGGCAGACCCCAGAGGTCTTCTCTTGTCCATGGAAGACCTCACCAGGTCCTCTGTCTCTCATAGAAAATCTCGAGAGGCCTATAGAAGACCTTAGGCGGTCTTCCATTGTCCTTAGAAGACCTCAAGAAATCTTCTGTTATTCACATAACACATCAAGATGCCTACTGTTGCCTATAGAAGACCTCAAGAGTTATATGTTATACTAGAAGACCTTAGGAGGTCTTCTGTTATTCATAGAAGACTTTAAGAGGCCTGCAGTGGCTACGGAAGACCACAAGAGGCGGTCTGTGGGTATGGAAGTCCTCAAGAGGCGTTCTGTGGTTATGGAAGTGCTCAACAGGACTTTTGCGACTATAAAAAAAAACATAAAAGGCTTTAGTTATTAAAGTAGACCGCAAGAAGTCTTCTCTTGTCTATAGACTCCAAGAGGTCTTCTATTGCCTATACATAAAAGACCTAAATGGTCTTCTGCTGCTATAGATGAGTTCAAGAGACCTTTTGCCTATATAAGACCTCATGCAACATCCTGTCTCTCTATATGTTCCCTATGAAAGACTTCGAGAGGTCGGTTGTAGAAGACCTCAAGAGGTCTTTTGTAGCTATAGAAGGCCATTGAGGTCTTCTGTGTTTATAAAAGTCCACAAGAAGTTGTATGTTGTCCTTAGAAGACCCAAATGGTCTTCGGGTCTATCAAAGTGTTAAGGGAGTCTTTGTGGCTATTGAAAACTTCAAGAGAATTTATGTTATCCGTAGAAGACTTCAGGAGGTCGTCTGTAGCCTACATAGAACCTTAAGACTTCTTCTGTAGCCTACAGAAGATCCTGAGTGGGCTTCTGTAGCCTTGAGTGGGCTTCTGTAGCCTATAGAAGCCCTTGAGTGGCATCCTGTAGTCTATAGAAGACCTTGCGTCCGCTTTTGTTGTACATAGAAGACCCAAATGGTATTTTGTGACTGTAGAAGTGCTCACGAGATATTACATTGACGACAGAATACAATAATAAATCTTATGTGGCTATCGAAGTCCTTAAGAGGCTCTGTGTGATCAAAAGAAGGCTATCGAATACCTCAAGAGGTTCTGTGTGGCCAAAAGCAGACTTCAAGAGGCCTTCTGTGGCTATAGAACCCTAAAAAAGTATTTTATTGCCCAGGGAAGACTTCAAGAGGTCATGTGTGGAGACCTCAAGAAACCTTCTGTTATTCAAGGAAGGCTTCAAAACGTCTGTTCCTATCTATACAAGACCTCAAGAAGTGTTTTGTTATCTATACAAAATTTCAAGGAGTCATCATCTGCCTCAAGAGGGCTTCTGTTGACCACAATGATGGGTCTGTGAAAGCGTCAAAAACTTCAGAGGTCACTAGTCCTCAATCGACCAATCCAAAATCACAACCAGTGATTGTGAAGAGGAGGTGTGGTCAAAAGTAGACCTCAAGAGGCCTTCTGCGGCTATAGAAGAACCCAACAAGTCTTTTATTGCCCATAGAAGACTTCAAGAGACCTCAAGAAACCTTCTGTTATTCAAGGAAGGCTTCAAGACGTCTGTTCCTATCTATGAAAGACCTCAAGAAGTGTTTTGTTATCTGTACAAGATTTCAAGGAGTCATCATCTGCCTCAAGAGGGCTTATGTTGACCACAAGCGTCAAAAACTTCCTCAGTCGACCAATGTGTGGTCAAAAGTAGACCTCAAGAGGCCTTCTGTGGCTATAGCAGACCTCAAGAAGTATTTTATTGCCCATAGAAGACTTCAAGAGACCATGTGTGGTCCAAGGACGACTACAAGAGACCTTTAATTATTCAAGGAAGACTTCAAGTTGTCTGTTCCTATCTTTAAAAGACCTCAAGAAGTGTTCTGTTATCTATAGAAGATTTTAAGGTGTCATCTTTTGCCTCAAGAGGGCTTCTGTTGACTACAGTGATGGGTGTGTGAAAGCGTCAACAACTTCAATGGTCACTAGTCCTCAATCGACCAATCCAAAATCACAACCAGTGTTGGTCAAAAGTAGACCTCAAGAGGCTTTCTGTGGATATAGAAGACCTCAAGAAGTCTTCAATTCCCCATAGAAGACTTTAAGAGGACAGGCGTGGTCAACAGAAGAACCCAAGAGACCTTCTGTCATCCAAAGAATATTACAAGAAGTCTGTTCTCATCTATAAAAGACCTCAAGAAGTGTTCTGTTACGAGTATTTATAGAAGATTTTAAGGTGTCATTTTTTGCCTCAAGAGGGCTTCTCTTGACAACTGTGAAAGAGTCAACAACTTCATAGGTCACTCACTAATCGTCCCTCAGTCGACCAATCCAAAATCACAGCTAGTGGTTGTGAAGAGGATGAGATCGTGTGCCTCGATAACGAAGAAAGTTTGTGAGAAGATCAGTATTGGAGAGACCAAAATCACTTTGGTCAGTGCATCTTCGTCGAAAACTTGTGCGTCTGCGAAGGTGAGCAAGCATAGCGCGAAGCTCAGCTCTTCGCAGAATCTATGGTCGTCTAACCCGAAGCTATCATTCACAAAGGCTCACTATGGGTGCATCAGCGATTGTCCTTGGTTAATGGTTGAGGGAAATCTCAGGGACATTCTCATCTCAGACGTACGCAATGTACGAATTGGAGAGGCAGCTTTTACATGGGTGGTAAAGCCAATAATGAAACCATATCTTTCAAGAATGCATTTTGGGTAGGATGTTGGAATGTTCGGGCCATTATCGAGAGACATATTTTCTTTTACTATTGGGTGGATTTCATTGAAAATGCAAAATAAGCCAATTTGGAGGCATTAAAAGTATAATTTTCACTTTAAAAGTTAATGTCAAGAATCTGCTACTTGAAATTTAATGATCACCTTTAACTTAGCCAGAACGCTATAAATCTGTACATAAAATCCAAACTTTAACGAAAGAAGACTTATAATAAAGGGGGTAAGGTTGTCAACCAACCAACCATTACCGTAGCATTTTTCAGCATTTGGGCTATTACTCAGGAAACATGGACTTGCCCAAACAAATTATATTATTGGGATCAGTATCACAAGGACTGCCTTCGATGATTCGAACAATCGATTCATATTGGCTCCATGATATGGGACCTACTTCTTATAGCAGAGTCAGAACGGCGTGTCTTACGACACCACTTATAGAAAAGTTTTTCATGGCTGAAATACTCAGGAAATTTAAGCCACAGGCGAAAATTTTGATTTCTGACCAGAGACCGCAGACCTTCTGAGTGCAAGGTGGACGTGCTTACAACTGCATTACCGTGGCTCCCGATATTGAAGTGTTGTGTGGGAGGTATCCGAAGGGGTGTACCGATAGTCCATATTTAAAACTGATCAATGCCTGGAGGAATTATGATGATATGCAAAGTTTCGTTTACTTCGTTCGAGAGTTCTCTCTCGCTATCTTAGAAAAAACTTTTGTGGGGGAGGTACCTGAAGGTGTGGAACGATATGACGCATCTTTGATATTGATCTAAATTTGGATAGAAATAACAAGGTGTAAAGTGTATATCAAATCAGTTGACCCGTTCGATAGTTATGGTGGCACCAGTCAGACAGACCTACGGACGGATAGCGCTAATTCGACTCCAAATAACCTGAAACGGAATTAGTATAGACATACACGCAGAGAAGAGATATTGTGGGAGCAATCATATTCTAAGAGCAAAATAGAGTATTTTAAAAATTTGAAAATATATATTGTTGTTTCAACCATATATTTTGTGTCAGGAAACATATATATTTTCAGATTTTTAAAATACACTATTTCGCTCTTAGAATATGATTACTCCCACAATATCTCTTCTCTGCGTGTACCAAATTTTGGACCAAATCTGTTAATCCGTTCGAGAGTTATCGTGCGCTCCAGCCAGCCAGACCTACGGACGGATAGCGCTAATTCGACTCCAAATAACCCGAAACGAAATTAGTATAAACATACTTGGGGTCCAAAACCTTCATATCGATGAAGCAAATTTTTGATCGTATCAAAATGAATAAACCATCGTTAGCCTAAAGGCTGAGGGTATAATGACCAATTTAACCGAAATTACAACAAATCGGTTAGAGATTAAATTGTTTTAAAAATAATAAAAAAAAATGTTTAAGATATGTATTCATTACTATACACCTTACCAAATATCCAGCCAAATCAAATATCTAACCAAATATCTAATGTAACCTTTAAATGTCTACATTTAGGTTTTGTGGTTAGCGCTTATACATTCAGGTGTTGGAAAATTTTAAAGCATTTGTGCGAGGAGCTAAATTATTAAAAGTGGCATTATGAGTGATGTTAGAGAGAGTGTGGGGATTTGAGTGCAGTGTGGTATAGTTTTATGTTGTTGAATGTCAAATGATTGAAATGAATTTTTTCTTAAAATAAAATAGCTTAGGCGAACATTAGGGCACATCATAAACAATAAGCAGAATTTTTGTTTCTAGAAAATTTGGCAAAAATAACAATTTTAACAAGTAAAACTAATACCACACGAGCTTAACAAATACATTAATAGTTAGTTTTTGAATTTTATAAAAATTTACATCAAAATACAAAATCATACAAATTTTAGTCAGATCAAAGTACTTGTACACATGTTAATTTAAAGGTAGGGAATTAGAGGAATAGTTGTTAGGCTAAAAGGGTTTTGAGATAATATTTTCATATTATTTTCTTTTTTTCTTATACAAACCTTGATTGTTTTGCGAGCTGTTTTTTTTTATTTCAAAATTAGCATTCAGAGTTAAGAGCTTGATGTAGGGAGAGTAGAGTATATTGTTGTTGTTATTCTGTAGAAGTTGTTGGTTTTTGTTGGCTGACTGATTTTTTTGTTTGAAGCGAATTTTGATAGTTGTGATTGATAGTTGTCGTTTTAGGGTTTTTGCAAGGTTTTCGTTATCAGTTTGGTCATAGTCTTTGTTGTTGTCCATATAATGTCTTGTTTTTGTTGGTTGGGTAAGATGGTTTTGTAGATTTTTATTTTACATTATTTTTTAATTTTATTTTTGAATGGTGATCATGCGTTTTTATGGCGTGTCAATTCTTGTACATCATGTTGTAGGAGAAGAAGAATTTGAATGGCTTTTGTTGTTTTTAGCTGTTGTTGTTGGAGTAGTAGTAGTAGTTGATGTTCAATTTTTGCAAATGTTGTTGTAGTTGGTTTTTTGGAAAAGAGCAAATTTGTTTCAATTTCAAGAAGGAGGAAAATGAGTTAGATTTCAGATTGGCATAGAGATTAAGAATTGTAGATTTTGTAGATTTTTTGTTGTTATTGTTGTTGTAGTAGTTTGTAAGATGCAAATGCTGTTAGTTAATGCATGGCAAAACTCAAACTCAATGTTAATGTGTTTATGTGTATGTAATTATGTTTTATTTGTTTTTTTAGTTAATAAATATGAACTCTCTTTCAAAAAAACAAATCATGGGCCAAGACTTCTTTGTCGCATTTATGACTAAAATAGGCTGTTTTCAGAAACGTAAACGGTATGAAACGCAATGAAACAAAAACAACGTAACAAACTTATAAACAAATATCAACATATTTTCATGTCTTGTTGTTGTTTTTCTGTTTCTTTTTTTTGGTATAACTAACAACTCAGGGATAACAGCAATTATTTGGGATTATTTTGGCTATGGGGATTGCCTAAAAATAAAAATGCAAAAAATAAAAGATAAAATAAAAATAAAAATTAAAAATATATAAAAAACAAAAAATGATTAAACATTAAAAAAACATAAAAAAACACAAGCACTTTTTGATGGACAAAAACAAAAGAATAAAATTAACCGTTAAAATATATAGAAATACTTTTCCACATAATTCGCAATAGAAAGCAATATATTTAAAACAAGTATGAACGGCGTTAATTTGACCGGACCACGAGTTGTATTGAAGTAAAATGGAACAAATAGTTTCTTTTCTTTTATGAAAATACTAAACACTTCCGCCACGCAAACTGAAGAATATCGCTTTTTTTAAACAACGTTTAATACCAATTAGATGTCGGTGTTTTCCGCCCATTCAGAATCCAAAATACCACGTTATCGTCATGAACCTATTCTGTACCTACCTATATTTCTATACTGGGAATATACCAACATAAGAACCTATATTGATCATTTTCTTCGTGGAGCTTTCCTACCCATTGAGAATCCCAATTACCAAGTTACAGTCACTACAGTAAACTAACCAATCCTACAGCAGCGGGTTCTTTCGTACCGGATTGACACGAAACGATAGTGTCTCGGACAGCGGCTGCTAACCCAGCATCAAACCTATGTTTCTACGTAGGTTTCTATGCTGCTACAACAACAGCAAACAAATTCTTTAAGACTTCACATCGAGTGGTATCGTAGTACCTTCCAATCTCAAAACATACAATATCTTTTCTAAGGGGCAACACTAAAACATGGATATATACCCACAATTATCTGTAGACATATCGAATAATAAATACCAAATTTCAGTCATTTTGGTAGGATAATGTAGCTAAAACCCTAAAAATACCGAAAATCGGAGGTAACTTTCTATGCGGGTTATACCAAAACGTGGTCCTATACCAAAAACTTTTTGCAGGAATGCTGTATATCCCCAAACGTGGTCTGATATAGCCCATTTTCATACAAAACATCCTAGGAGTAATAGAAACTTGGTACAGAAGTATAAAGCTCTATCTTAAATATTGCGAGCTGTATTTTGATTTGAACAGACGAACGGACATGGTAGTATGGCTAAATAATCTGAATAGTTGCAACATTGGAGCCGAAATAAGTGAATTGTGGGCATCTGTTAAGTGACACTCGAACCCTGGAAAGAAGGAAAATAGGACCTCAGTCACGTTCAACGACGTTAAGCTGACTGATTCGAAGAGCCACACAAGTTATATCAAACGACAGTTTGTCGACCACCCCGGGAGTTACAGGTCGAAGAGGAACCACCACAATTTACAATGGAGGGTGTTGTGAATGCCACCAGGAAAGATTAATTATCAATAACGTTGCGCCCTGATGGAATCTCCATGGTAATCTTGGAACAGCTGGGTGAGCCAGGTGTTGACTATCTCACTAAAGTTTTCAACCTGTCTCTAGCCACACACGTCGTTCCCAAAGGCTGAAAAATGGGGATGGTGGTCCCGCTACTGAAGCCAGGCAAGGATGCCAGCAAAAGTGAATCGTACAGACCGATTTGGCTTTTGTCACCCATAGCAAAGACTCTTGATTCTTTACTCCTCTCCAGCGTCAGAAATAGATATCCAGTTTCCGGTTATCAGAATAGGTTCGTTAAGCAGCACTGCACGACAACAGCGCTGCAAGCCATCTCTACACATATTAGTCGAGGACTCAACCAGAGCAAGCTTATCAAAACCTGTTGATACTGTCAAGCACTCTTCGCTACTTGAGGACATTGGGCAGAATACCCTCTGTCCAAGACCGCATTGAGATCGTAACTTATGCGATTTTGGCGTCATGTACCTTCTACGGTGTCATATGTAAAAGGCTGAACTTCTATTTGACTGATCTTACCACCTTTTCCCCCGCTAGAAATGTGAAAATGTCCGTCACTAAATCAACGGCCACTCTGTTCATCACATGAACTGTGGAGGTGAACACTAAGCTGAATATCATGGCCGATGGTAGCAGAATTCCAACCACCAACTAACAAACTAACTAACCACTAACTACCCCAGCATTTTAGGGGTCACATCGAGAGCATATTTACGTCGTCAACACATGCCACTGCTATCGACGACACGCTGAGATGTCGCAAAAAGGTCTAACGCGGTATAACGCGACAGGTCCATCTCTGATCAGCTATGTGGTGCCAGTGTAGTCCGCGAATATAAGTGCAATGCAATGGAAAAATATTGAAACTTGTCAGAATGCCGCCCTGAGAACTGCAACGGGGAGCCTCTACATGTCTTCAGTCGACCATATACATGAGGAGACAACGTTTCTTTTAGTAAAGCAACACAGTGGTATGCTCTCGTTGCAGTATTTGATTGGGTGTTACTGTGGGAGTCATCCTGTGGTGGATAGGACCCCCATCCAGGCATGCCAGGAGGGATATTAATGACTAGAAAGAGAGGTCCAACGTTACAAGATAGAACCCCTAGATCAGAAAGGATTGAATAAATAACTATCGTGCAAATGTAGCCCTCGGAGAACACCCCTCATCTATCGCAGCTGAGGAGCGCCAGCTGCCACGACAAACCAGAGTAGTTTTGCCTCAACTATGCTGGGGTTGGAACAGACGTCTAAATTTCCTATAGGATAGCATGCGGCACAGGCCCACACGATACACTCCAACTTTTCAACTGTCGGGCCAACCTACTGAACTAACTCCTGCAGCTTTGTGGCTACAACACATCGAAGGAACTACATTCCCAGAAGTAGAAAAACGGATTTACAAAGATATCATATGATATTACAACAACCGACAATTTGAATGAAGATCGCTCTGTAAGTAATATGGATGACATTGAGAATATGTTTAGTTTGCATGGGCCGAGAAAGCACGAGCTCAATTAACTATGCGTGGATGATGATGGAATTGTGAAACCCATTATGATCAAAAGTGCGAGCCCAAAGCGAATCTTCATAAAAATGTTGAAAGAGTTGATCAGCTCTTGAATTCAGACAAGCTGTCATGCCAAACGATTTTGCTTACGTCGCAGTGACCCATAATCACATATAGTGACGAAGTTGAGACAAATATTCTTCGAAAGAAAGAGTATACGGGCGTCGTATCAACTGCGAACTATAAACAATATATCCCTTTTAATTTTGGAGATTACTTGTTCTTCCATAATAGAGTAACAAATTCCGAAATTTTTGTAATTCCGTGATGGAATTACTGAAAAGTAAAGAAGCAGATGGCGGAACATGGTATCAAATATTGGGGAAGAATGACAGAAATATATATTCTGCGATGAGTAAATGGAATTTATATTCTTCGATTAGACTTAGACGGTATTATTAAATTAAGTCAAAATTCAATTTTCAATGTGAATTGTGTCATTGTTATTTACTGGAGGATCAAGTGGCGAAGTTTTTGTAGAAGCATACCCCATAGCTATTCTTATTTTATTTCGTATGGAAAAGTATTTTTTATTTAATTTTTTTTTACAAAAAAGGTATAAATACAATCTACAAATATGTATAAACAAAGCTTAAATAACAACAACAAAATAAACTAATATAACTCAACACGGGACACCTACAGATAATATGACATGACGGGTTTTTTGTTTAACCAAAAGAAAACAATTTTCGCAGGGTTTTTATTTTTATAAATACGAATATTTTATTAAAATTAAAAGGAAAAATATTAACTAATTATATATGACGACAATGTTTTCATATTTTTTACACACGAATGACAAAATAGTAATTACAAAAACGCCTAATAAAATACACAAACAATAAAAATAATTAAATAATTTTATTTTTGAGGAATACTTATAATAATGGATGTTTACTTTTTTCAATTCTGTGGTGGTGATGATGTTGATGTAGGGAATGTGCATAGACAAATGATGAAGTTACACATGAACATTGGTTTCAACATTATTACGGTGCAGGGATTTTAATGCTAATGCAGGTGATGATGATGTTAACAACGACTTCTCGTTTTTTTCGATTTAATTCAACATTGATGATGAGCAGGCGATTTCAAAATGATGATGACAACATGGTGGTGATGAGTTATAGTGAGATTTTGTACGTGACCATAATTATGTTTTACTTTATTTGCGATATTGAATTAAAATGATTCTCAAATGATTTGTTTTTCATTCTTTCTTTTTTTCTGTGGTTTCTTTAAGACGTAAGACACATTGTTTTTCTTTCTTAAGTGTTAACATTTCTTATTTTTTGTTAATTCTTTTTTTGTTTTGTTCTTAAAAAAGTTAATCATCTAGAAAATTAGATACGAAAAGAAAATAAATATTTTAATTGTCTTTTAGTTGAGGTTAGAAAGATAGCAATAAAAATACACATACATAAATATGTAAGTAAGTAAAATGACAGTTGGTAATTATAATTGTAGCAGTAGAGTAGTTAATAATTATAATTAAAGGAGGAGCAGGAGAATAATAACAATTCTTAACAATAATTGATTGATGAGAAGAAATGTCAACGAAACTTTGAATAAAAAACAAAGTTGGATTAAAACACCGATTTCAAGGTTAAATAAACGTAACTGTAGATGAATTAACATTTAAAAAACTTTAGAAAATAAATAACAATTCTTAGAGGTAGACAATGAACAAAATGAAACATTGATATTGTTGTTTAACAAAAAGAAACACATTGGGTCTTCACTGTCATTAGTTTTTGTTTTCGATTATTTTTTTAAAGTGGTAATAGAACACAAACAAAACATAAATTGTAATTTCTTTTTGCTTTTTTGGATATTGTTTTTTGTTAATAATAATAAGAGTAAAATGTAAACACAAATTGAATGAAATTTGATTGTTGTTCATAAAGTGCTTTAGTGTTTTTTTCTTTTCATTTTTGCATTGCTTTCTATAATATATTTTTTATCTTGCTGTGATTCATGCTAGTTGTGACTGTTATCACCGCTACTTACCCGCAACTATTTTACTCATTTGCATCACTTGCTGGGCCAAAATTTGATTCATTTGCAGTAGATGTTCACGTTGTTTCTTCTCTTCATTTAGTTTACTAGGTGGTAGACTAGCTGCTGCATCCTAAAATATATATAATTAATTAATAAATATGAAATTAAAAAAAAATAAAATAAATAAATAATATAGAATAGGCCAAGTTTCAGTGTAGCTTGTTAGTCTACAATAAATAGATAGCATAGATAAACACGGTGCTCTTGAAACAATTTTAAATGGAAGGTGCTTACACCTTGGAAGTTTTTGCGGATTCTGAAACTACAATGTTTATAGATGAGAAAAATCAAAAAACAAAAAAAAAATCGCCGGAGCGCTTTCTAAATAAATCGCGATTTAAGTTGACACTTTTAAGGGTTTTTTAGGTTTTTAGGTACAAGATCTACCTTTCGTATTTTCGTAGTTTTTACCATTTTGAGATATAGAAGTTCAAATTGGGACAATGCACTGACTGTATCGCTCCCTTATAAAACAATGTCATGAAGGGTGCGCCTTAACTAACTTTTGATGAAAACCGCTTACACAGGGAAAGTTTTTGTGAATTCTGAAATAGCAGTGTTCATAGATGAGAAAAATCCAAAAACAAGAAAAAATCGCTGTAGGGATTTTTAAATAAATCGCGGTCAAAATTCACATTTTTAGGTGTTTTTTAGGTTTTCACGATTTTGCTTGGAAACCGCAAGTCCAATCGAAATGGAGCTAAAGAAAATGTTGTAGTTGTGAAAATTCTCTAGAGGATTGGCGTTTATCATTTGTTCCCAGCCTGTACCATTTTTGAGATAAAGAAGCTCAGTTTACATTTTTAAGTTTTTTTTTTTTGTTAGGATTTCGCGATTTTGCTTGAATATGGTAAGTCTTATCGATATGGGACCTGAGAAAATCTTAAAGCTGTGAAAATTCTCTACAAGACTGGCTTAACTAACTCATCCTAAGTTGTAACATTTTTTTTTAGATATATAAGTTTAAGTTGGGAATTTGCAGTCATGACATTGTTTTATAAGGGGGCGATACAGAATTGAATTGAATTTGAATTGTCCCAATTTGAACTTCTATATCTCAAAAACGGTAAAACAGACGAGAATACCATAAATGTCAGTCTTGTAGAGAATTTTCATAGCTACAACATTTTCTTTAATCTTATTTTGATAGGACTTGCGGTTTCTAAGCAAAATCGTAAAAACCTAAACAACACCTAAAAATTTCAACTTAAATCGCGATTTATTTAAAAAGCGCTCCGGCGATTTTTTTGTTTTTTGATTTTTTTCATCTATAAACATTGTAGTTTCAGAATCCGCAAAAACTTCCGAGGTGTTAGCATATTCCATTTAAAATTGTTTCAAGAGCACCGTGTAAACCAATTAATACCTGAAAAAGTTTTGAGGTCTTAAAATAACAATTACATCACATTTTTCCATACGAATTTTTAACTACACTCATTTTTTTTAAATTCTGAACTGCATTATTTTATTTTAAACTTAACTGCAGGCTAGAAATAGTAATATTGAAAAGCCTTGTGATTCAAGCAGAGATGAAGCAATCAATCCCGAAAAAATGCTTTGAGATCATTAAACATAAATTCCAGGAATCCTGCCAGAAGTGAAGCTTTCCAGTCTGTCAATATAGACTTATCTCGTTTGAGCCTGGATCTAATGATCTGTACATGGAACGTAAGGGGGTAACAGTTAGATGTGGAACTGTCGAAGTAGAGTTGCTTAACGTGCAAATGAGCGTGATGAGATTCGTCGTCCTCGTGCCCAATGACCCCAATGTCAGGCAGCTGACACTGGAAATTAACAGGTCGGTCGGTGAGCATAAGCAGAACAAGTGGCTAAATCATCTGAAGAGGTGAAACATTGGAACCGGAATAAGTGCATTGCAGGCAACAGTTAAGTAACTTTCGAACCCTGGTAAGAAGGAATATAGGACCTCATCACGTTACGCTGACTGATCCGAAAAGGTGCATAAGTTTTTTTTAATCGACAGTTTGTCAAGCACCCTGGGAGTGACAGGACGAAGACAAGAGTGTTACGCCCCATTTGATCTTTTCCTGCCACATATGAAATGGATGATGTTGCGAATGCTATCAGAAACGTTAAATCATCCAAAGCGTTGGGTCCTAATGGAATCTCCATGATAATGCTGAAACAGCTGGATGAGCCGGGAGTCGAGTATCTCACTAAAGTTCTCAACATGTCGCTAGACACCCACATCGTTCCCTGGGCAGGGTGGTCCCGCTACTGAAGCCAGGCAATGATGCCAGCACAGGTGAATTGTACAGACCGATTTCGCTTTTGTCGCTCGTAGCAAAGACCTTTGATGCCCCAGCGCACAGTGGTTCCGCCCGTGGACAAAAATCGAAAAAGTGATGGCGACAAATTTTATTGCTATTGAAATAAATATTCTCTAAACATATCAAATTTTTAACATCCAGCCTTATTTTTGTAAATTAACAGCGGTTATACGCCAAGTTAAGTCGAAGAAGTTGTGATTTGTATGTGAGCCCTTAAAAACGAAAAATACATCCGCAAAGCATTCGTAGGTTATGAGTAAAATTATAAAAAATTGGAGAGGTAAATGTGCAATTTTCAAAATGAAACTTACAGGCGATGGCATTGGCAATATTTTTACGAAAAAACAAATTCATAATTCGTTTTCTAACTTCATTAAAAATAAATTCTTAATAAATGACTTTTTCTGCTATTTTTAATATAATTACTATTAATTTAGGTTGAGTTTTACTAATGTTGTGCGCATTTGTGAGTTTCGAAATTTTCTTTAGAATGCAGGGAAAAGTCTCTAGTTTACGACGAAAAATAGTCCAGCTGCCCCCATCTGCCACCCGCTATGTTAAACCTCTTATACCACGCCCGTAAAATCGTCAAAATTCCGAAAATCGGGAGGTAAGTTTATATGGGAGCTATTCCTAAACTTGGACCTATACTGAACATTTTTGGCAAGGAGATATTTTGTTCACTCAGAGCTCAAAATGTAAAATTACAGCCAAATCGGTTGGAAAATGTGGGTAAAATCGTCAAAATGCCGAAAATCGGGAGGTACGTTTATATGGGGGCTATACCTAAACGTAGACCGATATTGACCATTTTTTGCATAGAGGTATTTGGTTCACTCATAACTCAAAATGCCAAATTACAGCCAAATCAGTTGGAAAATTTCGCTAAAATTGTCAAAATACCGAAAATCTGAGGGTACATTTATATGGCGGCTATACCTAAACGTGGACCTACATTGAATATTTTTTGCAGGGTTGTAGTTTATTCACTCAGAACCCAAAATGCAAAATAACATCCAAATCGGTTGGTTAATTTGGCCTAAATCGTCAAAATACCATAAATCGGGCGGTACCTTTCTATGGGAGCTATACCGAAATGTGGACCTACATCCACTAAAAATGGTTTTCTATCTTTTTGGCTTGTTGTAAACCTATGTTTAAAATTTGGAGGCGGTAGCTGTATTAGAACTATTTTTGGCACTCTTTTCCATACAAGTGGGACCACTGTGCAGCGTCAGAAATAGCTATCTAGTTGCCGATCATTAGCATGCATTCAGTAAGCCGCACAGCACAACAACATCACTGCAGGACATCTCCACACATATTAGTCGGGGACTCAACTAGATCAAGCGTGCCGTGATGGTGGCGCTTGACTTATCAAAAGCCTTTGATACTGTCAAGCACTCTACGCTGTTTGAGGACATTGAGCAGACAACCCTCCGGCCAAGTCTAAAACGTTGGATAATCAATTATATGTGTGGAAGCCAGTCGTACGTGGAATTCAGGAACAAGAAGTCCAAACCCCGTGGAGTGAAACAGGGAGTTCCCCAAGGTGGGGTGATATCTCCGGAACTGTTTAACCTCTAACTTTCCTGTATTCCGAACCCTGCAGACAGCATTGAGATCGTAACGTATGCGGATGATTGTACTATCCTGGCATCAGGTACCTACCCAGATGAAATCTGTGAGAGATTGAACTCCTATTTAGCCGATCTTACCACCTTTTTCAACGCGAGGAACATGCACTAAATCTACGGCCACTCTGTTCGCCACATGGACGGCGCAGTATTGAAAAGAGTTGAATTCCGACCACAAACTGTCCCAAAATGGTAGGGCCCACATTCGACACTACGTTCACGTCTCTCGCGCATGCTGCAGCTATCTGCGACAAACTGCAATGTAGACACAAGGTCCTCAAGTCCCTAGCCGGCAGCACTTGGGGTGCAGATAAAGAAACCTTGTTGACCTCATATAACGCGATAGATCGGTCTGTGGTTAGCTATGCGGCGCCAGTTTGGTCCCCGAATTTAGTTGATACGCATTGGAAAGAGATTCAAACTTGTCAGAATGCCGCCCTGAGAACAGCAAGTTAAGTCTTCAGTGGACCATCTACATGAGGAGGCAAAGATTCTTCCAGTACAGCAACACAATGAGATGCTTTCGTTGCAGTACTTGCTTGCGTGCTACCGTGAGAGCCATCCCAATCACCATCTGCTGACTAGGCCCGACATACCCAGTCATATCAGGAACGATATTCATGCTCTAGAGAGGGAGGTCCAACAATATAGGGGAGAACCTCTAGATCAACAGGAACTTTATGGTAAATTTATAACGGATTTGACATTACACACATTTACAAATCATCGGTAATTGATTGCCTATAAAGGGATTACCGCAAAATTTGTCCTAAACTACAGTGCCTATTTAAAGTATGCCTACATATTTAAATCTACTTAATCACAGTTGCTAATAACCCAATAGAATAGGATATAGTACTCAAACATGAGATTATTTAATCCAATACTTACATTTGCTGCTATTGGAGCTTCCGATAACATTTTCTTAATGGATTCCACTTTTTCTTGTCTACGTTTCTTCTCTTCGGGTGATAATTCAGGCGTCTAATTTGTGTTTGTGTTTGTAAGAAATTTTGATAGAATTTAGTTCAAATTGTTTAGTTTTGAAAAGATTTTGTTTTCAAATTACCGTTTCAGGAATATAACGTTCGGGTATAACAATCTTATTGGGAGCCAATAATAAATTATCAATTGTATTTTCCGATATTTTTTCACCATGTCGCAGTGCTGAGCGTACAACATCGGGAGCATTAATGCGGGGACGTAGTGCTACTTCCATGTCCAAGTCATCACGGGCACGCCAATTTGTGTTCTTTTAGAAAAACCAAAAATAATTTATAATCACAGTTAATTACACATGTGTAAATTCATTTGTTACTTACATTTTTATTCATATCATTTTCGGAATGACCATTTTCCGCTGACTTAACATTAACCACATTATTGGGAGCTGTGTAGTGTCTTCGCTTCTCCTTGGGTACCGCCCGACGATGTTTGTGTTGTGATGGCACCTTTTCAACAATTTTCTCCGTATCCTCGGATGCTGAGCCTGCAGACATTTCATTCATTATTTGTCTAGCCACTTCACTTTGGAACGATGGCGTTAAATCGCTAAGACTTTTATTGAGGCTTTGCTGAGAATCGGTTTTCTGGCGCAAAGCACTCTGAGATGAATGACGTGAGTGTGAAGAAGTGGTGCTGTAATGATGATTAGAAGAAGAAGCAGAGGAAGAAGATGGGGCGATAGTGGTAGTTGCAGTGTTATGACCCCCCTGCTGTAATTGTTTGGCGAAATAGGCATTAGCTAGAGGATTTAAATGTTCGCGACCAGAAGCTGAACCATGACCATTGCTCGACAACGATGATGCAGCATGATTTTGATGGGAATAATTACTATTCTTATCATAACCATTCGCTCCAGAGCCGGCACCGGTTGCGGCATGACCATTATGACCGCCATAATAGTCATTTTTATAGGCCGAGTTGTTATAAGCCGCCGAGGAAGAGGAGGATGCATTGTTAGCCGAGGATGACAATGAAGATGCAGTAGTATTATGATGACTATTTGTACTGCCATGCTTATGACGATGATGATGTCTGGATGATTTGGGTGGTTCGCTGTATGTACGTGGCAATGATTTGGATCTTTCGTTTGTTTTATATTCATCACTGTGATAATTACCACCAGTAGCAGCGGCGGCAGCAGCTAGACTACCATTCATGAGACCATACTGTTCTTCTTCCATGACTTGATCGAGATTCTGTGTCGAATTACTAAGACCCGAACGTTCACTACGATCACGATGTCTACGTTCCGATTCGCGTTTCACGATGCGTACCGTTTTAATTTCTTGCTTCTCCTGTTGTGACAAATTGGCGAAGGGATTCGATTCTAAGAAGCCATCACTATCTACGCCACTAGTTTCTAAATTATCACTAGAATCATTGTAACGATATGAAGAGGACCCACCGCGTCGGTGTGACTCATTTAGCATACTATCACCGGTATTGTAATCACTCAATTTGCTAGATGTCGAGGAACTATTTAATAAATGACCGCCGCCGCTAGTGTTGTTTGTGTCGACAAATAACGGTGTCGATAGATTCATACTAGAATCACTAAGACCACGATTAACACTTGTCATGGAATCCAGATCAGTTTCAAACCAGCAACCTGAATTGGTGCGTTTTTTAATACTACCTCCGCCAGAGCTGCTGCCATTTCCACCGGAACTACTGCCACTACCCGGTTCGGCATTTCTCAGATAATCCTTGTTGCCAATTTCTTGATAGAGTTTGGTGGAGTTTTCGGTTAGCTGCTTAACAGCCTGACTCAATTCCTGACGTTGTCGTTGCATATCACCGACTAGATTCTGGACTCGTTTCAATTCGGACTCCAACATGGCTGTGGTGTTGCTGGCATATGTGTCGGATATCTTCACTTGACTGCCACGTGTTAGTTTTTGTCTCAAGATGAGTAGTTCCTGTTCAAGGCGTGTATTGCCAGCCACGGTCATTTCAAGTTTCTGTTTTCGGTTTTTGGTGGGGAAGAGAAAAAGAAATGTGACAATGCAGACATTAGAAAGGAATGTTCAGAAATTTCTTTGGGGGAAACAAGATAAGCACACATGCTATATGCGTATGTTCGGTGGTGTTAGCATGATTTCGTTGATGATTGATAATAAAGGCCGTGTTGTAAGAATGTCGTCTATTTTCGTGTTTTTTTGCTGTCTTGGGAAAAAGACAAAACAAAATGCTTTCAATTGACTGTTTTACGAGGAGGGAAGATCTTATTTTTTGGGGAAGATCTTATTTTAGTAATTAAAGGTTTCCAAATTGGGTGACAACGTTTGTAATGCAAAATGTATTCTAAAATAGGATTAGGTTTAAGAATACCTTTCTCAATTTCGAAACCTGTGTGGATTGCCTTCTCAAAACTGTCTCAGTGGGCCACAGCAAATGGTCTTGGAGTTAATCCAGCGAAACAGAACTGGTACTGTTCACCAAAAGCGTAAATTCGGCGATTTTGTGCTATCACAGCTGGATGGAGTTCAACTACACCTCTCCTCCAAAGCAAAATGCCTAGGTACAACTCTGTACTGTCAATTGCGATGGAAATGAAATGTTGAGGAGTGAACAAT
Source organism: Musca autumnalis (assembly GCF_047663935.1). Taxonomy (NCBI): domain Eukaryota; kingdom Metazoa; phylum Arthropoda; class Insecta; order Diptera; family Muscidae; genus Musca; species Musca autumnalis. The sequence goes on from NW_027411644.1 coordinate 162,297,073, forward strand.
GAAAGGGTTAATTGTACTCTCTTCGTTTAGGAACTCAATTGGGAAAAGTTGGGGGTTATGCTATTGATGTCTTGTCTGGTGGCACTTATTACACCATAAATGTATATCTCGCAAACTGGACAAGGAAAACCGCCTTGATGCTAATAACGAGAGAAATCTAGCGGCTATATATAACCAGTTTGGAAATTTAAAACCCTACCGAGTGCCTTGTCAATGCTGTATCGGTGGACTACAGCAAATAGTATTGGAGTAAGTCCAGCGAAACAGAACTGGTTTTGTGGTTTTGTTCACAAGAAATTGTTAGTTTGGCAATTTTATGGTACCAAAGCAGGATGGAGTACAATTACACCTCTCTTCGGAAGCTAAATGCCTAGTACAACTCTAGAAGGTCAACTGCGATGAAGAAGGAACGTAGAGGAGCGAACAAAGAGAGGGTTAATTGCACTCGATTAGGAAAAGTTGGAGACTAGTCGCATCGATTATAAACTGGATGTATAATACTCCATCCTACCTAATCGATGTCTTGTCTGGTGGCGTATAAATCTAGAAAACTGGACAAGGTGCAAAGAACAGCCTCGATGATAAAAACAGGAGGAAAATCTAGTAAATACACATTACCAGTCATGAGATTTGAAGATATTGAGGTCGAAGGTACCGGCGTGTACTGTGAAAGAAAGGGCTTGAACTCTCATGTAAGTTGGACAACGACTGTAGAGTATTCCAAGCTGAGATTTGCACGATCGGGAAGACAGCAGATTTTATGAAAAGTGTGGATGCTGAGATCTTTAAACCGGTGACTATCTTTGTGGATAGTCAAGCGGATCTTAAGGCCATCATGTTTTTGCATCAAATCTGAACATTGGGAAATCTAACAATCGTTTCCGACTATATTGGATACCAGGACAGTGTTACATTTTGGGAAACGAGAAGGCAGATGAACACGTTAGATTGTTAATAAGTCTAGCAACCACTGACTCCCTCAAACCATCTATATGTCACTTATTTCTAACAATTTCTTTGATGAAAGAGCGTAAGAATTATGGCATAATGAACCAATGCGCAACACTTAAAAGCTATTTCATTCAATTAGCAGAACGCAAGAAGAAGGAAACTATCTTCAAAATTGGAGTGAAATGCAGTAGCACAGAAGACGCGTACGTTCAGAGTCTGTTCTGGCTCCAGCTGCATGCTGTTAAAGACCTTAAAATATGGCGATTAAAAGATGGACAAGCAAGTGACACTTCCCTCGTTCAACTCCTCGCAATTATGAAGCTAGGCCTAACCTTTGGCTATGTAAAAAATAGTTTGTTTTTATATTATTTCCCATTATTTAAAAGAGAAGTTTTAAATTCCATCATTTTTAAGTACGTAGATAGTTTTCAGAAAGATGTTTATAGAAGATAGCTTTGTTAAATTATTTTGAAATATTATTGTTTTTGTTGTTAGTCAAACTCTAATTATAGGCATCTTAACATATTTTTTAGTGACAATAAAAGCAGCAAGAAACATTCAATGTAAAGCATTTTGTGGCACATGCGCCCGATTCAAATCTAATCAATACTTCTTAAGACTCATAAAAAGCGCATTTATGAGATCTATATACGTATGTATGTTTGGGTGAGTATTTGTTTATAAATATAATTTGACAGACACAAAAATAATAGACGACAAACTTCTACTAGGCACCTCAGCTACCTTGGAATTCTCGGCCAGCAATTGATGGACACGTGATAGTTCACGTTCCAACAAATGTTGTTGCTTTTTGGCCGCCTCCAATGCCATGGGTGTTTCACGGGTATCTTGAATTCGGGCCTTAATACCACCCAAAGCTCTTTCCAAATCTTCTTTGTCACGTTGTAAACTTTGCAAAGTGCCAGATTCTTCTTGCAACAGCTGATCCAAGTGATAAAGTTGAGCAACTTTTGACTGAAAAAAAAAAAAAAAATTAATTTTGGTGAGATGTTAGAGAAAGGATTAAATTTGTATACCTGTAATTCATTATTGTCCGGTTCCAAACGATCCCATTGTTGTTGTTCCTCTTGCAGTAGACGTTTCTCTTGTATACGTTGATTGAATTCCAAACGTTCCAGTGACACCGGATCGGTACGTGGTGTTATTGTTGCTGTTGTTGAGGTCCTGCCCAGGGCATCGTTACGATAAAGTGATCCCAATTTAACCATATTATCCACTAAATTAACCAATGGTTTACTCTTTTCATATTGTCGTTCCAAATCAAGTAAATGTTGTTTTAAATAATCCAAGCGTTGTATGCTTTCGGCTCGTGTCAATCCCTCAGCGGTAAGCAAACGATTCTAAAGTTTTATTTGTAAAAGGAAGGGAAAGTGAAAAGAGGTTTTTAGTTTTGTTGGGAACATTATTTGATTTTCAAAAGCCGTAAACCCAAATAATAAGACCCAAAAACCATTAAAGAATATCAAAAAAATAAATTTGAAAATAAAAACGTAAATATTAAAAATAAGTAAAAACAAAAAATGTGTTAAAATGAAAAAAAAAAAAAAAAACAAAAATGTATAAATAATAAAAAATATACTTTTAAATTAAAAATTAAATTAATAAGAAATCAAATAAAATTTTTTTTAATAAAAAAATAATGTTTAATTTGTTTTAAAAAATTATTGGTTAAATATAAAAAGCACAACAAAATTATTTGACTAAAAACAAATTGTGATAAAAATAAAAATTATTATTTAAGTTAAAAAACGAATAAAAATTGTGTTACAAAATGTGAAATAAAATTTACAAAAATAAAATTAAATAAAAACTATTAACGATTATTAAAATTTTTATTCGTTCCATTTATTTTTTTCTGTCATATTTATTGGGTTTAAAGATCTTCATTAGTAAACATTTATTTGATTTTGAATTATTACAATAAAAATATAATTTGGAATAATTATTTTTTATTGTAATGATTACAAAATCAAATGAAATATTGTAATTCGAGAATTCTATTTGTAATTCGTAATATTTCATTTGTAATTCGAGAATTCCATTTGTAATTCGAATTATTTGACTTGTAATTCGAATTATCCCATTTGTTATTCGAATTGTTCCATTTGTTATTCGAATTATGACATTATTCTATTTATAATTCGAACTATTCTATTTGTAATTCGAATTATTCTATTTGTAATTCGAATTATCCATTTGCAACTTGAATTATTCAATTTGTAATACGTATTATTCCATTTGTAATTCGAATTATTTCATTTTTAATTCGAATCATTTTATTTGAAATTCGAAAAACCAGGCATATAATCAATACAAAAAATATGTTGTATTTTTTGTTTTGAAATTAACAAAAAAAATCGAATTAGAAATTAAATAATTCGAATTACAAATGGAACTATTCGAAAAACAAATGGAATAATTCGATTTACAAATGGAATGCTGGAATTACAAATGAAATTTTACGAATTACAACTAAAATGTTTCGAATTACATCTGAAAAAGGTGTAATGAAGATTTTGTAATCTTAACCCCAATTCATATGACAAAAAATTTAACATTAAAAATTCAAATGGAAATCAGTTAGATATAAAATAATTGTTAAAGTCTAAAAATAACATAAAAAATAATAGTTAAATAAAAAGTTATGTTAAAATGTTAAATAAAAAGACAGCCATTTATATAATAAATAATACATATAATTAAACATACAAATAGTATTTAACTAAAAAAATGCGATAAAAATAACAAATCTAGAAATTAAATTAAGTAATATTGTTAGAATTAAAATAAAAATATAATTAAATAAACAATTTACAAATAAAGAAATTAATTTAAAAATTTAAATTTAAATCAATATGAATTAAAATAAAATTTTTATTTAAATATAAAAATAATCCAAAAAATAAATATTTAAATAAAAAATGTATTGAAAATTTAAATAAAAATTACCGTTTAGGTATAATGTTAATGTTTGGTTTAATAAAAAAACATAAAAAACACTAAAAACAAATTGCGTTAAAAATAAAAATTGAAATGAGCATAAGAATTTAGTCAATGCTATTATTTGAGAAAAAACAAATGAAAGTGTGTTGAAATTTTTTAAATAAAGACAGAAATAAAATTGAATGTTAATTAAATAAAATTAATGTTTAAATATTTTCTTTTTTCAAGAAAAAATTATTATAAAAAAATTAGAAATGAATAAAATAAAATTTAATTTTTAATTTTATTTATTTAATTTAATAATTTTATTTTATTTATTTAATTTTAGTAAATTTAAAAATGAAATAAAAAAATTAAAAATAAAATATTTTTTATTCATGTTTTTAGCTCTTTCTTGCGAAATATTCAAAATTATTTTGTAATATTAAAAAGAAATCAAATAAATTAAGTAACAACTTTTTAGAAAATTTTTAGAAAATTAAAAAAAAAATATATGTTTAGTAAATTGTATTTTGTCGGAATTATAACTTTATATTGTTAGCTTTAAAAATGTAACCAACACCACTGTTGTGAATGTATATTTAACCCATGGTGGAATAAGAAGGTGTTACAGCAAATCATGTCAAACGTCAAATTTGTTCACAACAATGCATTACTGTGAATTGCTTGTTTACATTTTGTATGTGATTTTATTCACAATAACGCATTTTGACAACTGGTGCGAAGTTCAGCTGTTTTTGGCGTTACATCTTATTATTCCACCGTGATTTAACCCATAACCACTACTTTTGACAGTAAACCAAAAACAATAACAAAATTTTTATATAGCAACCTGAACATCATGAATGTCAGAACAACATTGTTCAATGGCTCTGGCGGTGTTGCTATTTTGACGCCTCAATTGTATAAGTAACAAAACCAATTCTTCATGGGTTCGACTAAGTAAATCGCCGGCAGAAACATCCAAGTTCTGCATAAACATAAATAATAAACAAATAATTAAAAAAATAAATTAAAAATAATTATTTTAATCAAATTAAAAAAAAAATAATAAAAAAACAAAATATAAAAAATTTAATAGGGATCGCAATGTAAAATTGATTTTAAATGGAAATTTAATTCAAATTTTTTGTTTGAGTTTTGCTTTTTATAACAGCTCAGAAATCATTTCATTATAATGATCCTTATTTTCTTTAAGATTTGCTTTTTATAACAGCTCAGAAATCACTTCATTACAATGGACCATGATTTCTAAATCATTCCAACCTCCAATGTTTCTTTCTACTTACCCTTATTTGTGAACTTGTTTCACGTTCTAAAATATCGATTTCAGCCCGACTACCATAACGTCTCATGGGAGGATATGCTGCCGCGGTCATTTGTTGTTGCAACTGTTGTTGTTGATACATGCGATGCAGTTGTTGTTGATATTGATTATGCATATCGTAAATATTGTGTCCTGCCGTTGGATCAAGATTACCCAAATAATCAAGGCCCATACCAATATTACTGTTGCTGGCATGCAGTGGAGTTGAGGTCAGGTATCCACCACCTCCAATGCCATTAATGCCATAACTGCTGCCACTTAAGCCACCGCCAATACCGCTAAGGCTGCGATCATTTAACATTGTTGTCTTGGCATATTTCATGTCTTGCGAGGTGCCATAATAGGAATTTTCCAATTGTTGCATTTGTTCATAGTCATAGAGATCCATTTGTCGATGCAACAGGGTATCGGATGGATCTGGTTTCACGGTTAAATTGCCAATGGGTAAGTTTTTGACATTGCGCACCGATATGGAAGCTATGGAGGAGAGAAGAAGAAAAATGAAAAAAGATTAGTTTTCTATGGTTAACAACTTTAATATAAAATTAGAAGTGGAAGGTACATAGTTTGTTTTGCAGGACTAAGGAGAGGTACTGGGTCGTTCTAAAAAAAAATATTCTAGAGATTTTAATGACATATGGATTGCAAGAAATTTTCGAATTGTTAATGAATTTTTAAAAAAAAATTGCCTAAGGCACCCGATATTGCCTTGTTTATACAATATTTATACATTTACAGACTTTCAATAATAATATTTTCTTTTGAAGATTTCGGAGGGCATCTCTACGTTGCCATTAGAAGACACAGTCCCCATCTACAGCATTGACTCAGTAAAGTTAAACGAATCCGTAAAATTATTACCTACTGAGTTCAAATAGCTAAACCTATCTCTTCAATGTCAATCGGAGTTTCAGGCAAGTATGTTTAGAAATGGTACACTACACACAAACAAATATACATATACATATGTTACTGGTCAACCCAGCCATCTCTGACATTCTATCACGTACACAGTCGGTGTAATGATCAGCTGCTCGAAATTATGCCTGAGTATGTGTTGGTGCCCATGACTGCTGTATCGCCTACACCACGCTGGGGGTATTACACTGTGCAACATTTTTAAGGTGATCTTGTGCAAACAATTCGAACTGAGGATTTTTTGAAAGTACAGACCCAAACGACAAGAAACTCTAGTTGGGTTTTGTTGTGTCAGATGCAACAGATAAGAACAAAAATAAAATATTTGGAGAAATAATGAACTCAAAGACTGCATGTATTGCCTCAAATTTCAAAATATATGCAAAAATTCCAAAATTTTTTTACATTTCGCACCGTATCTCCAATACCGTTTATTTTTTCTAAATATTTTCTTTTGAAAAAATATTCCCTGGAATGTAATACACAACTCTTCAGAACATGTCATTGTTGTAAAATGCCTCCACGCCGTTGTTTTCAGTACGTTTTTCAACGACGATTTAATAAAAATGTCAATTATGTAGTGAAATCCAAAATGCGAGAATAAACTGTTGGTGTGAACTGTGTTTGAAATACGTGTTGTAAAAGATATGATGCAAAATACTGCTGAAACAACATGAAGTAAGCATTTTAGAGTTTCAGAATGTTCTAGAGAATTGTTGAGGACTTTATTTGGAAGATTTTTGCAAAAGGTTACTTGGTTCAACTCCCAATAGTTTAGCCGATACTGACCAGAATTTTAGGAATAATGTAAAATTTTCTATATTTTATAGATATTGATGCCGTAGATGGAGTTTTTTTTATGTGGTTTTTTCAAAAGATAAGTTCTACTAGTTTAGGGCTACAATATTGCTAAAGACAGCAATGCCAAATTCCTATTCGTTTCTGAGATAAAGGCCTGATAAATGCAAAAAGTGCAGATTTAGCCCGGTTTAGATGATGCCATAAAATCCGAAGTGGATCTGACAGGACAAAACCCTACTAGGGTTTTTGTAGTCTAAATATGTACTTTCAAAAAATGCATACTAGAAGTTGTTTGCATTTTCAGTGTTGCATAGTGTTATACAGCAATCATGAGCACCAACACATACGCAGACATAATTTCCTCTCTAAAATTAGTGTCTTAGGAAATGTTGTACGGACTCGACGATAAAAAGTAGGGGAAATAAGAATCGGGGTACACTCATTGATATGAGAGAAGTCTCCCTAAGTTCCTTTTTGGGGAACATATTTATATATTTTTATTGTACTAAGTCTACATGTGTTCACGTGTGTTTTAGGGTGTAGTGTATGTGTGCTATATAAACAACATATGTATGTATTTATGTATGAATAAATGAAATGAAATAAAACAATGTATTGGATTAAAAAAATAATAATAAAAGGAAAAAAATTAAAAATAGATTCTTACCATTTGTTTTGGAATGTTATCAACCAACCAACAACCGACCAACATCAATACCAAATCAACAACAACAAATGTTCAATAGTAGTATCAACCATATACAAAAACAACAACAACATTAGCATCATCAGAAAAAATAACAACAATAACACAACCAATAATAACAACAGTAGCAGCAGCAATGATGATATTTGACAAGGGCCAAATTTTTGTACAAAAATAGTAGGAAAAACGACAATAACAAAAGAATTAGAAGAAGAACAAGAGGAATGGAAAACAAATGTTATAATAAAAATGCAAATAACTGCAGGCAATCAATAACTAAAACAACAACAACAGCAACAACTGTGGTTACCAATATATATGTATATTTTATTCTAAATGAATGCTAAATGGCCATAATGTGAATGAACTGAGAGACAGACGAACTAACTGAAATGATAGATATTATGCCCAGAATGTCCTTTACAGGCAACAACAATACAAATACATGAGTGGATATGTATGTAGAAGTACTATGTGAGAGGATGTTTTTTGAATGAAGTAAAATGTTGGATGAAAAGAATGTGTGTTTGTGTGTGTTGTGTTTATGTGTGCATTAGTACTAGATGATTGAATTAATTTTTTCCAAGTTAGTGTGAAATAAATTCCAACTATCGAAACGAAAAACCAAACGTAAAATATGTTTACTAAAAATAAAACAGTATTTTGACAAATTCTGCCACAAATAAAATAATTGGAAAATTTATACAAAATGCCAACCAGCATCAATTCTTAAAATAGTCATTTATGTTACAAATACAGTATTATGTTACAAAAAAGGTTATTTTACCATTAATTACAAAATATATTTACATTTAAAATTGAACATTAAATTTATGTGGTAGAAAGTGTTTCCCCGTCCTATATACAAAATGGGGTCATTTGGAAGCACATCGTCGTAATCAAAAATATCACATTTGTTATTTATTGCCATAGTGTGTAGTATTCCTAAAAATATTTTGTTTTGTCGATGTATAGGAAGAAAACGGTGGTAATTTTTGTGCGGTTGTGCGCGACGAAGAACGGTGGGTCTACTAATGTTAGTATATTTGATTTAAGGTTTAGTTCTCATTTTAGAAAATTAAAATAAATATTTATCCGATTTTTTCGAATTTATTGTTTTAAATTCGGGCGTAATGCTTTTAAAAACATACAACTAACTCATGGGTTTAAAATCTAATTCAGAAGATGTTTCCTTACAAGAAAATGTAAACAGGGCACATCAAACATTTTTTATTTATCTAGTCTCTAAAGAAATTGTTTTTACAGTGTTTTATTTAATTTAATATTATTTTTTTCATTTGTTCATATTTAAAAACTCTGTTCTTAATGCCTCTTTTAGGCATTTAATCATTTAAAATCTAAGTTAATAAGTAATTTTGATGTAAAAAGTTCAATGATGCGAATAAGTACTAGAAACACGTGTACGCATTTGACATAGTTTCAAAACCTCCGAAAGTATACCAGCAAAATGTTTGTAGACAAAAAATAGCTGACTCATAAGGGCAAATGATTTCGTACATCTTTTTACGTGAAAGAATTCATAATTTTAACAAAAGCATGCTACAGGGAGTATGCAGTCTATTTTGCATGTTGATCACGCCTTTGGTATAACTCAATGGAAATTAGTAAAAAGTATTTTTGTTAACGTTTTTGATTATTTTAGTGAAATAAAGGCGAATTCTTTAGCTTAAAAAATAACCATTCCTTAAATTGTTTTTTTTGCGATTTAGACGTATTTTTATAAAAAAAAGACATAAATGTTGTATGTATATGAAATAAACTCAACAGATGAAGAACAGGCTGTATCTGTCATGACTCTCTGTGGAATGATTCGAGAAGAAACTGTTAAAGTACTACGTCATTATGAATAGAGTTGTGCCAAAGGAACTATATGGAACTATCTAGTTCACTTCGCAGTTCCAACGGCCCACATTTTTTCTTTGAACAAACTGCGTATACTTAACATCACACGTTATATTTCATGATGTTACTCATACGTTTTGGAACTAGTACAAGGAACTAGGAACTAGATTACCCAACTGTAATTATGAAGCAATTCAATTTTATATTTCTGCGTAATTTTGGCGTACAAAGTACCATTATGCGTATACGTACTGTCAACACGTATACGCATTTGAACCATCCTTATCATTTCTCAAAACCTTCGAAAGTATCGTATTTGTATGGTTCATAATTTCTTTTAAGGTCATTTCAGATCGATAGAGCACAGTTTTATAGTATAACAGATTTTCCACAAAATTGCCTAGGTATGGGACCGAACAACGTTGTAATTTCATACTAACGTTAGCGAATAGTAGGGGTCAAGAAAGACAACGTATGCAGATACTTCTTATTATTAAAGAAGGGTAACTACAACCACATATAGGTCCGTGTTGTGGAGAAGACACAAGTGGGGTTTAATCTTCCTCTAGTAATTTGTGTAGCCTGATATTTTTGTAGTTTACATAAAAGATTTTTTGTTTATTTATTCTCCTTCTCCTATGCTAGATTTTTGTTAAATAGCCGGCCATGATTGTGCCCTGTGGATTCATTAAGTTCGCCAGACGCAGGAATAAGTGTTTCTATATTGGTTCAGCACATGAAAATCAGACAAACAGGAAACTATTTTATAATATTTAAGAAGGTTTTAAATTACGCCAGACCGAAATTTCTGAGCCAGTCACCATAAGGAAAGGAGTCTGGCGTCGACATACTAAAGGCCTCGACACATAAGAATCATGGCATTCTTGCTTAAGTTATATCTGGAAAATGAGTAAAGACCAAGTTCGACCTAATTCAAATGTGATCCTGAAATCTTTTTATTAGGTCGAACTTGGTCTTTAGTCATTTACCAGATATGACTTAAGCAAGAATGCCATGATTCTTATGTGTCGAGGCCTTAAGAAGCAAATGGAAAGCAAAAGTCAATTTTCGATTTTTGCCTTCGACTTTTCGATCTTTTGATTTTTTCAAGTTAACTAAATTGCTCTGTTACAGAACCTACAAGAATCTAAATTTTTTGACAAATTTATAAAGGAAAGAAATTGTCAAAATTTCAAAAAAGTAGACTTTTGCAAGTCCTTGGAACAGAACTAATGTTTTTTACTGCAATCGACTTCGTGATCGACTTTTTTTCGGAAAATATTGTTGTTAAAACGTCAAGACGTCATTCCAAAACATGTCTTCGGAGAGAAACTGAAAATCGATCATGAAAAGTCGACTGAACGATTTTCTCCATAACAAAAACTCGGCTTCGATTTTTAGACTTTTATACAAATCACCAATCGATTTACCAAAAGTCCTTACCTATCCCTAGACCTGTCATGTCCATTTGTTTTTTGGCTTAACCTCGCAAAAACTCCCTTTTTTGGCATATAAAAAGTTCTATTAAATATCCGGCATTTATCCACTATTAAATTGAATTTGTTTCTAAATAAACGACTTCCGGTCAGAATGCTTTTCAAACTTTTATTTCCTTAGAACAAATCTTGTTCAAAGTGGTCATAACGAACAATGAGTGGTGAAAAATATATATGGCCTTAGGATTTTCATAAAGACCCACTATATGCAAAACGAGCAAAACTATACCTGATTCATACAAGCTCCATCTATACTTCGAAGATTCCGATATATAATTTTTTACATATAAAAGTGTTTGGTGAGGAGAGTCTCACTGATTGCAAGAAGGATGAGAGAGGACGAATGCACAAAGACATAAAATATGCCGGACGATCATATAACAGAATTTGTATGCATGAATGTCATCTATACATCATGAAGTATACATTTAGTTTACCCTTTTGTGTAGTTGGGTGTGCCATCTGTACCTTGTAAACGTATGAAAAAGTAGTTTAGTAATGACGATTCTCATATAGTCTGATCATTAGCGATCGGATAATGGGAAACATTTAGAAGAACAAAATTTTGCATATTCGTCAAGCGATGGGAATAAAGCCCAAAAGTGCCCGGCCACTGCTAAATTGAATTTGATTCCAAATATTAGACCATCGGCCAGGATGTGTTTTTGTTTTCTTGAAAAAAGGCAACGATCAATGAATGTGGGCTTAAAGGTGTTCATAGTGCCCAAAATTTAATATGGTATAGAGTTGTATAGTTCACGAACGAACTAGTTCAATTGAACGATTCATTGAAAAGAGCGTACGAACTAGATCAGTCGATATAGTTCATTATAGTTCAGTAGCTCACTGAGCACTGACCGATAGATAAAAGAACGATCAAATCAAACGATTTGATTCAAGAACGAACGATTCAGCACGTCATTCACGTATCATAATGTAACTGTTGCCTTTGTAAAGGTAATAGTTTTGTTTACATTTTGAATTTTACACAGATACCCACACACATCTTTATCCATCGTAATTTTATAATTTTAATATTTTCATTTATTTTAGACTTAATTACAAATTTAAAGTTTAAAAAACTCCAATTTTGCTTTTTAATCACACCAAACCTATTTTCGTTGCTAGGTTCTTTAAAATATTCTTCTGTTGTTTGTTCTTTATCGGTATACATATGTTTGTATGTGTGTTTGTATACAAATGAACGATCTTGCAAGCGAACGAGTCAGAGCCGGTGAACGATAGAACGAAAAGACAGCAGACTGACAGAGCTTTTCGACGAACCATTGAACTACTGAACTAAAAGAACGACCTAGTTCGTTGAAAAGAGCTGAACTAAAAAGAGCGATCAGCTAAAAGAGCTAGAAATTACAACTCTAATATGGTATTAAAAATTATATGTTGGCTAGTACACAACCTCTAGATGGCGTTTGTATTATATGAGTAGCAGACCGGATGGGCACTATTTGAACTTTTTAGTAACTTTTACCAATTGAAAAATTGTTAACATTTATTTTGCCTTTTGTAACTACTACAAAACAAACAAATGAAATTGTTGTAAAATGGTATAGTTCTGCATGTTTTATGCCCATCCAGTCAGCTACTCATATAATACGAACGCCGTTTTATAATTTTCTATATATTAAAAAGCTTGGAGCAGAGCAGAAGATCATATAATAGAAATACAATGCACGAATGCAATCTATACTTCGTGCACTATATGTTCAATTTACCCTTTGCAATTTTATAATTTTTGTAGCATATCCTTTTGAAGAGGTACTAAATAATCTCTATAACCCACCAACATGCACAGAAATTCTTTAAAGGGAGGCCGCCACTAGACCAAGTATGCCTTTTGGAAGCAAAATGTTCAAAAAGTGTATGGGCTGGGGCCTATAAAACTACCCCGTGTGCATCCCTTCTATTACGGATACGTTACATGGCCATAAATTTCACTAAGTCTGGGTGGTTATTGTTTTTCATAAAGATTTGTTTTTAATACAAATCGTCTTAGAAAATCACAAATGATTAAACTATACCTGAGCGGCATCTAATGCACGAACGCCATTTTATATTGTTTGTAGCGTATTCTTATACCCTAGATAGACGGCAGCGTTAATTTGCATTAACTGCCTTAATTCAAATTAATTCGTGCATTATCCACATTCTTAATGCACAAAATCAAAGGAAATTTAAACTGAGTTTAGGTATTTCAATATGGCAATGCTGTAAAAGAGAGCCCATATTCATGTAGAAGAGAGAGCATATTCATGCTCTGAGACACAATAACAAACAAAACAGTTGTTTACCAGCAAACAGCTGTTCGTAAATGCAGAAACTGTCGTCTGTCAGGTTAAAATTAAATGCCTATCTTAATGCAAAGTAACGTTGCCGTCTGTCTAGGCATAGGCGTTCTTTAATATTCGAGAGATACTAAATTATCTCTATATCGGATAAGTGGTTGGTTCGAAAATTCACTAAGACGAATGTTGTCAAAGGAAAGTCTATTGTATGACTTTCCTTTGACAAGTTCACGTTTTTGTAGCATATTATTAGACGTTATGTTTACTAGGCAAATCACGTAAGTTTCGTGTAAAGAAAGTAAGGAGGAAGAATTTTACAATCCAAAAGAAACTCATAGGATAAAATTGTCTAAAGAAACGGTAGATTTTATAATATTAGTTGATAACATCACAGACGAGAGAGTTTACGGAATTAAGAAAATGTTTTTAAGAACGAATGAGAACCATTCTTACTGAGTAAATCACATAAGAACGTTTGCGCATTACAAAAGGTTAATGCTAAACTATAAAATTAATTGACAAGATCACAGACGAGAGAGTTTCCAGAATTAAGGAAATGGTTTGTTTTAAGAATGAATGTGAATCTTTGCTACTGGGTAAATCAGTAAAAAATTGGAGCATTACACTGGTTAATGTAAAAGAGATTAAATATTTTATTGTCAGTAAATGTCAATCACAGTAGGAATAAAAATCTCATGTTCAAGTATAATTAAGGTTATAAATTGTAAATTTCTAAATATAGTCTATATTTATATATATATTTATGTCCTCAACTACATTATGTACCTAACTATTTTAATTCTTATTCTTCACTTAACAATATTATACCTATTTATTTAGAATTTTCAACATATTCGTTATCATCATCTTCATCATTGCCATCATCGTCGTCGTCATCATCACTATCACCCTCATTATCACAAGTTGCATTCAATTGTTGTATGATTGCTTTAACATTATTGCCAACATTAGCTGTTGTCATCATTGTTGATGTTGTAGCCTCATTGTTGTTGTTGCTTTGATTATTTCCAATTATTAAGGAATTCTTCATTAAACCACTTGACATTGAATCCCATTGACGTATAGTTTCACGATCAATTTCTGCCGATTTATTTGAGGATATATTCGATGAAGTCTCCTCTCTAAGGACTTCATACATTTCAGCACTGACATCACCACCACATTCATTGGCGTTGAGCATATTTTCATTAAGCTGTACATAAACATCATGATCATTAGTTGTTGGTCGAGGTTCACGATTTAATGATTGATCATCATCGTCGTCATCATCATCAACGTTATCGGGACATACCTCATCATAAGTCCTTTGGTCATCCTCCTCATCATCATCATGGCCACCATTATCTCGGGAGTGACGCAGCTTAAAACTTGAACGCAAATGTTGCGAAATATTATCATTGACATAGGTAACATCACGTGAGAGGCGATGAGTTTTACGATTTGTTATTTCAGTATTGGCATAATCGGGAACATCTGGTGCAACAATTTTTACCGCACCTGTTGCCACAACTACTGGTAGGATATTACCACGTGGCTGTATTACAATACGATCAAGATCATCCAAAGATCGGGCATGACGTTGTGATACTCGCCGCAAACTTTCCCTCCATAGAGTATCTTCTTCCCAGAGAAGTTCACCACCACTAACAGGATTACCTAAAACTGTAGATTTTTCTAAATTATTACAGGGCTTCATGGAAGGCATAACACCACCAGTTGCGCCTGTTGCCGTTAGGCCCACCAAAGCATTGTTATTAACCATTTGTAAATTAATGTTTTTAACTGTTTTATCCACTTTTCCACCTGTATTAGTAGCTGAAACCAAAGTGTGAGGTGTGGCGCCCAACATGGGGCTGGATTGTGAGGCAACTGCTGCTGACGACGATGATGAGGGGGTGCCGGCTGATGTGTTGGTATTTGTTGAATGTGTCATGGGACTGTTGTTGGCCTGATAAAGCAAATTATTAGTGTGATAATTATTTATTTTAATAACTGGGTTTTGTATTTGCTGCAAGTGGAATGGAACCTGTGTAGTGGAGCAGGATCCACTGAGTTGTTGAAAAGGTTCTCCGGTCTTTAAATTTTTACCCGAACTATAGCTAAGCTTTTCAACATTCGTTTTCATTTTATAGAGATTTTTGCTATCAATTGCCTGATCTTTATCGGCCAGCAGGTCTACATTAATGTTACGTGGCCTGTCTATGGGATTGTGTATGTGTTCAATATTCGAACCATGGGCATGTATGTCTCTTTGATTATTCAAAGTGGTGGGTGTACTCAGCAGCTCTCTACTGCTGGCCAATTCGGAATAGTAATAGGGGGCTGATGACTCAGAGATGTTGCTATTGTTGCGACTGTGCAAGGGAGTCATGTAGCGAACAGGTGTTAGACTTGAAGCACCACCCAGCAAATCAGAGCCCTTTGCGTCGGAAACCATTTTTTGCAAAGAATCTGTGGAAGAGACAAAATTAATATTGCCATAGAAATGCTCATCTTCGTGGTTGCGGAATATCTTGGGAGGCTTAATGAGATTTGTTAGAATCCCCGCACCCTGGGCCGCGGCAGCATCTGTCAGCAAATTACTGGTAGGTGTTTCAAATTTGGTATTGCCATAAACATAAATATCATTATTTTGTAAATTATTCAAATATGAATCCAAATCGGCCGGATCTAGGGCATCTTCAAATTTCTCACTTAGTGATTCGATTTCACTAATCGATTCCTGGGACAGGGGTCGACGTGAACGTTGTCGATCTAACTCCGAATCAGAACCTTGTCTATGCCTCAATTCCACTGTATCGGTTTCACTGTTATTTCCAGTTCCCGATAGCGAACTTTTCGATTGTTGGGTCAATGACGAATTCGATTGATAACGTATGGGTGTGGCAATGAAAGAGGGCGAATTTTGTTTCAGTTTATTGTACAAATCAAAATCCGACGATGTATTGGAGCTGTTGTCTGTTTGGAAACTATAATTCGAATCGGATAAGGTACGTTCATGCTGTTTGAGTAGGTGGAGATGAGGCGACTTTAGATTTTTTACCTTGCGGAAATGATCAGGCAATGAGAGACGACTACTCTTTAGGGTTGCCTCATTTTTGGGTAAATTCAATGAAGTATTGCTGGCATGGATTTTTTGTGGCAACTGTTCATAGGATATATCAAATTTACTACCCGAAGAACTGTCCCGCCGCTTAACGGTATCATAATTTTCCGAAGAGAAAATCTCTTCAGTTTTCAACTCTTCCATGGGAGGTGGTGAATTGGGAATGGGTGGTGGGGAGACAATTTCACTGTCTGAACTTTCTATGCAATCGTTGAGTGGGGTGGATGCTCCAAGGTAGTATGAGGCTGGCCTAAAAGTATCCGATAGACTGAAGCGTGAACGTGACCGCATTTTCTTGGAATCCATGTGTTTGGATGATTCATCGTCGGCATCTGAGCTATCTGAGTTCAGAACCATGGATGACTGAGATGGCTTTAGAATGTCGGGTAAATCTTTCCTCTTTTGGTGGCAGCGTTCTTGTTGAGATTTTTTGGTTTTCTTTTTCAGGGTATCTGTGGATTTCTTTAGTTTCTTGAGTGTTGAAGTCTTTAGTGGTGGCAATATTCCAGGCTCCTCCTCTTTGGGCTCTTTTGCTGGCTTTGCCTGCTTGCCACCTTGTAATTCCATATAGAGTGGCTCATTTAAGGTTTTCAATTGTTTGGGTTTGGCTCCACCACCTCCGCCGCCGGCATTTGCATTACTTGGCGATGACTGACGCAGGCACATAATTTCATAATTCGATTTGGAATCATCTTCTTGAAGCTGTTTAGTCATCTCCACATAATGATTCTCCTCCTTGGGATCATCATCATTGCTTACATCCATCATTGATACCAAAGAACCATTGCCCGGGGTTTCAGAATCTGTATCCAATTTCTTCGGTGTCATGGGTAAATAATGAGACTCATCTAAATTGGGCTGATTGGTTTCTAGGGGAGTGATGGGTTCATTTTCATATATTTGGGAAATTTCTTCTTCACCATCCAGGATTTGAGAAGTCTCCAAGGTGGTGCCATCCTCCACATCAGCCTCTTCGGCCAAGGCTTCATCCAAATCATCATCAGTATATTCACAGGCAGTATCCTCCTCCTCATCATCATCTTCTTCATCTACACTTTTCGAGACTAAGGACTTTTCACCCTCTTCTACTTCTTTCGATTCACATTCCCCTACTATTGCCTTATTTTCCTGGGTTGGAGTTTCAGAATCCTCATCCTCAGGGTCGGCACTTTCAATTTTATCTAAATTTAATTGAAACTGTAGCCGTTGTTCCTCCTTTTCCTTGAAACGTTTCAAACTCATTAGCATTGGTGTAGCCTCAGCGTCTTGTATAGCCTCTGTTTCGCTTTTAATTTGTTCACAAATTGTTAAATTGGTAGAATCTTCCTCCTGCTTTGTGGCCGGCTCTACCTCTTCGACTTTTTGTATTTCAATATTTTCATAGGCTGTACATGAAAGGGTCCTGGGTTTAGAAGGTGTCAAGGTTTTGGTATTATAAACCGGTACATAAGAAGAAATTTGTGGTGATGTTGGTTGGCTATTTGTTTTACCTAAACCATAAACTACATCTTTGTTATCTAAGAGACGACTACCTGAAGATGGGTCAATGGGATTAGTTAAAGTATTGGCCGGCTTAACATTTATAATTTTAGTTTTTAAAATTGGCTTTAATATGGATTTTGGTTTCTGGCCATCACCACTGTCAGTCAGTCGTCCTGTCTTATTCCTAGTTGTCAGTTCTTCCTGTTTACGGTCTGTCAAGTGTCGCTGTTGTTGCTGTTTTTCTTTAACCTCATATTCGTCTACTACTTCTTCTTCTTCAGAATGTTCTAATGGCTTGTCATTTATGGTAATGGTTTTCTTTGGCTTTACCATTGCCTTGTCATGGTCGTCATTGCTGTGTAAATTGCTAGCTGTGTTGTTGTATTCCAAAGTTTCTTGACCACTGCTGCTGCCATGGCCGCCGCCACTAAGCAGACCAACAATGGCCAATGGTGAAACTTGGGATTTTCGTATAGTTGTAGTGTTGTTGGTGGTTTTTGGTGTGATGATACTAGTGAAATTTTTGTTGTTGCTATTGTTGGGTGTGCTGCTGCTGGCACGTAGAGAAGACCTTCCTGCCGGCGCTTTTGTAATTGTTCCAGCTGAATCAGTGGATGTTTTTTGTTCGTTCGGGATTTTAGGTTTTGTTTGTTAAAGGATTTTTTTGGTTTGTTTGTACATAAAAAATGTTTTTTATTTCATTTAAAAAGTTTATACATATGAAAAAAACAAAAGAAAAAGAGAAAAAATCATAATTTTAATAAACAAAAGAAAACAAAACAGAACATCTCAAATTACACAATAATGAATGAATAATTAATTAACAATGTTTGCTTTTTTATTTAACAATGATGGAGTTGTTTTGTTTAGTGCGCACCAAAAATGTCACTTTTTAATGTGGATTATGATTATTATTGTTGTTTTTGGAAAATTAAAAGTTAAAGTAAATAGTAAACCTTAAACCCATGAATTGTATTTTTTTATTTTTGGGAAAAACATAATTAAAAGCAAACTTAAAATACTCTACAACATAACGAAGAGAAGAAATTAAAAACAAAAATGAAGTGAAATTATTAAGAACCGCAAACCCCAGGAAAAAAATTAAATAAAATTAAATGAATTAAATTATTTATAATTATTTGTAATACGTTTAACTACTGCTATACAAAACGAAAGGTAAAAAATGACCTAACAAATAAATAACAGATTAATAAAATATAATAGTTTTTAATTTTTCTATAGGCAGCCAAGAGATAAAATAATCATTACGTACGTTTAGATTTACGAAATCCGCTGGATTTGAAATATCAATTTCATTCAGTATACGTCAAATAAATCATATCAAAAATAAATAAAGCTATGGAATTGACATTTGAAATCCATTGGATATCTTAAATCTAAACGTAGTGTTAATTAGTTCATCGTTTATGAACGATTGGTTTCGACGAAGTAGTAGGAAGGAAGCTGCCAAAGGAGCTCTCCCTTCCCGAAATAGTAGTTTCTTAGAAATATTTTGTATATTTTACTCGCAAAGTTCAAATTTTGTTCACTGGACCCTTTCGAAATAGAGTGGAGATGTATTTCTGTCCTCGTCGGTGCACACTGGTCGAAACCACTGATCTAGAGGCCCGAAAGTCAAAAAATCAAACTATAAAACTGAGAAATTTTTTCCATTGTATCCATTATAGACACTCTGTTGACTAATATTTTGTTTTTACTTTGTTGTTGTTGTAAATATTCTCCCAGCTAAAATTAAATGAAAAAAATTGTTTGGGCCTGGAGGTAAATAGTTATATAACAATAAATTTTCAAAAATTATTTTTTTGTGTTTTTTAGTGTAATATACTTTTGTTAAATGGAGCGTAACTACAAAAGTTCATTAACATCCAGTCCAATTATTTTTCGAAAAATTAAATTAAACTTCCTAGATTCCGAATAATCAACTTTTGGCTGCAAATAGCCGTAAATATTGCAGATAAATGGATGGAAAATGTAGCTTAAATCCTCAAAATGCCAAATATCGGGCGGTACAGTTATATGGGGGCCATTTCAAAACGTTGACCTATGTTCACAATTTTTGGTGGAGAAGATGTACATATAACCAACTAAAACCTCAAATGCCAAAATTCTGAAAATGTGGACAAAATCCTCAAAATACCAAATATTGCGAGGTACCGTTATATGGGGGCAATATCAAAAAGTAGACCTATGTCCACAATTTTTGGTCGAGGATGTTTGTGGCCAATGTGAACTCCAAATACCAAATTACACCTAATTTGGGCGGAAATGTAGCTTTAATCCCCCAAGATACAGAACATCGGGAGGTTTATATCAGGGGTAAGGGAAATCGTAAACTAGTTCATAATAGACATATTTTATTGATGATTCAAAAAAATAAAGAAAAGTGAGTTTAAATTTTTAAATTGCTGAATGCCTATGTCTGTTTTATGCACATCATAGCAAAATAGGCGCGATCGACAAAAATATGGATTTCGATACTGAAATGCACCTAGATGACACAATCATTAAGGACTGTAGAAGCTCCACGGTGATATATGACCGGTCTAAAAGTATCCGACAGCCTAAAACATGAACGTGATCCCGTGTTCCATGTGTTTAGATGATTCATCATCGGCTTCTGAGCTATCAGAGTTTAAGACCATGGATGACTGAGATGGCTTTAGAATGTCAGGTAAATCTTTACGTTTTTGATGGCAGCGTTCTTGTGGTTTTCTTTATCAGGGTATCCGTTGACTTGTTTAGTTTCTTAAGGGTCGACGTTTTCAGTGGTGGTAATATAAGTTTCTCGTCCTCTTTTGGCCCCTTTGCTGGCTTATTTTTTACCCTTAGCCTTATTCACTTTGATACGATCGAATATATGTATGTCTCGTCGAAGTAATGGTAGTAGATCCTAACCAAAAATCGATGTCGGATTTTTTATTGCGGCAACCCCTAAAGTGTTTAGTTCTGTTAGATTTTAATATTTCCAAAGTTTGAGTTTCCATGGACCCTATACACAGCTAATACTAAAAACAGACACGATTTTCAACCTTTTTTTGTAGGATCAATTGTTTAGCCACAGAAATGAACTGGTAAAATTGTTTCGGCGATTGGACAGTAGAGCGATTTCTTGAAAATTCGCCTTTGCCATACAAATTACTATGAAAACTTTGAGACCCCAGTGGCACGTGTTAACATATTCCGATGGAAATTATGTATTTTTTGGGGTTTCCAAAATTTTGGCCGTATGAACCGACAAAAATATGAATTAGATTAAAGCTCAAAATTTTTCAGGCGATATCGACAGATATTGCTATTGTACCATACTTGACATAATATCACTGTAAACAGGGCCACTAGGAAACCCTTCGGTAAACATTTCCAAAGGATCCTCGAACAGACCCTTAACCACACAAAAATGTTGAACATTTGTGTGGGTGGCACGCCAAGGATTGGGCCGATAGGGCCCACATTTGAACATAAACTAAGTTTGGACAAAATATTTAGAGATCCAAAGTTTGGACCAAATCGGTTGCTGCGTTTATGAGATAACGCGCGTACCATTTTAGTGAATATTTTCGAGATATCCAGCCATTCCATATGGTGGTATAGGGGTTTTTACGGGCTGTTTTCTCAAAAAGTATGGATTTGCCCCTGAAAAAAACTTTTACTGTCGTAATTGAGGCAGCGAATGTAAGTTGCTTCAACAAAAATTAAATTGACTTGAGAGCAGGCCTTAAAGTGAATTTAACCGAAATTTTGTGTGGGATGTACCCGAAGGAGTGGACAGATATAGTTCATATTCAAACCTGATCTATATCTGGTAGATGTATTAGGATGTGCAAAGTATGGACCAAATAATATTTTGTTCAAATTTAGTTTAAGTTCAAAGATATGCCATATCGACCCACTCCTTCTACAGTGCCCGAAATAAACATAGGTTCACATGTAAATTTCTAAATTTTCCATAATTCAGATGATTTTTAAAGCATTTTATAATTTTGTATTATGGAGTTGGGCACTCCCCATAATGTCAACATATCAATTATTTGGTTTTGCGACAAAATAAAAATTAGTAAAATTTACAATTTTTTTTCCTTATTTTTGGTGCGAAATAATGATAGGTTCAGCGCAATTATTAGGGATTTACACGCATAAATTTGATGAAAATTTTTTACAAATCGTTGTTTTTTTTTTATCGCCGATGTCCAGCGAGTAATTTAATTTAGAAATCGTCTCCGAATTATTTTCAAAATGCAGATTAGTTCAACACTTTAATGCAGTTTTCAAGAAACACATTTTTAATGTGGAAGACGGGGTAAACCTGTGGTTGTCCTAGGCAAGGATCATTTCAATTTGCATGAAAAGAGTAACACTCAAATAATTAAAACCAGTTTTGTAAAAAGTTTCATAAATTGGGCGCCAATTGAACGTCAAAAAAGCCTGGAGGGTTCTCCAATACCACTTTGACGTCAAGAATCGCTTATTTTTCCCCATTTATTCGAGTTAGAACAATTTAGCATCTCAAAACAACTGTCAACTTGATCTTCAGGTGTCGAAAATGCGATGTAAACAAACGTTAGTAAGCTCAAATCGACCCAGGCTTTTTTGACGTTAAAATTGGCGCCCAATTTATGCAACTTTTTATAAAACAGGTTTTAATTATTTGAGTGTTACTCTTTTCATGCAAATTGAAATGATCCTTGCCTCGGACAACCACAGGTTTACCCCGTCTCCCACGTTAAAAATGCATTTCTTGAAAACTGCATTAAGGTGTTGAACTAATCTGCATTTTGAAAATAATTCGGAGGCAATTTCTAAACTAAATTACTCGTTAGACATCGGCGATCTAAAAAAAAACAAAGATTTGTAAAAAGTTTTCCTCAAATTTATGCGTGTAAATCCCTAATAATTGCGCTGAACCTATCATTATTTCGCA
The DNA here is from genome assembly GCF_047663935.1 of Musca autumnalis. Taxonomy (NCBI): domain Eukaryota; kingdom Metazoa; phylum Arthropoda; class Insecta; order Diptera; family Muscidae; genus Musca; species Musca autumnalis. The sequence continues at coordinate 162,319,950 of NW_027411644.1, forward strand.
CCAAAAATAAGGGAAAATTTTTTTAATTTTTTATTTTGTCGCAAAACCCAATAATTGATATGTTGACATTATGGGGAGTGCCCAACTCCATAATACAAAATTATAAAATCCTATAAAAATCATCTGAATTATGGAAAATTTAGAAAGTTACATGTGATCCTATCTTTATTTCGGGCACTGTAGTACCTTCCCCACAAAAGTTTAAAAATATTCGCTAAAATGGTGCGCACGATAACTCTCGAAGAGTGTAATCGAATTGGTCATAACTTTGCATATGGTGTTATTACTTCCAGGCATAGATCGGGTTCAGATCGGAAAAAGTGAAGCTTAAGAGCTTCTCTCGGATCGTTTTTACATTTTGTCACCAGGTTGTCCTTGCGGCCCCTTTACGACAGTACAGTTTTTTTCGGGTGCAAGTTCATACTTCCTGAGATGGCCTAAAAGCTCCAAGAAACCCTGACGACACCATCTAAAATGGCAAATCGGCAAGATATCTCTAGCAGGGAGTTTCTGATTGGTCCAAACTTTACTGATCGTATTATTTTATCCAGTTCTGAATCAGGTTGGAAAATCGACTATATCGTTCCCGTCCTTCGAGTACCTCGCATACAAAGTTTGGAAAAAGTGCAGTTTAACCACTCATCTCGAAACGTTCTAATTTTTTTTCCAAAAAGTTTTTTTTGCCGGCCCTGTTACGACCGACGCACAGTGGATCCACTTGTATGGAGAAAGTGGTCAAAAATATTTCCAGTGTAAATAGCAAACTAATGCGCTGGTTACAGCTTTGAGCTGCTGCGAAGATAGTTTTAAGAAATCATGAGCGCAGCATTGTCCCCTCTTTCCCTTCTGGAGGGGGTATACGGTATGAATTGTTCATTGATGCCATTTGTGTTAATGTACGCAGTCAGATAACAGAGTTATACCCTAATTTATCCATAGAAGCCACATACTAGGACAGTTTTAGTCTGCGACTCACCATTTAAAGTCTGGCATTAGATGATAGCTCATTTTAATACTGGATAATCTTAAACCCATGACCTACATTAAGAAATTATTCCCGAGGTGGGCACTGGTGGGCTTCATGACAAAAACCTTACCTCAAATTTAAGTATGTGCTCGAAATGACATTGAAATATACATAAAAGGGGTGTTTACACTAGCCATCAATGTCATATTACCTGACATTTTCCATCGTTATACAGTCGCTAATATGTGCAATATTGAGGATTTTCTTTACGCCATTTACTTTTTGCGTCCACACAAGCAAAAATGCGGTGAAATTACGTCTCCACATGGTCTGGGTTGGCAGATATGGAATGTTTTTATTTCGGGTCATACATATGTCATTGATGGCTAACATTACATTACTTATGAAATTCCAGTTAGATCTATGTTTTCTTAAGGGGAGTTTACCCCTTAAGAAAACATAGAGCTAACTGGAATTTCATAAGTAGAAATTTCGCGTCATTTTGAATATATTTACTTGCACGTAAATTGTAAGTTATACCTACTACAAAAAATGTTAGTCCAATGTTCCGACTTTTGGAGCTATTCTTAAGAAGAACGCGCTCAAATGAAACAAAAAATACTCCTTTGGAAAGTTCCATGTCATAGCTGTCAGAGTTGCGAGATGTTGTACCAAAAATTGGACATTCACTTTTTTTAATTTTGGCCAAAGACTAGTACCACTGTGCGACGGCGCAATTCTAGCGGGGGTATTTTCATACTTCCTGAGATAATGGTCCAAAATCTCCAAAAACGTTGTACATCGTATTTTTTCATACAGACTCGGATTATATTCGAATGTTGACTACATCATACCACTCCTTCGGGTACCTCCCACACACACAAGTTTATATAGAGTGCAGTTTAATGATTTATCTAGGATCGTTTTTAAATTTGGCAACATGTTTCATATGCGGCCCTAGTTAAAACGGTGCAATTTTTCTCAAGAAGAAATTGGTCCATAAACTCAAAAAGCCCCAATTGACGACAGAAGTATTGTGTTTGCTCTTTTTCTTTAGGTCCGAGGCTGAGGATATATGTATGTATTTTCGTCGGCACAGCTGATACTTTCTGACATGCTGTAAACTACATTTACACGTGTTTGTTAATATTACTCCTAAAGCAACACTATGTAGACAATTTACTTTTCTTAATATTTTTTAAGAAAACTTAATAGAAGAATTTTTAATTAATTTAATTTTTGTTCAAAATTATAATTGGTTAATAAAAATATTTAGCCTTTTATGTAAACAATTTCAATACAAATAAGTGGTGTTGACAAATGTACTTTTATAATGATGAAATACCATATTTATTTTAAAATACAAAATTCATTTCTGTTTGTTTATGTTTTTATTTGTTGCTGTTGTTGCTGAATACAATTGTTAAACGCTCGGCAGGAAGGCTCTAGTTGTTGTAGTTTAATATTGTTTTTTTACTCGTATTTTTGCAGTAGAATAGCAGTGGTGGATGGACGGATGGTTGGATGTTGGACAGCATTTTATATAATTTTTTTTATTTATTTTTTATGTTTCCAAAAGAAAATATTAAAACAAAACAAAAAATAAGGAAAACAAAATAAAATAAAAAAACAAACAAAAAGTTTGGCGATAGCAGAATAAAGCAAACTTAAGAAAAATGAAGGCTGAAGCAAACCAAAACAACAAAAAATCCCAATTAAATGTATTAACGGATATAAGCCTTAATAAGTAACCATAAACATATAAAGGGAGCTAGAGCTATATGCTTATATAATTTAATTTTATGTTTGTCTATTTGAAGGAAACGTTAAACAATACTTTGATATTTTAACAGAACTATATTCTTCTCTGTTTATTTGAATAACTATAAGACAAAAAGTTGAACATATAACCTTTTATTTCAATTTGGAATCTCTTACCAAAATATTGTATAGTTGTTACCGTTAAAAGTCAATTCTTTGAAAATTTTACTGACTTATTTACTTACGAGGGGCACTAAAAAATCTTCAGGCATAGGCAACACACAGTGTCGCCAGGAGTCATTTGACAGTTTTTTTTGGAAATTTTGACAGTTTTTAGCCTATGAGTACTCAGGACAGTTTGACACACAACCATGTGTTGCGTTGTTTACAGTGACTAGAAAAAATCACTTTGGTGAAAAAATGGAATTTACTTGTGAACATTTTCGTCCGATAATTAAACCCTCAGCCATTACGCTAGAAAAGGTATATACACTTTGATACGACCAAAAATGTGCCTCATCGAAATAACGGTATGTTTGGACGATATTCGTTTCAGACAATTTGGAGTCGAATTAGCCATGTCCCTCCGTCCGTCTGGCTGGCTGGTGCGCACGATAACTCTCGAAGGGATCAATCGATTCGGATAAAGTGAGGTTTTTTCAGCATGTTGTATTTGCGGCTCCCTTTACAACGGTAAAATTTTTTTCGGGCGCAAGTCCATACTTCCTGAGATAATGGCCTAAAAACTCCAAGAAACCCTGACGGCACGAACCAAAATGGCAGATCCGCAAGATAATTCTCGCTGGGAGTTTCTGATTGATGCAGACTTTGCACATCGTATTATTCCTTTGAGACATAGAGCGGGTTCGATATGAACTATATCGGTCCACTCCTACGGGTACCTCCCACACAAAATTCGGATAAAGTGAAGTGTAAGAGCACCTCGCGGATCGTTTTGAAATTATTTTCAGCAGGTTGTCTTTGCGGCTCCCTTTACGACAGTACAATTTTTTTCGGGCGCAAGTCCATACTTCCTGAGATAATGGCCTAAAAGCTCCATGAAACCCTGACGGCACGAAGCAAAATGGCAAATCCGCAAGATAATTCTCGCAGAGAGTTTCTGATTGATGCAGACTTTGCACATCGTATTATTCCTTCCAGACATAAATCGGGTTGGAATAAGGACTATATCGGTCCACTCCTTCGGGTATCTTTCGCACAAAATTCGGGAAAAGCGAAGTTAAAGTTCTTCTTGGATCGTTTTGATTCGTTTTTTTTCAGTAGGTTGTGCTATTCACCACATTTACAACGGTATATTTCCGGAGCAAGTCCATACTTCCTGAGATAATGGTGAATGGATAATTCAGGATCACCATGTTGTATACCGTGAGATAGAGGCATTCTTGGGCATTTTTTCCACCAACTAACATTTGATATTGCATGAACACCTGGCCAATCGCTCAAAAAAAGGCTCTTGTGGATTGGTGCAGAGGAATTGTGAATAAAAACAATCGCGGTGGTTCAAACAACATTTATAAGAACGCCACAGACGACGAATCTTGGATCTAAGCTTAGGACCTCCAAACAAGACGGGAATCGACCGTTTGGGTCTTCGAAAGCGAGCCAAATCCAACGAAAGATGTTCATGGAAGCAATTGGTCGCCTGTTTCGTTGGCAAAACTGACCTTGTGGCGACTATACGGCTTGGGAAATGTAGGACGGTTAATTCTGAGTGTTACACTACAATTTGTTTGCCTGAAGCCTCCTTAGGAATTCGAAAAGCGAACAAGAGAAGAAGAATCGTTCTGCATCATGGCAAAGCGAGCTGTCACACATCGATTCAAACCAGCGCCTATTTGACCGGACAAAACGTGGAATTGATGGGTCATGCGCCGTACAGCCCTGACTGGGGATCCAAGAAAAAAGGCGTGGTCAACTATTTTCGTCGCCAGTAGATGCTGTAAAAGTGTTCAAAAACAATGTTTTGGAGGTGTCTCAATCAAGCCGCCGTAAATAACCCAATACATGCTCGTATATCAAACTGTCGTGAGTACGCTTTGGCTAAAAACTGTCGAATTTTCCAAAAAATGTCAAGTAACCTAAAGGCCTATACTGTAACTTTTATCGATTAAAAATTTGTTAAAATTTCTTTTGTTTTTGTAACAACTACAAGCAAAATAAATTAAATTGTTGTAAAATAAACAATGAGTAAAGTTGTTAAAAAGTTACTGAATAGGGGAGCTGGCCACACAGCGTGTTGTCTAGGTCAGAAGGGTTTTTAGTGCCCCTCGTACTAGACTATACATATATTCCTAGCCCTATCAAATTTCAATTTTCTCTATATTATCTGATTGAGTGTAAAAACAGTTTTCTTTAAGGCAGAGATACGTCATCAGTATGATATTATCAGGTAAGTTATCGGCTGGCTGTAGGCGATTAAAGGTCAAAGGCTATTTCATTTAAATTTAGCTAAAATAATCCTTTATTAGTTAAAATTTTAAGCCAGTCGATGTCTTAAGCTAGAATATCATGCAGTTCTTGTCCCTCAGACTTTAAAGCTTTATGTAAAGAAGACTGACTTATTTGACTGACCCATAAAGACGTATTTTGGTATTTCAACAAGCTAATCTGTTAAATCCTAATATGCTAAGATTCTCAAAATGCTCTATTCTTTATTATTTTGCTTTAAAAATGATTTGGGGGACCTCATACTTAAAACATTAGACCATTTTTTAGGAGTACATGCATATATCTTAACAACTACAGAGACACGAATCAAAGACAATAAAGAATTAAGATAAACTACCAGACAATATTAGGGAAAAAAAACATAGAAAAGTTCAAAAGAGATAGATAGTTTTTAATAAATAAGTATGTATGTAAATATTGTTGTAACAAATTTGGCTTAAAATTATATAAATAATAAAGAACCCAAAACTAATCCCATTATAAGAGAGTCAAAAGGATCAGCAGCAGTGAGAGTGTGTTAAGTTTACAAAAAGTTACGCAGAACAAACACAGAATATTATAATAAAGTTCCTTAAACGATGAGAGAAAGAAAAAGTTATTGGTACAAGTGAACTAGACAAAAGGCATAGTGCAAAAGGAACCCAATAGGAATAAATTAGAGACTAGTGACATAGAATAACATAGCAGAAGGTATATAGAGAGTAGAGAAAGGGATTTTGTCCAAAAGTGTTCATTTTTTTCTTCAATTAAAAGCAAGCAGAAAAGTGTTTGGTGTAAATGTGTTCTGTAATGTGTTGTGTTCTGTTTGTGGTAATGTGTTTAATTTGGTGTTGTTAACCTTGGAATGGGTCGAAATAGGAGACCCGGCATACTACTGTAGTTAGCAAAGTGCTAAAATTTCTTTTGTCAAGATTTATCCCAGAGGTAGAGTTGGAAAACAATCGCTGACACTTCCTATCGATATTATGGGACAAAATGTCGGCACTTGATAAAAGGGCACAGATAAGAAAAACTGCCACCGTGGTATTGTTCTGATTCCGACCACTGACTACCCCAGGATATTGGGTGTAACTAACGTTCGTTCAGCGGTGCAAAGCTTCTTAACAAGTGGTGCTTTAAGACACGCCGTTCGGACTCGGTTATAAAAAGTAGGCCCCTTTTTATTGAGCTAGCATGAATCGGGTGCACTCATTGATATGGGAGGAATCTTCCTTGTAAAAATAAGGATGTACCTTTGATCAGAGATAAGTCTCCTTGTGACTCTTATGAACATAAAAAGGCAGAAATGGAAGACAAAATTTGTTATCTCGATCCATTCCAAGGTTTATGTAAATGACCAATTAGAAGTAGTATATGCTACTTTCAAACTGTGCCAAAGTGTTCATATGTTTGAGCGTATGCGTGTGTTTCTGTGTATGTGTTTGGTTTAGATTTTGAGTCATTGGTATGCGTACGTATATGCGTGTGTGTGTGTGCATTATTAATTACCTTCATCATCCGAGGAATAGGAATTATAACCAGCTGCCGTTGCTGTTGTACCACTTATGGCTTGACTTTCGGAATGTCGACGTTGTATAATACCAGCTGTACTACTGCCACCAGCCATACTTGTACTACCTTTTGTGCCACCAAGATGATGAATGCTGCTACCACCACTGGCCACTGTGGTCGAGGTTAACAGGATATTGGGATTGCTTCCCAATTTAGACATGGCAGTTAAATTTGAACTGGAACTAGGTTTACCATCATTGCTACTGCTGCTGCCCAATTTAGTGCCACTGGATGTAGATGAGCTGCCATTTGTCTTGGAACCCACCAGTGTGGCTGCACTGGCCGAATTTGAAACATGCTGGGCTGATTTACGTGTTAATGGTGATTGCAACATACGTTGCTTCCATTCGAGTAAACGTTTCATTGATTCCTCTCGCTTACGTTCGCCCTCCAAGTGGGCTGAGGTTGCAGCGGCGGCGGTAGCAGCCGCATTGTTGCCACCAGCAGCTGTTGGTGTTGTTGCTGCTGTTGTGCCTGTGGATGGAGGAGGAGGAGAAGTAGGTGTTGTAGTTGTTGTGGTCGTAGATAGTGGTTCATCATCAAATGTGGATGAACGTTTAGGTAAGCGAGCACTAGCTGAACGTAGGAACTGTTCATTTTGTTGGATAATTTCTTGTGTTGTGAGACCGGATGAGAGTAATGGCGTATGCAGCGGTGGTGGCTGTTGCTGTAATGTTGTGCCCGTTGGTGATAGTGGATGATGTGGGTGAGTTGATGATGAACGAATCTGGGCCCCATTGCCCATGGTTTGTGAACGACTCATACGTGGTATGCTAGTATGACCTGCTTGATTACCTAAAGCATCTTGCAACAATTCGTTACGTTTATAGATCCGCTCATAGGGATTCTCATAGGCAATAGTATTCATGCCGCTGGCGACTGGGCTAAGGAAATCGGTTGAGCCACCAGTTGCCATACGATATGATCCAGCCGCTGGTTGTGGTTGTGCTTGGGGATTTTGTAAGTACAAAGCGCTTTTACGCATTTTCTCGGCATAGTTCTCTTCGGAATAGTAGAAGCTGTCGGGTGTACGATTAATGTCCAGACTTGACTTGGGACGTGGTGCTCGCACTGGATCCGGTTTAATCATAGCTGTTGCAGCAGCGACAGCTGCAGCATCCGAGGCGGCTTCAGCACGTGCCTCATATTCCAAAAAGTCAGCAGAATGGGGTCGCACTACGCCGGTAGAGGGTCGAGAGCGTAAGTTCAGATTGCTGCCAACAACGGAAAGCTGGAAAGAAGGAAAGAAAAACACAAATTAGTGCAATGTTTATGGAGATGTTAAGGGAGACTAAAATAACAATAGAATACTGAAAATTCTTATCGCGATAGATCAGTAATAATATGTAATAACCTGTCGTTTCTGTATGCCGTTGCCTTGAACTTTTAATGTAAGTCGCAAGCCACCCATCGTTTGCTACTGATTACTACATGGATCCCGATTTTCGCCCGTAAAATTATTACTCACGCAACGCTACTGCTAGTTTAGGGTAAGAATGGCGTTAAAATTTAAATGTATTTATCGTCGGGTTTTAGGTCTCTTTTGAATGCCCATTACTCGAAATTCTAAAACTCAATGCCTTCACAGAAAGGGTGCTTCTATAGACGCTTTCTGAAAGAAAGGATGCTTCTATGTACCCTTTCTGATAGGAAGGGAGCTCCTATTGGACCCTTTCTAAAAGGAAGGGTGCTTCTATGGACCCTTTCTGATAGAAAGGATGCTTCTATGAAACCTTTATGATAGAAAGGGTGCTTCTATGGACCTTTTCTGATAGAAAGGGTTCTTCTATAGACTTTTCAGATAGAAAGGGTGCTTCTATGGACCCTTTTTGAAAGAAAGGGGGCTTATGTAGGTCCTTTTTGAAGGAAGGGGTGCTTATATATCCTCTTTCTGATAGAAAGGGTGTTTCTATGGACCCTTTCTGAAGGGGTGCTTCTATGGATCCTTTCTGATAGAAAGGGTGCTTCTATGGATCCTTTCTGATAGGAAGGGTGCTCCTATTGGACCCATTCTAAAAGAAAGGGTGCTACCATAGGACCCTTTCTAATAGAAAGGGTGCTTCTAAGGACTTTTTCTGATAGAAAGGGTGCTTCTATGGACTTTTTCTGATAGAAAGGGTGCTTCTATGCACCCTTCTTCTTCTATGGCCCTTTCTGATAGAAAGGGTGCTTCTATGGACCCTTTCTGAAAGAAAATGTGCTTCTTGAGACCCTTCTATGGACGCTTTCTAATAGAAAGGGTGCTTCTATGGAACCTTTCTGAAAGAAAGGGTGCTTATATAGGTCCCTTTCTGAAGGAAGGGGTGCTTATATATCCTCTATCTGGTAGAAAGGGTGTTTCTATGAACCCTTTATAATAGAAACGGTTCATCTATGGACCCTTTTTAATAGAAACGGTTCATCTATGGACCCTTGCTGATAGAAGGGGTGCTGCTATAGATCCTTTCTGATAGAAAGGGTGCTTCTATGGACCCTTTCTGATGGGAAGGGTGCTCCTATTGGACCCTTTCTAAAAGAAAGGCTGCTTCTATAGCACCCTTTCTAAAAGAAAGGGTGCTTCTATGGACCTTTTCTGATAGAAAGGCTGCTTCTGTGAACCCCTTCTGATAGAAAGGGTGATTCTATGGCCCTTTCTGTTAGAAATGGTGCTTCTATGGACCTTTTCTGATAGAAAGGGTGCTTCTATGGACCCTTTCTGATAGAAAGGGTGCTTCTCTAGACCCTTTCTGAAAAAGGGTGCTTCTTTAGACCCTTTCTGAAAGAAAGGGTGCATCCATAGGACCCTTTCTGAAAGAAAGGGTGCTTCCATAGGACCCTTTCTGAAAGAAAGGGTGCTTCCTAGGACCCTTTCTAAAAGAAATATTGCTTCTATGTACCCTTTCTGATATAAAGGGTGCTTCTATGGACCCTTTTTGATAGAAAGGGTGATTCAATGGACCCTTTCTGAAAGAAAAAGTGCTTCTATGTACCCTTTCTGATAGGAAGGGGGCTTCTATGGACCCTTTCTTATAGAAGGGGGGTTCTATGGATCCTTTCTGATAGAAAGGGTGGTTCTATGGACCCTTTCTGAAAGAAAGGGTGCTTCTATGGACCCTTTCTGATAGAAAGGGTGCTTGTATAGACCCTTTTTAAAAGAAAGGGTGCTTCTGTAGACCCTTTTTAAAAGAAAGGGTGCTTCTGTAGACCCTTTTTAAAAGAAAGGGTGCTTCTGTAGACCCTTTTTAAAAGAAAGGGTGCTTCTGTAGACCCTTTTTAAAAGAAAGGGTGCTTCTGTAGACCCTTTTTAAAAGAAAGGGTGCTTCTGTAGACCCTTTTTAAAAGAAAGGGTGCTTCTGTAGACCCTTTTTAAAAGAAAGGGTGCTTCTGTAGACCCTTTTTAAAAGAAAGGATGCCTTTCTAATAGAAAGGGTGATTCTATGGACCTTTTCTGATAGAAAGGCTGCTTCTGTGAACCCCTTCTGATAGAAAGGGTGATTCTATGGCCCTTTCTGTTAGAAATGGTGCTTCTATGGACCTTTTCTGATAGAAAGGGTGCTTCTATGGAGCCTTTCTGATAGAAACGTTGCTTCTATAGGCTGGGAGGCAATACTCATGGGGAGTTTACATTCAGAATAAGGATGGATATCTCAAAACATGGTACAGTCGAAATCGCTTATAACGTCGTCGTTTATAACGTCATATCGGTTATAACGACGATATCCAAAAGTCCCAAATCTCTGGGGCCCTTTATAGCCCTATCGCTTATAACGACATATCGGTCCCTTGACCGACGTTATAAGCGTTTTCGACTGTACATATTCAAGACTGGAATGAGAATGAAAAACAGACGCATTTGGAAAGGTTTTAAGCCTAGTTACTTGCATTTTATGGGCATTTTTTCGTAAAGCGTTCCATGACAGAAACGATAATAATTTTAAGACTAAAACGTAATACTGCGTCCACACACTGTTTCATCTGTTATCCTTTCAAAAGCCTTAAAAATTGTGTCATAACAATCTCCTTAGTAAAAGTGCCACTCACTTGGGTATCTCGCAGCAACAACATTTCTTCATTCTCTCAATGAAACTCCAAGAAAATTAAAAGAAATAACAAATTTTTATGAACTCTTTCGTTTTACAACAACAGCACAAGATAACGGCAACAAAGTATGAAAAAAGATGGAAAATAAATGAGAACGCAGCTTAAGAGTATTCTTGACTGACCCATAAACTTATTCAACTGTGAACTATACAAATAAAAGGGATCTTAAATGGGAAAGATATATTTCGCAGTTTTCAGGACCATCATAACACCATGTGAGGAGGTTAGGTTCATATTATGACAAAATTATTTAAAACAACTTAAAACCAATTTAATAACCATTTATGCCACCATATAGCACTTTGCTGTCCACCATTGGAGTCCCAAGTATCAACTGACCCTTATTTTGCCAAATAAGAAAAAAAAACATTCATGTCCACGTAAAGTTGTACACATCAGTGTGTAACATCCTAACCGTTTAGTGGAGCTGAGCAGCTGTTTGAACAGCTAACCAGCAACTATGGGTCCTGTGTAACGGCAAAAGTTTTACTAGACCATGCAGGTATGTATTTGTCAGTCGCATGTCCTGTTCGTATTTATGTTTTGTATTTTTGTTCTTCTTGTATTATTTTTGCCACAATCTAAAGTTCCATACTAAAAAGCAGTCAGTTTTGTTTCTGTTTTAGAACTAAATAGAAAACAAACAACTACAAGAACGCCGAGAGTGGGGGTTAGAAAAATTACTCAACCCAACTACAACGAAACGTAAGTTTTATTCTTTTTAAATCTCCATTTCATGTATTCTGCAATACGACGAATGACTGCTGGTATCCTTTAGAGGATATTCAGTTACCTAGATTCTTTTTTGTTGTTTTAGAATGGCTTTACATTTCTTTTTCTGTTTTTTTTTTCTTTTTGCAGAAAAAAACGACGTGAAATAAATTAGCACATAAATTGAGTGTGAGTTTAGCAGGAAAAACTAGCTAGCATATTGTTATTGGATGGTTTAGTTGCTATGAAATTCCTAAATATTTAGTTTGCTTTATTAGGAATTTAAAGATTTCCAAAAACGGAATTAGTAGAAAAATAAAATAAATTGGCCAAAGATATACCTTAATCAATGTTAAAAAATTGTCAAGTTCCGATTTACATTCGGCAATTTCCTTACGGCAATTTTTCTCATTCCTCTTAAAAATTCCTACCTTCCTTAATCTTACAAGCAATACTGTCAATTACGAAAATTTTTTTCACAATCAGTCCCCTTACGCATCTCTCCGGCAATCACAGATTTACTGCTACTAAACTTACCTAATGTAGATTGGGACCAATATCCATATTTTCAATTTATCCTAATTCTTTTATTCCCAAATTAGTTTTATCTGCGACCATCACCCGATCGACAAAAAGGACGAGAAGGTCCTAATCGGAACATTTTCTACACGAAAAGGTCCTAATAGGAACCTTTTCTATACGAAAATATCATAATCGGAACCTTTTCTATACGAAATGGTCCTAATCGGAACCTTTTCTATACGAAAAAGTCCTAATCGGAACCTTTTCTATTCGAAAAGGTTCTAATCGGAACATTTCCTATACGAAAAGGTTCTAATCGGAACCTTTTCTATACGAAAAGGTTCTAATCGGAACCTTTTCTATACGAAAAGGTTCTAATCGGAACCTTTTCTATACGAAAAGGTCCTAATCGCAACATTTTCTATACGAAAAGGAAACAATTGGAACCTTTTCTATACGAAAAGATCATAATCGGAACCTTTTCTATACGAAAAGGTCCTAATCGGAACCTTTTCTATACGAAAAAGTCCTAATCGGAACCTTTTCTATACTAAAAAGCCCTAATCGGAACATTTTCTATACGAAGAGGTCCTAACCGGAACATTTTCTATACAAAAAGGATCTAATCGACACCTTTTCTATAGGAAAATGTCCTAATGGGAACCTTTTCTATACGAAAAGGATCTAACCTTCTCTATACGATAACGTTCTAATAAAAACAAGGTCCCAATCGGAACCTTTTCTATACGAAAAGGAAACAATTGGAACCTTTTCTATACGAAAAGATCATAATCGGAACCTTTTCTATACGAAAAGGTCCTAATCGAAACCTTTTCTATACGAAAAGGTCCTAATCGGAACCTTTTCTATACGAACCTTTTGTGTACGAAAAGGTCCTAACCGGAACGTTTTCTAAACGAAAAGGTCTCAATCGGAAGCTATTCTATACAGAAATGGTCATAATCGAAACATTTTCTATACGAAAAGGTCCTAATCGGAACGTTTTCTATACGAAAAGGTCCTTATCGAAACCTTTTCGTTAGGTGAAGGTCCTAATCGGAACATTTTCTATACGACAAGGTCCTAATCGGAAGCTTTTCCATACGAAAAGGTCCTAATCGGAACCTTTTCTATACGAATAGGTCCTAATCGGAACCTTTCTATACGAAAAGGTCCTAATCGGAACCTTTCTATACGAATAGGTCCTAATCGGAACCTTTTCTATACGAAAAGATCCTAATCGGAAATTTTTCTATACAGAAAGGTCCTAATCGGAACCTGTTCTATACGAGAAGGTCCTAATCGAAACCTTTTCTGTACGAAAAGGTCCTAATCGGAAACTTTTCTATTAAAAAAGGTACTAATCGGAACTTTTTCTATACGAAAAGATCCTAATCGGAACCTTTTCTATACGAAAAGATCCTAATCGGAACCTTTTCTATACGAAAAGATCCTAATCGGAACCTTTTCTATACGAAAAGGTCCTAATCGGAACCTTTTCTATACGAAATGGTCCTAATCGGAACCCTTTCTATACGAAAAGGTCCTAATCGGAACCCTTTCTATACGAAAAGGTCCTAATCGGAACCCTTTCTATACGAAAAGGCCTTAATCGGAACCTTTTCTATACGAAAAGGTCCTAATCGGAACCTTTTCTATACGAAGGGGTCCTAATCGGAACCTTTTCTATACGAAAAGGTCCTAATCGAAACCTTTTCTATTAGAAAAGGTCCTAATCGGAATCTTTTCTATTAGAAAAGGTACTAATCGGAACCTTTTCTATACGAAAATATCATAATCGGAACCTTTTCTATACGAAAAGATCATAATCGAAACCTTTTCTACACGAAAAGGTCCTAATCGGAACCTTTTCTATACGAAAAGGTTCTAATCGGAACCTTTTCTATACGAAAAGGTCCTAATCGGAAACTTTTCTATACGAAAAGGTTCTAATCGGAAACTTTTCTATACGAAAAGGTCCTAATCGGAACCATTTCTATACGAAAAGGTCCTAATCGGCACCTAATCGGTCCTAATCGGAACCTTTTCTATACGAAAAGGTCCTAATCGGAACCTTTTCTATACGAAAAGGTCCTAATCGGAACCTTTTCTATACGAAAAGGTCCTAATCGGAACCTTTTCTATACGAAAAGGTCCTAATCGGAACCTTTTCTATACAAAAAGGTCCTAATCGGAACCTTTTCTATACGAAAAGATCATAATCGGAAACTTTTCTATACGAAAAGGTCATAATCGAAACATTTTCTATACGAAAAGGTCATAATCGAAACATTTTCTATACTAAAAGGCCATTATCGAAACATTTTCTATACGAAAAGACCATTATCGAAACGTTTTCTATACGAAAAGGTCCTAATCGGAATATTTTCTATACGAGAAGGTCCTAATCGGAACCTTTTCTATACGAAAAGGTCCTAATCGGAAACTTTTCTATACGAAAAGGTTCTAATCGGAAACTTTTCTATACGAAAAGGTCCTAATCGGAACCATTTCTATACGAAAAGGTCCTAATCGGAACCTAATCGGAACCTTTTCTATACGAAAAGGTCCTAATCGGAACCTTTTCTATACGAAGAGGTCCTAATCGGAACCTTTTCTATACGGAAAGGTCCAAATCGGAACCTTTTCTATACGAAAAGGTCCCAATCGGAATCTTCTCTATACGAAAAGGTTCTAATCGGAACTTTTTCTATACGAAAAGGTCCTAATCGGAACCTTTTCTATACGAAAAGGTCCTAATCGGAACCTTTTCTATACGAAGAGGTCCTAATCGGAAACTTTTCTATACGAAAAGATCCTAATCGGAAATTTTTCTATACAAAAAGGTCATAATCGAAACCTTTTCTATACAAAAAGGTCCTAATCGAAACCTTTTCTATACGAAAAGGTCCTAATCGGAACCTTTTCTATACGAACCTTTTGTGTACGAAAAGGTCCTAACCGGAACGTTTTCTAAACGAAAAGGT
The DNA here is from genome assembly GCF_047663935.1 of Musca autumnalis. Taxonomy (NCBI): domain Eukaryota; kingdom Metazoa; phylum Arthropoda; class Insecta; order Diptera; family Muscidae; genus Musca; species Musca autumnalis. The sequence continues at coordinate 162,334,998 of NW_027411644.1, forward strand.
CTCAATCGGAAGCTATTCTATACAGAAATGGTCATAATCGAAACATTTTCTATACGAAAAGGTCCTAATCGGAACGTTTTCTATACGAAAAGGTCCTTATCGAAACCTTTTCGTTAGGTGAAGGTCCTAATCGGAACATTTTCTATACGTCAAGGTCCTAATCGGAACCTTTTCTCTACGAAAAGGTCCTAATCGGAACCTTTTCTATACGAAGAGGTCCTAATCGGAACCATTTCTATACGAAAAGATCATAATCGGAACCTTTTCTATACGAAAAGGTCCTAATCGGAAGCTTTTCCATACGAAAAGGTCCTAATCGGAACCTTTTCTATACGAATAGGTCCTAATCGGAACCTTTCTATACGAAAAGGTACTAATCGGAACCTTTCTATACGAATAGGTCCTAATCGGAACCTTTTCTATACGAAAAGATCCTAATCGGAAATTTTTCTATACAGAAAGGTCCTAATCGGAACCTGTTCTATACGAGAAGGTCCTAATCGAAACCTTTTCTGTACGAAAAGGTCCTAATCGGAAACTTTTCTATTAAAAAAGGTACTAATCGGAACTTTTTCTATACGAAAAGATCCTAATCGGAACCTTTTCTATACGAAAAGATCCTAATCGGAACCTTTTCTATACGAAAAGATCCTAATCGGAACCTTTTCTATACGAAAAGGTCCTAATCGGAACCTTTTCTATACGAAATGGTCCTAATCGGAACCCTTTCTATACGAAAAGGTCCTAATCGGAACCCTTTCTATACGAAAAGGTCCTAATCGGAACCCTTTCTATACGAAAAGGCCTTAATCGGAACCTTTTCTATACGAAAAGGTCCTAATCGGAACCTTTTCTATACGAAGGGGTCCTAATCGGAACCTTTTCTATACGAAAAGGTCCTAATCGAAACCTTTTCTATTAGAAAAGGTCCTAATCGGAATCTTTTCTATTAGAAAAGGTACTAATCGGAACCTTTTCTATACGAAAATATCATAATCGGAACCTTTTCTATACGAAAAGATCATAATCGAAACCTTTTCTACACGAAAAGGTCCTAATCGGAACCTTTTCTATACGAAAAGGTCCTAATCGGAACCTTTTCTATACGAAAAGGTCCTAATCGGAACCTTTTTTGTACGAAAAGGTCCTAATCGGAACCTTTTCTATACGAAAAGGTCCTAATCCGAACCTTTTCTTTACGAAAAGATCCTAATCGGAACTTTTGTATACAAAAATCGGAAAACTTTCTATATGAAATTGTTCTAATCGGAAAGGTACTGAAGAATATCGATTCTATAAAGAAAGGTCCTGATGAGTACGTCTTCTATGAGAAAAGGTCCGGATGAACACCCTTTCTAAAAGAAATTGTCCTTATGAGTACCTTTTATATAATTAAAAGACCTGATGAGACCTTTTTCTATAATGAGCACCTTTACTATAAGAAAAAATCCTGAAGAACGCCTTTTCTAGAAGAAAATGTCCTGATTATTTACAGAATTCCACTTCTGATCTACTTTTTTTATTTTTTCTCTGGCAATCGTAAATAATATTAAAAAATGTAAATATTTCTTGATCGATATTAAAATTCAAAAATGCCAATAATACAATCTCCAACAACATTGGATATTTTCTAATCAATTAAACAATTTATACATATTTGAATTGTTTGCATCGACACACAAGTCTTCCATTTCATTGGTTTATCACCTCAACTTACAACTACATGCATGCATACATACATATCTATTTAGACAAACATCATTCCTTAGTAACATTCAACAAAACAATTTACAATGGACACTTCAAACACAAAGATTTGAGTATACAAATCAAACACATTCCAATACAAAAAGGATTTCACATCTCCGGAGCTACAGGCTGAAATGTTCAAAGGAAATGAAATACTATTTATTGGCATACTTTCCAAGGGTCATATTGGAATTTCAATTAAATATTTCCATGTACTTGGACTCGAGGAGTTTGTGTGGTCCAAAAGAAATCCTTTTCTTTACTTAACTGAATGTAAGAAGTATTTGAAATATGTCAGTGTTACACGCAAAGGCAAAAAAGGTTTTGTCTTCTTCTACATCTTTGGGAAGCAGTAAGTAACACCATTTACCAGTCATGATGTGGTTAAAAAAGTGTGTGTGTGTGTTAAATCAAGTGTAAGTGTACTTAAATATCCTTGAAATAAGTGTGAAAATCCATAGACTTTTTATGGTTAAGGATTGGCTTTGTACAAAAGGGCCTATATAAAATTTTTAAAAAAATATATTTGTTGATGTGTGCACTTTGTAGGTTTTATTTATATCTCTTCTACTCATTATCTGCCGTGTAGAAAAAAATAGAAATTCTATATCTTTCACATTAATTCATCTATGTACATATGTATTGTTTTTGGTTTTTCTCTAATGTCAAAAAAAAAAAACTTTTGTTAATTGTATACGATTGCCTGACAAACTGCCAACGACATGGCTCATTCATTCACTGACTCACTCACTGCCTTCACTGCCTTGACTGACATTTGCTACGTGAGCTGAGTTTATGCGTGCGTGCTGCTGTCATAGCTGTGTGGTTTTAGTTTGCAACAACTTGCTTCTTTTGTGAACAAAATATCCTCTTCGCTGAGAAGAGGAAAGTCAGAACATTTTATAATTTCTGTCAATATAAATGAATTGCAAACAGTACAAAAGACAACAATAAAAACACTGCAAACTTTGAAACCATTCTATTATTGTCAAGTTGTACACCATGGCCATTGTACGTGAGAAGTCAAAAATTGTATTGTGACTTTGTATTGAGACTAAAGTCTACAAAATGTTTTTAGAATCAACAACACCGACCCACAACATCCAACAAGGATTCTCTGGTGTGTATTTAGTTTAACTCAAATACACAACTAATGCCAGTTTGTGTATGAGCGTATGTTTGCTTTCTATTTAAATTAACCAATAAAACCACAAGGCAAGACTGAGAAAATTCAATTAAAACGATAATTAATTTAAAGGAAATAAATAATGTGTACTAATAGTAATTTGTGAATACAGTGGAAAACTAATAAATCTATAGCTTAAGAATAATATGATAATATCGATAAAAAGATGGTTTGAGCGGTCGGATTGGTTAGCTACTTTTGGGAGAAAGGGTATGTAGAAGCACGCTTTCTTTCAGAACGGGACTATCTCTGGGTGCTTTTCTGAAATAATGGTTGTTCTAAAGACCCTTTCTGAAACAAAGCGCGCTTCTATAGACCCTTTCTGAATGAAAGGGTGTTTTTCTGAAAGAAAAGGTCCCTCAATATACGCTTTCCGAAACAAAGGGCGCTTTCTGAAACAAAGAGTGCTTCGATAGAAACTTTCTAAAATAAAAGGTTATTATATGGAGCCTTTCTGAAATAAAGGGCGCTTCTATGGACCCTTTTTGAAAGCAAGGGTGCATCTAAAGACCCCTTCTGATAAAAAGAGTGCTTCTATAGATCGTTTTTCATAGAAGAGGTGCCTCAAAAAACCCTTTGTCAAAATAAGGGTGCATCTACAGACCATTCCTGAAAGAGGGATGTTTCTATAGACCCTTCCTGAAAGAATGCTGCCTCTATAGACCCACTCTGAAAGAATGGTGCTTTTATAGACCCTTTCTAAAAGAAAGGGTACTTCGATAGATTCTTTCTGAAAAAAGGTGCTGCGGTAGACCCTTTCTGAAAGAAAAGGTGCTTCGATAGAACCTTTCTGAAAAAAGGGTGCTTCTATAGACCCTCTCTGACAGAATGGTGCTTCGATAGACCCTTCCTAAATGAATGGTGCTTCTATAGATAGATGAATGGTGCACCCGATAGACCTTTTCTGAAAGATATGGTGCTTCTGAAAGAAAGGGTGCTTCTGTAAAACCATTTTGAAGGAAAGGATGATTCGGTAGACTCTTTCTAAAAGAAAGGATGTTTCCAAAGACCCTTTCTGAAAAGAAGGTGCTTCGATAGACCCGTTCTGAAAAAAGGGTGCTTCTATAGACCCTCTCTGACAGAATGGTGCTTCGATAGACCCTTCCTAAATGAATGGTGCTTCTATAGACCCTTCCTGAAAGAATGGTGCTCCTATATACCCTTTCTGAAGAAAAGGTGCTTCGAGAAACCCTTTCTAAAATAAAGGGTGCTTCGAAAAACCCTTTCTAAAAGAAAGGGTGCTTCGAGAAACCCTTTCTAAGGGGAAGGGTGCTTCGAGAAACCCTTTCTAAAAGAAAGGGTGCTTCGAGAAACCCTTTCTAAAAGAAAGGGTGCTTCGAGAAACCCTTTCTAAAAGAAAGGGTGCTTCGAGAAACCCTTTCTAAAAGAAAGGGTCTTGACATAGAACCTTTCTGAAAGAAAGACTGCTTCGATAGAACCTTTCTGAAAGAAAGGGTTCTTCGATAGACCCTTTCTGAAAGAAATCGTGCTTCGGTAGACCCTTTCTGAAAGAAAAGGCGCTTCGATAGAACATTTCTAAAAGAAAGGGTGCTTCGATAGAACATTTCTAAAAGAAAGGGTGCTTCGATAGAACATTTCTAAAAGAAAGGGTGCTTCGATAGAACATTTCTAAAAGAAAGGGTGCTTCGATAGAGACTTTCTGAAATATATCGAGCCCTTCCCGCGAAAATGATGTAAGCGACATTTTTTCGAATTTTGTTTTTTTACGGAAATCTATGAAGAATATTCCAACACACCATCTCCCAAATTTTTAGAACTCAGCCATGTACCGTTACGAAATTAGAGCAAAAACAATTTTGATGTAAGCGCCATTTTTGCTTTTTGTGTACATTTGTTTGTGACAGCGAATTGTCGCTTACATCAAATTGCACATGTCGTTATTCAACTATATTACAAGAAATGCGTTTTAATCTTATAATTCTTCGAATAAATACTTGCTATAAAATTAGTGTGCTTTGTTTTTAAATTGTAGATAAGAATTACTCTAAAAATGATTTGTTTCAAATAATTTTTTTTGATGTAACCGCCACTTCGCAAAGTAAAAGCCTGATTGCGTGACAGCGAAAAAGATGTAAGCGACACAAACTACCGTTAAATTGAAGATATTCCACAATTTTTTTATTTTTTCAGTAAGTAGGATTTAATAACAGAACTATACCAAATTTGAATAAACAATTTTGGTTATGTCAAAAGTTATTCAATAAAAACCGTCTCCTGTAAAATTAGTTTTTTGTCGCTTACACCTTTTTCGCGGGAAGGGCTCGATATGGTGTTTCGGTAGAACCCTCTGAAAGAAAGGGTGCTTCTGTAAACCCTTTCTGAAGGAAATGATGATTCGGTAGACTCTTTCTGAAAGAAAGGATGCTTGCAAAGACCCTTTCTGAAAGAAAAGGTACTTCGATAGAAACCTTTCTGAAAGAAAGTGTGATGACATAGAATCTTTTTGAAAAAAGTGCGATTCGATAGACCCTTTCTGTTCATCGATAGACCTTTCTGAAAGAAAGAGTGCTTCGATAGAACTTTTCTGAAAGAAAGGGAGCTCTGATAGACCCTTTCTGAAAATCCTTTCTTTTTTCGATAGATCCTTTCTGAAAGAAAGTGTGCTTCGATAGACCCTTGCCAAATGAAAGTGTGCTTCGATACATCTTTTCTGAAAGACCATTTCTAAACGAAATGGTCATTCGGTAGACCATTTCAAAAGAAAGGGTGCTTCGATAGACCCTTTCTGAGACCCTTTCTGAAAGAAATAGTGCTTCAGTGGACCATTTCTTAAAGAAAGGGTGCTTCGATAGACCCTTTCTGAGAGGAAAGGTGCTTCGATAGACCCTTTTTGAAAAAAGGGTGCTTCGATAGACCCTTTCCGAGGGAAAGGGTGCTTCGATAGACCCTTTCTGAAAGAAAGGGTGCGTGATAGACCCTTTCTAAAAGAAATGGTGCTTCGGTAGAAATTGTGCTTCAGTAGACCCTTTCTAAAAGAAATGGTACTTCGGTAGACCCTTTCTGAAGGAAATGATACTTCGGTAGACCCTTTCTGAAGGAAAGGATGCTTCAGTAGACCCTTTTTGAAGGAAAGGATGCTTCGGTAGACCCTTTCTGAAGAAAAGGATAGTACAGTATACCTTTTTTAAGGAAAGGATGCTTCGGTAGAAAGGGTGCTGAAAGAAAGCGTGCTTCGGTAGACCCTTTCTAAAAGAAAGGGTGCTTTTGTGGTTAGAACTCGGCTATAGAAAGGTGGTCCCATATCAATGAGCAAATATGAACAGGCGTATACTCATTGATATGGAGAAGACTTTCTAGTCCCTCCGTTTGTCGGAAATATATGTAAGTATTCAAAACTATGCATTGCCATCAATCCATTTTAAGCATTTTTTTTATTTTATTCAAATTCAATTCAAAATTAAATTTAACATTAAGATCTCCCCAAACATGGGATTAAGTAACATTGTATTTCAAATACAATAAAAAACTTCGAATCTAATCCTCAGTGCACTTTCTAAAGCTAAGCCATCTAAAGGACATAGAAAAAAAGAATGAAATAAAATACATTCCAACAATTCCACAAGCGAACGAGGAAAAGCCCTCGAGGTTTACTGTGAAAGAAACCACCAAACAATCTTCTTTTGCTCTGTGTTACGAAGTCGTTTCGCCTTTTCCACCAACAATGGATGACACCTTAGAAATGTTGCCATACACGAGAGAAGGAGAAAAAAGGAACCAGGACAAAATGCTTGATGTTGCATAACAAGAGACCTGCAAAAGGATACTCCAAACACCACCCCCTCAACAATATTCGCACACACAACATACACTATCACCTGATGTATGCCTAGAGGAAATAGGCCAACAGAGAAGCACTACTAGTAGCTCATTCGTTCGCTTTTCCTATGCGTGCAACCAAACAATTTTAGCATATGGAAGTGGTTCGTGTTATGGTATGGTTCGGTTGGGTCGGATGAGGTTAACACCAAACAGAACACCATCAAGTGACAGACGAACGTACTTAGTTGGCAAATGGGTGGCGTGGTAAGCCATCATGTTATTAGCTTTAATTTCATTTTCAGAACGTTTTGTTGCTGTTGCTGTTAAACTTCATAAAAACTGTCATATTTTGTTGGCCAAAAAATGTTTCGGAAGGACAGCATAAAATATACCAAAGGTTCTGGCATGTGACTGCATGGCGAACATTACAGTGACATTTGGTGTGTTTTATTTAACATAAATATTAATTGGAAAATAATGCTAATAATTTCTAATTTCCATAGTCCAATTATGCCACCAACCAAATAGAAATGTATATTTCTTGCAAAGCCTCTGAAATATAATAGGATTGTAAAGGTAACACTTACATACATACATATATACATTGGCAATGAAAGGTATTAAAACATAGACACTGTAAAATACGAAAAATCTCTGTTGAATATCAAAAATTCAAAGTATTAGTGTACTTTGACATGCTCACTTTACTATCAAAAGTATTATTTGAATTAAATAGACTTTCATTTCTAGGGATTCTCTGCATTATCCTTTTATTGGACACGTATACATAAATGATTGCTTTAAATGCCAAAACGTTTCTAGTATTCCAAATAATATTGATTTAGGTATGTAAACAATTTACTTTAGCAATTACAAATCAAAGGGTACAGACAAAGACTGGCAATTTTACTCTATCGTAATGAATTTTGTAGTTAGTTTTGTAGTAGTTGTTGTATAGACCCTTTGTGAAAGAAAGTATGCTTCTACAGACCTTTTGTTAAAGAAAGGATGATTGTATAGACTCTTTGTGAAAGAAAGGGCGTTTCTACAGACCCTTTGTTAAAGAAATGGCTCTTCTAAAAGAAAAGGCACTACAATAGACCCTATGATAGACCCTTGCTGAAAGAAAGGGTGCTTCTGAGGACCCTTGCTGAATGAAAGGCTGCTTCTGAAGGCCCTTGCTGAAAGAAACGGTTCTTCTGAAGGGCCTTTCTGAAAAGGTTGCTTCTGAAGGCTCTTTCTGAAAATGGTGCTTCTGAAGACCCTTGCTGAACTAAAGGACGTTTCTATAGACCCGTTAGATAGACCCTTTATAAAAGAACGGGTGCTTCTATAGATCCCTGTTGAAAAGTTGAGCTTCTATAGAACCTTCAGATAGACCCTTTCTTAAAAAGGGTACTTCTATAAACCCTTTGTGAAGGAAAATGTGGTTCTATAGACTCTTTCTGAAAGAAAGGATGCTTATGTAGACGTTTTGTGAAGAATCTACAGACCCTATCTAAGAGAAAGACTGGTTCTATAGACCCTATCTGAAAGAAGTACTGCTTCTATAGACTCTCCCTGAAAGAAAGTGTGCTTCTATACACCCTTTCTGAAAAAAGGTGTTTCTATAGAGCCTCTTTGAAAGAAAATGTGCTTCTATAGACCCGTTCTAAAAAAGGTTGCATCTATAGACCTTTTCTCAACGAAATGGTGCTCCTATAGACCGTTTCTCAAAGAAAGGGTGCTTCACTCAACCCTTTCTCAAAGAAAGGGTGCTTCACTCAACCCTTTCTCAAAGAAAGGTGCTTCACTCAACTCTTTCTCAAAGAAAGGGTGCTTCACTCAACCCTTTCTCAAAGAAAGGGTGCTTTACTCATCCCTTTCTCAAAGAAAGGGTGCTTTACTCAACCCTTTCTCAAAGAAAGGGTGCTTTACTCAACCCTTTCTCAAAGAAAGGGTGCTTTACTCAACCCTTTCTCAAAGAAAGGGTGCTTCGCTGAACCCTTTTTAAAAAAGGGTGCTTCTATAGTCCCTTTCTCAAAGAAAGGGTGCTTCACTGAACCCTTTCTCAAAGAAAGGGTGCTTCACTGAACCCTTTTTCAAAGAAAGGGTGCTTCACTGAACCCTTTTTCAAAGAAAGGGTGCTTCACTGAACCCTTTCTCAAAGAAGGGGTGCTTCACTGAACTCTTTTTTCAAAGAAAGGGAGCTTCACTGAACCCTTTCTCAAAGAAAGGGTGCTTCACTGAACCCTTTTTCAAAGAAAAGGTGCTTCACTGAACCCTTTCACAAATAAGGGGTGCTTCACTAAACCCTTTTTCCAAAGAAAGGGTGCTTCACTGAACCCTTTCTTAAAAAAAGGGTGCTTCACTGAACCCTTTCTCAAAGAAAGGGTGCTTTACTCAACCCTTTCTCAAAGAAAGGGTGCTTTACTCAACCCTTTCTCAAATAAAGGTTGCTTTACTCAACCCTTTCTCAAAGAAAGGGTGCTTCTATAGTCCCTTTCTCAAAGAAAGGGTGCTTCTATAGTCCCTTTCTCAAAGAAAGGGTGCTTCACTGAACCCTTTCTCAAAGAAAGAGTGCTTCACTGAACCCTTTCTCAAAGAAGGGGTGCTTCATTGAACCCTTTTTTCAAAGAAAGGGTGCTTCACTGAACCCTTTCTCGAAGAAAGGGTGCTTCACTGAACCCTTTTTTCAAAGAAAGGGTGCTTCACTGAACCCTTTCTCGAAGAAAGGGTGCTTCACTGAACCCTTTCTCAAAGAAATGGTGCTTCACTGAACCCTTTCTCAAAGAAAGGGTGCTTCACTGAACCCTTTCTCAAAGAAAGGGTGCTTCACTGAACCCTTTCTCAAAGAAAGGGTGCTTCACTGAACCCTTTCTCAAAGAAAGGGTGCTTCACTGAACCCTTTCTCAAAGAAAGGGTGCTTCACAGAACCCTTTCTCAAAGAAGGGGTGCTTCAGTGAACCCTTTCTCAAATATAGGGTGCTTCAGTGAACCCTTTCTCAAATATAGAGTGCTTCAGTGAACCCTTTCTCAAATATAGGGTGCTTCACAGATCCCTTTCTCCAAAAAGGATGCTTCACTGAACCCTTTCTCAAAGAAGGGGTGCTTCACAGATCCCTTTCTCCAAAAAGGATGCTTCACTGAACCCTTTCTCAAAGAAAGGGTGCTTCAATGAATCCTTCCTCAAAGAAAGGTTGCTTCACTGAATATTTTCTCAAAGATAGTGTTTTTCCGTGGACCATTTCCCAAAGAAAGTGGGCTTCTATAGACTTTGCTGGAAGAAAGGGTGATTCTACAGACCTTTGCTGAAAGATAGTGTGCTTCTATGGACCATTTCTGAAAGTAGGGGTGCTTCTATAGACCCTTTCAGAAAGAAGGTCTGCTTCTATGGACCCTTGCTGAAATAAGGCTGCTTCTATAGACCATTTTTGAAAGAAAGATGCTTATACAGATATAGAGGTGTTTCTGCAGACCATTTCTGGAAGAGAGGTGCTTCTACAGACCCTTTTAGGGTGCTTCCATATAAATTTTTCTACATCAAGCAGACCAAAGATATACTTTACGAGTATATATATATATATATATATATATATATATGTCCTTTATTTTTGTTTCATATATCTACACACAAAAGTAAACAAATATATAGAACAAAAGGTTCATGTTGAACATAGGGCGATTGCGAGTGCTTGGAAGAAACATATGAGCGCAGCCCTGCTAATGACATTAAAATTATTATAGGCGATTTTAATGCCAAAATTATAACGGAGAATATCGTTGGCCCAACAGTTATTTTACCTACTCACAGGAGTACTCCCAAAAAATAAAAAAGTCATCACTCCAATACGTACGTCTCTGTGAAACAAACTTTCAATCGCTTAACTTACCTCCAAATGATTTGGTGTATATCGCGATGGTACCGTGGGCAAATATTTATTATCCTCATAGCTGGGCGGTGACAATGGCCGGCGATAACTTGCCGCCTCCTGCAGTAAGGCGGCTTGGGCCGCTGTCTCAGCAGCTGTTAAATTATAAATATCTTCATAGTCGGAGAAGAGACGATTCTTGGAACGACCATAGGCATCAGGAGTTCTGCGCTCTGCAACACCACCATAACCTGACATATTGGGTGGATAACGCTGCTGTATTAAACGTTGCATATACAACTCTCGTTCACCATAGATGTCATCCACGGCCATTCGTTGTTGTTGCAATTGCATTATCTGCTGTTCCATTTGAGCATCCATATATTGTGAAGGGCTACCCAGAGGTGATGAGGGGTATTCCTCTGGACTTAGTGTTAGCTGTTGCTGATATTGTGATTCCAGATTATCTAAATTATAATTAGCCTGACCTTGGGGTATGCGTACGGCTGATGAAACATTACCCGTTCGCGTGTCATAAATGGCATGATGTTGTGAACGTTGTTGCTGTTGTTGTTGCTGCTGCTGTTGTTGTTGGTATTGATGTTGTTGCATTTGCTGCAGAGTTGGTGACATAATACCACTGCGGCGACTAGTCGTTTGTGGCTGACTTGATCGGGTGCGTTCATTGTCTACAGAATGTTCGGGTGAAGGTGAGGAATAACCACCATCGGTAATCCGTCGGGGTTTGGGTGGAGCATTGGCATACAGAGGCTGGGCTCCTCCACCACTGTTGCTGCTGGATGCTGTAACACCACCACCATTATCGGAGGCTGGTGTCACCTGGCCCTGACCAGACATTTTGCTTTGTAGGGTATTAATACCAGAATCTGAATTCTCACCACTGTGATTGACAGAGGAGGAACCGCTGGGGTGTTCTGAGGAATCGCCAGCACTACCATGGGCCTGCATCATGGTTGCTGCACTCAAAGCTCTCACCCACTGGACCATGGATTCAGCATTTTCTGCAGCCAACCAATAGGTACGCATATTTTGATGCTCACATTTAAATGCAAATTTCCGATAGATTTTATCCTCTGGCAAACAGGCGGATACTTTATAGGATGGTAGGAGTATGGAACCCAACACCTTTTCTTCTTCAGGACTTTTGTAGTAGTAGAGGCAATATTCGGCCAATACAAACCAACGTTTGCGCCACACCTTTAGGCCATCAGACCCTTGCTTGTAAAGCCACCCCGAAATAGTAACCGGAGAGTTGGGTGGTCTCTTGGTAATGGGCGACTTTATGGCCTGTGCTTGTGAATTGGAACTGCCGGCAGATTTCTTACGATCCAGCGGGGCATGGGTGGGGCTTTTGGCCGATGCCGATGAGGAATCTTCGGAGCTGGGTGTTTTTGTTATGGTTGTGGCTTTGGCCACAGTGGAAATTTGTGTTTGCACTGCCTGATTGACCACATGACCAGGATGATTTTGTTGTATGTAAATGGGGCTTTGATCATTGTTGCCGGGTGTTTGTAAGTCGGATTTGGAACGATGCTGCAAGGCATGATGATGCATTTGTTGGAACACTGGCTGCGTAGAGTGTTGGGAATGCTGGTGATGGCCATAGATTTGTTCCTGTTGCTGTTGTTGTTGTTGTTGCTGCTGCTGTTGTTGTTGCTGATACTGCTGGGAGGATTTTTGTGAATTTTGCTGATTGACCTTTAAGGGGCCAGAGGCTGGTTGAAACTGATTTGTCAAATTCAATGAAGATGGCGGAGCCCGGTGCTGCTGTTGTTGCTGGGATGATGATGTCTGCTGTTGTTGCTGCTGCTGTTGTGACATGTGATAGTGACCCTGTGGCACAGCTGAATTCATGGCTTGACGCATGGCAAAATTCCTCTGCTGCTGCTGTTGTATAGCCTCATTTTGCGAAGCTATTTGTGCCTGCAGCTTGGCTTGTTGCATTTGCTGATACTGCTGTTGCAGGGCCATAGACGAAGCATTGCTGGATCCCAAACGTCCGGCAGCCTGCATATATGTACGCTCCGGTGGTGATTGATACAGTTGATCCGTACCACCACCACTACTGGTGGGATAACCAGATGATATGGAGGCCTGATGATATGGTGAACTTTGTATGGAACTACCACCACTTCCAGAATTTTGTAATTGATGTTTCAACAGCAATTTGCTGGCCTGCGGCTGGATGTCAATGGGTGAGAGGGGTCCGCTTGAGGATGTTGTTGTAGGACTTTGCTGATAATGACCGGCACCACCACCACTATTCATGTGACCACTGGACATGTGATAGTTGCCATGCTGCTGCTGCTGTTGATGATGATGCTGTTGTTGATGCTGCTGCTGTTGGAAGACTGGTGAATGAGTGGCGGTACGATAATCTGCAATGTTAGTCTGATAGGCCAATGGTATTTTCTTTTGGACATTTTGTGATTGTTGTAATTGTTGCAATTTCTTGGCGTCCATTGTGGCCGCTGAAAACAGCGGGGGCGCTTCTAACCTGTAAAGAGAGAGGGGGAGAAGACAGAAAAGAAAACAATGATTAGAAATTTAAATTGAAAATGTTCTTCAATGTAGGTCATTGCTAGTTGTGTGTAATAAAAAAATGGAAATCATTCTCAGCCATCAATCTGCCGTAGTTAATTATAAAAACAAAAAGCTTTGCAGAAAAACAAAGGAATAATACATGCATAATTATTATTTCTGCCACCCTCCAGCTGCTTTTCGCCCAAGCAATCCATGTAAACAGCCAATTTGTCAAACAATTCCCCATACCGATGCAGCAACACCAAAATCATATGTGTGTATCTCTCTCTGTGCCTAGGTCTTATCCACCATCATGAAGCCATGAAGGAACCAGACCTTAATGACTACTGTAATTGCATCAAATGAATGACCTACAACAATACGCTAACTGTTTGTTTGTTCGTTGGTTACCTTTACTGCAGTGCCACATAGTGTGGCGGGCATTTATAGAACAACAGCGACAACAACGACGACGATGATGATGACGGTGACCATTTGTGCCCACTTAATTGCTTTTAATTGATTAAACTCTAACAAAGACCTACCGAGAGTACAACAAATAGCTAGCGACATTGTATGTATGTCAGGAGCGAGGCACTCACACACAAAGTGTCTCATACACACAAGGCCTCCTCCCATACATTTGTGCCATTTACACTTTAGTTAAGTTTAAGCAATCTAGCCATTCACGTGTACCACAGAATAGCAGCAATAAAAGCTGCTTATTCAGCATAAGCTAACCAATGGACGAATAACGGAACGTTTGTATTATGAAGTTGATTGGTTTCGCATTAAATGGCTGGTTTAAGGATTAAAATAGAGAAGGCAAGTGAAATGACCGGCACCCTCGCATTTTTGTTGTTGCAAAATGTAATATGGTGCTATATAGTTAATGTTGGTCCAGAAGTTTTGTTAATGTGGAAACTTAGTTGTACTTAACTAATCATATTTTATATTCTGTAACGATATGCCGTTATTCATTTCAGGCTTACAGAGACAGAGTAGGGAGAGGATTCTACGTTATAAAATTCTCGGAAAGGTTTGTTTATCCAGATAAACTTTTCCGCATTCAGATTCCTGTAGAAATTTGCGACTTGGCTTCAAGAAGTAGACCTTATGAACTTAGCCGATTTAGTAACACATTTGTGGCCAGACAGATGCATCGTTTGGTAATTTTGTTACTATTTCCAATAACCCAACGAAGTTAATCGAAATTTTGTATATAATACGGAACCAGCCTGCAATTGTGATGGCCGTAAAACTATCGACATATGTACATAGTCACAGCTCCTGTGAGACTTGATTCAAGTCTGCTAAGCAATTCGGATACCTTCCTGAAAGATACTGCAGTTTTTCACAGTTAACAACGATGCCTATACCATTTTTAATCTTAGATCCGCCCGCATGTATTGTCAGACCATCTAGAGGAGGTATATTTCCAGCCCAGGTATCTGTGTTTTGTATAATTACTTTTAGTAATCCAAAGTCATGAGAGATTTGTTTATTGAACTTGCCAGCAGATTTCTTACAATCCAATGGAGCATGTGCAGTAGGGTTATGACTTTTTCACATTTTTTCTCAAAAATGATTTCCAGTAGGGAGGATGAATGAACTTTGTCCTATTAATGCCTAAAATAACATTTATTCCATTTTATTATAAAAAAAGGTTCCGCACATCAGGTTGAAACATTTTTTGTTGAAAAAATTCTATGAAATGAAAAAAAAAATCTCAAAAAATTATTTCCTGTTGCACGAATGAATGGCCTTTTGCCTATTAATGACTAAAATAACTTTTATTCCATTTAAATATTAAAAAGGCCCCGCACAAACCACTTTTAATGTTTATGATATATGAAATAATGTTATATAGAATATTAAATGATATATATGTTATAAAACGATGATAAAAAATTAGTGAGACACAAACGGTTATGTCTTTTTGGTTATGTCGTGTGCCCCCATACATTGTTTTCAGTGAAATACTTGCTTATAGTGACTTCAAAAAATTGTCAAAAGTTCTGAAAAATAAAAACTTTAAACCCTTTTTGTGCGGAAGCTATTTTTTTATCGAATCAATTTATTATTAAGATTTTATGCAATCTTAGGTAAAAACCCATTAAAATATCATACAGGGATACGATGTTGTAAAAAAGCCATAACCCTAATGTGCAGGGTTTTTTGTCGTTGCTAATGAGGAATCTTCGGAGCTGGGTGTTTTTGTTATGGTTGTGGCCTTGGTCTCCGTGGAAATTTATGTTTGCCTTGGCTGATAGGCCACATGACCGCAAGATTTTTTGAGTGAAAATTAGACTTTGATCATTACTGCCGGGTGCAGGGTTTCGGACTCGGAGTCGAGCAATTCTTTAGGAGTCGGAGTCTGAGTCGAAAAATATTTCAACTCCGACTCCTGGTAAATTCTCTTGGGTAACTGTATACAGAGTTCATTCCAGTCAAATTTAACGTCAGTTTTATTTCGTTTTTGTTTCAATGGGATAAGGTGAGGGTTTATATAAAAGTTTTAAACACCTTCGGAAAATGCCAACATACAGGAAAAAATTAATACATAATAATTGTTCCACAAACATCCCAGATGGGACAAGGGAGACTTCCCTCATATTAATGAGTGCACCCCGATTCATATTAAGCTCAATGATATGGGACCTACTGTTTATTGCCGAGTCCGAATGGCGTGTCTTAAGACACCACTTGTAGAGAAGTTTTACATGGCTGAAATACTCATGAAATATTGCCAACATAACTGAGGGGTATTTTGCCACCGTTGAAAATTGTTGATGTTGCTTGACCGGGGTATCGAACCCACGACCTTCTGCGCGTACTACGGTGGCACAAAAAAAAAATACATATTATTTTTTTTAACGGTATTGAAAATTACCCTCGGAGTCGGAGTCCTGAATAAAAACGGCTCCAGAGTCGGAGTCGAACGAAAAATGGCTCGACTCCGAAACCCTGGTCGGGTGTTTGTAAATCCGATCTGGATCAATGCTGCAAGGCATGATGATGTATTTCTTGGAATACTGGCTGTGCAAAGTTTTGGGACCACAGCTTTATTCTTGTTGTTGGTGCAGAGTGATGTTGTTGCTGATTGATTGCGCCAAAGTAACTCCGAGTCTGTCAAATTCACACGCTTCCATCTCTCGAGGCCAGATCCAGATGTTAGAAATACAGGATTTCCTTTAATCCAGTCCGTGGTATGATTTTGATTGCCTCATAAGTTCATTTTTTAACTTAAACTGCTTCAATCTCCAGATCTAAAATGTGACTGCTTCCATGGGTTGTAACAACAACAAAATGTAGTTTTACGTGCACAGGCTGGGCAGATGTTTTGCACTTTCTCATCAATCTTTGTCATATAGGACGGCTATATCATCCCGAAGGCAGTCGAGGCAATACTACTCTGGTTTGTAGTGGCAGGAGACGTTCTTCACCTGCGATAGCACCGCATTCACGCGATAGTTATTTTGCCATCTGAGACTAAATCTGTGTGAATGCTATTCAAACTGATCTCGGCGTTCTCTCTTGTACCTCTCTTTCTATATCATGAACATTCCTCTGTGACATGCCTCGATGGGGGTCCTATCCACCATATGGTGATTAGGATGGCTTTCACTGTAACACCCGAGGAAGTAGGACAAAGGGAGTATGCTATTGCGTTGCTGTTGCAGTTCTCAGGGCGGCATTCTGACAGGAATGAACTGGCGCCGCATAGCTTACCACAGACCGACCTCCTATCGCGTTATATGTGGTCAACAAGGTTTCTTTATGTACACCCAAGTGCTGCCGGCAAGGAACTTGTTCCTACATCTCAGCTTGTCCCTGATAGCTATGACATGAGCGGACGGCATGAATATGCTGTCCAATGTTACCCCTAAAATTTTGGGGTAGTTTGTGGTCGGAAATATGCTACCATGACATTCAAGTTAGTGGCTACCTTCATGTGGTGAATAAAATGGCTGTATATTTAGTTGCGGCTATTTGCATATTCCTCGCTAGGAAAAAGGGTGGTAAGATCAGTAAAATAATAGTTCAGCCTTTCAAAAATTACATTGCTGACACCAAGATCTTACATTCGTCCGCATACGTTACGATCTCAATGTCCTCTGGAGGCGGAATACAGGAGAGGTAGGGGTTAAACAGTTCCGGAGATATCACCCACTTTGGGGAACTCCCTGTTTCACTCTGCGGGGGTTGGACTTCTTGTTCCTGAATTCAACGTGCGACTAACGTCCACATAAGTAATTGATAATCCAACATTCCAAACTTGGTCGGCTATTCCGCTTTAGCAACGTACGCTGTTTGCCGGAAGTCTTCGGAGAAATTCGAAAAACGAACAAGAAAAGACGAATCATTGGGCACCATGACAATGTGAGCTTCCACACGTCGATTCAAACCAACGCCTTTTTGTCCGGCCAAAACGTGGAATTGATGGGTCATACGCTGTACAGCCCTGACTTGGCACGTTGTTTGGCACCACGTTTTGGTTTGACCACATGTTGGAAAATCTATATATATAAATGAGCTTGGTGATAAGTGATTGACTGACTGACTGACTGACTGACTGACTCATCATCAACGCCCAGCCAAAACGGCTAAAGCTAGGAGCTTGAAATTTTACCAGTGGGTCACTGTTGATGCAAATGTGCGAGATAAGGCCGGGTTTTAGAAAATTCGTCCTGGAACCACAAAAAATAACAACAACAAAAATCCTTATTTTTCATTACTATTACGTACTTATTCACTTAGTTGGCCCTCTGCAAGACATGTGTCAAATTAACAATGCCATAACTTCTTGATATCGTAAGAGATCACACATAATTTCAAATTTTGTAGTTTACTTCTAGGCGCACTTATTTTATCGTAAACCACTAAATAATAGAAAGACAAGACATTTGTTATCTTCCATTGCAACATATGTCGCAGTTGGTGATAATGGTGTATAAACATCAATTACGCAAATGAACAAATGAGTTGCTGTTGAAGATAACATTAGGGGAATAAATTCAGAAATCGGCCAGAAATAACAACAACTAAAAACTGTATGGACCTGACTTTTTGGTAATAACTAAATGTTTGCAAATCAATGAAAGTGCAATAGAATTGTGCATATTACCACGATTTATTTGCAATTAAGAATTTTATCGTATATGGAGATGTACAGTCATAACTATTCAATTTTCAATTTCAAAATCTGTAATTTGAGGAAAATGCTAAATAATTAATGAAATCAATAATAGGCCCCAGGAATATAGGAATATAGGAATTTGGTATGGAAATCAAGGTTGGGAAGTGGTGCTTCTAAAAGGAAATGGTTTGGAAAATTACCAATCATGTGTACGAAAAGTACTAAATGGTACTAAATTTAGTACAATTTAGATTTGGGTGAACGTAAAGAGCTGGAAACCTGAAATTTGGAATTAAGGTTACTGTTGTAGTGTAGGATTGAGATATGAGGGTAGTTTTGGAAATTCGTGCTTATGTGTACGAAAAGTACTAAATAGTACTAAATTTGGTACAATAGGGATTTGGGTAACGGATAGAGCTGGAATCCTGATATTTGGAATTGAGATTACTGTTGGAGTGTAGGATTGAAGAACTTTTGGAAATTCGTACTTATGTGTATGAAAAGTACTAAATGGTACTAAATTTGATACAATGGGGATTTGGGTGAACGGATAATAGCTGGAATCTCGAAATTTGGAATTGAGATTACTGGTGGGGTGTAGGATTGAGGTAGTTTTGAAAATTCGTACTTATGGGTACGAAAAGTACTAAATGGTACTAAATTTAGTACAATTTGGATTTGAATGAACGGATAGAGCTGGAAACCTGGAATTTGGAATTAATATTACTGTTGAAGTGTAGGATTGAGATATGAGGGTGGTTTTGGAAATTAGTACTTATGTGTACGGAAAGTACTAAATGGAAATAAATTTTGTATAATGGGGATTTGGGTGAACGGATAGCGCTGGAATCTCTAAATTTGGAACTGAGATTACTGGTGGAGTTTAATATTGTGGAAGTTTTGGAAATTCGTACATAGGGTACGAAAAATACTAAATAGCACTACATTTGGTACAGTTTCGATTTGGGTGAACGGATAGGGCTTGATTCCTCAAATTTGGACTGAGGATCACTGATGAAGATTATAAAGATGCACCAAAGGGTTTTTGGAAACTTGAGTGTACGAAAAGTAATAATTGGTAATAAATTTAGTACAATTTGGATTTGAGTGAACGGATAGAGCTGGATTCCTGAAATTTGGAATTGATATTACTGTTGGAGTGTAGGACTGGGGAAGTTTTGGAAATTCTTACTTATGTGAATGAAAAGTACTAAATGGTACTAAATTTGGGACAATGGGGATATAGTTGGAATCTCGAAATTTGGAATTGAGATTACTGGTGGGGTGTAGAATTGAGGTAGTTTTGAAAATTCGTACTTATGGGTACGAAAAGTACTAAATGGTACTAAATTTAGTACAATTTGGATTTGGGTGAACGTATGTATGTAGCTGGAAACCTGAAATTTGGAATTAAGATTACTGTGAAGTGTAGGACTGAGATATGAGGGTGGTTTTTGAAATTCGTACTTATGGGTACGAAATGTACCAAATGGTACAACTTGGATTTGAGTGCACGGATAGCGCTAGAATCCTGTTATTTGGAATTATGGTTACTGTTGAAGTGAAGGATTAAGGTTGTTTTGGAAAATCGAATTGTACAGAATTTGGTACAATTTGTTTTTGTGTAAAGGGGTTTTTGGAAATTCGTCGTAGAAAGGTACGAAAAGTGCTAAAGTGTACTAAATATGGAATCCATTGAAATTTTGAACGAGTGGTCATTGATGGAGAGTTAGGAAGATGTACCAAAGGATATTTAGAAACTCGACCTATAAGTGTACGAAAAGTACTAAAAGTTTCTAAATTTGGTACCAATTGCATATTTTTAATGGATAAAGCTAGAATCTTTAAATTTGGTATGGGAATCAAGGTTGGGAAATGGCGTTGAAATAAGGAAATGGTTTTGGAAGTTCGTATTTATGATTACGAGCAGTACTAAATTTGGATTTGGGTGAACGGATAGAGCTGGAATCCTAAAGTTTTGAATTAAGATTACTGTAGGGGTGTAGGATTGAGATAGTTTTAGAAATTCGTACCTTTGGGTACGAAAAGTACTAAATGGTACTAAATTTGGTACAATTTGGATTTGGATGAACCGATAAAGCTGGAATTCTGAAATTTGGAACTAAGATTACTGTCGGACAGTAGAATTGAGGTAGTTTGGAAATTCGTACTTATGGGTACAGAAAGCACTAAATTTGGTACAATTTGAATTTTAGTAAACGGATAGTGTTGGAATTAGGAATTAAGATTACTGTAGGAGTGTAGTATTGAGGAAATTTTGAAAAGTCGTACGTGTGGGTACGAGAAGTACTAAATGGTACTAAATATGGTACAATGTGGATTTGGGTGAACGGGTAGAGCTGGAATCCTGAAATTTTTGTTTGGGAAAGAAATGGTACTAAATTTGATACAATTTGGATTCGGGTGAATTAATAGAGCTGGAATCCTGAAATTTAGAATTACGATTACAGTCGAAGAGTAGGATTCAGGTTGTTTTGAAAAAGCAAACTTATGGTTACGAAAAGCACTAAATGATACTAAATTTAGTACAATTTGTATGTAGATGAACGGATAGCGGTGGAATCCTGCAATTTGAAAGTATGATTATTGTAGCCCTGTTGCGTTGAGGAAGTTTTGAAAATTGGTACGAAAATTCTAAATTGTTCTAAATTTAGTACAATTTGAATTTGGTTTAGCGGATAGAGTTTGAATCCTGAAATTTGGAAGTAAGGTTACTACTAAAGTGAAGGATTGAGGTAGTTTTGGAAAATCTTACTTATGGGTACGAAGAGTTCGACTTGATACTAAGTTTAGTACAATTTGGAATTGGACGAACGGATACAGCTGGAATCTTGAGATTTGGAATTACTGTAATTATTATGGAATTTACTGTAATTATTTTGTATTAATGTCCGTGTATGGCTGAGATATGTCGTCGAAATACGTACCATAAGTATACGAAAATTACTTAATGGTACTCAATTTGTTTTTGGGTGTAGGGACAGTGCTGGAATTTTTATTTTTTGGAGTTAGGGTGTGTATTGGTGTGCAACGTTGATCTCGCTGTTAATGTGTAAGGGGAGATACGGCTGATCTTTTTTAAAAACGAACTTAAGGGGTACGTACAGTACTAAGATAAAAATAAATATTGATTAAAATTGCTATTAGTGCGACCAAATTTTCAGTGTTTGTCATTTCCATATTATATATTGTTTATTTGTTTTTTTATATCCTTTCCGCATACGAAGTAGCGGGCATTTTGCTAGTAATTTATAATACAATTGAACTGTTTTTGATGATAAATATTCGCATTTTTATGATCTAATAGACCTCGTACACGGCTATGTGATGGCCTTTTTGATATTTGTAAAAAAATTCAAATACGTTATAATTCGACTGTACATCATACGTACGGAAGTGTTTTAAATAAACCTCCTAAAATATTTAGTAGCTTTCCAATAAAACATTATTTTTCCCAGATTTACTAATGCAATTATTTCAATAAAAATATCAATTATTTCAACAACTATAAACCGAAAACATTGAATATTTATATTTAGCAAATAATAAATACATTAAAAAAAATCTATACTACCATTCATTAAACGTTATTCAAAACATTTTACCATGGTAAATGGTTGGTTTTTAATTTTAAACGGAAAAATGAAACGAAAAACTTTACTCTCTTTTCAGCAACTTACCAATCCCATAATTGATAAATACAACCAAACATTCTGAACGATTTCAACTGCGCCCCGCACTCGCCCAAACAGAGACAAGGATTAGACTCCGTTATGTTGCTGGTTGTTGGTAAACAGTGGCGTAGTTTAAATACGAAATGATTGATGTTGTCCTTTGGAGTTAATTTTTCTTGTTTGAATGTTTATGTGATTTTTATAAATTGTTTTTGTTTCATTTTTTCTCTCTTACTTTCAAACATTCTATAATATTTACGATGATGATAATGATCATGTACACAAAATTGATTTAATTATTTTTGTTGTAATAAATGTTTACGTTTATGTGTTGTCTGTCAGCAACATCATCAGCCGTGATGACAAGGAGGAATTGTTTTTTTTTGTTGGCATGTTTTCGAATATTTATTGGAGTTTTTTTCGGGTTTTATGTGAATATGTTTTATGTACGAGTATTTATGTTTGTGTATGTGCATAATTTCCATTGGAAAAAATACACAGACAATTTTAAATGAAAGGTTTAATAAATATTTTTATTTTAGCCAAATATTGTTTCATATAAAATGCCATAATACATCATGGCATGTGATTAAAATTTCAACACAAAAATATGGACACAACGTATGTGTGTTGTTGTTATTTTGCTTTTAACATTTCAGTTTCAATTTTCACTTCATTTGTTTGATGCTGATTTATTTGTTTTTTTTTTTTTGCGTTCTGAGCATTGTAATATTTTCATCTACCCAAAATAATGTACAACTCATTATGCCAAGCGAAAAAACGGCGGCATAAAAGTAATTGGAACATGGCATTTGGCCATAATCCAAGAATTTAAGATTTCTTAAATACGAAAGAAATATTACAAAACGTGAAATAAAAAAACTAGAAACACAATAGAAAATATTCAACAATTACTCAAAAATAACATCAAGATGTCTCGGCCCGATTGCCAGTTGGGGCCAAAAGTTTGTTCCCCTATTAGTTTCAGAGCTACACACACGGAAATATATTTTACTAGAAATTTAATTTGCTTGCAAATTTTGTAAAAGCACACTGAAACACATGCACACATTCTCACAATTTCACACTTCATTTAATGCAATTTAAAGTTTTGAGGCAATTTTGTATTTTCTGATGAATTTGTACATCTTTACGGCACTCAAATGGTAATATGTTCAAATTAAAGTGAAAAACAGTCAAACTTCGCTATAGCGAATAATCCCTACAACGAATAATCGTCTTGCAGACCCGAAATATGAATTTTTAAGGGGTGACCCCCAATTTTAAGTTCCAATAAAGACAAATTCTCATGATTTTTTCCAAGAAAACTGTATATGGTAACATGGGGCGCCTTCGCCACTGGGGCGGGTACGCCATCGCCGATTTTCTCGCAAAATACAAGTGCTAGAAGAAATCCGTTAAACGCAAAATTGTGAGTTTAATGAAGATCTATCATCTCCCAAAAGTTGGCAGTTGTGTCATAAGTATGATAGCGGAAGCACGCGGTTTTGTGTTTTGAGGGTATTGTGAAAAATAATTATGGTAGATGTTTTTTGTGATATCTTCTTTACCTTTTGTGATATCAAAAACATATTTTATACCGTTAGAAGACAAGTACTGAAGAATAGAAATCCCAATAATTTGCATGAAAAAAACAATAACAAATGTCAATATGTTCATATTATGAGATATGTTGGGGGTGGGGCGCCTACGCCATGATAGGGGAGTGGTGGGTTAATGTCAGAATTTTGTCATGTTTAACTTCAATTCTTTATGCCATAGAGATACCACACTATAATGTGAAGTTAAAATCAAATAGTATCATAAACGTATCTTGTTTTGGTTATATTATGATTTTTGTACCTAAATTCAAGGAACCTATTTCAATTAACCGCTAGAATCGGTTACTATTTGTGAATTTTAGAATCATGTTTGATTATTCAATAGAAAACATGTTCCTTTTTCGCATAATATTGATATTTAAGGAAAAAGTATGGTAAATTACTGTTTTAGAGTCCGTTGGAAAATGTTTAATTTCGATGGCGAAGCTTCCCCATGGGTGGGGAGGCTTCGCCACTTTTTAGACATTTTGTAAATTCACAAAAATAATATTTTAAAAACAAAATTATAACCACAAATATATCAAAACTTATATTCAAGATACGCAAATATTTGTACCAAAAATAATATTTGAAAAAACTTTAACGGTGTCAGTATGAGAACATTTTAAACAAAAACGTGGCGAAGGCGCCCCATGTTACCATATACACTTTGATACGACCAAAAATGTGCCTCATCGAAATAACGGTTTTAGACCCCAAGTATGTTTGGACGAAATTCGTTTCAGACAATTTGGAACGGATTTAGCCATGTCGACCATCTGTCTGTCTGGCTGGCTGGTGCGCACGATAACTCTCGAACGGAACAACCGATTCGAATTAAATTTTGGGTATCGTAATATTTAGTTCAAACTTAGTTTAAGTCCGAATATGAGTGCCTCCCACACAAAAGTTCAAACTCTCGAAGGGAGCAATCGATTTGGTCCAATCTTTGCACATCGTATTATTTCATCCAGTCATGTATCAGGTTGGAATATAGATTGTATCGGTCCACTCCTTCGGGTACCTCCCTCACAAAATTAAAGTGATGTTTAAGAGCTTCTCTCGAATAGTTCTGAATTTTTTTCAGTAAGTTGTCCTTGCGGCTCCCTTAACGACGGTAAAATTTTTTTCTTGCGCAAGTCCATTCTTCCTGAGATATTGGCCTTAAAGCTCCGAGAAACCCTGACGGCACCAACTAAAATGGCAAATCCGTAAGATAATTCTCGCAGGGAGTTTCTGATTGGTGCAGACTTTGCACACCGTATTATTTCATCCAGTCATGTATCAGGATGGAATATGGATTGTATCGGTCCACTCCTTCTGGTACCTCCCACACAAAATTCGGATAAAGTGAAGTTTAAGGGCTCCTCTCGAATAGTTCTGAAATTTTTTGCAGTAAGTTGGCCTTGCGGCTCCCTTTATGACGATAAAATTTTTTTCTTGCGAAAGTCCATTCTTCCTGAGATATTGGCCTAAAAGATCCGAGAAACTCTGACGGCATCAACCAAAATACAAAATCCGCAAGATAACTTTCGCAGGGAGTTTCTGATTGGCGCAAACTTTGCACATCGTATTATTTCATCCAGTCATGTATCAGGATGGAATATGGATTGTATCGGTCCACTCCTTCGGCTACCTCCCACACAAAATTCGGATAAAGTGAAGTTTAAGAGCTCCTCTCGGATAGTTCTGAAATTTTTTCCAGTAAGTTGTCCTTGCGGCTCCCTTTGCGAAGGTAAAATTTTTTTCTTACGCAAGTCCATACTTCCTGAGATATTGGCCTTAAAGCTCCGAGAAAAAGGAGTGGACCGACTCCTTCGAATACTCGCATAAAATTCGGATAAAGTGAAGTTTAAGAGCTTCTCTCGAATAGTTCTGAATTTTTTTTCAGTAAGTTGTCCTTGCGGCTCCCTTTACGACAGTACAATTTTTTTCCTGCGCAAGTCTATACTTCCTGAGATATTGACCTTAAAGCTCCGAGAAACTCTGACGGCACCAACCAAAATGGAAAATCCGTAAGATAATTCTCGCAGGGAGTTTCTGATTGGTGCAGACTTTGCACATCGTATTATTTCATTCAGTCATGTATCAGGTTGGAATATGGATTGTATCGGTCCACTCCTTCGGCTACCTCCCACACAAAATTCGGATAAAGTGAAGTTTAAGAGCTCCTCTCGGATAGTTCTGAAATTTTTTCCAGTAAGTTGTCCTTGCGTCTCCCTTTGCGACGGTAAAATTTTTTCTTACGCAAGTCCATACTTCCTGAGATATTGGCCTTAAAGCTCCGAGAAACCCTGACGGCACCAACCAAAATGGCAAGATAATTCTCGCAGGAGTTTCTGATTGGTGCAGACTTTGCATATCGCATTATTTCACCCAGTCATGTATCAGGTTGGAATATAGATTGTATCGGTCCACTCCTTCGGGTACCTCCCTCACAAAATTCGGATAAAGTGAACTTAAAGAGCTCATCTCGGATCGTTTTGAAATGTTTTTCAGTACATTTTACTTGCGGCTGCCTTATCGACGGTACAATTTTTTCTTGCTCAAGTCCATACTTCCTGAGATATGGGTCTAAAAGCTACGAGAAACCATGACGGCACCAACCAAAATGCCAAATTCGCAAGATAATTCTCGCAGGGAATTTCTGATTGGTGTTGACTTTGCACATCGCTTTATTTCATCCAGTCATGTATCAGGTTGGAATATAGACTATATCGTTCCACTCCTTCGGAAAGTGAAGATTAAGAGCTCATCTCTTATCGTTTTTATTCATTTTTCAGTAATTTGTTCTAGCGGCCTCATTTACAATGGTACAAATTTTCTCCGGAGAATGTCAATACTTCCTGAGATAATGGCCCAAAAGCTGCAAAACCCTGCCGGCACATACTAAAATGCTATTGTGCAAGATAAATCTAAAAATGTTTCAAAAATTTCTTTCAAACTTAGTTTAACGTAATTTAATATTTTGAGTCCTTAATGAATAATCTTGGTTACAAAAATGTTTGGTATATGTCAATGATTTGGTATAGCCCCAAATTACGGTACATAGATATATTATAAATTCGGGTGCCAACGTGGTGCAATGGTATGCACACCCGCCTTGCACGCAGAAGGTCGTGGGTTCGATTCTCCGGCCAGGCAACATCAACATTTTCAAAATACCCCTCAGTAATGGTGGCGACATTTCCTGAGTATTTCAGCCATGTAAAACTTCTCTATAAAGTGGTGTCGTAAGACACGCCGTTCGGACTCGGCGATAAACAGTAGGTCCCATATCATTGAGCTAATGTGAATAGGGGTGCACTCATTGATATGAGAGAAGTCTCCCTTGTCCCGTCTGGGATGTTTGTGGAACAATTATTATATATTAGATATATTATAAAGCAAACTCGTATATATTTTATATACGCCATAATAATTGTGTTTGTTTTTTTTTTTTTTTTTGTCAGTGGCTGAGGGTATATCTTCGTCAGCACAGCTGACTGATACTTTCTTACTTCTTATAATTTGAAATAAACCAATAAAATATTTTTTGATCTTCCAAAATTTACAAGTGGGGGTCAACCCTTAAACAAAACAGACTCTTTATAACAAAGTTTCTCTATAACGTATTAATTTTTAATTAATTCTTCGACCCCAACGTCTTTGTATTGAAGTTTGACTGTATTCCAAATGAAACTACTGAATATGTTAAATTATATTTGAGAGTATTAAAAATAGAAATTGTTTGAATTTCCATCGAATTGAAACGAATTTTTAATGTCTACGAAATTTTGCCTAAAATACCTTGCTTTGCAAGTGTCAATGTTTACACTGAATATGGAATAAGCATACATTTATATATTATAAAGACGAAATGTTATTCTTGGATGATTTTTTTAAATAAAACATACATAAGAAAAATATTATATATACATACATAATAATTTAATTTGCAACTATGCAAGTGTTCCACATTTTCAAACATAGCATATTTTCAACACATTTTTTTGTTAAAACTATGCCATACTTGCCGTACTGAACACACTATGCCAAAGTTATGCAAATGAGCTTAGAGTACACACAAACATACATACATATGTATGTATCACAACGAATTTGATGCACAAGTGTGTATGTGTAAATTTTTAATAAAAACATTTTTTATGAAAATGCTTTCGCGTAAGGTATTTGCATAGAATAAAAAATATATGAAAAATAAACGCTACTACTTAACGAAATATTTAATAAAATATGAAAATTAGAAATTTATTTTGAAGAGATTATTATTTAGAGATTATTTAGAGCATTGCATCATTACAATATTTTTAGAAGTATTTACATACACATCTCGTGATGGTGCGAATTTAAACATTTAGGTATTATCAAAATTTAGTTCCCAAAAAAATATTAGAATAAAAAGTTTTATTGAAATCAAATCTTAAATTTTTGAAAGCTTTAACATGAAAGGAAAAACCTAATAATAAAGCATTTGCATATTTTTTCATTTATCGTATTAAAAAAAATCAAAGAGGTTTGTGTGTGACCTTTTTTTAATAGTTAAATAGAATAAACGTTATTTTAGTCATTAGTAGGTAAAAGTTCATTCATTCCCGTTAGAAAAAATCAATTTTGAGCAATAAGCTCAAAAAGTCATAGCCCTAGTATACATACATACATATTGATGTTCCCACAAATATTCCAGAAAAGACAAGGGGACTTCTCTCAAATCAATGAGTGCACCCTGATTCATATAAGCTCAATGATGAATGATGGGACCTACTTTTTAACATGCTCGAGTCCGAAATGTACCTATAGAGCGTATTCGTTACGACAGTACTTATACGCCACGAATGAATAAAATATGAAAATTACAATTATGTTACAACCAAATTCGTTTCAAACCATTTACATTTACCTTCCATATAGTCGCATGTAACCTCATAGATTGCTTTTAACACGGTTTCATTCGCAGAAAATAGTTTTTTCACTTGAATGAAGGCACACGGGATACCTATCTTATAGCTCAATAAACCCTCTTTTAATAGCCCAAAATTCGTCTAAACAGCGTGTCTTACAACACCAGTTGTAGAGAAGAAGTTTTACGTGACTGAAATACCCAGGTAATGTCATGCTGAGAGGTATTTTTGGCAACGTTCAAAATTTAATGCTGTTTGGTCTGGAAATCGATCTTGGGTGTTTAGTGTGCAGGGCTGGTGTACATACCACTGCTAAAGTTGATTAAAGGTAAGAAATAGAGAAGTATTTGGCATACTTTATGAAAGAACAATGTCCATACAGCTTGGTCTCATGCAGATAAAGATACCAAGCACATGTACTTGGAGATATACATCCTCTCGATGGTCAAACAATAATACAGATGGAGCTTATTTGGTGCCGTTGCTGGCAAATTCTTTCAAGCGGAGATTCTAGACACCAGTAAATCAGGCGAATTGAGTAGAGGGCTTGAACAAAGCCTCACAGGACCCAGTCTATATACATATCTCGATAGCCAGGCGGCCCTTACTTTACGAACCATAAAATCGAAAGCAATCTATCATTGAAGATGGTCCCCGAAAAACGCAATATAGATAGGCTTTGTTGGTTTCTCGGTCGTAGTTATGTAAGAGAAAATGAAATATGTAATGAACTAGCACGGGGTGAACTTCAGACGACCGATTTTCAAATCGATTAATTTGTCTGGCCAACAATGTGTTCAAAATTTCCTGACCAAGATGGCATCTGGAATCTGAAAGCAGAATGGCCAGGAAAATTTGGCCGGGGTTCTCGCATCATAGATTCCGCTGTGTTCTCACCCTCGAAAAGTTAGAATTGAAAATCATTGTGGGAATAATAAGAAAAATGTTGAACTTTTGTGAAGCAGGTGTCCACAGGTTTTGCCCGATATGGAATATTCTTGTAATTTGATGTACGGTTGGAAGTAATTTTACAATGCACTTAGTTGCGGCCAAATGGGATACTCAATTCGTATGTAATAATTCTTAGTTGGTTCCGGCAGGGCTTTTTGAAGCTTTTGGGCTATTATTTCAAGAAGTATAGACTTGCCCATGCAAAAATTTTACTGCCCTAATAGGGACGGACAAAATACTGGAAAAATTTGAACTTTTGCGAAAAAATCGAAATTTTCCCAGCAGAAATACTTATTACAAAACCCCTTACTAACCCATTATTTAAACAAGGGCTTGTCCCGCAAAGACTTCAGACAAACAAAATGTAGAGTACCACTCAGAATTGACCTCCTACGTAGCTCAAGGGGATTAGTCGCCATAGGACAGATTTTGCCGAAGAAACAGGCGACTTTTGTTGGATTTGGCTCGTCTTCTAAGAACCACACGGTCGATTCCAGTTTTTGTATAGATCCAAGATTCGCAACCTGTGAAGATATTTTCCACGATTTCCTTGCACCAATAGGCAAGAGCTTTTTTTTTGAGCGATTGTCAAATTGTGCTGGATCCAACAAGAACAAACATTTTTACGGACTGTTGCTCATGCAATATTGAATGCATGCTGGTGGCAAAAAGCCAAGGATGCCTCCATTTCACAGTATGTCACACGACAATCTTGAATTATCAGTCCATGCACGGCATCAATGTTCTCTGGCACAACTGCCGTTTTGGACGACCTTCACGAACTACGTTTTTGAAAGAGCATCGGCAACAATTGAATTTATTAAACCCGTTATTCACAGTGCTGCATTATCGCCATACAAAGATTTAAGTTTATCGATGCACTCTTGTCCTGATAATCCATGTCGAAAGTTGTGAAAAATTATCGGAAGAAAATGTTCATTGCATTTTTTGCCAAATTGATTTTTATTAACTCACAGTAAACAACGCAACATCTTGTCGTACGTCAAACCGTAATGAATAGGTTTATGTTCAAAATTTCAATTTTTCAATTGAAATGTTCTAGAAACTCATCAAGTAGCCCTCGTACAAAACATTAAAAACTTAATTTTGCGTCTGTAGAGTATTAGAAATATCTGGACTCACATCTCACAAAGTATACACTTTTTCGAGAATATCAGGACTATAAGGAAAAATCTTAAACTGAGCATTAAGGGGTTATGGCTACTTATTGAGCACGAAAATGTAATTTTTCATGAATTTTTTTACAAGAAATCTACCAAACTTTTTAGATCGTTTTATTTTTCTCTGAATATTCATACCTTAAAGTACTTTCGGAATTTTTTTTTTGTCGAAAAACATTGCACAGTTTTCTGACAAATGGCCGCCTACGAAACACTATTTTTACTGAAGCAGTTTGCGGTACCCACTGTAGCTTGAAAATGAATAAAACACTCAGTATATGTTTGTGTGTGATGTTAAAGAAGCTAATATTCTTCTCCGTAAGCGAAATGGAATTAAAAATATAATTTTTTTTTTAAAAATTGTGAACTGTCAAGGTCAAAATTTCGATTTTAACTAAAAAATCGATAGTTTTGTCGTCATAAATCCGTCAAAATTTTTTTAAATGTATCTCGATTAAAGACAAGCTTTATATGTGTATAATAATAACTCCGCAAACACATATGAAAATCGGATCATTCGTTTTCGAGCTGCAGTGAGCACCGCATTCAAAAAAACTGTGTTTAAAACTTTGATATTACATACAAATCACAATGAATTTTCACTTCTAACGCTCATATCTGAGCTAATTTTCGTCCGGTCGACTCGAACTTTTTTTGCAATATATTCTATTCGATTCGATTTTGTAAAAAATAACCCCTTAAAGTCCCCCAAGACCAGACGATTCTAACCTTCCAATAGCGCGCTAATGTTAGGGCCATAACAGCTATTTATCGGCAGGATGTATATGTTCAGCAACTCTACCTCAGCATTTCCACACCTGGAGCTAGGCTCAAGCGAGACAGGTCTGTATTAAACAGACTGGTGGAATAGGAAAGCTAATCCCCCACCCCCACTTTTGGTGCGATCTTTTCTCAATACGTTGTAACCATCACAACGCTGGAGGCTGCAGTTGTTGTTTAAAAAATGTGAGCTGTTCCAGAACTACAAGAATCTACTAATTTTTACTATTTTTTCGATATCATAAAGGGAAAATTTTTATAGTAGAAAAAATTTGTAGATTCTTGGAGGTTCTGGGAGAGGCATATGGTGAATGTCAAAGTCGAAATTTCGATTTTTAAGAAACAATTGGGCAGTTTTTGGCCACAAAAAACGGGTATATATTTTTTTATAAATGCCCTCGTTTTTAGACAAAACTTTAATGTACTTGAGAATCTCACAAAAATATATGATGATCGGTACAGCCGTTTTTACCCTATATAAATCTAAGGAAAAAATCTCAGTTTCATAAACAATCAACAACAAATTCCTGTATTTTTCTCTCTCACAGACATAACTAAAAACATTTGTCCCATATGAATGGTCGTATAAAAGAATTGAATAGTTTGTAGGAAATCCGTTAATCCAATGGGTCATTCTGTATCGTTTGTTTATACGTACGAAAAAAAGTGTATTTGCAATCTTTACATCACCCCAAAAACCCCATGACCATACCATCCATCCCCAGCCATAGCAATATGTTTACAACAAAATACACTTTATCCATATGGGTATGTGTGTGTGTGTTTTCAAATCCTATCAGGACCTTTATGTTGCTCCTTGTAAAAGGATTTTGCTTTGTTAAGCTTTTACGGGGTGTCATTTGATGAACACCATATAAAAATGGCAACAAATATAAGCAAATAAATACAAAAAATAACAACAAAAACGACGACGACAACGACAGCAACAATATTTCTCAATACATCGTCGTCATCGTCATGATTGTTTGTTTAACAAACCCATGTATATACATTGGGGTTATGACTCTTTTACAACCTCATATCCCTGTATCATATTTTGATGAGTTTTTACCCAAGATTAGATAAAGTCTTAATTATAAGGTAAAATCTTAATTATACATTTTTCTATTCGAACTTTTTTGACAAACTTTTGAAGTCACTATAAGCAGATATATAACTGAAAATAAGCTTTGGAGCGTCTTAACATAACCAAAATGCCATAAACTTTTGTTTCTCACTAAGTTTATCATTATATCATTAGATATAGCATTTTATATCACATATTATTTTATTTCATATATCATATCAATTAAAAGTGAATTGTGCGGAACCCTTTTCAATATTTAAATGGAATAAAAGTTCTTATAGTCAATAATAAGCAAAATATAATTCATTCTACCAACAGGAAATAATTTTTTGAGATTTTTTTTCATTTCATAGATTTTTTTGCAAAACAATTTTTTCAGGTGGTTTGTGCGTGACTTTCTTAATAATTAATTAAACGGAATGAACGTTATTTTAAGCATTCATAGGCAAGAGGTCATTTTTGAGAAAAATTGTCAAAAAGTCATAACCCTAATATACATACATGGCCATATTTACAAGTACATGTTTGCATACATATTTCATTAAGTCCTTGTGTTAAAAAAAGGATACGTGCAGGGCAACCGACCGACATATGCGTGCTGGCTTTTAGAAACTTTGCTATTCATAATTTTATTAGCCATATTAAATTACCAACACTACAGCCACCAATAAAATGGTTTGTTTGCCTGAATCAGTGACAAAATTTATTATTGATTTACAAAGAAATTTGCAATTTTTGTTATTTGGATTTTTGTTGGGTAATCGGAAACTACTGTGCTTAATTAATGATATTCCATATTATATACATATTTTGAGAGTGTGTTTTGTCCATTCAGCCAATCAAAACCACGTCATCTAAATACAAAAATAATAAATAAAATCAACACATCCCATTTCAGGCATATGTTGGCTTCAGTAAGAAATAAATTTCATATCAAATAGAATAGAATAGAACTAACAAGCAAGGCATCTAGCCGAAGTAAAAATGTTATACCATATAATTTGAAACGCAACTCCAATTTCTGTCTACTGAAAAATATAGGCTAATATCTTATTATATTTGGATTATAACTTTAACTTTATGTAATTCCTTTGTCAATTATTTTTGGATTAACCTTTAAACTGCCAAGCTTAAAAATAATAAATTAAACAAACAACAAATACATAAATATTACCTTTCCTTTCTGTTTAAGGATAATAAAATGCGTTGTACTAATGTGTTGTTATTGCAAATGGAAAGCCACAGTTATTTAATTAATCATAAAAATGTCATAACTATATATAGCAATGCTCCAATTAAATACATTAAAATATTTGTGTGTCCATATGTATGCGTCACATTGTTGGTGGTATAAATAAAATTCAATTAACAGTAATTATATCACCCGCATATTACTCTAATTAATTAGAACATTCCGTAGACGTGCGACCAACAATTATTTTAATGAAATTGAAAAATAGTTTTCAAATTTTTGTACAATTTAGAATGATGTTATAATCAAATTAATTTAACAAAATAATCTATGAAGTATTTATTTTTCGATTCCATGGGTAATGTTGTGATTACGAACAATATTAGTTTCAATACAATACTCGTAATAACAGTACCACCTCGTGAACTCATTAGTACAATCAACCATACCTTACCATTACAAAATAGCCCAATCAAAATGTACACGCGTATAAGGCGGAAATAGCAAACATTTCCACAGATCAAAATTTTGGTGGTGAGTAGGGGATTTTGAGGATATTACTTGTAATGGCAAATCCTCGCTATCCAACAAAATGGTTCTAAATCCGATTGATTTTAAGACCAAAAAAGAGTTTCCTTAAATTTGTATAAATGACTAAATATGTTCGGCTATAATGGCTTGGTTCCAGTTTTCTTAATCGAATATTAATACTTCGAACGTAGTTCTTTGGTTGACATTATGTGGGTGCTCCCCTTTGGGCACCAAGTCTAAAAATCAGTTTGGCAAAAAATTGCAATTTACTTGTGAACATTTTCGTCCGATCATTTTTGCACAACTTTCGACGTGGATTATCAGGACAAGAGTGTATTGATGAACTTAAATATTTGTATGGCCATGAGTTGTGGCATTCGGTCCTCGGAAGCTATCAGAGGGGTATAGTGCTGGCTAAGCAGATTGATAGTTCTACGTTTTACGATGATTCAATGAGGACGCCCCTACCAGAATTAGCGCCGCACTTTCATTAATCATGAGAAAGCTAATTGGCCTAGTTTCAGAGAGTTCACTAATCACCGCTTCATATATCTGCCCAACGCATCTGATGTTCGGATAGCAGAAAGGACGTCCCGAGATTCATTACTGCTGGTGCCGCTCGCAATATACATACCTGCTGGTCGAATACCCAAAGTGAGACCAAACTTCCAAACAGCATCGAAGGGATTAAAAAATTTTGGGCCCTGATGGAAGTCTGGAAAATTGGCAGGGTAGTCCCGCTACTCAAGTCGGGCAAGAATGCCAGCAAAGATGAATCGTACAGACTGATTTCGCTTTTGTCGCCTGTAGCAAAGATCCTTGAGGATATTAATTAGAAATACATATCCAGTACAGCACGACAAGGTCCTTGAAATAGTATTTTTAAGAAATCCACATCCTTGAAAAGATATTTTTAAGAACTCCACATCCTTGATAAAATATTTTTAATAAGACCACGTGGTTGAAAAATTATTTCATAGAAGTCCACGTTCTTAAAAAAATATTTTTAAGAACTCCACATCCTTGAAAAAATATGTTTAAAAAATCCACGTCCTTGAAAAAGCATTTAATTGAAAAAAATTAAAAAATCCATGTCGTTGCAAAAGCATTTAATTGAAAAAAATTAAAAAATCCATGTCGTTGCAAAAATATTTAAATTTTTTAAGTCCTTGAAAAAATATTTTTAAAAACTCCACGTCCTTGAAAAAATATTTTTAAAAACTCCACGTCCTTGAAAAAATATTTTTAAAAACTCCACGTCCTTGAAAAAATATTTTTAAAAACTCCACGTCCTTGAAAAAATATTTTTAAAAACTCCACGTCCTTGAAAAAATATTTTTAAAAACTCCACGTCCTTGAAAAAATATTTTTAAAAACTCCACGTCCTTGAAAAAATATTTTTAAAAACTCCACGTCCTTGAAAAAATATTTTTAAAAACTCCACGTCCTTGAAAAAATATTTTTAAAAACTCCACGTCCTTGAAAAAATATTTTTAAAAACTCCACGTCCTTGAAAAAATATTTTTAAAAACTCCACGTCCTTGAAAAAATATTTTTAAAAACTCCACGTCATTGAAAAAAATTTTTAAAAACTCCACGTCCTTGAAAAAATATTTTTCAAAACTCCACGTCCTTGAAAAAATATTTTTAAAAACTCCACGTCCTTGAAAAAATAATTTTAAAAAATCCACGTCCTTGAAAAATATTTTTAAAAAATCCACGTCCTTGTAAAAATATTTTTAAAAAATCCACGTCCTTGAAAAATATTTTTAAAAAATCCACGTCCTTGAAAAAATATTTTTAAAAAATCCAAGTCCCTGAAAAAATGTTTTTAAAAAATCCACGTCGTTAAAAAAATATTTTAAAAAAAAATCCACGTCGTTAAAAAATATTTTAAAAAAAAATCCATGTCGTTAAAAAATATTTTTAAAAAAAATCCACGTCGTTAAAAAATATTTTTAAAAAAATCCACGTCGTTAAAAAAATATTTTTAAAAAATCCACGTCGTTAAAAAATATTTTAAAAAAAATCCACGACGTTAAAAAATATTTTTAAAAAATTCAAGTGGTTGAAAAACAATTTTAAAAAATCCACGTCGTTGAAAAAGTATATTTTAAATATTCCTCGACTCCACGTCCTTGAAAAAATATTTTTAAAAAATCCACGTCCTTGAAAAAATATTTTTAAAAACTCCACGTCCTTGAAAAAATATTTTTAAAAACTCTACGTCCTTGAAAAATTTTTTTTAAAAAATCCACGTCCTTGAAAAAATGTTTTCAAAAAATCCACGTCGTTAAAAAAATATTTTAAAAAAAATCCACGTCGTTAAAAAATATTTAAAAAAAAATCCACGTCGTTAAAAAATATTTTTAAAAAAAAATCCACGTCGTTAAAAAATATTTTTAAAAAAAATCCACGTCGTTAAAAAAATATTTTTAAAAAAATCCACGTCGTTAAAAAATATTTTTAAAAAAATCCACGACGTTAAAAAAATATTTTTAAAAAATTCACGTTGTTGAAAAAATAATTTTAAAAAATCCACGTCGTTGAAAAAGTATATTTTAAATAATCCTCGACCTTAAAAAATATTTTTAAAAAATTAACGTCCTTGAAATTTTTTTTTTTTTTTAAATCCAAGTCTTTGAAAAAGTATTTTTAAAAAATCCACGTCCTTAAAAATATTTTTAAAAAATCCATATCCTTGATGAAGTATTTCTAAATATACACTTACTTGAACAAATATTTCTAAAAAATCTTCGTCCTTGAAAAAATATTTGAAGAAAAGATCTTTTTAAAAAATCCATTTTCTTCAAAACAAATTAAAAAAAAATCCATGTCCAGTTGAGTGAGGCAGGGTGTTCCCCAGTTCTTCGGAACTGTTTAACCTCTACATCTCCTGTATTCCAATTCGTTACTTATCGTGCTCATCAGTGATTTTAGTTCACGCCGACAGGGTTATCTTGTCATTACGGGTTATCTTGTCAAAAAAGGCGGGTTATCTTGTCAAAAAAGGCCCAGCCACAAGAAATTAAAACGATCGTATGCATGTCCTTAAACTACACTTTTGCCAAAAATTTTAAAATGTTGTGTGGAAGGAGTGGACCCACATAGTCCATAAACAAACCTGATATATACCTTGAATAAATGTTACGATGTGCCAAACGGCTACCCCTCTGAGTGCTATGATGCCAAATTTTAGGCAAGCATTTCGACATTCTGTGGACAAGTACCCGAAGGAGTAGACCGATGTGGCCGGAACGTAAGTTTAGACAGTTTACGAAATCGAAAGTTTGGACCAAATCGTCAGACATACAGACGATCAGGGCTAAATCGACTTCTGTTTGTCAGAAAGGGATGTCCAAACATACTTGGGGTCAAAAACTATTATTTCGACGAGGCACATTTTAAGCGTATCAAAGTGTCAATACAAGCAGTGTTGAAACTCGAGTCACATGGTATTCTAAACTGACTTATGTTAAGTAAGTCTTTGGTGACCTCGAAAAAATATAAAAATATTTTTTGTTAATGTAAGACTAGAGAAACAGAGCAATTCTCTAGCCCCTGAGTCAAGATTTTTTAATATACTTTAATTGTGGGAACATTTAGGTATACGTTTTAATAATTATGTGGCGTATACACAACATTCACAAACGTTCTGTATTCGTATAATACAGACGGTGTAGTAGACGAGGTTAAAAATCACTTCTTGAATAAAATTCGTGATATGTACGAGTATACAATTAAATAAAGAAAAAAACGTAACTGCTTTCGTTATACTAAACGTTTAGAAATTTCAAACGAAACAACAGGAAGGACATCAACCTGAAAAATACACCAAAAACTGCAGGATAAGCTTTTTTTGTTTTTCAAGAGACTGGGACAATAAATTTCACACTGAGTGGCCAGGGAAAAGGAAGAAGACAAACAAAATCTGAGTATACGATAACAACAATTGCATGAGGTTAGGCGTTTTATCTCAATAGAGTTGCTAAATTGAATTTTGGCAAAAAGATCGAGATGTTGTTTGCTATTTGGTCGGCTTTTGTATAATAAAGGGCATTCACGTGCTCAATTTTTTGTTTCTTCCAGAACTGCAAGAATCTACTAATTTTTAATTTTTTTCAGAATCAGATTCTTCCAGGTTCTGGAACAGATATAATGTATCAATTTTTGGTCCATTGTTCAAATAGTGATTTGGTAGAACTAAGAATACCGTCATGTCAATACTGTTTCTTTGGAAAAAGTGCATATAAAAAAATTTCGTAAAAACCCCCCAAACATCCACAAAATGTTCACATTGACATTTCGCTTGGCACAAAATGAACTTGTCGCAAATGTTTGTACAACGTCAGATACTTGTTTCAAATAGACAAAAACCGACAATAAACACACACATAGAAAAATAACAACAATCAAAACGAGTGTAAAACGTACGCCTTGATAAATGCATGTACATTTCACTCAAACGTTTTTGGGAAAGCCTTCTGCGACCATGCTCTTTGAATAAGAGCCTACAAATGCGTAAATGTGTTCACACACAACAACAAATACACACACACCCCCACACAGTGGACAATAAATTGTCACAGTCGAGTGAAAATGTCTTTATTAAGCAGTTTCAATGTATATGTTAATTCCTTTGGGGGGCGTAGGGAAGGATATGTTTGTATGTGAGTGTATCTCTCCTTTTATTATTTTCGAAGCTAAATGCTAGTCTCATCAGGCTATCAAGCCATCAATTTTATGTTCACATTGCTTTAACCACTGGCCATTGTGAGATATGAATGAAAACAAACAAAAATAAAACTCTCTGACCAGTATGAAGCCGGTCTTTTTGTCACATAAATTTTCAGGTTCATAATCTGCGCTTCCATGACGAATGGCAACATAAAAAACTCCTTTGCATTTTCATACGCCTTCGCATTAATGCCAGTAAGCTTAATAACCATCAACAAAATAACACATACAATCAAACATACACACGAAAAAAGCAATCACCAATTGATGATTTATTTTGTTTATTTTTCAATAAAAATCTTTAATGACAATAAAATGTCATAATGGCTATGGGGATTTGTTTTTTTTTTGCATGTCGCCTCTTCTCTCTCCTCTCATTTACCTGAAGAGTTGATATAAATGAAGTGTTTACTTTTGTATTGTATATAAAGTTGTTTTCTTTGTGAAAGCAATTATGCTAGGTTTTTGCGAAGCCTCCCAGCAGGATGGATGTACTTTAAAGGACATTAATAAAATTGCATCGATTCTCTAGTGAAAATAAATGATGATGATGATGAAAATGAAGTGCATTATAACGCAAAATGAACAACAAAAGCTATCGAAATGAATCGGATAATTAATGAGGACAATGGCCAGTGAAACGATGGATGTCAGCAGAAGCAATAAAAAAACATTCGCTGAAAGAACAACACTTAATTTAATTTGTGTATTTTTTATACCCTACACCAAATATAGGGTTGCTAGGTTGTTTTCGTCAGAAATTTCAAAAGTGAATGCCTAAATTCCAAACAATCCCCACAGCTTTATTGCTAAAAAGTGAAATTGTGCTTCGTCGAAATATCGGTTTCAAACTCGAAACAGCGTGTAAGCTCGAGTCACATGGAAGCCAACACTGACGTATATTAAGCTATTTAAGTCTTCACCGAACCTAAAACAGATGTAAGACTATTTTTAGTAAATATTATTTGCTCATTTACCTAAACTCGAGCAACTTCACTTGCAAACAAAACCAAATCCTTCCCACTGCTATGCGTTCGTTGAGTCTCAACGAAAAACACATACACATAGCAATGTGGAAAGATTTGGTTTTGTTTGCAAGTGAAGTTGCTAGAGTTTAGGTAGTGCCAAAGAAATTCTCGATCAGAGTGTTTCTTAGGAAACTTATCTACTTGAACGAGCAATTGACACTTGGGTATAAAAAGTTTCTTGTTGAAAAAACAAGAAACAAGGGAACTGATAGAGATCTGTGGCGAGATCTGAAACTATAGTCTTCCCTGCCTTACCCCTTGGTAAACATTGCCAATTTTCTTCCACTAATAAATTAAAGTTGTTTTAATTAAATATTAAAACAACGACTATGGTATTAAGCCAGACTATTTTGAAAAGCAAAATAGAAGTCGTCATCCCAAATAAAAAACGCCAATCCTTCTAATAAATAAAAATTAATAAAAATTTATGTTACAGTTCAAATTTTTAAGTTCACGGGACCCCATATAAATTAAATTAAATCCAACAATTACTTTCGTAACAAAAATATAACATTTTAGACATTTTTCCAGATTATTCTATACAGTAGTTGTTGTAGTTGTGTAAATAAAGTAAATGATAAATAAAAATTGATGTTACAATTAAAATTTTTAAAATAACTAGATCTCATCTAAATTAATTTCGTAACAATAATATAACGTTTAATACCCCGGTTACACTTAACCGGATTAACCCAGTGGGTTTGGATTTAAAATGTCAATTCCATAGTGCAAACGTCAAATAAATCCTCTCGAAGTGGGTTAACCCGGCAAAAAACTCTAGTGTAACCGTACTATAAGATATTTTTCAAGTTTCAAATACTTTTAATTTTGTTATTCGTTTATTTAATCCTTTACCGTTTAGGGTATGGGTGTAGGGTATCAAAATAATTGCCCACTTCGAAATCTACGATAATTAACTTAATATATTTTGTTATGATTTCATAAAATAATTTATATGATTATGTACAGAGGATTTTTTAATATTAATTAATACACTGCTTAATGAATTAACCACAATTCCTCTCATTTCAACAATAGCAAATAATGAGGCCTTCAGTTCGTATTAGTAATAATGATTCGAAGCCATGTGCCGTATGGCTAACAATCTTTTAAACATAACGTATACGTGGTATGGTTTGGAGAAAAAGAAAGAAATGAAATTTCCTTTCAACTTTTCAATTTTCTCAGAAACTAATTAACAAACAAAAGACCATGTGGGAAATTAAGAGAATGTGTTGAAGGATTTCATGGAATTAATTTCTAAAAAATCTTTAAAGTCTGTTTTGCACTTCTGGGAATAACGAAACATCATCAAAACAAGAGCTACATATTTAGACTTTTTAATTATGTCGTTGGCTTGTATTGTTAAAGTTTCCATGAAAAGGAGACAAGTTGAAGAAGTGTGTTATGTGGCTAATGAGTTTCATAGGGTCCCAGGGAATTTTTAAGCAATAAAAACATATTAGAATAAACAATGGTATTGTTATTGTAAACTATGGCATTTTTGATAATAAAATTTATGAGTTCTCTTTTTCCAACAGAGGATAAATAAATGTTTGTGGTGTCAACATTTATTTTAACCGGAAATTACAGCCTTTTTTTGTCAAAGTTTATAGCTTAAGAATTCGGTAATGTATAATTTGAAATATTATAAAATTGAAATATTTTTTTGGGAATTTACTCTGCTATTTTAAATAGCATATTGCCTTTGGGCTATATATCTGAGCTAAGCGCCGAGAATTTTTTTTTTTGCGAGAAAACTTAAAATAGTATATGAAAATGATATTTGTGAGACTTTTTAAGCAAAAATAACTTTTTTTCTCTAAAACGCATAGTTTTCCTGCAATCGGGCCAGCTTTTAAAAGTCCTAAAAACTTTGGAGGGTAATATAGGTGTATTCTCATATGCCAATCCCTTGGGTTTTGATTGAGAAAAGACTCTATATTATAGCTTAGGTTTAGGCCAATTGCGTGGAAATGCATAAGACAGGACTATAACAAAATGCAAAAAATCCTACAAAAATATTCGAAAAAAAACCGTGTTTTACGTCAATTTTTGCAACCATTTTTGTGGCGTTTAAATGACCAGTGGCTTTATGTGGGTTAATCAGGGTATACCTAAGCTAGATCAAATAGGGTTCCTATTGATTAGCGTCGAAATATCATTCAACTGACAAGATTCACGGAGATCCATTGTTACTACAAAGAGGCTAAAATATGTAGTAACTACGATAAGCAAGGATCGTATTCGTTATGGCACTACTTATACGCCACAGTGGCTTTATTATTGTAAGGTGAGACATAGAATTCAACAATTGTCTGTAATAAAATAAACTCTTGAATTTTTATATAAAAAATTGTTGATTCCTATGTCTCAGTTTACAATAATAATGCCATTGTGGCTCTTTTTCAAAAGAGGAAAAATAAATGATTGTTGGGTAAACATTTATGTTAACCGGAAACGAGGCCTCGTTTTTTGTCCATGTTTATAGTTTTAAAATACTGTAATGTATAATTATTTTTTTAAAATATTAGTAGAAGGAATTAAATTTTGAAGTATGTATCGAATTGTCTGAGCTTATAAAAATCCTTTCAAGCAATTTAATAAAATTCTAAAAAAATATTTTAAATAGCATCTAATATTTGTTTCTTAAATATATTAGACTTTTAATTAGGACTTTAACTAAGCTAGATCGAATATGGTTCCTATTAACTCACTTAGCGCCGAGAATTTTTTTGCGAGAAAACTTAAAATTGTTTTTGAAAATTATATTTCTGAGACTTTTTAAGCATTTAAAAAAAATAATAACTTTTTTTCTAAAATGTACAGTTTTCTTGCAATAGGGCCTTCTTTTAAAAGTGCTAAAAACTTTGGAGGGTAATATAGGTGTGTCCCTATATGCCAATCCCTTGGTTGTTGATTGAGAAAATACTCTTTCTATATTTCTAACAAATTCCTGACTTTATATGGTTCTAACATTTATGATTAAATTTTTATCGCATACGAGGGCAGTTCGGAAACTTCTTAGCCTAGCACAAAAAGCGCGGTATAAACAGAAAAAAGTTAAGTGTTTTGGAAACTTCCATCTCTGCTATGAACACATGTTAAATTTTGTTTCGATCTGGCAACTCCTTCATATAGAAACAGGTGTTTAAAAAAGACGCATCCGCAATTTTTTTACAATGGAAAAATTAGAAATGCGTGCTGTCATTAAATATTTACATAAAAATGGTTTATCGGGACAAGAAATTCATAATGATATGGTGAATGTGTTAGGTGAAAGTGCTCCTTCATATGCAACAGTAAAAAATTGGGTTGCTGAATTTAAACGTGGTCGTACAAGCATTGAAGATGAACCACGTGGTGGACGTCCAAAAACAGCAACAACAACAGAAATTGTAGCCAAAGTGCATGCATGATATGGTATTAAATGATCGACGAATAAAAGTGCGTGAAATTGCTAATATCATGGGCATCTCAAATGATCGAGTTCATTTAATTTTGCATGAAGAACTACAGATGAAAAAGCTTTCTGCAAGATGGGTGCCGCATTTGTTAACAGTCGATCAAAAACGCATAAGAATGAACATTTCTCATGCTTGTTTGGATCGTTTTAAGCGAAATAAAATGGATTTTAAGCGTCGTTTCCTAACTCTTGATGAGACATGGATCCACCACTATACTCCAGAGACAAAAGAACAATCCAAACAATGGACTGAAGCTGGAGGAAGTGCCCCAAAGAAGGCAAAAACAATTCAATCGGCTGGTAAGGTTATGTCAACGGTTTTTTGGGACTTCAAAGGTATTTTATTGATTGACTATCTGCAAAAGGATAAAACAATAAATTCAGAGTACTATTGCAACCTTTTGGATCAATTAAATGTACAAATTCGAGAAAAACGTCCTGGCATACAACACAAAAAAATAATGTTTCATCAAGACAACGCACCAGCGCACAAGAGTATTTTAACAATGGCTAAAATCAACGAAGTAAAGTACGAGTTGCTTGACCACCCACCTTATTCTCCTGATTTAGCTCCCAGCGACTTTTACAACCACCACTACCGTACTAACAAACCAAACACGTATAGATGTCGTTTTTTGTCGGAAAACAATCACTATATCAATCACATATAGTTCGCATATACAAGTTTTGAATTTCTTTAATATAAATGCAACATCTTACAACTCAAGCTAGTGCTAATGGACTCAATACGTATGTGCATATGGTTTACATTCTTCTGCTTTTCAAGATAGATAAATCGTTAGGAAAAATCATTAGAAGGAACGCTTAAAGAAAAATTAAAGTTGTTTTAATAAAATATTAAAACAGCGACTATGGGATTAAGTCTGACTATTTTGAAAAACAAAATAGAAGTCGTCATCCCAAATAAAAAACGCCAACCCTCCTAAAAAAATAGCTTCATAAAAAATATAAACAGAGTCTTGAATATAAGTAAAGATTTTCTTGCTTTAAAGAAAAGTATTTAGAAGTGAATAAATTGGTTCCTTTTTTGCAAAATAGAATAGACATATATCCCGTGTTTATGTTTCATTCAAAAAGGAAACCAGTATTTTTTGCTTTATGAATTAGGTTCATAAAATGCACACAATTCATAAACTGAATGAATTTTTTTTTGTGTACTGTTAGGGTGGTGCGTACGCGTTATGATACTACTTATACGCCACGGATGATCGACTACAAATGCGCTTCATCGAAATAATACAAAATCTAATTAGTTACAAACAATTTGCATTTTAGGGACAGTAACTTCAATTAGACGTATACTTCAAAGAATATTTTCTAGCACGATTTCGTTGTTAGAAAATAGTTTTTATATTTTTTTTCTTTTTTTTCTATAATATATTAGGAATTAAATTTAGAAGTATGAAATTGTTTTTTTTTTTAATAATTCTGCTATGACGAGTATCATATTGCCAATTGCTGCTAATAACTAAGAAAACTTACAATGTGTAATATATTTTCTGGACCTTATTAAGAAAATATTGACTACTG
This sequence comes from Musca autumnalis, assembly GCF_047663935.1. Taxonomy (NCBI): domain Eukaryota; kingdom Metazoa; phylum Arthropoda; class Insecta; order Diptera; family Muscidae; genus Musca; species Musca autumnalis. The sequence goes on from NW_027411644.1 coordinate 162,379,949, forward strand.
TGAAACTATAACTATAGCTGAAATTTCATTTTCTTTGCCATGTGCCTTGTTAAGAGCAAAGCAAACTTAATAGCTTCCACAGAAACCACACATTTCAAATTATCTTCGTTTATTAGTTCCTTGGACATAGAAATCGCCTTGCTCTTATCATGCTCACTGATGCTAGATTTGCTTTCTGTCTTTCGTTCATCTTTTTCAAGTGTATTTATTACCACGTAATTTCAAAAAATATTGCAATTTTTTTATAGTTCAGCAGATTTTTCATTGTTCTGATGATGGTCTTTTGTTTGTTTTCTAGACGCTTCCGAATGAACATTAGCCTGCCCTATGGCATTTTGATGGGGTTTTCTTTCCGAAACATTATCTTGTGTTATTTTGTATTGTATGTAGTACATATATCATGCATCAAAACTATAATCCAATATATGTATGTATATACCCATATAAAGTGAGGAGAGACATGTGTGCCTTTCACATTTAATTCTTCATTCATCTTCATATTTCAAGCGATTTTGCCCAAAGCCATGATCGCATAAAATCAACCAGCAATGAATGTGCATGGCTGAGACTGAGCTGAGGGCATTAAGGAAACGAATCAAAATAAATATTTGTGTTTTAGTATGTGGGTGAGTGTGAGCAAGTGAGTGAGTGCGAAAACAAGATAAAAGAAGTACAAAATCGTTTTTCTTTCAGCTAAATTTGACGACGTATTGTTCACATAAATGACAGTGAATGAAAAAGAAAATGGCATAGCATACCCAGAAAGGAAGTAGTTTTGTATTGTTAGAAACAAAATGGGATTTTTTTCATGAAAGAAAATCGTTTAGAGGTTATTTATTTTTTTGTTTTGAGTTATCCTTGAAATATTTATAAAAGAAAATCGTTGCTAATATGAAATAAATGCATCTCAAAGTCATGTAGTTTTTGTTCCCATTCTTTTTGTTTTAAATACTCCCTACATATTTCAAAAAGCTTGACAATATAATGGAAATGTATTATTATTAATATTTAGTCCTTATGTCATGTCATGTATGTATATTATATGTAAGTTAATTATTGGACTTTCATTGTACTGCCAGGTCATCTATATCAAAAGTCACTATCAGGTCGTTCTCTCATTTTAATACAAACATATAGCTACACGTTATATCAAGTAGTAGGTATTGTATTTATGTTTTTCTTGTTGTTTTTTTTTGTGCATTGTCAACATAAACTAGGTTATGTTATGACACAGGACATTGGAATTTATTATTTCTTCTTTGCTGCTGTGAACGTTCTTCGTAGCCATTATAACTAAATTATATTAAGGCAATGGAACAATGTTGTGTACATTACTGTGATATGACAGGGCTCAAAACAATGGGTATTCAGGTTTTTGTGTTTTCTTCAAAAAGGACAGCTCAACAGAAGAGAATTGGGTTATGAAAATGAACTCATATAAAAATTATTGTGATGTAGAACTTTAGATGGTAGAGTCCGAATCGTCGTTCGTTGAAATTTAAAATATTTCTCTCAGTTCCAAAGACTATTTTTTTTGTTGTTATTTATTTAATTTTTATATTCACCGATTTTATGTTATAAACTCACATAGATTAGTCAATAAGTATGAAATAAAGCAAAAATAAAAAATAATTAAATAATAAATAAATACACAAATAAATAAATAAATAAATAAATATATAAATATATAAATAAATAAATAAATAAATAAATAAATAAATAAATAAATAAATAAATAAATAAATAAATAAATAAATAAATAAATAAATAAATAAATAAATAAATAAATAAATAAATAAATAAATAAATAAATAAATAAATAAATAAATAAATAAATAAATAAATAAATAAATAAATAAATAAATAAATAAATAAATAAATAAATAAATAAATAAATAAATAAATAAATAAATAAATAAATAAATAAATAAATAAATAAATAAATAAATAAATAAATAAATAAATAAATAAATAAATAAATAAATAAATAAATAAATAAATAAATAAATAAATAAATAAATAAATAAATAAATAAATAAATAAATAAATAAATAAATAAATAAATAAATAAATAAATAAATAAATAAATAAATAAATAAATAAATAAATAAATAAATAAATAAATAAATAAATAAATAAATAAATAAATAAATAAATAAATAAATAAATAAATAAATAAATAAATAAATAAATAAATAAATAAATAAATAAATAAATAAATAAATAAATAATTAAATAAAAAAATAAATAAATAAATAAATAAATAAATAAATAAATAAATAAATAAATAAATAAATAAATAAATAAATAAATAAATAAATAAATAAATAAATAAATAAATAAATAAATAAACAAATAAATAACTAAATAACTAACAAAATAATTGCCCACTTCAAAATATACTATAATTCACTTAACATATTTTGTATTGATTCCGTTAATAACACTGTGCAACACGAAAATTATTAACCATTTTCTGACAGCGCAGTGTGATACAATACCAAAAATGGGAAGACACGTGTCTCGCCGTTTTTCCCTATCTCATCAACTTTCGCGGTTATAGGCCTCCAAAGGTTTGAGGCTTTGATGTAGAAAGGGTCATTTAGTCAGAACTATATCTTCCAAACCGTTAGGAAATTTTAATTTATCTCGGAGGCAAAGTTGTAGCTCTTGTCTTAAAGAACAAAAATTGTGAGCACATATAATCCATCAAGCTTTTCGGAGAAAAAAGTATAAAAATTGGAAATTTTCAAAAGATTTTTGCTATTTTTACCATTAAGAATCGTTCATAGACATTCGCATATTCCACAAAGTTGTTTATTAAAGCCTTTGCTACACTATTGTGGTTGATTCTTTTCTTGAATTTTTAACGGTTTAATATCTATGGAGCAGAATCCTAGAAAAGAGGATAAAAATCGCAATTGTTTTGCTATTTTGACCATTAAGATCCGTTTCTACAGAGTTCGTATATTCTAGAAAGGTGTTTATTGGGATCTGACGTATCTGATGGATTATATGTGTTCACAATTGTTCTTTAAGACAAGAGCTACAACTTTGCCTCCGAGATAAATTCAAATTTCCTAACGGTTTGGAAGATATAGTCCTGACTAAATGACCCTTTTTACATCAAAGCCTCAAACCTTTGGATGCCTATAACCGCTAAATTTGATGAGATAGGGAAAAACGGCGAGACACGTGTCTTCTCATTTTTCGTGCTCTATCACTCTGTGGAGTCAGAATATGGTTAATAAAACATGACTCAAAAAATTACACACAGTGTAATTTGTGTTAAGTATTACTATTACTTAAATATTTACCCACAACTCTTCAATTCAGGAATAACAAATAACTAGGCATTTAGTACGTATTAATAATAAGAATTCGAAAGAATGTGGCGTATGGGTAACAATCTTGAAAACATTACGTATACGCGGTATGGTGTGGAGACAAGAAAGAAATAAAAGTAGTGTTAAACTTTCCTCAGAAACTAATTACCGCAACAGATTATGTGGCAATTAAGGAAATGTGTTAAGGTATTTCATGGAATTAATTTCAATAAATCCTGTAAGTTTGAGAAAACAGCTTTATATCTCTATTTGGCGTTACTATAGCTTCGTTATTCAGTAAATTGAATGCCTTGAAGCACAGTAAAAGGACCACCTGATGTGATTGAGAACAGATTTTTTATTCCGGATCGTATAAGTATGGTCAAAGCGTATACGCCCACAATATAATAAAGAAAAGCTCGTCTGTTTTCTCTCCGTATTTTGAAATCAAGATAGTGTTCACAATATTTAAGACTGACAAGTTCTTACAGAAATGTGCAAACGGTGCACTTGTCAGTCAGACAATCGAACTGGCTGAAATTTTATATTTTGTCGTCCCTACAAGCGTGGCGACATAAGCGACATTTCCTGAGTATATCAGCCATTGGATCTCCATGAATAAAATTTAGACCTTATCAAATAAGAACCATATTTAAGTATTGAGATTGCCTTAGATGAAGAATCAAGTTTTTTCCTAAAGTTAGCTCGGAGTATTAGAAACGATTTAAAATATTTGCAGGTTTCTAGTACTTTTATGGAGGAATTTTAGTATAATTTTATCCCAGCTAAAAGTAAGAGAATGGGAGGCACCGAGCAAGGACCCGCAATGATTTGACTATCGAAAAGTGTAGATTGTATATCTGGTTCCAGAGCCTTTAAAAAATCTCTAAAATGGATCTGAAACAAAAGATCCAGTAAAGTCAAAGTACATTGTTTAGATGAGGGACATTTGTAAACTTTCTTCTTCAGCGTATAAGTGGTGTCATAACGAATACGCTCCATGGTTAGTACTGTTACAAGCAATGGTGGTGCAGAAACAGTCACAATCAGTAGGCTTCATAAAGCGAGAAAGAAGCAAACGCAATTCGGGCTGTGTTTCAAATACACAAATCTTACCTCTGTGTAATTTTATTAAATGGCTTCCCAATAACAATTCATGATTATTTTAAAGACGTCGTTTAGGAATGGACGTTCATATTTCGCAAATTTTACATTTCGTATAAGGCAGATCTTCTAATTTTTTATTTTGGGGGTCTTAAGAAGCTTGAGGTTTTTTTCAGGAGGTTTACTGTTGCTGAAAAATTTAGGGCTTTTTGAAACTGACCTCTATCTCGAAAATTGTAATACTCTTTAAAAATTACTTATATCCTGGCATTCATATTCCTGCAGGCCAACTTAGAATGTGCAGATATTAAAATAATGGAAGAATGAACAATAATTGAAGATATACGTATAAGTATCGACACAAAGTATACGCCATTTTTACTATATGCAGGGTTAGGCACCATATTTTCTGTTGCATACTTTAGGGAGCTCTTATTGTGCGAGTGCATGGATTTGCAGTCAGTTGGATAGCGTCTGCGAAAACGGAAACTTTCTCTGAGAACACGTGTGCCCCCTTTTACTTGTCATTGACTTAAAGCAGTGCTTGCCAGAATAATACCATCAGCAAAAAATAATTTGTTTATGTATAGTTGAAAAACAATAACTATAACCAACATACTTCACAGTAAGCGTATCTAATCTCTATGTACAATTACATGGACACTATACCAAAATACTGGCCTATGCCAGCAACATTTGTAAGATTTCTGTTTCATTGGAGTACTTGAATACGAATAGAAAATGGGGCTAAACCTTAAAAATACATTCAATTCGAAGTTACCGTAATTTTGAAGCTATACCAAAACGCGGACCGACAGGATCCATCCTCGAATTTAAACTAAGTGTGGAAGAATATGAGGCTGTGCCACGTTTGGACCAACTCGTTACTACGCTCTACAGTTATCCTGTGGTCCAGTTACACAGAAGGCAGACGGACGAACATGGCTAAATCGATCAAAATTATTTGAAATGGATTTGTCCATAACATACGTTGTTATTTCGATGAGGCATAATAACAATAACAGTGTGTCGCGAGTTGTTTGAGAAATACTTACGCGTACCAATAAAAATTACAAAGGTTCATTTCGAATCTTGGTTACAAAATTTGAAGCAGCAGAAAGCAATGGATGCTTCGTATGCACATAAGAAGAATAAGTTATACTACACTCATGTGCGTATAAGTAATGACATGACGTATACGTCATATCAGTCCATTAAAAATATTTATTTACTTATTTTATATTCCTCTAATTTCAAAGTAACCTCTTTAAAAAATTCTTTTTGTTATATATTGTGTGCAACTAAAAGCAAAATTATGTAAAGCCCCACACTAAGACGAGAAGAATGCAAAAAAAACACCATCAAATATAAATGGTACATATACAAACACACACAGCACACACAAAATCCGCACTAGGCTTGCCAAGGTCAATGCTTGACAAAGTACATCACGACTGGCAAACACACACTATTATACACAATGGCCATGATATGAGAGATTGGTCTGAAACTAGAGCACATTGACACCTTTTTGAGTTGACTGTAATGAAACTGAATAGTGAAGAGAGGCACGAAGAGAACTGAACTGCCTGCCTTGAACAATGGGTTGCCACCACAAGTGGCCAGAGCCAAGAACAATAAAAGGATGTCAGTGTATTTTAAAATACAACAAAAAGAAAAACTTGTTGTTTTATTTGTTTGAAAATGAAATGTAATTTCGTTTTTTTTTTCTTTCTTCTTTTTTCATTTCACTTTTGATGAGATGTTGTATAGTTGTAAATTAAAAGAAGAGAGAAGAAGACAAACAGGAAGATGTGTAGTCTAGAGAACAATGATGCAAAGTTAATTGAATGTAAAACAATTTCTGTAACATTGCGCATCAGGTTGTGTTGGTAAGGGAAAGTATTTTTTGGTTCATTTAAAAATTCAAAATTTAATTTGATGTCTTTTAAGAGGAGATACATTGGGTTTAGTCCTGATTTTTAAAATAGGAATAATATTAAAGTGACATTTTAAAGTTGAGATGAAAAATATCAATGAATGCTACATATTAATTGATCGTGATCAGATGATACAGATTACTGCAATAATTTGTAAAGAGTTTATAATGACATGTGTGGTTGCTCAGGGCCTCAAGCCTTATTCTAGGAGAATTGGCATAAAAAGGTTTAATTGATTATAATTAAAGAAACCTATATACATATTTGTCCAGGATACAAGTTAAAAACCGTCGATAATTGTTGCTTTTTAACTGGCTATTGGTTTTTTTTTAATTAATTCTCTTTCGAGTTGAGCTGTCTTGACCTAAGAGGTACATTGAAAAATTAGGAATCCACCGAAGTCACACATATTCAACCATTATGCTACGTTTCACGGGTGGTTAAATCCGATCATCAGGCATATTAGAATGCCATTTTTAGTGGGTGGACGAAGGCTAAGAACGTTTCTTGCTGATTTGCTATTTGGATTTAATTTTATTCTATTACAATTTTATAAATAATCTAATTTACTATATAAGGCATTTTTAAACCATAATTTATTTTTAGTTATCCGTGTCAATTGGAACCTAGTTTAAATATTCCGCCCAAAAATATGCTCTTTTGTTTATCTTACTTAAACAATGCGTCCAAAATGTAAATTCGAATTGAAGCATAGATGGTGTTATACCAAATAATGCCATACCAAATAAATTGTTCATACTTTTTAGTTTCGTATTCTTATTCATAGATCAAGAGTCTCAGATTTTGTATTCATTTCCTTTTCTATTTTTTTAAGTCGACCTTACATATCTTGCGTTTCTAATTGCACGAATATACATCACGGCCTTATCAGATATAATTTTTATTCTCCACTTAATTTAAGCACTTCATATTTTTTTGTTTTGTAAATTCAATTACATTTCTCACGCGGTTCCATTTCTAAAATATTGACCTTATTTACACTAAATTGTATTTCTTTAATTAACGTCCAATTTCTTGTGCTCTGAATATTAAAATATATTTTCCCATTTAGAAGATGACCGAACACCCTTTTGCCTTTGCTAGATGTTGGGTGGGTAACCTCTTTAACCCGTCATCCTTGCTATGATGTCACTTTTACTTAGTTATGACAACTGCTTAAATATTTTTCCAGGCCGTAGGACACAGCAGTTCAGTAGTGGAGAGCAGATAAACAAAAAACTGAAAATGCTGACCTAAAGCCGCTAAAACTTAATTATGATGATAACCATCAGTGAAAGAGACAAGAAAAGTTCGTGCGGACAGTGGGAGCGAAAATGAGATGACGAAATTCTAAAATTTTAAATGAAAATCTAACTCTTGGAAATGAATTATGATGGTTTTACCTGATTAATTGCGTGTGCGTTCAAACAAAAAAAAAAAAAAAAAAAAAAAAAAACAAAACAAAATATATGCATTTTAAATTGAACTACATGTAAATAAAAGATATTTGCCATGAACATGCCAGAAACGACAATTTTAAAGTTTTGACTTATTTTCAAAAGTGAAGTACATCTCAAAAGCATTAGAAAGCTCCTTCAGGTAGTTTTGAACTTGCGATAGTGCAAAATTTTGTAATTTTTTTAATATTTTCACGAAAAAATTCACAATTCACTTTCACAAGGCCAAAACTGCCGGAAGGAGCGTTCCAATGCTTCTGCGATGTACTAAAGACTCCTTAACTATTATCTTGGCTACAATTTTTGTCTTAGTATTAGATCGAAAATCTCAATTGTTTGGCTGTTACAGGCCAAAATATCAAGAAGAAAGAATTTTCTACATTTTTGACTTTTTGGCCATGAAAAAAAGGTTTTTCCAAGTAATAGCTGTAGCTCGAGCAATATCTACAAAATTACAGTTGAAAATAAAGCAAAATTTCAAATGGTTTATGTGCCCAAGAAAATGTGCAAATTTAGCAAAAAATAAAAAAAAAACTGCAAGTCAAAATCGTGAAGCTGGATTTTTATCGTACACATATGGCCTAGGAGACTTTTTTGCTCAGTACAAACCCAAGGATCAGAAACTTATCTCCCACCCTAGTGTGCAAGTTTTACATTGCCACAATGGGATAATTTTTAAAATTTCTTATTTCTTGGCATAAATAATCCTATAAATTTATATTTCATTTAGTTCTTCGCCTTTTATCATTCAAATAGAATGGCCAATATTAAAATAATGGAAGAGTTAACAAAATTGAACATGTACGTATAAGTAACGATATAATGTATACGCCACTTATACTTTAAGCAGAGCTCCATGTTTACTTGTGCTTACTTTAGGGAGCTGTTGTTGTGTGACTGCATGGCTTTTCAATTAGTTGAGTTGTGTGTGTGTGTGGAAAGAGAAATGTTCCCTGTTACCACGTGTGCCCCCTTTTGATTATCGTTGACTTAAAGCAGTGCCGCCCAAAATAATACCATCAAAACAAAAACATGTGTTTATACATGGGCAAAGAAATTCAGTTTATCGTTAATTTTTTTCGTTCTTTGTAAGTGGGAGAGAGAAGCAAATTTATTAACTCTTTGGGTGTCCCCAAACCAAAATGCTCTCTTTGCGAAAAAATGCGGAATTGACTTAATGTAACCTCAACCGATAAAATGACAAACAACAGGTCAGGTTTGTTTTAATTTGAATCAAATTTGCAACAATTGGTAGGTCTCAAACAATATGAGCTGGCTACAGAGATTTTCTTACGATCCAATATAACTTCGAACTTAGCAGTATAATCGGATTTTCCTACCCCCTAACAAAGTAATTAATTTATCTTTCCCAGACACATCTTGAAATAATAAAATTTAAAGTGAAATGGAATCAAAACATATTGAATTCTATTGTAATTTTCGTAGTCTTTTAAGAATAATTTCGAAAAAATTTGCCGCCTTAACTCGACTCTTCGCTACATAAGCTGCCCATTTTAAAAATTTTCAAATTTATATCCCAGGGCTTTTGGGGTTAGATAATCTTTTACAAATTTACAGCACTAAATGGACCTAAGCATTTCCTTCTCCTTTCAAGTAACGACATAATGTATACGCCACTTCTATTTTAAGCAGGGTTAGGCACCATATTTTCTATTCCATACTTTAGGGAGCTGTTATTGCGTAAGTCCATAAATTTTTTTTAAAATTTTAATTGAATTTTCTCTGCTCACAGTTTCGAAATAATTAAATTTGAAGTATATGTGGAGTCAAGATACTCCTGTTTTTTTTTTTTCAAAATTGTACCTTGAAGAGTATAAAAACAAGGTATAATTTTGAAAAAAAATATTGCCTTCTTAACTCAAAAGTTCTCTACAATAGTGACCCTTTTCAAAAATGTCAAGTTCATTGCCAGGGCGTTGAGAATTAGATAGTCACCCACAAATCACCTAAATCATTTATAAAGTTCTAGATTAAAAAGAGCTTTCTGCATCTACGGTATCTGGAACCTGAAAGAAACACTTTCACCTTTCAAGATTGAACAAAGTTGATCATGTATGCATAAGTAACGACATAATGTATACGCCACTACATTAAGCAGCGTTTGCACCCTATTTTCTTTGCATATTTTAGGGAGCTGTTATTGTGTGAGTTCAAGGCTCTTCAATTAGTTGAATTGTGTGTGGAAAGAGAATGATTATTGTTGACTTAATGGGCTACCCCCAGTCGTGCAAATCAAAAAATTCAATTTTTTGGGATTTTTTTCCAAGAAATCGATAAGTCTTTTTTAGCAATTTTTTTTTTGGCAAATATTGCATAGTTTTGTGACGAATGGTCGCCTGACCGATTATCATATATTGTTGTGAGATTATTAAGTACCTAATAGTCTTGTCTATAAGCAAGAGAATTTGAAAAATAATAATTCAATAAAAAATTTTGGAACGTAAAAGCCAAAATTTAAATTTTCAATAAAAAATTGGGCAGTTCTTAGACCATAAAACGGAAAAAATAAACAAAAATCTCTCGCTTAAAGACACAAATTTCAAAAATGCTTTTTTGAAAAAAAACTCGTTGAATTTTTCCTTTCCAACGCTTATATCTCAGTCAATTTTGTTCCGATCGATTTTAAAATTTTGCCTCATATTCTATGTTATTTATACTTCAAAAAAAAAAAAAAAAGCCAACGAAAAAATTTTCCATAATTTCCCTATTCTTTTCTGTAGTCTGCTGCAAAACAAGTTCTTATAGATATTCTAGCCTTTATTTGTGTATTTATCTCCCCACTGTGTTCAAACGTTAACGCCAAATAGTCTGGGGTCATGGTAGTTTGTTTGTGCGGAAATTTATTTGCCGAACAAAATAATCATCAACGTAAATGAACAGAGAGAGAGAGAGAGACATATAGCCTTCAGCTAGCCAGCTAGTGTTAACAAGAAATGTGGCAACAAATATTTTCTTGGTAAGGGGTTTTGGAAATATAACTTTGAAATAATAGAAACCACTTCAAATACTGCTGGTTTAGTGTAAAAAGCATAAAATATGTGGGTAATTTGTAGAAGTCCTTTCGGCCAAATTGCTATCACATTGAAGAAGAAGAAAAAAAACACAAATAAATATCTATAATAAATGATACAAATACACAGAGAGACAGACGTCCAAGGCAGCAGGCATAGCCATTATTGGTTGGTCCTTAAGTAGGACATTTCAATTTAGCTTATTTTTGCCATTAAATAACAAATGAATACACAAACACACATATACATGAAATATTTACCAAAATGATAAATTGCAATGTAGGAATTATTAAATATTTCACATTCAAAAGGATATTGAAAAATATAATCATTTTCGTTCTTTATTAAATAATTTCATTTAAATTAATAATGGTTCATAAGATAAACTAAATAGAGGAGTATCTGTTTCAGAATCCCACGGAAAAAATTTCACAGGAAATGGGGTTTTTAATAACGCATAAACTGCAGAAAATAGCAATTGATAATTCTAATTAAAGTAACCTGTATAAATTGCTGTCCTCGATAATTGTTTTTATAAATTGGCTTGCAGGACAGCTTTTAGACCCTCTGCTTATTTGTCATTTAAATTACAGTTTTTCATATTACAAAATTTTAATATTAATACTAATTTCACAATATGAGGAATTCCCAAGCCATAATTTCATTTTAACTATCCGCATCACTCAGTTTAAATATTCTACCCAAAAGTATACTCTTAAGTTTACTTTACTGAAACAAGGTTCAAAATTTAAATTCAATTTGAAATATAGATGGCGTTATAAAGATACATTTTCAAATCCTTTTAACATTGTGCTACTGCCGCAGTGTTCCTATTAAATCATCTTATAATAGCGCGATACTACATTAAAATAATTATACTCTAAGTAAACATATATATTGACGTCACAACATTTATATTGGTACCTACACTCTTTGTAATTAAATTCTATATCGATTAAGTTTTTATACGTTCAGCATTTATGCTAACGAAGGTATATACACTTTCATACGGGAAAAATGTGCCTAATCGAAATAATGGGGTCTAAGTATGTTTGGACGAAATCTGTTTTAGACAATTTGGAGTCGATTTAGCAATGTCGGTCCGTCTGTCTGCTCTCTGGAGCGAAATTTGGCATTCGTAATATTTTGTCCAAACTTAGTCCAAAATTTGGTAGACGGTTATATCGGTCCATCGCCCCTACAAAAGTTCACCTTCGGGTGCCACTCACACAAAATTTCGGAAAAATGCAGTTTAGGTGCTCCTCTCGAATAAATTTGATTTTTCTTGCAACAGGTTGCACTCAAGGCCCTTATTACAATGGTTGAAGTTTTTTCAGTGACAAGTCCATACTTCTTGAGAAAATGACCCGAAAGCTGTAAAAATTTCTACGGCCAGCATGTGTAGTGGCTGGTACGCACGACAACTCTCGAACCGAATACTGCGTTGGTCCACACTTTGCATATCGTAATATTTCTTCGAATATTAAATGAAATTCGAAGGTGGTGCTTATATGTCCACTTCTTCCGGTACCCTCCCCCCACAAAAGTGGGCCTTTTGGCTCTACTCCTTGGAGTACCATCTACACAAATGTTCAACATTTTTATGCGGTGAAGGGTCTGTTCGAGGATCTTTTGGAAATTTTTAACGAAGGTACTCCTGTTTACAGCGATATTTGCGATAGGTGGGCGCCATATCTATCGAGAGCAATGAATGACTCCTTCCAAAATGGACTATGACGGTCCATTCCTTTAGGTACCTCCCCCGCAAAATTTTTGTGCTTTAATCCAAATCCATATTTTTGTCGGTCATACTCCCAAACTTTTGAAAACCCCCTAAATAAAGGTATTTATTTAAAAAGTGCTTCAATTCTCAAAGGCTGAGATATAACCTCTCTGTCGGCAAAGCCGACTGATACTTGTTTACTTGTGTAAATATAAAATTGGTATATGTGAATGACAACAAGTAATCAAATTGATATTAATAATTTCCTGTTGAAAATGTGAACCATATTTTCGTTATATAAGCGAATATATTGCTATAGAGGAAGTACGTGTATATACTCGTAGATGTATGTATATTGTTATTGTTTTCCTTTCGTTCTTTTGTAATAGAAGAACATATAATAAGTATAACAATTTCCTCGTTATTCTCAAATCCAATTAACTTCATTATAAGACAAAACAAAAAAAGAAGAAGGAACAATACAATAAAAATGTGTATTACAAAATAGAGCAATTTTAAATTACTTTTTAAAAGACTCTTGGCGAAAAGTATTTTTATGTTCAATTGAAAATGTCGCTTGTGGAAAAGAAAGTAAATTAAATTACTGTTATATTAACAAAAATATCCTAGCAATTAATATTCCGTATATGTTATACACACTGAAGTCCTCTTAATGAAATTCGATGAGGTTTCCATCACATCTAAATACAATTCACTCGTTGTGGACAAATCGTTTTCATTCCAAATCCATAGCCCAGGGCATTGAGGGTTATATAGATACTCAAGAACCATCTAAAAAAAAGAAACACTTGGACAAAATCGATTATGTATGCATAAGTACCGAGAGAATATATACGCCACTTATAGTATAAGCGGGGTTATGAGCATATATTATTTTGCACACTGGGAATTTAATGAAATTGAAACATCATGAAATTGGAATTCCTTGAGATTTCCATCACATCTAAACACATTTCACTCGTTTTGAGCAAATTGTTTTCATTCCAAATCAATGCGAAATTTATCACATACATGCATAGAGTACGCTAATACCTTACACACATGTGCATAAGGGCGACCTTTTTTTTTAAAGTCCTATCCCCTAATTTTTCTATTTGATCCAAAAACCTTGTAGGTATATGAAGTTTTTATGGCGATAAGTTAACATTAACCTGTGCCAACCGGGCGATCTTTGTTTCTATAGTAATTTGTATGGGGCCAAAGGTGCATTTTAACAAAAATTTTCTAAAAGGCACATTTATGGTCCAATAGATGAACATTTTTTACCAGTTCATTGTTGTGGCTAAAAAATGAATCCTACAAAAAATTACGAAAATCGGATCACGGGCGGTTTAAAGTATGTATTAGGCGTCAAAAGTAGGGGCTTTTGGAACATTCCGGATATTTCGCTTAGACATTTGATTTCGATTTAAGCGCAAAAGTGTTGAACTTTCGCGCAGGAGGTATCTGAAGGAATGGATCGACAAAGTCCATCTTGGATTTGGATCTAATTTTAAGACTCATTCCTGTCTACAGTAGTCGTGCCAATCAGCCATTCGAACCCGACTTGCCCGAGTACAACAAATATTTTTAGGCGGAGATACTGGCCAGAAAGGAAGCTTGTAATATACCTACTTCTACAGCATCACATATCAAACTCAATAGGTATTTTTGTCAAGCGGCTCTTTAATTATTAAAAACAAACACTGCCACATGAAAGCTAGTGAAAAACTGTTGACCAGAGTAATTCTCACTTGGATCCCAGGTCATAAATTTGTTTGTAACGAAAAAGCAGACGAACTATCCAGAGCAGGATCCGCCTCTAACGAACTCCCAAAGGCAACACCAATTGACTTGTTTAAGGGGACATCTTAAAATACTACCACAAGCAGAGATCAGGGCCCTATTCCACGAAACAACTTATCAACTTTTCAGTTTGCACTTAGCAATATTTTTTACAACTCGCAAAATTTTCCGTTCCACGGAGCCCTTATTTTTGATAAGTGATAAGTTAAGTTTGCTAAGTTTTTGCTCTCTTTTTTATTTCTGTTCCACAAACGTCCTCCTCCGCTAAGTGAAAAGTGGTAACTGCAAAACGTATTTTGCTAAGATTTTGCAAAAAATTGTGCTCTTTCGTTCTACAGAAAATGTTGCATTTTGTTTTTGCAGACCAAATGTTGATAAGTTTGCTTAACATTTGCGGAGTAAACGTTCTCTTTGCCAATGTACATTGTTCAGATAAGTAACGTTTTTAAACGTTACGAAAGGAGGTTTTGTTCGGAAATATTGAAAATACGGCAATGACAAGAAATTATTGAGAGTGATGGGAGATGGATGGATCCTTATCCCCCTCTGAACTTCACTCTCCCAACTTCCACCCTCAGAACCATCTCCCTCAGAACATCCACACTGCGAACCACACCCTTCTGAACTTCCACCCTGCGAATAACCCCATTCCGAACTTCCATCCTCCGAACCACCCCATTCCGAACTTCCAACCTCCGAACCACCCCACAAATACCTTAGACTAAACGATTTCAGAGTTTTTTATTTTATTTTACTTTATTTTTATTTTATTTTTAATTATACCCAACACCACTATGTGGGGAGGGAGAGTTTGTAACGCATCGAAATAATACTTATATATACCAAAATGAATGTCTCGACGAGCTGAGTCGATCTGGCTATGTGTGTCCGTCCGTCCGTCTGTCCATCTAAACCTTGTAATCACGCTACAGGTCGCAATTTTGATCGGATCGTCACGAAATTTTGGATGTAGATGGGGGTCCCGGAGGGGAAGAAGCCTATTGATTTTGGTGATGGTCGAATAATATTTAGGGGTCGAAATGGACAAAAAACTTATGTGGATAAAAAAACAACGTTTTTTCCAAAGCGAATATCTCAGCTTCTATATGGGGTATACCAAAAGCAAAACCTGACAATGAAAGTAGAAAATATCACCTTTCGAATGATGTAAAGTAGGTTCTCATAGGTGATCAAACAATGAAGATATCACAATAGTCGCAAATAAAACCCAACTTTTCAAAGTCTCCAACAGCTTTGGTTGGAGACTTTCAAAAAGCAAAGCCTGACTATGAAAGTAGAAGATCCGATTTTTACAATGATGCAAACTAGGTCGGCGTAGGCGACCAGCTAACGGAGATATCGCAATAGCCGGTAATAAATAACATTTTTCCATTTTTTTTTTTGAAATCACGCTACAGGTCGCAATTTTGATCGAATCGTCACGAAATTTCGAGGGTTAATGGAGGTCTCACGGAGGAAGAAGCCTATTGATTTTGGTGATGGTCGGATAATATTTAATGGTCGGAATGAGCAAAAAATTTGGAGAAAAAGTCAGCATTTTTTCCAAAGCAAATATCTTAGCGTCTAAAGGGGTATACAAAAAGCAAAACCTGGCAATGAAAGATAAGAAAGAAAATATCACCTTTTCAACGATGTAACGTGGATTGTCGTAGGTAGTCAAACAACGAAGATATCGCAATAGTCGCTAATAGAACCCAACTTTTCATTTTTGCGATTTTAATAATAATGACGGATATCACACCTTTGGTTGGGGACCTTGTAAAAGCAAAGCCGAACTAAGAAAGTAAAAAATCCCATCTTTAAAATTATGCAAAGTATGTTGGCGTAGGTGGTCAAATAATAGAGATATCGCAATAGTCGGTAATGCATCCCTTTTTTCCACTTTTTCTGCAATCACACTACACGTCGGAATTTTGATCGGATCATCACGAAATTTTCCTAAAGAGATAGAAGCTTATTAAAGTTGGTGATGTCGATAATAAATCAATAGTCAAATATAAAATAAATATTAATTATTTTGGTTCAGGTCGCCTTAAGTCATTTGGTATAAAAGACAGATAGATGAAAACTTTCGTATCTCCCTAAAAGAAATGTTTTCGAGTGAAAAGATTATGCACATATGTACGTAGTGGTGTAGGGTTTCACATAGTCGGCCCCGTACCGACTATAGCATTTTCTCACTTGTTTTTATTTTATTTTAGTTTATTTTATTTTTATTTCTATTTTATTTTTATTTTTATTTTATTTTTATGTTTATATTAATTTATTTTTATTTTATTTCCATTTTATTTTTATTTTATTTTTTTAAATTTCTATTTTATTTTTTTTATTTTATTTTCATTTTATTTTATTTTTTTTATTTTATTTTTTTTCATTACTCAATTTTAATAAACCCAGTTTCTTTTCATTTATATTCTCGCGTCCTATTTTCACATGTCTTATTTATCATTGTCAGGTAGAAAATAATGCAAAGATTTTATCATCTGGTCAAGATTTTATCATCTGTGGAACAAATAGCATCCACACTTTGCAAGAGAACGGAGAGACTTAGCAAGATGGCGGAAAAATTAAGCAAGAGAGCACAACTACTTTTCGAAAGAGAACAGTGATAGTCAAATTTGTTAAGTACAAAGAGAAACTGAAAAGTGATTTTGTGGAACATAAATATTATCACTTTTTAAAATAGCTACTTTTTGATAAGTGTAAAGTGAAAAGCGATAACTTGTTTCGTGGAATAGGGACCAGATGGGACAAGAATGAAACATGTGAGATATGAAAATCTAGATGGCCATATTATAAAATCTAACGTACTAAGTTCCTGGTTAGCAAAAATTAACGAAACCCTCTAAGACTAATTGTGGTACAAACCGGTCACTGGATTGGCTATTGGTACTGTTACTGCTGCAGTTGTGGAAACGAAGCAGTGAAGGAAATAGTTGAGTACCTCTTCTGCTCCTGCCCTGCACAAATACAACGAATATTGAAAGCTCTGGGCGTTCCTATAAGATCTCACTGAGACAACCGAACTAGGTCTGGGAGACATTCTGAGGTTTCTAAATTAAGCATATCATAAAGGAATAGCAATCATTACCGTAAGTTGTGTTTAGGTGTAACTTAGTTGGTGACGACCGGGTTTTTTAGAGAAAAAGTTAGAAAAAAGTTTTACGTTGTAATAGGGACTGCTGCAAAAAGAAAAATGTAAAACGGTCGGACACATGTCCTTTAACTGCACTTTTGTGTGGAAGTTTTATCGGGCCTTATTTTTTGCAAAATTGCAGTTATTTGTTAAAGTTAAAGTAACTTTCGGCACATTTATAATATCAACTATCCTAGCTATATAAAGTATGCTTTTCTACCTGATAATCTATTGCCATAAAACAATTTGTTTTCTTCACATGATCTTCGTTAATTTTTCTTTTTTAATATGAAATTTCACAGAAATGATTCTAATTTTTATTACACAATTTGAGTATTTATAAAAATTATTCACTAATTTATCTCGATCCTATATGTTGATATAGTTCCCAGTTTTAATTGCAGTTATACGACTACTAATGCAACAACATTCTAAAAAAATAAGTATGCAAAGTGTCCTGTTGAGCACTTTGAAATATAATAACTAGAAAAGTGTTCTATCATTTTTGTAACAGGAAGTCCATGTATTTAACATAACACACATACATACAATATGTAATGTGTTGTTGCCCACTTATGGCCATTGCATAAAATATTTGTCAAGTACACTTTTGTACAAAACGAAGTGGAAAAAATAAAAGCGAAAAAAACAGTTTAACACAAACACTTGGAAAAAAATTGTACACCACATTCCAATGGTGGTTAAAAGAGTTGTAATACACTTTTTTCATGGGAATGTAGAGAAAAATTGTACAAGGAAAGGGATGTGAAAAATATGTTATTTAAAGAAATATTTAAAATATGTATTTAAATTAAAATTTAATCTTAACTAAATACCATTTTTGAAGATTCCATTTTTAAGTTTCATATTCGCCATAAAATAAATTGGTTTCATAACTATTAATAGGTATGCCGCATTATATTTGCATATTGAGTATATGACAATGTGTTATCTATTATTATTACTTATACGCACCAATGAGTTTTAATTACAAAATCATTTTCATAACCACAAATACGTATACCTTATGGTTTGTACGCCAAAATGTAAGCCGTAAGCCTATATAACCCTTTACTGAATATAGGGTAGTAGCAAAAGTAATAGCAAAAAACACATGTCTAGCAAAATTTTAGTCACCCATCTCACATCGTTTATACGTCAGCGTGATAATAGCAGACAAATGATGATGGCTAAATCGTCTTAGAGTTTTACTTTTATCTCCTTTCCAAGACAAAACACATATTTTGAATTGTTTTCAATTTCTTGTGAAGATATTAACAACATTAAAGAGAGAAAAGAAAGTCAAAGAACATCCCTCAACTTCAGATGAAGGCCATAAAATAGTTTTGAAAGTGACAACATATCACAGACAACAAAAATACCAAATCGAAACAGCAACTATGGCATGTCAAGATATAAGCCATTAAAGGACAAAGAGAATACTAATTGAAATCATAGACATTGTTGTTACAGACTGGATATGTAAAAGCATAAAGGAACAGAGAAAGAAACAAGTAACAATAATTACACAAATACATGCTTATGTGTACTACATACATATCTTGGTATGTACATACATATGTATATGCAAAGGATGGATGATAAGTGTTCTCAAAGCCTCAAGAAAAAACATGTTGATGCCAACAAAGGAAAACAGTGACACTACCACCACTACCACGAGCTTTACTTGACAAACAAGAACAGAAAATATAAAATTCTGATAAAAACACAAAATAAACTGATACAAAGATAAAAATACAGAAACGACAAACATCATGTATAGGTATGTATGTGTACTGTAGTAGTATGTTTGTTTTACATTGTGTATAAACAAAGTCATTACACAAGGCGGCGGCATATTCACTATACGCCTTTTCTTCTCCATATACAAACTAACACATTCATATGTAAAGATGTTGTAATACTCTCTCATTGCTATCAGATGATGTGGAAGAAAGAAAACAACACCAGGACCAGAGTATTTCAAAGAATACAAATGAAGGAGCAAAAAAGGGAACATGCAAAGTAGATGTTACAAACACAGAGACACGTAGAAAACGTTGATGGTCCCGGGGACATTGATTGTTGTGACGTTGATGAACAGTGACTGGTAGTATTGCTTGGTTGTTTGTTGCTGACTATGCTGGTGATGATGATGATGAAGTCGTTGTTGCTGCTGTTGATGCATCAACGAAAACGACTTCTTTTGTTGCTGCCGTTGTTTTTGTTATATTTCTCCTTACCCCATGACTGCTAACGATAATAGTTGCTAGCTAGCTGGTGGCAAAAGCTGGTGTTTGTTCTGTTACTTGATGAAGGTAGTGAAGCAAGGTATTTATTTGTATTCTTCCTTCAAAGTGCTTTTGTGCTGAAGAAAGAAAATGTGTAACGACGAAAAGGCTGTGTTTGTATGTGTATATTAGGCTCTAATGGCAGTTTGTGCAACCACTCATTATCATTGACTCATTAGGTTTTATGTAGATTGAATATTACACAAATTTTGGATATGAAATTGACAAATATTTCATGCATTCAAAATAATTGACACATGTTATGTAATACAGGTATTAACATATTATAGTTCCTTGATGTGAACTAATTAAATGAAATTCCAGAATCTTGATTTTACATTAATATTGGCATGAAGTGGAAAATAAGTGGATATCCCCAAATTCATTGTACCTGTTTACTTTTTATGTATTAAAACACCACCTATATTTCAAGTTAAAAATTATTTTTTTCAGAGTTTTTATGAGAAATAATTTTATGACCCTATTTTTAGGCGGAATATTAAAATAAACAAAATTAAGGATCGATTTTTAAAAAAAATCTTATTTCTTATAAATATCGATCCTTAATTTTCTTCTAACAGAGTCAAACGCACAAGGTGTGCATACGACGCGTCGACAGGATACATTTTTGTACATATTTTTACGAATTTTTCTCTCAAAATATCACAGTTTGTTTGTCCAATAGACCGCCAGATATGAATTTTTTAACACCATCTATATTTGAAATCAAACATCATTATTATGTAAGAAAGCAAAGAAATTATTTGATTATCATATATTTAGGCGGAATATTAGACTAAATACCGTACCATATACTGTAGAATGTATAGGCAACAAAGCACACATATTTTTTATAAGTGGATGTGGCCAAAAACATTTTGTCGCTAGTCATCTTCCTCACTGATGAGAAGAACTAGTAATGAGAGTCGACCTTCTAAGTGTTTTTCTGAAAATTGACTGCTGCGTTCCATTACTCCAATTCATCAAATTACCTGCAAGTTTATTTTTGCTAAATAATTACTTTGTAAAAATGTCCATGGAAAACTATATGAACGGCATATTTCGCTTAAAGTTTTTTCGAAGACTGAAGAAGTGTGCAGCTTGGTTTTAGCGCCAATTTCAATATTCAGTATAATGATTTGGAACCAGGGCTGCGGAGTCGGAGTCGGAGTCGAAGTCTGGAGTCGGAGTCTAGCAAATTTTGCTGGAGTCGGAGTCGGAGTCGTGAAAAAAAGCTCGACTCCGACTCCGGGCAAAATGTTTTTTTCTACATTTATCAAAAGAGTTTTTATTTTTTTATGATAGAGAGATTAACTTTATTAACATTTTGATAAATCGTTTATTCATTTTATAGGAAATCTATGAGTAAACTTGTAAGCAAAGGATTTATTATATTTAGTAATGTTCCATGACAAAAGAATTATAATTGCATCTTTCAATATGAATCGATTTCTTAATATACCATCACATTTATGACAAAACTTATATACACTCTGGAATACTAGTTTTAGATCTCACATATTTATACTTCACAATATAATGAGGAAAAAGTATTATAAGTTTATTTTGTCCACAATTAAGGGGTTATGGTCACTTATTGTGCACGAAAAATGAAATTTTTCATGAATTTTTACAAGTAATCTACCAATTTTTTCCAAAATATATTGTTTTCATCTGATTTATAATACCTTGAGCTACTTTCAGATTTTCTTTTGTTGAAAAATATTGCACAGTTTCCTGACAAATGGCCACCTACGAAACACTGTTTTTACTAAAGCAGTTTGCGGTGACCACTGAAGCTCGAAAACGAATAAACCGATCAGCATATGTTTTTGTGTGATCATTAAGAACATAATAATCGTGTATTTAAGCGAAACGAATTAAAAAATATGCATTTAAAAAAAAGGGAACTGTAGAAGTCAAAATTTCGCCTTCGTAAAATCTGTAAAAAACAAATTACTGTTGGCATACCCATCTTCAGATATGTGACCCGTCCCACAGAGGGGAAATTTGTGTTAAAAGTTGATCAAAAGTCCTAGAAAGCTCATTTATACTTCGATTGATATAATATTTTGCACAAAGCATATCTTCTGCACAAGGATTAATCCTATAGAAAATAATGAAAATCGGTCCAGATTTGGATGCAGCTTCCATATATATTCGCATCTGATATGAGATAAAAATGCCCCAAAATCACTGAAATTTGACACATGCAACCTGAACTAGCCTTAAAAACATTGAGCCAATTTTCAAACAAATCAGTACAGATGTATATATAGTCCCATATACATATATTTCATTCCAAATTTTATTTTTTGAAATTTACTTAAATTAAATTTTTCTCAATTCACATGAGAAAAGCCGTGAATGTTTCTGAATAATGCAAACATATTTGATAGGTGTTGGTTTAGTCTGATAAATTAGAGCCCCGGTTATAACGCGGAGCCAAATTTAGTGTGAGTAAACCTTTCAATTCCATATAAAAATATTTCATACTTTAGTTGAGAAAAATTAGATTTTTTCGGAATGGCGCAAATATGCGCAATTTTTTATGATTGAATCTGATATTTGAGGCTCAATCGCATAAAACATTAGAAGAAATTATGGTCGGGAAACGACGGGGAAATAGACTTTTTCACTATTGAAATTGTAGTAATCTTAAAAATGATCATAAACAATTTTCATAAAGAGGATATGTATTACCATTATTAAAGAGCAAAGATGTAAAATCAATCTGAAAATTTTAAATGCTAATCTTGTTCGGAGACTGTACAAAAACAATAAATCTTGAAAAATATTAGTTTTCGCGAAAATAATGTCATTTTAATGTTCACCTAATTTAGTTTGTTTTCGAAAATTTACTTTTGGTTTTCAGTAAGGCTGAGTTCAATCGACTGCTGCATTGGATTGGTTAATCTTACAAAGTCGAGGATGGTTATAGCAAATGTAGAAAAGAGTCTGGTTGCCGTTTATCAACATTTTTTCATAAAAAAAACGATTTTCATATTTTGAGTTTTGAGCAACTTTATGACTATGTTTCCCCTCTGTGCGTCCGTACAAAAAAAATTTAATCAAACTCGTCAGTTCTACTTGTTTTTGTTTTAAATTGATAATCGGAGGGTATACTCGTACATATATTTCGGCAAAATCTACTGAAACTTTCTAAATTCTTTCTGTTGTTGTTCCTTTTTATATAAGATACAGCAGATTCAATACGGAATATCAATTTTACATCGCATTGCATTACAAATTGTCTTAGAGAAAAGAACACATAAGCATATAGGGTCCTAGTATAGGAAAAGTTGAAAAATTTAGCAAATTTTATTAATTTTTAGTGGTATAGGAAATTACCCTCGGAGTCGACTCCGGAGTCGGAGTCGTGACAAAAAACTGGCCTGGAGTCGGAGTCGGAGTCGAAGGAAAAATGGCTCGACTCCGAAACCCTGTTTGGAACCACTGTAGATATTTAGACGATTTAACACCCTTACCTGCTGTTTTCATAAAAACCTATATTAATTTAAAAAAATTGATAGTTTTTTTTTGTGATAAATTTTGCCGATTTGTGTAGTTATAGTTATAGCCATAGCCTTTAATCTAATGAGGGTATAAACACTTTGATATCATCAAAGATATGTCTCATCGAAATAATGATTTTAGATAGCAATAGTTTCTAAACGAAATCTGTTTTAGACAATTTGGAGACAATTTAGTCCTGGTCGTCCTCGAACGGATCAGCCTCGGACTTCGTAAACTTAGATATTGGCCCACTTCTTTGGGTATCTCCCATATACAAGTTAATATAGTGCGCACGACAAGGTTGTATCCACTTTGACTTAAATAATAATTGTTCAACAAACAGCCCATGCGGGACAAGGGAGACTTCTCTCATATCAATGAGTGCAACCCGATTCATATTAGCTCAACGACTTTGACTTAAACTTTGTTCATCATAATATTTCGCCGAGACATAAATCATGTTCGAATATGTACCATTCCGACACGAAAAACCAGTAAGGAAAGGATCATAGTCGGGCGGGGCCGACTATATGATACCCTATACCACTGTGAATATGTAAAATATATATAGGAGATATATATGAATTTGAACTGATTTCTATATAATATGGTACATTTATTACTAGACAAAATTCCGTCATCGAAATCAAACATATATAGCGTGTTTGGTGCAGCAATTACGTCAAATCGGCCGAAAATATATGTGGGAGCTATATCCAAATCTGAACCGATTTCGATGTAATTTGGCACATTTATTTTTAGACTGAATTCAGTCACACGTTCCATATTTCATCGAAATCAAAGATATATAGCGTGTTTGGTTCAGCAAATACCTGGAATCGGGCGAAAATATATATGGGAGCTCTATCCAAATCTGAACCGATTTCGATATAATTTGGCACACTTATTTTTGGTCCGAGTTCAGTCACACAAATTTGATCAAAATCGGACGTAAATAGCGTGTTTGGTGCAGCAAATACCTGGAATCGGGCGAAAATATGTATATATGGGAGCTATATCCAAATCTGAACCCATTTCGATATAATGTGGCACACTCATTTCCAGACCGAGTTTTTTCACACATTCCAAACATCATCAAAATCGGACGTATATAGCGTGTTTGGTGCAGCAAATACGTCAAATCGGCCGAAAATATATTCGGAGCTATATCCAAATCTGAACCGATTTCAATATAATTTGACATACTTATTTCTAGATCGATTGCAGTCACACATCTAAAATTTCATCAAAATCGGACCTATATAGCGTGTTTGGTGCAGCAAAAAATCGGGCGAAAATATATATGGGAGCTATATCCAAATCTGAACCCATTTCGATATAATTTGGCACATTTATTTTCAGACCGGATTCAGTCACATATTCCAAATTTTATCAAAATTGGATAGAGTATTTGGTGCAGCAAATACGTCAAATCGGCCGAAAATATCTATGAGAGCTATATCCAAATCTGAACCGATTTTCACAATAGCGTTCTTCCTATGTCTAAAAAAATTATATTTCCCCAATTTTCAGCTGAATCGGACAAAAAATGCGACCTGTACGTTGCGAACAAAAATACATGGACAGACGGACGGACGGACATACATAAATCGACTCAGAAAGTGATTATATGTATATCCCCAAAAGGAACTATGGGTCTATTTCGTTTCCTTTTGTATGTTACATACAAATGCACAAAGACATAATACCCCTTACCACAGTGTGGTTTTGGGTATAATTAAATTCCACTTTAAGGAAAGATGTCGGATCGTTTCGATTTTTTTGCAATAGATTGTCCTTGTTACCATAAGCACTACTGATGAGCACGATAACTTACGAATTGAAAATACCCGATTTGGTCGAAATTTTTTCATCGTAAAATTTCTTCCAAATTAACATCAAGTTTCAAGAAGGTCTATGTCCTCGGCATCATCCTGTATTCCTGCCATGATAAAAGTATCTCTTAATCCTGCTGTTATGTACTTCTGACCAATTTATGTCAAAAGAAATTTTCTTCGTGTAAAGTTTTGTATTTTAGAAAAGTGTTACACTTTGTAATTTAACATCTCGAAGTAAATAAATCACTCACTTCAAGAACCCTCTCACGAAGCCACCGCCATCAACACCACCATCATTTTTATATTCAAGCATCGAACAAAGTGAAAATGAATGAACGAATGGAAAAAATTAAAATCCCAGCATGTTTATGTAAATTTTCCACAATCTTGTAAAAACTTTTTAAAAGTAAAACTAAAAGTAGTTAACTGAAGTTAGTTACCCCATTACATCAGCGCAATGTAGTTTTTTTTTAAATAAACTTTTTGTAATGGTGTGGCAGAAGAATACGGGACTCGTGGCAGATAGCAAGGAAGCCCACATAAGAATATATTTTGTTCACATCTTGCGGTTGTGGTTATTCCAATGTTCTTCTTTTTTCTTTTGCTTTGTATTCAAGTAGTTGTTTCCGTATTCCTTGTGGCTTTTAACAAGAATAACGTTGGTTGGTGTATTGTTATTAGTTGATGTAAGAAAAAGGTGTGGGGGTGCAGGGATTCGACGTTACTTTCCTTGGCACCAGCCATGTTTGTAGGGGTGGGAGGATATATTAAATGTGTTAGTTTATTGTATAGTTTTTCATTTCCAATATGAAATAAAACATTATCGTTAGTATGGGTATTGTTGCCGTTGTTGTTGTTGTTGCTGTATAAATATATTGAAATTCTAACTAAATGCTTAAAGCAATTCTCGAGTCGGTGATTCTCAGTTTTCCTTGCCATATCTTTGCAACAATCTCCCCACCTTAGGATAATGCAACAGTGTTGAACGTTTGCTGGTGCGTGACTCTCCCCCATGTTTTTGTGTTTTTATTTCCCCATTTTATTGGAAAAATATTTATGAAATACACGTTCATTACATTGGGGCTGGCATTGCCACAGAGCAGCATCCACAGCATGGAGGAGTAGCCTCAAGTAAAGTGAAGTGCATCACTTAAACGATATACAACAAAGAGGCAAAAGGGGTAGGTGGGTGGTTAAGGGTGAAATGAACAAAAAGAAAAACTGGGGGATCTCTGTTAATAGCTACAATATGTATTAAAAATTGCAATATGCCATGACCAGAAATATTGTTAGTTGTAGATACTTTTTAAGTTTAAGGATTTATTTTAATGGAATCTTTGGCTTATATTAAATCTTTATTAACTAGACAGATATCGTAAGGATTGGGGTATATTGAAACAAACAAGTAAGAAAAGGTTAAGTTCCGGCCGGGCCGAACTTTTTATACCTTTCACCACGAACTTTATTGAAGTGAATAGGAACAACTAGTGACCTCTTATTCCTTGCAAGAGCAGAAAATCTTAACTGATAATAATAATAGTTCCACAAACGTCCCAGGCGGGGCAAGGGAGACTTCTCTCATATCAATGAGTGCACCCCGATATATATTAGCTTAATGATATGGGAGTTACAGTTTATCGCCGAGTCCAAACGGCGTGTCCAAAGACACCACTTGTAGAGAAGTTTTACATGGCTGAAATACTTAGGAAATGTGGACAACATTACTGAGGGGTATTTTAACTGATAATACTCCTTTTAAAACAGCTCCCTCATGTGACGTCATCGTTGTTCTTTCCAAAACATGGACCAATATTTACAATTTTCCGAATGGAGCTTAGGCATCCTCTGACAACACAAATTAAAGCAATATCGGTTCGAATATTTTACAAAACCCCTCGAAATAATTAACATTAGGAAATACCGGCTAGACTCACAGCTGGATATACATATGCACATACATATATTAGACACACGCAAAAAAGCAAATTTTTTTACTTGAACTCCTACCCTATATTTTTTTTTCATTTGACCCAAAAACCTTATATATGAAATTTTATGACTATCAGTGCCACCTGGGCGATCTTTTTTTATGGTAATTTGTATGGGGTCAATGGCGTATTTTCACGAAAATTCTCTAAAAGCCGCAGTTATGGTCAAGTCCATGAACATTTTTTACCAGTCATTTTGGTGTCTAAAAAACTAATCCTACAACAAAACTATGAAAATCGGATCAGATTTCGATATAGCTATATAGGGCTCAAAATACTTAAAATCAACTATCGCAGCTATATCAAAATCCGATCCGACTTTCACAAATTTTTGTAGGATTCGTTTTTTTTTAACCATAAATGTGGCATTTATAGAATGGCGGCTATATGAAGACGTGGACCTATACCGACAAACTTCAGATTGAAAGTTTTAAGCCCCCCAAAAAATTAATTACCAAATTTCAGCCATTTCAGTGCGAAAATGAGCATAAAATCTTCAAAATACCAAAAAGTTTTATACCCCCAACGAAGACTAAATTCCAAACTTCAGTCGTTTCGGTGGGATATTAAGGGTACAACCTCCAAACTACCGAAAATCGGAAAGTACAGCATTACAAATTTCAGGTGGAAGATTTTATACCCTCAATGAAAATTAAATGCCAAATTTCAGCCATTTCGGTGGGATAATGAGACCACAACCTCCAAAATACCGAAAATAGGGTGGTACTGCACTATGAGGGCGATTTGAAGGCGGGGACCTATACTAACAAATTTCATGTGGAAAGTTTTATACCCCCGGCGAAGACTAAATCACCAATGTCAGCCATTTCGGTGGGATATTCAGGCCACAACCTTAAAACTACCGAAAATCGGCGGTACCGTTCTATTGGGGCTATATGAAGGCGTTGACCTATACCGATCAATTTCGGGTGAATAGTTGTATACCCCCAACGAAGACCAACAACCAAATTTCAGCCATTTCGGTGGGATATTAAGGCTAAAACCTTCAAAATACAGAAAATCGGAAGGCTATATGAAGATGTTGGCCTATACCGACAAATTCCAGGTGAAACGTTTTATACCCCCAACGAAGACCAAATAAAAAATGTCAGTCATTTCAATGGTATATATGGAGGTAAAAACCTTCAATATCCCGAAAATCGGGAGGTACCGGTCTATGGGGGCTATATGAAGACGTTGAACCATACCGAAAAATTTCGGGTGGAAAATTTTATGCCCCCAACGAAGTCTAACTACCAAATGTCAGTCATTTCGGTGGGATAATGAGGCTAAAACCTTCAAAATATCGAAAATCGGAAGATACCGTTCTATTGGGGCTATATGAAGACGTTAACCTATACCGACAAATTTCAGGTGGAAAGTTTTATAACCCCAACGAAGACTAAATACCCAATTTCAGCCATTTTAGTGGGATAATGAGGCTAAAGTCTTCAAAATACTGAAATTCGGGGGTACCGTTCTATTGGGGCTATATTTCATGTTGTGTGAGTACAATATTTACCCTCTGGTTACGTCGGTGCCCTCCAAGACTAATGTATACTTTCACCCACTTCTCGGGACTGAGTGTTGCCAGGCGTGTCCACAGACAGTGATTGTAACATAAGACATTTTTATAAACATGCGATACTGTCCTTTGCCTGGCTGGCTTATATCAAATAACCCCCTAGCATTCGTTTTCCCACATGCTGAAGTTTTAGTTCGTAATATTTCATGATGTCATGTTTGTACGTCATTCAGTATTTACAAAACATTATCTTCTACGTCACATCACTTTAAAAGACATAACGTAACGTGAATCTATTTCATTTAAGTGATAATTAGTTTTCTTGGCATTGTGTTTAGCATAAAACCCTGTAAATGCATTACTTTTTTCAAGCTCTATACATATCGAAATAATGTCCATTGAAATATTCCTTCTTTTCATATATTAAGTCATATCTATTTCCACTTTTGCTTTCTTAATGATAGCTCTGCTAACCCTCTTGAGATGAGCAGCAGGGATCTTGGGTTTTATGTGAAAACTTTTTCATACCCTAAACTTTGGAATTTGCATACATTTTTCATGACAACTGATGAGTTTTTCTCTTCATTTTATTTATGAACTTGTGTGAGTGTACAAGTACGAGTGTTTGTGCAAATTTCACTTCATATTTTCACGTATTCGTAATTCTTTACAGTTTTGCATTCTAAATATGCATAGAGAGAAACAGAGGCCATGGGGAATGGATTTTTGTTGAAATGGTCTTTGGCCCCTGCCTTGTTGATCTCTCTCCTACCCCATAAATGTGTGATTAAAAATCATATTTTTTTCTAAACGTTTTCCCTTTTATTCCTCCCGAAAGATATTTATGCGTGCTAAAATTTCAGTGTGTGCTGAAGAAATTCTTTTAAGATTTATATTTCATTCATTTGAAGAAAATGGAAAATGAGTGTCCTTGAGTTGGAGGAAATTATATTGCTGTATAGAATAAATTACTGGCGATGCGTGTAAAATGTTAAGAATTATTTTTTTCTTTGAATTTGTTTAAGTTTTTTTAATTTCAAATTCATTACAGAAAATATTTTAAAAATAAATTACGAAATACACACAAACAATAAAATAATGAAAAATAATGCATTACGTATTTTTCTTTTCTTTGCCAGGACTTCC
Source organism: Musca autumnalis (assembly GCF_047663935.1). Lineage (NCBI taxonomy): Eukaryota > Metazoa > Arthropoda > Insecta > Diptera > Muscidae > Musca > Musca autumnalis. The sequence goes on from NW_027411644.1 coordinate 162,409,798, forward strand.
ATAAACACAAATCCTTTAAGCAAATATAAAAAATTGTAGAACAAATATTTACATTTTTTCAATCCACTTTCCATGAAAAATGCCAATAAATATGAAATGGAAGCAAAACAAAATATTCCAAATATTTGTGCAAATTTTAAATGAAAACAGCAAACATGGAAACTGGAAGAATAAACAAAGAAAAGAACAAAGATGGTATGAAAACAAAACACATTACATAAACTCTCCGAAGAATGTCCCATCATTACAAACACTGTGAATATTTGAATGAATAATCTGAAATGGACATGAGCCAACTAAATCCTTACCATATCATGATGCAAAATTATAACAATTTAATACAATCAGTTAGCTTTGCTCCACCCATAACTGTATCAAAAAAGTAATATAAATGGGGGTCTATTAACAGATCCCTAATTTAAACAAGTGAAAACGGCGTTAAATTTGGAATGCCGAGATTTTTATAGCAAAAATAATCAAAATACCGAAAATCGGAGAAGTCAGATGGAGAAGTTTCGTGACTGCAGGGAATCTAAAATGTCAAGTTACAGGTAGTGCAATCAAAATCCATCTTCAAGTTGATCAAATTTGAAATTGTTGAATTTTCTGGGCGAGGTAACAGAAAGTTTGGATCAATATAGACCACTTTGAACTTTATCTAGCAGCAGGTACTATCTTTGTTTACCAACCAGATATTAGAAGAACAGGTATTAGTCTGAAAGTTCTAAGTCCCGTGGTTCTACAAATATTTATTTTAAAGTCAACATGCATATGATTCATATTAAAAGTTTAAAACTTTAATTTAACTGAAAAAATGTGCGCTGCATACTTTAAGGCAATGTGAACAATCCCACAACTCTACTTTTGCTATTACTCGTATGTTGCTCATTATCGTAAAATTCTACATAGACTTAAGGTCGAGACATAGCTATTGACTTGGTCGACTGACTGACTAACTTACCAATGTCAAAATGCAAGAGTAACGATTACCAAAATTTGAGTATGGATCTGGTATTACCTTATAATTTAACACTCGGGGCGATCAAATCATTTTTACCGAGTTTTTGTTTTTAGTCATGTCCATTTGTGTGTAGAGATGATTTCGGCTAGAATTACCGATTTCATCTAAAGCAGCCCGATTCAAGGACCCTATAGCTTAGGATTATAAGCTGTCATCTGGCAGTATTTCACTTTTTCTTCAGTTATTTTCCGTTGATCATGTCTCATTTTAGTTCAATAAATCGTTCATTTTATCAGCTATCTTTCAATATTGAGGAAATAATCAGTTGGTTATCGATTAGATTATGTAAAGTTTAGTTTTCTAGTTTTAGTTCGTTCGTTATTCGGTTTGATCGGTCTTTTATATACTTCTTTCATTCGCCAATTTAGTGGCCCGGCCGAACTTGTTACACCCTGCACCACGAGTTGTAATGAAGTAAAATGAAACCATTAGTATCCTTTCGTTTATGAAGGACACTAAATACCGAATTTCAGCAAGTTCGGTAAAACAATGTGGCTTAACTTTAAAATATTGAACTTTGGGAGGTACCGTTCCATGGGGTACAAAACGTCGATCTATACCTACAAATTTCTGACGGAAAGTTTTTAGACTCAATGAAGACTAAATACCAAATTTCGGTAAAACCTTCAAAATACAGAAAATCAAGAGGTACGATATAGGAACCTGCGGACCTATACTGATAATTCGCTTCTGGAATATTTTATAACCCCATGGAAGACTAAATAACAAATTTCAGTTTTTCGGTGGTATATTTACGTCACAACCTTCAGAATTACGAAAATCGGTTGGTACCGTTCTATGGGTGCTATATCAAAACGTAGACCTATACCGACGGATTTCAGACAGAAAGGCTTTTACCTCCAACAAAGACTAAATACCAAATTTCAGCCATTTTGGTGGGTTGCTGTGGCCACAACCTTCAAATTACCGAAAATCGGGTGGTACCATTATATGGGGGCTATATGAAGGCGTGGACCTATACCGACAAATTACATACGGAATATTTAGTACCACAAAAGAAGACCAAATACCAAATTTCAGCCATTTCGGTACAATAGTGAGGCCACAATCTTCAAAATACCGGAAATAGGGAGGAACCGTTCTATGGGGGTTATACTAAGGCGTGGAACTGTACCGACGAGTTTCTGGGAGAAAATTTTATACCCCCAACGAAGACTAAATACCAAATTTCAGCCATTTCTGAGGAATATTAAGGCCACAAACCTCAAAACACCGATGGAATATTTCGATGGAATATTGAGGCCCCAACCTTGAAAATACCGGTAATCGGCGGTACCGTTCTATGGGGGCTATATGAATGCGTGTACCTATGCCGACGAATTTCATATGGATAGTTTTATATACCAAGTGAAGACTAAGTACCACATTTCAGCAATTTCGGTGGATTATTGTGACCACACCCCTCAAATTTCGATGCAATAAAGGGGCCACAACCTTCAAAATACCGAAAATCAGGAGGTACCGTTATATGGGGGCTATATGAAGGCATCGACCTATATCGACACATTTCATATGGAACGTTTAACACCCCAATTGAAGAACAAATACGAAATTTCAGCCATTTCGGTGCATTATTGTAGCCACAACCTTCAAAATACCGAAAATCGGGAGGTACGGTTGTATGGAGGCTATATGAAGGCTAGGTCCACGCCAAATTTCAGCCATTTCGGTACAATAGTGAGGCCACATTATTCAAAATACCGGAAATAGGGAGGAACCGTTCTATGGGGGTTATACTAAGGCGTGGAACTGTACCACCAAATTTGTGGGGGAAAGTTTTGTATCCCCAACGAAGACTAAGTACCAAATTCCAGCCATCTCGGTGTGATAATGAGGCTAAAACCTTCAAAATACCGAAAATCAACTGGTACTGTTCTATGGGGACTATGTCAAAACGTGGACCTATATAGCCCATTTGCAATACCAAACATCCTAGTAGTAATAGAAACTTCTATACCAAATTACAAAGCTCTATCTTAAATATTGCGAGCTGTATCTTGATTACAACAGACGGACGGACAGATGGTCATGGTTATATCGACTTCGAATTTAACCCTGATCAAGAATATATTCCTTATATGGTCTCCGTTGAATCTTTCGATGTGTTACAAACGTAATGACAAATTTAATTATACCCTCCATATTATGGTGGAGGGTACAACTAGTTCATTTGCTCTTTGGTTTCAGAATAAATTAGTCTCAGTATTGGACATGAAGGTTTATTCGCTACCACAATCAGAAATCTTCTTTAATATATGGAAAAACCTTTCCCTTCTCTTCTTATCTCCGCAACGACAGATAATTATTATTAAATCAAGAAAAAATATCCTGAAACATGAAGCTCTTTATGGATGTAATTAAATTATACGACAAATGTCCACTTGAATATAACAGGCAACATACTTCCTGGAGGAGAAGAAACTAGCAACAACAACAACAATACAAACATTCAATAAAAATTTCTAGGAAAAACTAAACTAAGAAAACTTACAGAAACAACAAAAAACGAAGTCTCAAGTTTTACCAAGTAGAACGAACGTCAGTCAAGCGCACATTTACCTATGCAAGCAGATTTTATATTTTCTATTCACTAGTGTGTCCTTTTTTTTCTCAAAAAGGACAAAATTTATGAGAGCCAGACATCAGCTGCTAAGGACCAAGGAAGGCAACAAGGAAAACAACAACACCAGTAACAAAATGCAAAAATAAGAAAAACACCCAAAACAGCAGTTCTAAGAGCAATAGAGCGACAACTTTGACTGTTGACAAAAGTTTCGTAGCCAGGGTTACAGAGACGAACAGCAAAAACAAAAAAGGCATCTCTATGTAGAATGTGTTTTACTCCCTTCTTGGTAGTTGTTTGCAAATAAAATTGTCGAGCAAGAAAATATGACATTTCTCTGTTTATGGCGTGTGTGTGCGTTGGTTTCTTTATTTTCTTTCTTCTTCTTTTTCTTTTGATAAGTTTATCCCATTTTAGTCTATAAATCACTAGAACGCTGGAGATGCAAAACTAGTGCGAGTTTTAAAATGAATACAGACATATTGCCAAGAGTAGTAGTATTCGAATCTAATGAGCAAAACTTTTTTGCAAACTAAGTTATGATTTTAATGTTTTAAAACTTTGAATAATATACAGACAGAGATCGAGAGAAAAATAATGTCAATTTCAATTTGTTTTTAATTAAGTTAAAGGAGCCTGTAGATAACAGACTGCAACAATCATATTAATTTGAATTAAAATTTCAAAATTAAGAATGTTTATTGGATTGGAATAAAGTACAAATATTTCATGACTTATATTCAACTCTGGATTGTATGCAATATTAAAGCCTTTGTGTGGCTTTTTAAAGAGTATTTTCGTAGGAATATATCTACTTCGATATTCCAACGTTTTTTATCTTTAACAAATGTCTTATCATTTCTTAAAATATATACATATTTTATTATCAGCCCACTATGAAATTCCACTCCCCTAACATTGTGCCAAGTATTTTTGTCCACAAAAAATCGCCTGCTAGGCAACATAATTCACAACTATGTAAAACAATGTTGCAGCCCACAACTATTCCTGAATTTTTTTTATCCTATTTTATTTTTCCTTTCTTCTGTTCTGCCGGCCAAGTCACTGCCAGAACTGACTTCAAGTATAGTAATTATCATTGTTCACGGCATTGTTATGCTGTCATCTGATATGATCATTTTTGTTTATTCGGCTTCTTTTTACTTGCAGTTATTATTTTACAACATCAACAAAAGTCCTTAATGTTATAGTTCTAAAAAGATTTCTTTTAAATAAAACGTGAATAAGTTTCAGCTTTAAATTATTAACTTAGAATTAACTGAAAAACATTAATGTGCGATGCATACTTTTAGGCAATTCCTTGTTCCAAAATGCCGACGATTTTTTATTACATTTGATATTACTCGTAAATGCCTCTTAAGGGTAAAATTATACATCGACTTAATGTCAAAACATAGATAGCGATTGACTTGTTCGACTGCGTAAAAATAAAAGAATAATGTGTGATGCATACTTTAAGGCAATTCGAGTGTTCTGGGTTTGCTACTACATTTGTTTTTACGTTTGTTACAACTCTTATATTCTTCATTAATGGAGGTTTTGAGTCGACTTAAGGTAAAACATAGCTATCGATTGACTTGGTCATCAGACTGATTTATCAATGTCAAAATACAATGTATACTTAAATAAAAAATGAAATTGTACATTGACATAAAATCAAAATACAGCTAGCGATTGGCTTAGTCGACAGACTGGCTTATCACTAGCGAAATATAAGAGTACTGTGCGATGCATACTTCTAGGCAAATCGAATTTTCTATATTTGCTATTACGTCTTCTGTTCCGTTTGTTACAACTCTTATTATCTTCATGATCATAAAATTCATAGACTTAAAGTCAAACCTGACATAAGGCCCCACAAAAATAATTTTGGGCGTTATGATCGTTCAGACCTTCACCTTCGGACAAATACAAAGTTGGCTAAAGGGCGAAGATATTTTATTACATTTGGTATACTGGTATGCTCTTCATTATCATAAAATTCTACATGGACTTAAAGTCAAAACACGCAGCTAGAGATTGCCTTTGTCGACCCTGACTTATCAAATAAAAGAGAAGCGATGTCAAAAATGTGAGTATGGATCAGGTATTCCCTTATAATTTGTCTTATAACAAGCAGGGCTACCAAGCAAGTTTTTGGTTCCCTTTCTGTCATTATCATTTCTATTTGTGTATCTTGATGACTAAATTCCAAATTTAAGCAATTTTAAAATACCGAAATTCGGGAGATACCGTTCTATGTTGGCTGTATCAAAACTTCGATCTATACCGACAAATTTCTGGCGGAAAGTTTTTAGACTCAAATAAGACTAAATACCAAACTTGGTGGGTAAAACCTTCAAAATAACGAAAATCAAGAGGTACGCTTCTATGGGGATATAGGAAAACGTGGACCAATACTGATAATTCTCTTCTGGAATATTTATAACCCCATGGAAGATTAACTAACAAATCTCAGTCATTTCGGTGGGATATTGACATCACAACCTTCAGAAATACGAAAATCGGAAGGTACAGTTCTATGGGGCTATATCGAAACGTGGATCGACGAATTTCAGTCGGAAAGGTTTTTACCTCAACGTAGCCTAAATACCCAATTGCAGCAATTTCAGTGGCAGGTTCAAAATACCAAAAATCGAGATGTACCGTTCTTAAAGGGCAATAAGAAGTTCGATACAAAAGAATGGTTGAGGCCCTATGCTCCACAGGGACCGAAGGTGAATATCGATGTGACAAACTTCAAAATACCGGAAGTCCGGGGGAACCGTTCTATGGGGACTATATGAAGGCGTGGAACTATGCTGACAAATTTCATATGGAAATTTTTATACCCCTAACGAAGACTAAATACCAAATTTTAGCCATTTCGGTGGATTATTGTAGCCACAACCTTCAAAGTACCGAAAATCGGGAAGTACTGTTCTATGGGGGCTATATGAAGGCGTTGACGTATACCGACAAAATTCTATTGGAAAGTTTTATACCCCAAATGAAGACTAAATACCAAATTTCAACAATTTCGGGGGAATATTGATGCCACAAACTTCAAAATATCGAAAATCCGGAGGTACCGTTATATGGGGGTTATAAGAAGGCTTGGACCTATACCGACAAAATTCTGTGCGAAAGTTGTATACCCCCAAGGAAGACTAAGTACCCAATGTCAGCCAATTCGGTGTGTTAACGAAGCTAAAACCTTCAAAATACCGAATATCGGGTGGTACCGTTCTATGGGGGCTATATCAAAATGTGGACCGATATAGCCCATTTGCAAAACCAAACATAATAGGAGTAATAGACACTTCTATGCCAAATTACAAAGATCTACATTAAAAATTGCGAGCTGTATCTTGATTTCAACAGACGGATGGACGACGGAAGGATAGACGGGCATGGTTATATTAACTTAGAGTTTTACCCTGATCAAGAGTATACTCGTACATACATTCTAGCGTCTCCGATGAATATTTCGATATGTTACAAACGTAATGACAAATTTAATTATACCTTCCATATTATGGTGGAGGGTATAAAAAATCTCAGCTGTAACGGCGAGAAAATATTTGGGCGTTATGACCAAAATTTTTACTCCCACTATCGATGACTGTAAAAGCCTAAATTAAATACAACGACCATTTTTTGTTGTTTGTTTATAAAATCAGGGTTTCTTGGCGTTGTCGGCCTTTTTCCAGTATTTAAGACTTTCACCTTCGGACAAATTCAAAGCAAAGACTTATAGCAATAAAGACCCGAACAAATGCATTTTCCAAAAACATATGCTAATAGTTCCACATTTTGGTTTCAGATGGCTACACAACTCACTGGAATTGATAACAGCAATGCCAATCGTTTTTGATTCCCATTTCTCGCGGCAGAAAACATTAACGTTGTGTTTCGTGGCTAAAATTTGTTTCTTCACTATTTTTAATTTTTTATTTAATAAAAAAACAAAAGTCAACGCCGTAAAATTTGAGTTTTAATGTTTTTCTTGTCAATATTCCAATGAATAGCAGTTTTCGTTTAACAGAATGTTTCTATGATGTCGTAGCAACAGAGGTTAACTCCCTCTACAGTTAATTTTTCACAATTGACTTTTCCTATCTTATAATATTGACATCTTTGTTCAAAGTTGGCTATGCAACCTCCTTGACCTTATAATAATCAACTTTAAACTTAAATTTTCTAGCAATGTGACGTCCTTAACGTCCACAACTAAATCTTATTATCGCGGTTTGGGCGCTCATAAAGATCAAGATTCAATTTGGGCGTTATGCCAGGTTAGCTGAGCGATGAGCACCTCTGGAAAAGGAGTTCAATGCAGACCTATCTTGCTTGAGCTTGCCTCTAGTAATCCATACTGTTGTTTGGGTACCAATCAGGGTTCTGCAGATATAGAGCTGTTTAATGTATATATCTCGAATGCCGTGCTAATTCGAGATTTTTTTTTCTGGGACGTGTATAACAATGGCTGAGAAGGAACGGGTGCCGACGGAAACTCTCATATAAACTTAAGGCCTCGACACATAAGAAGCATCGCATTCACGCTTAAGTAATATCTGCTAAATGACTAAAGACCAAGTTCGACCTAATTCAAATGTGATTCTGAAATCTGTTTTTTTAGGTCGAACTTGGTCTTTAGTTTTTTTTCAGATATGACTTCAGCAAGAATGCAATGCTTCTTATGTGTCGAGGCCTTTAGTGTTTTTCAGGCAGAAGTTTTTGCTGTTTCGAAAACTTTATAGTTGTTAGTAGGAATGAAGAAGTGATCTCAGAAGGTAGAACAGCGTTCCTACTCCCATTTAACAAGTCAAAGATCAGACTTGCTGTAAGGGTCATTACTGATCACTGTCGCATAATATCTATGACAAGTGATGGGGGAGGACAGCACTATTGGGTAAAGACTATGTAAAATCGGAAACCATCCATCCTCTGTTGGTGTCCTTGTCTTCTGAACAAAATTCACATGTTCTTTGGTGGTAATGAGATTGGATCTTTCCCTTACTTCTTTATATACTTCTCTTCTATAGGATTCGCGGCCCTGTTAAAATACTGAAGCAGCATTAAATGGATTTGGAGCGGGTCATTACCTCCCACAAATTTTAACTCTATCGTTTCTTATCCCTTGATTGGTATTGTACCTTTCTCTTCCTCCCTTCCCCACCCCTTTCACCACCCCTTTTCCCTCACCTTTCCATTCTTTTCAGGATGAACGCAATGGACCGTTGATCACCGAGCAGCGTAAGCAGAAGCTGAGCCTTAGTCGGGAGGCAGAAGTTTTTGCTGTTTTGAAAACTTTATAGTTGTTAGTCGGAATAAAGAAGTTTGCCCCTAGATGCAAGGTATCAATCTGGCCGGTAATCTCAGAAGGTAGAACAGCGTTCCTACTCCCACATAACAAGTCAAAGATCAGACTTGCTGTAAGGGTCATTACTGGTCACTGTCGCATAATATCTATGACAAGTGATGGGGGAGGACAGCACTATTGGGTAAAGACTATGTAAAATCGGAAACCATCCAGTACCTCCTCTGCTGATGTCCTTGCCTTCTGAACAAAATGCACATGTTGTTTGGTGGTAATGAGATTGGATCTTTCCCTTACTTCTTTATATACTTCTCTACCATAGGATTCACGGCCCTGTTAAAATACTGAAGCAGCATTAAATGGAGTTGGAGCGGGTCATTACCTCCAACAAATTTTAACTCTATTTTCGTATCCCTTGATTGGTATTTTATGTACCTTTCTCTTCCTCCCTTCACACACCTTCTCCCTCAACTTTCCATTATTTTCAGGATGAACACAGTGTACCGTTGATTAAAGAGCAGCATAAGCCAAAACTGAGCCTTAGTCGGCAGCTACAAGACGAGCTTCTGAAGAGCAGAACACTTCGAAGGCATACGAAACCTTCAGGAGACCTGTTAAGATTTGGGCAGAAAGCGACAAAGAAAGTTTGAAAATGAGGATGATGAGTCCATTCTTCTGAGAACTTGGGTATTCTGGAATTCTTGAACGTATAAAAAGGGAATTTAGCAACACAAACGAGGAATGCAAGCCACAGACTGAAGACTAATAGTAGATAAAACTGCATCTGATTTAGAATTGAACAATGGATTGATCTCATGGTAAAGGTCATATGCAAATGGGGTTATAGGAGGAACTATGACAAGTTTTAAAACCGTTGAAGAGCGGTTCTCAAACTGCCAATCGTGAACATGAATACATTTCAATATAAAGCAACAATAGTATAACAGCATTTTCTTACATATACATATTTGTATAAACTGATGATCAAATGGCTTATGGCTTGTTTTGACTCTTCCAGGATGTTGTGAAGACAATCATCACTCATTGAGCACTTGTTGAGATAATTTATAATTTATGTTTAGGACGAATTAAAAATAATTATCATTTTTTGCTTTAAACAATAAAAATGTTAAACAAATATTGTAAGAAACTCACTCTCTCTCCTTCTTTCTGTGTCGCTGTCTCATTAGTCATGAGGTGAAAACTTTCTTCGCGAAAGTCGTTCTTAATCTCCGATCTTATTTAAAAACTTAAAAAATTCTATAAACATTTTTTGCCAGCATAAAAAATAAGCATTTCTTTGAACACTTTCATATTTAAATATCAATTAATTTCGTGCTTCAACTTTCTTCTCATCCTCTTTGAAGTAAAAATCTCTTGACATTTTTAACTAAAGGTCTACATACTTTCTTGTAAAGTATTTCTTTTAACCAAAACAGAACAAAAAAGAAAAATTAATAATTGTTCTCAGTTACATTCACATTAATACTTTTATACAGTCAACTTGTTAAAAGGTCAAAGTTGAAAGATAGAATTAAAACCCATCAGCAAATCATTGTAAATGACAAAGCGTAAGCATTTTTCAAACAACTGTGAACTGTGTGTTAAACTTTTGAAAAATGAGTTTTTTAATTAATTATGAAAAATAAAATAAAAGAAAGGCAAAATCTGTGTACTTGTCACATTGACAACAAAACCCACCGAAATGTAAAACATATGACATTTAAAAATAATAAATGGAAACAAAAACAAAATATGTTATGATAGGCATGGACCCTTGTAAGCTGTTCAGCAACAACCAACCTTGCCGTCGTATAGAATTATGAAAAAAAAACAATGATGTTGCTTTTGTTTTAATTTCGTTTGTATGTATGTATGTAATATATGTATATACATACATATGTATTGTATTTTAATCATCTTTCATGCCAAAGGATAAAGCAAAATTCTGCTGGTTTCTGATACATGTATGTATATTATATGTCCCATTGGATAAATAACACAAGATAAAATACATATGTACATACATACATATCTACTCTCGTACTCATGTTTTCACAACATATCATAACATATCACAAAGGACATGTATAAATATGGTACTTGTAGTATAATTATATACTTGTGATCTTTGTACCACTATAAATGTAGATTACATATGCCTGTACATAAATATGATGTATGTCTGTGAATATGAGTGTATTTGTCTTGTCTGAGTGGTTGAGTGTTGTAATTTATAATGAACAATTAGCCTTTGGGATAATTTGATTTTTATCAAAACAGAGAAACGAGGTTGCATGTCAGAGCAAAGTTTTCTTCTTAGATTTTTGAAGCAAAAATATAAAGCCTTTGTGTGGAGATTTTGTATTGTAAAATATATTAAAAGAAATTATAATTGAAAATAATAACTATATAAAGTAAAGAGATGGACAATTTTGGCAATGAATTCATTAAGAAAATTGTAGAAAAACAATTTAAATACTTTTTATGCTTGAAATCATAAATGAAATATATTTTAGATTTAGTAGTGCATTTCTGTAACTAGTTAAAGACATAATAACAAAAATTGTAGATAACTGCAAGTTATATTAGCATTAAATTAGATATTAGCTTAAAAATAAAATAGCCACTAAAACTTAAAAACAGGTTATTGTAGTTATATTGTGTACACCAAAAATGGAAGAAAGTAGCTAATCGGTATAGAAATAAGTTTCGATTATTCTGTCCCTTATGGTTTAAAGAAAACACCGCATAAGTGTTTTATTTGTAGAAAAATCCATCAATGTTTTTTGATAACATATCTCAAAATATAAAGGACACAATAAATTAGATATATGGGCAAAACTGCCAATTATTTCATATTCCATTTCCAAAAAACTGAATTTTTTCTTTTCGCGCTACATTAACGATTTTTGGTACATAGGTTAAGAAAAAATTCCCCAGTACAAATCCGTTCGCGAGCAAATTTTTGGTTGTTGCGGACAAATGTTATCGCGGTTGTACTTCTGTTTTTAAGAAAAAATTATTATAAAAACGCTAATTATTTTATTGAGCACAATTGTCACTAAAAAGTTGTCACGAAGTGACGTCATTAAGTAGATTGCATAATATTTGTAAAATGTTACTCAGCATTCGCGGAATTTACAAAAAATTGACAAAATTTTAAATGTAATCCGAATTTTTTGAAAATATAGGCCCATTTACCCGTCAAAAATTACAAAAAAGTAACAGTTTTAAAGAAAGACTTCACGGGGAATCAATTGAGACCAAACTTATAATCATCGGGATAGTAGTTAGGATATTATAGCCAAAATAAGCACATATTTGTGTTACAAAAAACTAATTTTGGTTTGGAATAATAGTTTTCACACGCATTCTACAGTCGAAAATATTGGAAAAATTCTATAAGAGTACTTCTTTTATTTTTCTTGAAACTCCCAAGAAAATGGGTGGATTTTGCTTTATCTACATTCACATAGAAGGTTTCCCATTGGGGAAAGTTATCGGGTTGTTGAAATAAATCACTAGACTTCTTAAACGGAAACAGAGTTCAAATAAACCGCTTTAACTTATATGCATTATTAAAATATGTGTAAATCGCGTAATTATCAAAATCGTTTTGTCCGCATGTGATTTTCATGTGCAGCAAGACCATATCATTTAATTTGTATATATTTTTCGAAATATAATTTGGACGCTAAGATGTAGCATCGGCTGCATCTTAGCATTAAAAAACCTATAAAACATCGCTAATTTTCCCAAAGTTCATACAATTTCGTTCCGCATCCGGTTTTAGTGTCACCATGAAAATCTGCACCGATATATACCTATTTCAAGGCAATCAGTCAAGAACCGTGGATGTAGCATCACACACTATTTTTGGGATAAAATGAATGTAGTTCCCTTATCAGTGAAGTTTTTAAATCTCTGTTTCCGCAAAAAGGAAGATGCTGCACTAGTTTTTTCATAGCAGTGCAAGCGGCCGACAGAATACGCGATAAAATGCGCGATATTTTTAAAAACAATATTAGGTGATTTTCCTACCTTGGAATTTCTCGTATCTCGCGTTTTAGTAGATGGAATTTCACGAGTATAGATTTATTAGATCCGCAACGTAAAAATCAAAAATTTGCAATCAAGTACGAGTAAATCGAATGACAATTGTAAAAATTAGGCCCGAAAAATATGATTTTTAGAAATTTGTTCGCACAAAATTTTCGTATTTGGATACAGATTTCTCTGAAGCTGTGTAGGCTACATTCACGACACATATATCAAATAAATCAGAATCGTGAGTTCTTCATTCCTATATATGATTTTTTGAAAAACCTGTTTGCGGAACGAAATTATAAGAAAATTTCAAAAAACACTTAAAATCTGGCTTCAAAATGTCAGCATCATTTAATGGTAGACGCAGATCAAATTTTGAGAAGTTTTACACTAGTGAGATGATCCTTATTTAGTTGCCTTCTACTTTTACTTTAACAGGAAAATCGTGAAAAGTGTGGTTTAATCACAAATCGAGAGAAAACAAAAAAAGACACGTTGGCTTCAACCCATTTTTACCCATTTTTTAACACAAATATAGCCACAGCTTCCACGCAAATCAACTTTGAAACCCAATATTTTTTGCCAAGTCTAAAAACATTTCATTTTATCCAAAAGCATTTAAATTGTACAATATACAACCACTATTCGCGAGTTATAAAGGGGTAAACCTTGGCTTCAACGATGTTAAATTTTCAATAATATTGCCCATATACTCTTATAGATACTCTTATAGTCTCCATATAAGGATATACGCTGGGAGTGGCCTTGGGAGATTTTTTTATTTGGCGATATTTTGCATAACAGAGCCTATTCCAAATACAGATGTATGTGGATCATTTTTGGAGGAAGGGAGGTTTTCTGTCCACTGAGAAACCTAAATGCGAAATTACTGCAGATTTTATAAAAACAAAAGCAAACGGAGAATACCCTCATCAATATGAGGACCCAAAGATTTGGGGACCCATAGCCGCGAAAGTGGAAGTGATGGGGAAAAACGGCGGGACACGTGTCTTAATATTTTGGTATTCTATCATGCTGCGGTGTCAGAATATGGTTTGTTCGTCATTCGTTTTTTAATTTTGTTCGTGTCGCATAATGATATAAAATGAAATGTTTTTTTATTACAGTGTTTTATTTAACTTGCTTTGGTGTGTGTTTAGTTCAAATCTGATAACTCATTTTTAACACAGTTGCAGTTTACCAATCGAACTAAAACTTTGCATACTTTTCAGATGTGAATGACAATACATGAATATGAAATCAAAACCAATATTGGTTCATTTTTACACTGTTTTACAGTGTTTTATCTAATTTGCTTTTCAAATCTGGTAACTCATTTTTCACATAGTTGCGGTTGGCCAATCGAACTTAAAATTTGCACACTTTTTAGATTTGGATGACAATACATGAATATGAAATCAGAACTAATATTGGTCCATTCTTACAGTGTTTTCACGGTGTCTAACTTGACCCCCTTTTCAAATCTGGTAACTGATTTTTAACACGGTTGCAGTTGACCAATCGAACTAAAACTTTGCACACTTTTCAGATTTAGATGACAATACATGAATATGAAACCAAAACCAATATGGGTCCATTTTTTCCTATAGTCCCCATATGACGGTACCACCCGACTTCTGGTATTTTGAGGAGTTTGTCTTCATTTTTAGCGCGAATTTGCTGTAACTTGGCATTTGGAGTTCTCAATAGTCCAGGAACTTCCCCACTAAAAATTGTGGACGTAAGTCAAGGTTTAATATAGCCTCCATATAACGGTACCACCCAATTTCAAGCCTTTGAATCTACATTTTCTGCTCAAATGGACTGTAATTCGGCATTTAGCGTTCTCAGTGGTCAAAAAAATTTATTTACTAAAAAGTTAAAAATAAAAAATAATTTAAAAAAATTAAGTTTCAGTGTTTTATTTAGAAATGCACTTAAAACTAAAAAATAATTTGTCGCTTAGCCTCAATAAATATATTCTTTCTCATGATAGAATCTCTCAAATAAAACGCTTGCCGTTTAATTTTGACACCATTCATAATTTAAATGCAAGCGTTTTATTTGAGAGATTCTATCATGAAAAAGAATATATTTATTGAGGCTAAGCGACAAATTATTTTTTAGTTTTAAGTGCATTTCTAAATAAAACACTGAAACTTAATTTTTTTTAAATTATTTTTTATTTTCTTTGAAGAATTCCATGTAAATATTTATTAAAAAATAACTTACAAAGCTAGGATATTGAAATTTCCGGAAGTGTTGCACCACATAAAGGATAATAAGATATATTTTTTTGAACAAAATTGCAGGATGTTTTCCCAGGATTTTTTAGTATTTAATTTTAAAGGACAGTTTGGATGTACTTGTTAATCTTGAATGCAACAGCTGAAAACTACTACATAAAGCCAATATTCTCCTCTTTAATATGAAACCAACTCCAGCAATGTGCGATAAGTACAAGTATTTAAAATATATATATATTTTTAATTTGTCCTTTGAAATTAGAAGGGAAACGAAAAATCTTGTGTCATTTTACCCCATTTTTCCTATAGTTTCGGACGGTTCATGTGTAACGCAATTTTTTGAAAATTGTCGGACGGTGTTACCTTTCTACATGTGATGTCGTTCATTGTCACCTCTTCTACTCTCTCTTATTAATTACCTCTGCCCCATTTGCTGCTTACATTCATATGCCTGTTTGTAGGTGTGAATGTGTATTTGCAAGTCTGTTAGCTTTTCGCTTGAACATTGGAGAACATCATAGATAGAGGACGCTAGAATAGTCTATGCATCAGCTAGCGAGTATAAACACGGGAGAGTAGCAGGGGAGCAAATTGAGTTGTAATTCAGACCGCGAATTAAAACCGTCAGCAAAGCAAAGTGCAGCCTAAGCAAAGAGAAAAGCTGTGTGCTTGGTAGAGTTAAGCTGTGTGTTCAGTAAATATGTAAACTAGACTATTACGTGAAGCAAAATCAATAAAATCTGACAATATGGTCACCATAGAATTTTTTAAAGCTCTCAGTAGCGTGGACTTTTCCTTGAAAATCACATGGACTACCTTCGATTAAAATTTCCAAACAATCCTCGAAACTTTTTTTAGGGAGGTGCCTAAAGGATTTGTCCGATATGGTATATAATCGAACTTGACGTGAGTCATTCCTTATCGCGCCAGCTGTTTAAAACTTTTAGACCAATATGTCAGAATGTAAGGACTTGTCCACGAAAAAGAAAACCTTATATAAACCACAAGGGCAACCTTCGGTAAATAGTTCAGAACGTCCTCAAACAACCTTTAAACTGTACTTAAGCGAACATTTTGAACTTTTGTGAGGCCGGTTCTATCACTTTAAACAGGACCACAAGGACTACCTCCTCTAACAGCCCTTAAACTGCAATTATGCGAAAACTTTGAGGGAGGTACCGGAAGGTGTTATCCAATATACACCTTTTTGGAACTTGACCAAATCTGATACTCAATTCGTAGCTAATGGTGTTCATCAATCATATTAGTTGGTGCCGGCAGGGTTTTTTTGAGTTTTTGGGCCATTATCTCGGGAACTATGGACGTGTACACGAACAAAATTACACTTATGTAAAATTATGTGTGGTACCCGAAAGACCAAAATAGTTCATATTGCAAGAAACAAATTTTGAATCAAATCGGTTGATCCACAATAGAGTTATAGTGAGTACCATTTTAGCGAATAAGTTTGATCTTTTGTGGGAGAGGTAACTAAAGGAGTGGATTGATAAGGCCCATCTTCGAATGCGATTTATGTTTGGACAAAATATTACGAGGACCAATTTTTAGACCAAATCGGTTGATCCGTTCTAAAGTTATCGTGCACTCCACCAGCCACTCAGACAGACGGACGGTCATGGCTAAATCGACTTCAAATTGTCTGAAATGGATTTCGTCCCAACATATTTGGTGTCTAAAACCATTATTATCTTGAAGGGTGAGAATATAAAAATAATATTTGAGAGGAGTCTTCCTATCCCAGAGACAAATCAAAAGATCATGTCATATCGTTTAAATGGTTTAATTTGTGGTTTAAATGGTATGTAAACAAAACATTGACTACATATGTCAGAACTTCTTGGTAGAGCCCCTATAAAAAATTATACTCCTGTAACTTAATCGAAATCATTTTAAGAGTTTGGCCTTGAACAGGTCTTAACTGTACATAAGCCCAACTTTTGAGAGGCGGAGTTATCGAAAGGAACCCATATACTCCGTCTTCGGATTTGATGAGCACAAGTCATTTTAGTTGGTAGTCTTATGTTTTCACAGCTTTATGTTATTTATTTCAGGAGGTATGAACTTGACCCCGAAAAACAACTTGAACCTATCTTTAGCGAAATATTTTGAAATGTTGTGTGGGAGATACTCAAGGAGTTAATCGATATATTCCACATTTAAATCGATCGATCGTATCAAAGTGTATATACCCTCGTTATTCTTAAGGTTATAAAAATGAATTTATTAAAATAATAGTAAGAAATTTATTGTTCACATTCAACTTTAAGATAACCAGAAGACTGTAAATATCTTCCAAAACCTTAACCTATAAAAAGGAAAACTATATTAAAGGAGGCGAATACTTTATAATGAAACTAATACGACTAGTGGTCATTATTAAAAAGCCAAAAATAAACAATAATTGGCGGGTATTAAAGTACTAATTTTTAAACTGTAAATTAATTTCTCTTACTCAAAATATTCATTCATATCTATTCCACAGTGTAAAGATCCTATAAATCCTACTGAAGCTGACACTGAGGCGTATACGTTAAAATGTAACTCAAACGACCTGGTGTTCTTTGGAATAATCCTTCTTAAGTTTTTTGGGTACATCCGGTATTTTCTTACAATATATGTATATTAAATTTGAAAATAGTATATCTATATACACACAATATTAATTTATGTGTGTTTATACCACACTGTAATCCAATATAGTCTGTGTTATTTTCCCCCAATAATTTATTTATGTTAGTCTATTTAATGCCATTTATTGGTATTACCTTCGTTGGCTTTGTTATATTTTGTGCAAGATAATGTGAAAATTATAATTTAATCGTTTCTTAATGCGGCGTATAAAACACCGACTTTCATATTCACACATACACAAACTAACACATACATACATACACCGACCAAGGCTAATTTTGCGTATCAAATATGGGATTGAAATAATGAAAGGTATAAAAACCAAACAACAACAACAGTGCTCACATATACAATTATATTTTGTTTGTATAGAAAATACATATTTTTGGGGATGGGTAGGTTTAGGCTACCCCCCATTTGCACCCCCACTCCTCTTATGCCACGGTTTATCTAAAAAAAGTAGCAGAAAACAAAGTGTTACGGTCGAGAGAAAAAAGTTCCAAAATCCAACACGTTTTTGTTGTCGGCAATATAATTTTTGAATATGGCCTATGTATGTCTGTGTGTATTACTTAAAGGATACACACACTTGCATACACACATTTTGTTGTTTTTGTTTATTTCCTGACATTTTTATTCCTCTTTTTTGGTTGCCATTTTATGTTTGCCTTCCTATATTGTTTGTGTTGTGTTGGGGCCAACTTTGTTTTGGGTAACATTTTGTTTTGTAGCATAACACGCTCTCTTTCATGCTCTCTTACATTACACACATACATAAAATATATATATACAAAAAATATGTTGGCAAAACAATATTTGTGTGTTCCGTAATCATAGTAAACAGGATACAAAAACAAATGCCTCTCAAAATCCTCTATAGCTATATAAAACACTCTCGTAATATAAGCAAGACAAGAGTTCAACATAAGCCGCACATGAATTTGAACTCATTCAAAGGCTCTTCCATACAAGTAAATCTCACAACACACATGATTTTCTAATCATATTTTTTTCGTTCAAAATTGGAGCTTCCATCTCATACATTGGCTCTCATGCCTCTCTCACTCATTACACACTATCTCACAACACTCTTCTCACAATCATCATAATTTCCTCTTCTTCTTTCTAAGCTTAGTTTATATTGGTAAGCATAAATGTGTATTATTTAATGTATTCTATGGTAGTTTAAAGCTTTTCCCGTAGAGTTTTGTGTCTCACACAGGACCAACATGAAGTTATATTTTCTATAGCACCCTCTTATCCTCCTCCTTCTTCATCAGGGACGAGAATGTTGCTGTTTGTGTAAAAGTGTGTATGTATAAATCTGGCATAGCGTAATAGTAAAGCTTAGAGACACAGAAAAAAAGGAATTCATAATTATTTAACAATAGCAAAGAGTTTTGAATTTCCTTTGCGGATTCATTTCATACTTCAATTTTCATTCTTTAACACTTCCCATTTTCTTTATTTTAACAATTTATTTGGCTTTTTCTTAATTTTTTCATTTCTTGTGTATATTATATATTGGGCAAAATTTCATAATTCTTCACTTTATTCCTTGAATTTCTTGTATCATTTTTTTCCTTTCATTCTTTTCTGGCTCTTTTTGGACCACCAACAACAAAACACCACCAACACCACTAATTTGGGATGTGCCACACGAAACGCGTTAGGACGCGCTTTAGAGCGCTTTTAGGAACCGTTTTCATCGAATGTTGCGTATCAACTAAAAAAAATTCCGATACATGCGCTTTCTCCCAGTTTTTGGATTCCTGACGTTAATTTTCATTGTGGTAGCAGCTATGCTAAGGATATGTGGTATGTGTATGTACTTGAGTTTGTCCGACTCTTTGTAGTGTTGTTGGAGACATACACAGCGAGAGAGAGTGTAGCAGAAAACATTGCACGTGAGAGAACTTTGGGAGTGTATACAACAAATGTGGTATTAAGTTTTTAATATTGACCCCCCATGGAGATGTGGCGAAAAGCTTTTGCTAATTCACCAGCTGTGTTCTGTGGTGGGCATTATTGACTACAGTGGACCAAAGTAACAAAGCTAATGGAGATAAAACGTAAAAATGTTCTAATATTGTACGAAAGAAACCAAGAGTCTTTGAGAAGACCTTCTATTAGAAGTTCTTCCATGAGAAGAATACCTTCTAAAAGTCTTTAATGGAATGAATATCTTTTAAATATCGTAAAAGAAGACTTTCTAAAGGTCTGAGAAGAAGACTTTTTAAATGTTTTCTATGAGAAGAAGATTTCCTAAAGGTCTTATATAAGATAAACATTTTAAAGGTATCCTATGAGAAGAAGACCTTCTAAAGTTCTAAAACAGGGCCTTCTAAAGGAAGAGGACCTTTTCAAGGTATTCTATGAGAAGAAACCCTTCTAAAGGTTTTCTGTATAAGAAAAAGATCTCCTAAAGTTATTCTACATAAGAAGGCTTTCAAATGAACTTCGTTATAAGAAGAATACCTTCTGAAGATCTTCTATATAAGAAGAAGATCTTCTTAAGGCCATCTATAAGAAGGAGACCTTCTAAAGGTCTTCTACATAAGAAGAAGACCTTTTAAAAGTCTCCTATGCCAAGAGGACCTTCTAAAGGTCTTCTATGAGAAAAATAAGACTTTGTAAAGGTCTTCTATGAAAACAAGGCCCTCTAAAGGAACAGGACCTTTTCAAGGTCTTCTCTGAGAAGAAACCCCTTTAAAGGCTTTCTGTATAAGAAGAAGATCTCCTAAAGTGTTCTATATAAGAAGGCCTCCAAACGGTCTTCGTTATAAGAAGAAGACCTTCTAAAGGTCTTTTGTATAAGATGAAGTCCTTCCAAAGGTCTTCTACAAGAAGAAAACGTTCTAAAGGTCTTCTAAAAGAAGAAGAACTTCTAAAGGTCTTCTATGAGAAGAAAAGGCATTCTTAAGGTCTTATATATAAGAAGATCTACTACTGGTATTTTATGAGAAGAAGAAGACCTTCTGAAGGTCTTCTATGAGAAGAGGAAGGCCTTCTAAAGATCTAATATGAGAAAATGAAGATCTTGTTAAAGTCTTCTACAAGAAGATCTTCTAAGGGCCTTCTAAAGGTCTTCGTTATAATAAGAAGACCGTCGAAAGATCTTCTTTTTAAGAAGTCATTCTAAAGGGCTTCTATGTAAGAAGAAGACCTTCTAAAAGGTCTTTTATGAGAAGGAAAAGACCTTCTAAATGTCTTTTATGAGAAGAGTACGACTTTTTTAGGGTTTTCCATGAGAGGAAGAAGGCCTTTTGACGTTCTTCAATATAAGAAGAAGACCTTCTTAAGGTCTTCTATGAGAAGAAGGCCTACTAAAGGCTTTGTATGAGAAAAAATGCATTCTAAAGGTCTTATATGAGAAAAAGAAAATCTTCTAAAGGTCTTGTATGAGAAGATGACCTTCTAAAGGTCCGATATGAGAAAAAGAAGATCCTCTTAAAGTCTTCCATTAGACATTCTATAGGTCTTCTATGAGAAGAAGACCTTCTAAAGATCTTTTATGAGAAGAAGATGACTTTCTAAAGGCCTTCTATGAGAAGAAGAAGTACTTCTAAAGGTCTTCTGTAAAAGAAGATCTTCGATGAGTCTTCTATATAAGAAGAAGACCTTCTAAAGGTCGTTTATCTGAAGAAGATGACTGCTTAAAGGACTTATATGAGGAGAAAAAGACTATCTGAAGATCTTCTGTATAGGAAGAAGACCTTGAAAAGGACTTCTTTGTACGAAGTAGACCTTCAAATGGTCTTTTTTATAAGAAGACCGCAAAAGGCTTTCCTTATAAGAAGCCGGCCTTCTAAAGGACTTCTATATAAGGTAATCTTTATAAGAAAAAACATCTTGTAAAGGTCTTCTATATAAGAAGAACTTCTGAAGGTCTTCTATATAAGAAGAAGACCTCCTAAAAGTCTTCTGTATAAGAAGAAGACCTTCCAAAGGTCTTCTGTATAAGAAAAAGGCCTTCTAAAGTTCTTCTTTATAAGAAGAAGGCCTTCTAAAAGTCTGCTATATAGGAAGACCTTCTAAAGATCTTCTATAAGAAAAAAAGACCTTCTATAAGATGAAGATCTTCTAATGGAAAAGGTCTTCTATGAGAAAAATACCTTCCAAAAGTCTCCTATGAGAAGAAGACTTTCAAAGGAATGTCTTATAAAGAGGGAAGACCTTCCAAAGGTATTCTGTATAACAAAAAGACCTTCTAAATGTCTTCTTTATAAGAAGAAGGTCATCTAAAAGTCTTCTATATAAGAAGAAGACCTTCTAAAGGTCTTCTATATAAGAAAAATAACTTCTAAAGGACTTCTATATAAGAAGAAGATCTTCTTAATGTCTTTTATGAGAAAAAGAAGATTTTCTAAAAAACAACTACAAGGAAAAGGTCTTGCACTCAGAAGGTCTGCGGTTCACTACCCGACCAGAACATCAAAATCTTTGGCGGTGGCAAATGCGCTCAGTGTAATGTCGGCATTTCTTGCTTTAGTATTTCATCCATGAAAAACTGCTTGACAGGTGGTCGTAAGACACTCCTTTCGGATTCGGCAATAAAAAGTAGGTAGGTCATTAGATCAATATGAATTGGCGTGCGCTCATTGATATGAGAGAAATGTCCCTTGTCCCTTAGGGGAGTTTTGTGCGAACATATGCATGTGTGTGATCGGTTCAATCTAATATACATTTCAAAAGCTTTCAAACAACTTTGTAACCGCGAAATTCACCACATGCCCCAAAAATAAGCTTTCACAAAAACAGTTGTTGCTTTATTTAATAAAGGGAAAAGCACAAAGCTTTTTTGTCTCTTGTGTTGCAAGAAACTTTTTATGCTACTCACCACTGTTCTCACGCTTTTTGGTGGTCATAAATAACATGGGACACATAATAAATTATTTTTAACCATAGCACAACACACCATGGAGGCGTAATAACAACAACACTACCAATTTATGTGATGAGTTCCCTCTAAATACATGGTGTTACTCTCAGGCTTATTGGGTATTTCTTACAAACAAAAATAACATGGATTTCCAAGGAAGTTTGACATTTCTGTCGAACACGAAGAAGAAGGGGGCATACCTAACTAAAATCCCTACATAAACAAGTAACAAAAGCTTTTATGGAATTCCCTAATAGCCAATAAAAGCCTCAATCCCAAAGGAAGAGGCCAATGGATAGAGACACTGTAGACGTCATAGACCTACATAGCAATGGCAAAGTGGTACATGTGGTTGTATGTGGCTGTGGAAATATGTGTGTTTGTGTTTATTTTGAACTTTTATTTTGTTTTTTATGCCAGTGGCAAATTCTCGGAAACTTATTAGTGTTAGGGCTATATTGTACTTGAAAGTCACAACTACAGCAACAACAGCAGTAACAAAACTACATTGTCAAGCTGTGAAATCAGGAAGAGAATGAGGAGAACCAAAGAAAAACGTGTATTCGAAAAGCCAGGAAGGATAGTCAAGTTGTGGCCTTAAAAATTATAGGAGTGTTTGTTTGTGTGTTGGAAGTTTGGGTGTAGGGAGTGATGAAGGCAATAATGAAAGACCAACGATATTTGATGGTGAAGTTAGAACTTTGGCAAGAGTAACGGATGGTTGGCTGGATGGCAGACTGGATTTATAAATGAAGAATTTTACCAAAATCTGTATGTGACACATGCGGCAGACGGGATGTTATTGTTGCTGTTATTTTTGATTTTTTTTGTGAGGGATAAAAATAAACTTTAGAATTGGTAGAGAGCGAAAGGGAGGAGGGGGATCATTTAGTATGTATTTATCTACGCTTCGCCAGTACCATGAACACCAAGGTCATTTAGTAGTCATAAAATTACTGATGCGTAATAATAAATCATTTATCGAAGTTCGAAATGGCG
The DNA here is from genome assembly GCF_047663935.1 of Musca autumnalis. Lineage (NCBI taxonomy): Eukaryota > Metazoa > Arthropoda > Insecta > Diptera > Muscidae > Musca > Musca autumnalis. The sequence continues at coordinate 162,433,555 of NW_027411644.1, forward strand.
TGTGTGTTATTTGGCTGCCCAAAACTGCCATGGAGACCACACAACAGGGAGCAATAACCACAATTGACCATAAAACCACAAAACAGGAGGCAAAGGAAATTACTGACTAATAAGCAAGTACATGATTAAAATGAGTATTTGAGTTGTGTGTTTTAATTTATAGACGTAGATGGTGAAAATATAAAGGAAATAAAAGGTTATGTTAAGGGCAATTTAAATGGAGAAGTAAGTGTATTAAAATTGGATGGCAACAAATTAAGTTTGTAACGATAAGGAGTGTTGATGAAATTTATAAGTGGAGTTGATTAATTTTTGAACATGGTAAAGGCTTTAATAAATAAAAAATCTATTATTTTTGAAATTTTGAAAATGTTTAAACCCTTCACCATAATATGGAGGGTATAATTACATTTGTCATTCCGTTTGTAACACATCGAAATATTCGTGGGGGTCCCAATAAAGTATATAAATTGTTGATCAGCATAAAATTCTAAGTCGATACCATGTCCGTAGGTAACTCCCTCTGTTGAAATCAAGATACAGCTCGCAATTTTTAAGACTGAGCTTTGTAATTTGGTATAAAAGTTTTAATTACTGCTAGGATGTTTGGTATTAAAAGTGAACTATATCGGTACACTTTTTGATATAGCCCCCATAGAACAGTAGCATCAAATTTTCGATATTTTCAGGTTTTAGCCTCATTATCACACCGAAATGTCTGAAATTTGGTGTTCAGACTTCTTTGTATACACAAAACTTGAATTTCGTCGGTATAGGTTGACGTCTTCATATAGCCCCCATACAACGGTACCTCCAGATTTTTTGAAGTTGGAGGCCTCAATATCCTACCCAAGTGGCTGAAATTTTATATTTAGTCTTCGTTAGGGGTACACAACTTTTCACCTGCAATTTTTTGGTATAGGTCCACGTCTTCATACGGTCCCCATAGAACAGTACCTTCCGATTTTCGGTAGTTTGAAGTTGGAAGCCTCAATATCCCACCGATTTAGCTGAAATTTGTTATTTAGTCTTAGTAGAGGTTATTCAACTGTCCACCTGAATTTGATCGGTATAGGTCTACGCCTTCATACAACCTCCATAGGGCGTTATCTCCCGATTTTCGGTATTTTGAAGATTGTGGCCTCAATATCCCACCGAAAGGGCTGGAATTTCGTGTTTAGTCTTCGTTGCGGGTATAAAACTTTCCACCTTAATTTTTTTCGGTATAGGTCCAAGCCTTCATATAGCCCCCACAGAACAGTACCTCTCGATTTTCGGTATTTTGAAGGTGGAGGCCTCAATACCCCACAGAAATTTCTGAAATTTGGCATTGAGACTTCGTTGGGCGTATAAAACATTCCACGCTTATATATGGCCCCATAGAACGTCCCGACTTTCGATATTTTAAAGGTTGTGGTCACAACATCCCATAAAAATGTCTAAAATTTGGTATTCAGTCTTCGTTGAGAGTTCAAAACTTGCCATCTGAAATTTGTCTGTATAGGTCCATGTCTTTATAAAGCCCCCAAAGGGCGGTACCTCCAGATTTTCGGTATTTTAAAGGTTGTGGTCACAATATCCCTTCGAAATGTCTAAAATTTGGTATTTAGTCTATGTTGAGAGTACAAAACTTTCCATCTGAAAGTTGTCGGTATAGCTCCACGTCTGTATATAGCCCCATTGGAGCGAAACCTCCCGATTTTCGGTGTTTTGAAGGTCGTTGCCTCAATATCCCTCCGAAATGGCTGAAATTTGGTATTCAGGCTTCGTTGGGTGTAAAAAAATTTCCTCCTGAATTTGGTCGGTATAGATCAACGTCTTTATGTAGCCCCCATATAACGGTACCTCCCCAATTTTTGGTATTTTGAAAGTTGTGACCTCAATATCCATTCCGAAAATTTCAAATATTGGTCCATGTTTTGGAAAGAAAAATTATGACGCCGTATATAACGTCTTTTAAAGGGAGTATTATCACTTATGATATTCTGCTCCTGCAATAAATAAGAGGAAGAGCTTGGTACTTTCATTAACGAAAGGATACTCATTGTTCCTATTCACTTTAATAAGTTAATAAAAGTTGGGCCCGGCCGAATTTAATGCCGTTCTCTTGTAGCTTCTTGCAGGTTCTGGAACAGAGCAATTTTTTGCACATATTCTGCTAAAGGCTCAAATGATTTCCATCTTTTTTTTTGTAAACGAAAAATTCTTTATTTTTTTATTTATAACCTGAACCAAAAATATCACAGTCCAACTTACCTTTAAAATAAATGCAAATGAATAACAAGACGTCAATTATGATGAGTGGTCGTTCTTTGGAGTCGTCAGCTGGACAAAAAGAAAGCAAAAGTTTCTTTGTTGGCCCAGTCGTGGTGATTGGTTAAAAACCATTAAAATTCTAGGGAATCTGCAAAGAAAGAAAAAACAGCACAGGAAAAAACGTGATTATTATTTAAAACACATAAAAATGGGCATTTCATCAATCCAAAGCCTAAGCAAAGAAGAGACATGGAATTTTTGTGTAAATAATAAATTGTATAAAAAAAATATATGTATGTATATTGTCTCCACCTCCGGCAATGCGGCATAAAAATTAAGAAATCTTTTTATTTTGATTTGCTTTTATATGAACAGTTTTTTATTTAACACACAAGTCACGTGTGTTTGGCGGTTTGAAACTTTATTTTCTTCTACGACATTGCTTCTTTCTTCTGTATACAAACATGCTTTGGCTATATCTTCTATGCACGTCTCTTCTATGACAATGTAGCAGCTATGTTGTATGTGCTGTAGAAGAAATCATAGATAAAAAGAAGTGAAAGAAATGAAAACATATCGAATTGAAGAAAAAAATTAAAGTACCCTGGTATTGAAGGCAAATCATTGCAGTTGCATGCCTTGTAGCGCTCGAATACTCGCCGCCACCCTGGCCATGGCTGAAGACACCAAACAGCGACAACATGCAGTCATTTTTTTCTGTTCATGCCATGATTTAATGAAATTGAATAACAACACCACACAGCATGTGGAATTGCATGGTGGATTATGCTCAAACGAAGCGATATTTTTTGGTCAAGAGCCAAGACTAATCAGCCACAATTTATAAAATTGGAAAAAAGTTTTTGCAAAAGGTCTCTCTTTCGAAAATTAGTTAAATACACAATTACATATCTGCATACATCGATCATCATCATCATGGCGATTGGCAAAGTATAAAAGGTGTTTTTTGAAGCCACTGCTGAGTCATATGTGAACAAATTCCATGCGGCAAATTATGGGAAATTTTGGAGAAATCAGTTGCAAAATAGACAATATTACTAATACCCCCGCACCGTGACTCAATTTTCCTGGCCAAATCATACTGCTGGAAGTTTGAAAAATATTTTTTAAAAAATCCACGTTTTGTTGGAGGTTTGAAAAATATTTTTTAAAAAATCCACGTTTTGTTGGAGGTTTGAAAAATATTTTTTAAAAAATCCACGTTTTGTTGGAGGTTTGAAACATATTTTGTAAAAAATCCACGTTTCGTTGGAGGTTTGAAAAATATTTTTTAAAAAATCTACGTTTTGTTGGAGGTTTGAAAAATATTTTTTAAAAAATCCCCGCTTTGTTGGAGGTTTGAAAAATATTTTTTAAAAAAATCCACATTTTCTTAGATGTTTGAAAAATATTTTTAAAAAATCCACATTTTGTTGGATGTTTGAAAAATATTTTTTAAAAAATCCACGTTTTGTTGGATGTTTGAAAACTATTTTTTAAAAAATCCACGTTTTGTTGGATGTTTGAAAAATATTTTTTAAAAAATCCACGTTTTGTTGCATGATTGAAAAAATATTTTTTAAAAAATCCACGTTTTGTTGGATGTCTGAAAAAAGATTTTTTAAAAGCTCCACGTATTGTTGGATGCTTTAAAAAATATTTTTTTAAAAAAAGCCACGTATTGTTGGATGCTTAAAAATATATTTTTTAAAAAAAATCCAGGTTTTGTTGGATGCTTGAAAAAATATTTTTTAAAAATCCACGTTTTGTTGGATGCTTGGATTAAATTTCTTAAATAACTCTTGAGCTTGAAATGAAATTAAACAATTTGAAACAAAACCGCAAAAAAGTTACGTTGAGTATTTTTTTTTTTTTGCAAGACAAAATCGTATTTCAAAATAATACTTAAAAACAATGAAATAACTTTGAATATCTTTAAGTTTTCCTGATACATGTACAATGTACATATAGAAGGCGGCTTCAGACAACTTCAACACAAATGTTTCGTTGTGGCCAACGAAATACAGCTATAAATGCTGTTGCTGTTGTTATTTTTGTTGTTGGCTAATATTTGTATTTAATTTTGTTTTGGCGGTTGTCGTGGTTTCACATTGTCTATGGTTTGTTTGGTTCACACAGGGTCTAAATGTCTATTTGGGCGACGGACGGACGGACGGACCGAACGACCAACCAACCATTCGGATACAACAATGGGCCCCAATTGCTGTTATTTGTTAGACTTGCATAGTTTGTTTGTTGCATAGTGTGGTGGTTATAAAGTTGCAAATAGCTTCAGCCGTATGGGTGTTTCCATAATAAAAATCCTTTTTATATCCTTTGCAAAGCAATATTATAATTTTTGGTAATGAGAACATTTTTTAAATAGTGTGCGATTTTTCTTTTGTGGAATCCCCCATCTGCCCAATAGTTTCTCCTTTCATAGCAAAGGCATTTTACTTTGCGGTCTAAGTATGCATATTGCTATGTATTTATGTACTTATGTATGTGTTCGGTAGTTAGCATGTGCGTTTCATTGAAACATAACATTTAAATTTTATTCACAAGTTTTATTTTATTTATTTTTGTTAGTTTCTTGGTTTTAGAATAGAGTTTGAGGTTTTGTCCTTAGTTATGTTATTATACAATTGCCGGTAGTGCTAGCTGTCGTCTCTTGGCAATGTTAACTATTAAACAGCTACATTTATTCACACATCACCACAGCTTGTCCACTTCTATTCGTACATAGAACTGCCATTTTCCATTGTTATTAGTTTTCTTATAGTTGGCGGGGTATGAATTTTTACTTTATTTAGGAGATTTTTGGAATTGTCATATGGAGGACAGTGGGAACTTCTATAATTTGAGACCAATAAACGTGGATGGTTTTAATATTTCTCTCCCTCCATCAGACTAATAATGAATATTTTTCTGCTACCATCAGACCCAGAAACGTGGATTTTTTAATGAATATTTTTTTCCACCATCAGACCCAGAAACGAGGATTTATTAATGAATATTTTTCTCCCACCATCAGACCCATACACGTGAATTTTTTAATAAATATTTTTCTCCCACAATCAGTCCCAGAAACGTGGATTTTTTAATAAATATTTTTCTCCCACCATCAGACCCAGAAAAGTGGATTTTTATACCCTACACCACTATGTGGGGAGGGTATTATAAGTTGGTTTTGGCCAAAAAGTTTGTAACGCATCGAAATAATGGTCGTAGACCCATACTTATATATATCAAAATGAATGTCTCGACGAGCTGAGTCGATCTGGCTATGTGTGTCCGTCCGTCAGTCCGTCCGTCCGTCCGTCTGTCCGTCTGTCCGTCTGTCCATCTAAACCTTGTAATCACTCTACAGGCCGCAATTTTGATCGGATCGTCACGAAATTTTGGATGTTGATGGGGGTCCCGGAGGGGAAGAAGCCTATTGATTTTGGTGATGGTCGGATAATATTTAGGGGTAGGAAAGGGCAAAAAACTTAGGTGGATAAAAAGACAACGTTTTTTTCCAAAGCCAATATCTCAGCTTCTATACGGGGTATACCAAAAGCAAAACCTGACAATGAAAGCAGAAATTATCACCTTTCTAATGATGTAAAGCAGGTGCTCGTACGTGATCAAACAACGAAGATATCGCAATAGTAGCAAATAAAACCCCAATTTTCATTTTTGCGATTTTAATTATATTTACAAATATCACAGCTTTAGTTGAAAATTTTCCAAAAGCAAAGCCTGACTATGAAAGTAGAAGATCCCGTCTTTATAATGATGCAAACTAGGTCGGCGTAGGTAACCAAATAACGGAGATATCGCAATAGTCGGTAATACATCCAATTTTTCTATTTTTTTGGAAATCACGCTACAGGTCGCAATATTGATCGGATCGTCACGAAAATTTCAGGGTTAATGGGGGTCTCACAGATGAAGAAGCATATTGATTTCGGTGATGGTCGGATAATATTTAGGGGTCGGAATGGGCAAACACTTATTTGGAGAAAAGTCAACATTTTATTTCAAAGCCAATATCTCTGTTTCTTTAAGAGGTATATCAAAAGCAAAACATGGCAAGGAAAGTAGAAAATATCACCTTTACAACGATGTAAAGCAGGTTGTCGTAGGTGGTCAAATAGCAAAGATATGGCAATAGCCGATAATGCATCCCATTTTTCGATTTTTTTGTAATCACGCTACAGGTCGCAACTTTGATCGGATGGTCACGAAATTTTAGGGGTTAATGGGGGTCCCAAAAAGAAAGAAGCCTATTGATTTTGATGATGGTCGGATAATATTCAGGGGTCGGAATGGGCAAACACTTATTTGGAGAAAGGTCAACGTTTTATTTCAAAGCCAATATCTCTGTTTCTTTAAGAGATATATCAAAAGCAAAATCTGGCAAGGAAAGTAGAAAATATCACCTTTACAACGATGTAAAGTAGGGTGTCGTAGCTGCTCAAACAACAGAGATATCGCAATAGTCGGTAATGCATCCCATTTTCCGATTTGTTTGTAATCACGCTACAGGTCGCAATTTTAATCGGATCGTCACGAATTTTTTGGGAGTTGATGCGGGTCCCACATAGGAAGAAGCCTATTGATTTTGGTGATAGCCGGATAATATTTAGGGGTCGGAATGGGGAAAAACTCATTTGGAGACAAATTCAAAGTTTTATTCTTTGTGAATATATCGGCTTCTAGTAGGGGTATTCCAACGACAAAGCCTGTCAATGGAAGAAGAAAATATTACCTTTACATTGGTGTAAAGCAGGTTGGCGAAGGTGGTCAAACAAGGGAGATACCACAATAATCGGTAATGCATCCAATTCTTCCATTTTTTTGCAATCAAGCTACAGGTCGTAATTTTGATCGGATGGTCACGAAATTTTGGTTGCTTATGGGGGTACCAGAGACAAAGAGGCATATTATTTTTGGTGGTAGTCGGTTTATATTCCCTAAAAGAAATGTTTACCAGGGAAAAGCTTATGCACAGGGGTAGTGGTGTAGGGTATCACATGGTCGGCCGCGTCCCGACTATAGCCTTTGCTCACTTGTTTAAAGAATATTTTTCTTCCGCCATCAGACGTGGATTTTTTAATGAAAATTTTTCTCCCATCATCAGATCCAAAAACGTGAAATTTTTAAAGAATATTTTTCTTCCACCACCAGACCAATAAACAAGGATTTTTTAATGAATATTTTTCTCCCACCATCAGACCAAAACACGTGGATTTTTTAAAGAATATTTTTTGCCGCCATCAGACCAAAACACGTGGATTTTTTAATTAATATTTTTCTCCCATCATTAGACCAATAAACGTGTTTTTTTAATAAATATTTTTCTCCCACCATCAGACCAATAAACGGGGATTTTTTAAAAGAATATTTTTCTTGCACCGTCGGACCAATAAACGCGGATTTTTAAATATATTTTTCCCATCATCAGTCCAAAAAACGCAGATTTTTTAATAAATATTTTTCTCCCACAATCAGGCCACAATCGTAGATTTTTAATAAATATTCGTTCCCTGTTCTGAAAGTGAAGGGTACATCAATTTTCTACCCCAACTAAACCAATTTATGCTCCCATTGCTCTGTTAGAAACTCCATGAAAAAAAAAAACTTCCTGAGAAACATAATTATATTTCCAAAAATGTTGTAGTACTACAAGCTTTGCAACAATTGCATTGTTACAACAATTGTTAATTGAGTTGTAAACAAGTGTTTTTTTGTATGACCAACTTTATTTCAAATCACTGAACAGGACATCATTTTGACAAGGCAGAACAACATGGGTCTTTAATGCAATTGGCAATTTTGCATAGTCCAAAAATAAAACAACATGACATTTCAGACAGAACAATTGTTTTACAGTTGGGTTGTTATCATAATGGGGAAAATACTAAACAAAATTGTTGAACCCTGAGGGAAAATAACATTTATAAATTTAAAATTTTAAAATAACCATTTTCTTGTATTCCACAATAAAAAGATACCATACACTACCTCCGCCCTTTGGAACATAAACTAATTGTTGCTCCAACACAATATAGTGACCATGTCATTTCTCCCTTTTTGCTGCAATTACCCAGTACTCCATTCGTATATTGGAAATGCTTGTTAACACATATGCGACATACCAAACCAATTAAAGTACGTGCAGCATAAGTATCTCGAATGTGCCGAGGTTGCTTACACGCTATATATTACTTCGACTGAATTGAGGAGGGTTATGGTATTTGGTTGCAATTTTTATGCTGCTGTTGCCGCTACAGGCAAACAATAGCCATCGGAAGAAAATAAGAAAAATTGCAGCCATTAATTGCAATGCATGCACACACACACGCACGCACATGAACAATACATATGCATTCATACACTCATTCAGCCGTAGTCAATAACACGGTTTCCATTACCACAAAGTAACCAATTCTTAAGTGAAAATTGTTATTTGTTCTCGATTGCTAGAAAAAAAAAACACAATAAATACACACACACCCACACAGACTTAAAGAAAAGAGAGATACGAAATTGGAGGAAGGATATTCAACTATAGTTTAAACCAAAGGAGCTTCTATTATTGAAATAATATAAAATGATTTTGGTTTAGAAATAGGTTCGAAGTCTGCAAAAGCATCCATTAACAAATAACAATCCCACGACGGCAAGTTTCATGTATCGGCTTGGCTCGGAGGAATCTTCGACCAGGGGCCGTCACATCAACAATTATGTGTTTGTGTTCGTGTATTTATTTTCACAATGAAAGCGGCAACATATTCTGGAATGTCTGCTTCGAGCTCTTTTGGTCCGTGCCGGAAGAGAGAATAACCCTTGATAACGGATCTGTTCTGTTTGCCAAATCCGCATCCACCAAAGGTCAATATTGATAATGTAATGGATGTGTGGAATGAGTGAACTTCCGAGGCTGATCTGGTCTTAGGCGCTTCCAAGACTAATGTGATAGAAATCATGTGCAATAGAACAGCACCCAGAGTGTTTCCACCTTCGTCGTCGTCGGAGTACAATACAGCCCTCAGTCCCCACAACATCAACATAAGCAGCATTTTACTTGACTTATTGTTCAGCGCCCCGGAAATGCATCATTCCTGTAATTCAATTGCAACGGAATCCGCAAAATACTCACCGCAATTGTGGACTATATTAGTCAAAGAAGAGTTATGGTATTCATGATCCAGGAAACATAGCTCACCGATAACTGTATCTTGCATTATTACGATTGTTACAACGTTTTGCGGGAGTGTCGTACAAAAAGCAAAGGAGGAGGTCTAATGCAGACCTATCTCAACTGAGCTTAACTCCAGTGACCCATACATGGAATCTATGCAGTAAAGTGTGGGACTACCGAGGTAGAGTTGCGTAATATGTACATAACTTCCATGAATAGTTATGCCCTGCGTTATATTTTGCTTTTGGAGGGCAATAATCGTCTGAAGCTAGGCTCATCAATGCTCATCATTAGCTTTGACATTCAGCCCTTGGCAATGACCAGAGGGGTACAACGTTAGGCAAGGAAATTGATAGCTCAAGATTTTGCACGGTGAACGCAGACGCTTCAACGATAATTAACGAAGTTTTCCATACCTCGACAGGCATTACTATTGTGACAAACGGTCTGATAAATGATGAATCCAGGCAACCCGACATTTTACTTGGCTCAGACCATTATCCGATCATCGACCATCACTAACAGACCATTTGACTTCATAACCATCGTACTTTGTCTGAACCATTTGAATGCTGATTTGTAAGGCTTCAGAGAAATCTATCACCACTTCAGAGAGCTGTCCATTCCCTCAGATGCAGGGATAGTTGAGCGAATTTTCTGGGACATCATCAGAGCTGCTCGCCACATACCTACTGTTCGAATACCAGAAATCGACCAAACTTCCCAGCAGATGCGACCCGACTAGCAAATGGGAGAGATGGGCTTCGTCGTACGAACACTTAAGACCCATGAGTTCGGAAATTGACTCTTGCAGCCAATAGGATAGTAGGTGAGCATAAGCGGAAAAGTGGCTGGAACACCGGAAGCAATGTAAAATTGGTTCAGGACTAAGAACATTTTGGGCAGCGATTAAATCACTCTCGAATCCGGGAAAGAAGGATGATAAAACGGCTGTTACTTACATAGGACCGAAGGTGACAAATCCGAAGAGGTGGGCATGTCATTTAAAGCAGCAATTTATAGAGCACCCCCAGAGAGTCATAGGGCGAAGAGGAGTTTGCAAGAGGGGCGAAAAGAAGCCCCCAGCAGAGGAGCTACCAACACAATCTACGATGAGCGTTGTTGTAGACGTTCATCCGGAATGCGAAATTATCAAAAGCGTTATGCGCAAAGGAATCTCAATGGTAATGCTTAAGCAACTGGATGAATTCGGAGTTGAGTACTTGACAAGTGTCGTCAATCTAACGTTAGCCACCCACATTGTACCAGAAGCGTGGAAAGTTGGCAGGATAGTCCCGCTACTGAAGCCAGGCATGGATGCCAGCAGAGCCGAATCGTACTGGCCGATCTCCCTCCTTCTGCTAGTAGCAAAGATTCTCGAGGCACTACTCCTACTCACGATGAGTATCAGTTTCCAAGTTGCCCAACATTAGCATGGACTCCGGTAAATGCACAGCACCACAACAGCATTACATGCCATATCTACACATATCACTCGAGGACTGAAACAGAACAGGTCCTTCGACAGAACAGTTATGGTAGCTCTTGACCTATCGAAGGCACTCATGCCAATCTGTTCGAGGATAAAGAGAAGACTTCTCTCCAGCCGTTTTTGAAACATTGAATAAACAACTGTATGTGTGGGCGCCCACACGTTTCAGGAATTTGGAAATAAGAAGTCTAAGACCCGTAAAGTGAAGTAGAGAGTTCCCCAAGGCGGGAGGATAGCTTCGGAACTATTTAACCTCTACCTTTTTGAAATTTCAGACGTCATGAGACGGCATAGAGATCATAATGTATGCAGATAATTGTACGATCTTGGTGTCGGGTTTTTATTGTTGATGACATATGTGATAGGTTAAAGGTCTACATAGCTTAGAGAAATTCTTCCATCAGAGGAATAAGAAAATATCCGCCGCTAAATCCACTGTTTAAGTGGTCGGCGCACGTCGCAGCTATTTGGAACAAGATCTGAAGTAAACATACGCAAAGAGAAACCTTGTTGACCTCTTACAAAGCAATAGGTATAGAATATTACGGTCCCATACAGTGGAAGAATATTCAAACCAGCCAGAATGTGGCCTTGAGGACTGTAACCGGGTGCCTTCTCATGACATCAGTGGACCATCTTCGTGAGGAGACGAATATTTTACCAGTACATCAGCACAACAAAATGTAGTTGCTGTGGGTATCGAATATGAGCTATATCGGTCCACTTCTTCGGGTACCTCCCACGCAAAATTTGGATAAAGTGAAGTTTAAGAGCTCCTAACGGATCATTTTGAAAATTGTTTCAGTAGGTGGCTAATGCGCAAGATAACTAAAAAACCTTTTCAAAAATTTCATCCAAACTTAGTTCATTCAATGAGTCCTTTTGGTTACTAAAAATGTTTGGTATATGCCAATGATTTGGTATAGCCCCACATTATGGTACCTACAGATTTTAAAGCAAATTCGAGATACAAAATCAATATATTTAATTTTTTTGCCGAGGGTAGTGCCTGAGGGTATATCTCCGTCAGCACAGCTGACTGATACTTTCTTACTTGTCTTTTGCACATTTTACTTCATTTACTTCACTGCGTCAAAATTGCATGTTGATATCTTCAGAATTCAATGATATAAATCTCCCTCATATGTGCCTCTCTCGGAATCAAAACAGAAAACATTTTAATATCAATGTTTGATGCATACTTGTAGGCTGTTTATTTATTTAATTTACAAGCACATGGAAAAAATTCTCTTTTTCGCATTAACGAATAGCAAAATATTTATATTTGAATCAATTCCATGCATTTCCATAGAATTTAATAGACATCTGAGTGTCTATAAAATTTACATGCAACTGAAGCCTGCCAACACATAAAATGCTGGTAGCAGTTGATACCAAGTTACCAATAAATGAAAAACAAAACCCTATATCTCGCTCAAAGCAAGTTTCTCCAGCAGCAACGAGTGTTTTTTTTCTTCTTACAAACACAGATTACATTACAAAGGATGCCATAAGGATACCGACGATGCTGCTGATGATGATGACGACGACAATACAGAGAGAGAAGTAAAAACATCTTCAATAACATTGACATAATATTTTATTGTTATGTTGGGTGTGTGCTTCTCTCAAATATCGATAAATTCAAAACCAGACATTGGCTTTGATGTATTGTTGTTGTTGGTCGGTTGATTGTCACAGTTTGTGAAACATATACGAGTATATTCGTATGCATTATTTTTTGTGTGATGTGATTGGTGTGTATGTATGTATGTGAAAAGCATACTCTCATAAAAATGTATAAATAAATGCATTACCCATACACTTAGCATAGTACTTATGTTGCCACTGTGTATGTTTGTGTACTTCACAGACACATGTATATATGCATCACTTTACGTGTACACATCCTGTCTATTGTTATTCAGGATAATATAAACATTTTCATCAGGGCCACACACAATAATAACAACTATTGTCAATAACACACACATACCCACTTTGCACCCATTCAGTTCGATTTGCCTTCTCTTCTTTTGAAGAGAAGAAGGTATTACTGCGAAAAATAACATTGAAAGGATTGCAGGGTTAAAAGATTTTGTATACTCCGAAAAAATATATAAAAACAAAGGATATTTGCTTCCAAATTTACTGACAAATAGCAAACGACAAACATGAAGACTTTTAATTTGATTAGTAGTCATGGTAGAACAAATAAGGTAAAGTAAAGACTACAACAAATACAACTACACAACAACATAGAAAATTGTTTTTGTTTGTAATGTTAAGCGGCGCATACACTATCAAATTGGCTTGTCCAACCGATGAACTCCTTTTGTGCGTGTGTGCTTGATAAGTGTGTAGCAAAGCATTCAATCTGCAACGGAAAACTTCAAATTTTCCTTAAAAAAATGAATGAACTCAATTTTTTTATTTCTTCACAAACACAATGTTCTGTTTTTTCAAAATTGCTTTTTGACAATTTTGAAAATTAACAATATTCATCGGAATGACTGGGTTTCATTTTGAAAATCAAAACAATTTTGACAAACACATTCTGAAATTTTGAAAAATTTACACATACTACTACAAATATTGACATCAAAATTTGATAGTGTATGGGCCGCTTTAGTGTCACCGGTATATGTAAACAAAATAAGGAAATGTCTATAAATTATTGGAATTAAAAAAAAACTAATAATTTTTCACATTTGATTGAATATTTTTGAAACATGAATGAAAATTCGTTACATTTTCAATTTGAATGTTTCCAAATAATTCCACTAAATGCAAAATTTATCACAGATAAAATAATTCTTGCAAAAATGTTTGGGATCGCTGTAAATTCATTGGTTCGTGAAATCAAAGAAGCACATGTTTATTAGGGCTTTATTTTTTTCAAATTTAACAAAATATCACACATATCAACAAATGTTTTGCCGCCTCTACAAGTGGTGTTTTAGTGTGCGGCACGTCTTTCGGTCGTGGAGGAGGTTACATGCCATTGATATGAAGAACTCATTATGGGAAATAGTTTTTTTCGGAATGATATATGTTTTCCTCAAAAAATATATCCCTAATGTACATCGAAAATGGAAATAAATATTTTAAATGTCGTATGGACTTTGACACTAACGTTACAGCCCAGTTCAGTCGGCTGGGTATTGCTGTTACATTATATTGTTCTACCATGATTAGTAGTCTTATTTTTCGAAAGAATAAAAAAACAACAATATAAGTACGGTATTTTTGAATTATGAGACGCAGGTGAACACTTCGGTATGACACCATCTTTAGGGCACATAATGCGAATAAATTTAAATTTACAAAATATTTACAGCCATACACCGACGTTGCCAGGTAATGTTAACAAAATATCTTCTGGATTACCAATAGGCTGAAAAATAGTGGGTTATTTCTTTAAAATTTTACAAGAGTTGTGAGTTCAACGGTCCGCGACATCAAACAACTTTTTGTTGGCAAAAAATACCAATAATTATCGGGGTACATATAAGAGTTTAATGTTCGTCAGTTCTCAGTTCTCTCAGTTCTAAATAGAACATATCGCTGATTTACTCACAGAGTGTCACACATCAAAAAATGAAGTTTCGAAAAAGCTTGTTTAGTTGCCGATTGAAATTTGACTTCCCAGCTTAAAAATATTATTACAAAGCAAATGGGACTATGAGATACCGTACATCATTACACCTGCGCATAATGCATTCATTGGTAAACATATCTTTTAGGGAATATTATCTGACTACCATCAAACTCAAATCCTCTCATTTCTCTCTTTGACCCCATATAGCCACCAAAATTTCGTGACTATCCGAACAAAATTGCTACCTGTAGCGCGACTACAAGAAATGGAAAAATTGGACGCATTACCGGCTATTGTGATATCCCTCTTGTTTGACCATCTCGCCAGCCTACTTTGCATCAATGTAAAGGAGATATTTTCTTCTTCCATTGACAGTCTTTGCCATTGGAATACCCCTACTAGATGCCGCAAAAGAATATGAATTTTTCTACACATGAGTTTTTTGCCCTTTCCGACCCCCTCCACACGCAAAATGGCAAAATGTGCCTCATCGAAATAATAGATTTAGACCCCAAGTATGTTTGGACTAAATCCGTTTCACTCAATTTGGAGACGATTTAGCCATGTCCGTCCGTCTGTCCGTCTGGCTGGTTGGAGCGCACGATAACTCTCGAACGGATTAACCGATTCGGTCCAAAATTTGGATTTCGTAATATTTTGTCCGGGTGCCACCGTGGTGCAATGGTATGCACACCCGCCTTGCACGCTGAAGGTCGTGGGTTCGATTCCCCAGCCAGTCAACATCAACATTTTCAACGGTGGCAAAATACCCCTCAGTAATGTTGGCGACATTTCCTGAGTATTTCAGCCATGTAAAACTTCTCTACAAAGTGGTGTCTTAAGACCCGCCGTTCGGATTCGGCGATAAACAGTAGGTCCCATATCATTGAGCTAATATGAATCGGGGTGCACTCATTGATATGAGAGAAGTCTCCCTTGTCCCGTATGGAATGTTTGTGGAACAATTATATATTATAATATTTTGTCCAAACTTAGTTTAAGTTCGGAGATGGGTTATATCGGTCCACTGCTTCCGGTACCTCCCCCACAAAAGTTCGAAAATGTTCGGAAAATGTGTGCGTACGATACTTGAACGGTATGCGCCGTGTGTTAACACCCAACCAGGTACTGCATCGATAACTCATTGTCGCGTTGATGTACCGGTAAAATCTTCGTCTCCTCATGAATATGGTGTCGTAAGGAGGCACCCTTTTGCAGTCCTCATGTGGGCGGCTTTCTGATAGTTTCGAATATTCTTCCACTGCGTAACATTTGCGCTAATATTTGCATAACACAATTATGCCGCATAGTTTTCCACAGACCCTTCTACAGCTTTTTAACGAGTCAACAAGGTGTATTGTTCCTATTTCTGATCTTGTCGCAAATAGCTGTAGCTTGCGAGGTCCACTTATACATTCCGTCTAAGTTTACACTCAATAGATATAGTTAGTAGTCGGCATCAGGACACCATCTACCAATATATTCCGGGGGAGTCTCATTTTAGCAGTCCAGGTGATGAATAGTGTGGCAGTGAATTTATTCCTCAGATGGAAGAACCGCACCAAGTCAGCTATGTAGACATATAACCTATCACATATGTCACCGACGATAGGACCCGACGCACAATGATCCACGTACATTACGATATATATGCCGTGGAACAATAGTTCCGTGTGGGTCCAACGCTTTGGATAATTTCCCGTTTCGGATGACATCTGCAAAAACACATATCGTTAATTGTGGTGGTACGTACAATGCCGAGTGGTATATTCGACAGCGAAACACGATCCTCTTGGCCCCATCACTTTCGGAGGGCTCTATAAACTAGCGTTGAAAGTAAGAGCCGTTCTATTATTCTTCGTTGCTGGATTCGAGAATGATTTCAATCCTGTACCAATGTTGCATTGCTTATGGTGGTTTAGCCACTTTGTCCACTTATGTTCGCCTACTATCCTGTTGACTTTAACAGAAATTCCCTAACTCTTGGGTTCGTACGACACAGATAATTTGCTAGTCCCGTCGCCTCCGCTGGGAAATTTGGTATTATCTCGGGTATTCGTCGAGCAAGGTGCTGTAGCAGTGATGATGGCCCGGAAAATCCTATCAGCTACCTGAGAATCTGAGGTATGGGCAGCGGTGATTGGTAAATTCTCTGAATTCTTGCCAATCCGATTTCCATGCTGCAGAAAAGTACGGCAGTCAGAGGATATGAAGTCGAGTGGTCTGTTTACGGAGACGGTTGCCAGGACACGTCATTTATCAGACCGGGTGATGTCTGGTGAGCTGCATCAATCTCCACTTATTCTCGTAGGAGCTTCTTCGTTCAACGTGAAAAATGTGGAGCTATCAAATTGCTCAAAATCCTTATATGCATTTTGAGACATTAATAATTTAATACTCTTGAAACAATTAAACCATACAAGTCTTTACGTGAAAAAAAATTCCCAGAATATATTCCTGAATGGACACTTTAACACCATGACTAAAGTTTTCCCAAAAGCTAAAAGAAGAAAAAAAGGACCAAACAAATGATGCGAACATTAAAACAGCAATTCATGCAAAACCATAACCAAGGAAAAGGTATTGAATTCAAACAACTTGTAAATGTAGTGAGAAACGTTGTTTTCACACACAAATACAGTCAAAGGAAAAAAGAAGAAAAAAATAAAGCCCAGTTTACAATAAAGGCAATGAATTGGCAAACAATACAATTGATTTTGTACACAGCAAAAAGAAAACGAAGAAAAAATCGATGCCAAATAAAAAAAACCTAACCATTTACTGCCACACCTATAGGTAGGTACTGGCTGGTGGCTAAGACACGCCAGGCCAATGGCATATCCTGCAGTTAAGTACTTAAGGATAAACCCCGACACAGCGAGAAAACTTCAAAAAGTTGCATATAACGAGAAAAACTAACACACACAAAAAAACAACCGGCAAAAACATGAAATGAATAAAGCCCCATGAACAGCATAGAAAGCCCAGGCAGGGATTCATATGCGTTACAGAAACAAGTTCGCGAAGATTATATGTCCAAACGTTTTCGTTGCTGCTGCAGTTGCGAACCCCGTACAAAGGATGTAGTTATGAATGTAAGTCGTATATCTATTGAAATCCAGGCCATTAGAAAATTGAAGTATAGTCAGGCATAAATAATCTCATGTCTGAACAACAAAAGTAAGGAAAATGTGGTAGTCGTCTTTGAGCAAAAAAACGATTATTTTTTTCTCACATGTCCTTTGGGAGATAGAGTGCAAGCCAAAAAACGGAATTTATTGAATCAGAGTTTGAAGTATTTACCAAAGGGATTTGGAATTATAAAAACAAATTGTTTTTTTTGCTATTAGAAAATTGATTTTGATTATCTTTTAATACAAATATTTTCAATATTTTCAAAAATTCATATGCAGATGTCGGAAAAGATTCTAAGAGGTCTCACAAGACAAACGACTTTTTAAAAGGCATACATATAGACTAATACCGATTAATACTAATACTGAAAACACTTTGCATATTCCTAATTCACATGGAGTCGTATAAATAGTGTCGCCACTTATACGCATAATACAATAAATATTTATTATTATAACCTCCACCATAAGATGAAGATTATAATAACACACCGAAATATCCGCGGAGACCCTATAAAGTATATATTGATTGATCAGCATAAAATTCTAAGTCGAAATAATGAAGTCCGTCTGTCTGTCCGTCCGCCCGTTTGTCTGTTGAAATCAATAATTTGGTAAAGAGGTTTCTACTACTCCTAGGAACAGTACCTTCTGTTAACGGGATTTTAGTTACATTATCCAAACGGAATAGCTGAAATTTGGTATTAAGTCTTCGTAGACGGATTCCCGCACAAAATGGTTGTACAGGACCACGTTTTGCTATACACCCCAAAGAGCTGCACCTCCCGATTTTCAGAATTTTGAAGATTTTAGCCACATTAATCACCCAAAATTGATGCCAAAACAAAATATCCCAAAAACATGTAAACAATTCCAGGTTCTAAGGCTGAATTACATCTCCAACATCTTCGAAATATGTAGCTTAGTAACACATCAGTTAAGTCATGTACCACTGGATTTAAATTAATCACATAATGTGTGTAAATTTACTAAACATCCATGCAACATTTCCATTTCCCCCTTTTAATTCCTAGGCAGCCGCGAAATGCACTCACGGGTTATATTGCGGCGTTACCTGGTTGTCTGTCTATATTTACCACCCCACTTAGCGCCAAAAGCACTAAAAATATAATTGCAACACAAATGGTAAAGGTGAGAGGTTGTGTGTTTGTGTGAGTGTTAGAAGAAGTTCAAAGGAGCAGCAGCAATACTCCAGGGATCTTTGCTTGACTAACCCGCACACCAACGTCAATGCTGGCAAAGTGGCAGCTAAACATGTAAGTGTTTGATGTGTAAAACCATTGCACAATTAGTGATAAATTGCGCTTCAGTTCGGTACTAATTGAGTTTCAGTTGTAAGAAAATTTGCATTCGAAATTTCCTTTTAAATGTTTCGTGTCATAGGCAAAGTGAAATAAATTGAGTGATAATGTTGTGGCGGTGACTTGTGACTGGCATATCAGAGGTATTTGTTAAGATTTTCAATAAATTGTTTAGAAATGAGTTGCTCCGAAAAAAGACAGCCACTTGAATGAATTTATGCCATAACCAGTAATATGAAGTAAAAGAGAGAGACATTATGGAGACGACCACATCGCACGAACAGAGAATTTTTTATTAAAGTTTATGAAGCTTTTAACCCTTTGAATTTTGTTTTGGACATTTCTGAATACGAAATATCAGAATGTTTCATTGCAATATGTTAATATTTTAAGGCGGAGATTAATAAGCGACTGGCTCTCCAGCTTAAGTCATTTCTGGTAGAAGATAAAAAGGCAAAGGGCAACCTTATTTGTCTCGGCAGCACTTTATTCTTTTACCAGAAATGACTTGAATAAGCCAGCGACTTATGTTTTTCCGCCTTAGCGGAATTATAAGGTTAAATTGATTTTCTTTCAAGAAAGACAGAGAATTGTGAAGTGGCGGATTTCCCCACAAGTCCTCATAAGTTATGTTAGTATTTTGTATACAAACAAAAAAAGTAATATTTAAAATTTAAACTTTTATTTTAATGACAAATATCTCATTGTAACTGCCAATGTTCTTATTAAGCGTTGCCACAGATAGTGGCAAATTGTAGTTGCCACCATCTAGTGACAAATAGCACATAAGATACTTTTGGTTTGTGTCTACACCAAATTAGAACATTGGCAGCGCTGGCGGATGCACGCAGCCCCAGATTCTATCTACTATTTTATTAGGTGAATTCATAAATTCTTTGTCTTTTCGGAAGCAAATCAATTTAACATGAACCAACTAAACAAAATACTTTTTGTTTTAAAAATTACGCTGAATTGTTAAACAATTTGAGAGTTATCTGCGCTCTAGTAATGCTTCTGCGTCATACGGACAATGTAAGAAATACTCAACCAGATTGTTATCAAGGTTTTCTGCTCTATCCACAAAATTCAATGCTCCTCTTATAAGAAACTTGGCGGTTCGTTCCATGTTCACCCCCATCATAAGTTGCTCTACTTGATGGATTTTTGTAGGTCCCATCCCACATCGTTGGTCTAGGACGCAATCAGGAGTGCACTATCGATCTTTCCCATCTGACACGAAGAGATAACTAAGATTGCGAACGGTACGGTAAACATACATATACCTACATAAGTTTCCATAACATCCCCGAAGGGAAAATGGAAACTTCTCTCATATCAAGGTATATCACTTACAAAAATATTGTAGAGCATGAGTCCATGAAGAAAGCTCAGGGGTAGCTCAGCCGAACAGGTTTTCCACTGGATATACGCTAGTCAAATTTAACTTTAAAGGTTCTGCCCTTAATGAAGTTCGCCACTAATCTGCATGTGTTGGCATCAAGACCAAATTGCTTTAATTTAAACAAGATCCCGTCATGCCACATTGAGTCGAAGGCAAGCCCGACAGCTAAAGTTCTAATGCGATAAAACACCTTGATCACCAAAGGGAAAAATACCATAAGGGCAGGGGGATGTCGAGTGTTCCAGTTTGAAGCCAAACTGGAAGTCCCAATATCACATCTACCAGCAGCAGACCTACTCGGGCGGTTCAAGCATATCACTCACAAAAATATTATAAAGCGTGGGTGCCAGGAAAGAGCCCTGGGGAACCTCAGCTCGAACAGGGGTTAAAGAGGAAAGACGATCGCCAACTTTATCTTTAAAGGCACTGCGGCAGAGTAAGCTAGCCACTAATCTGCATGTCTTGGCATTAAAACCAAATTGTTTCAGTTTACACAAGATCCCGTCATGCCACACTGAGTCCACGGTGCTGATGAAATTCCATATTTACGATAAAACACTTTGGCACAAAATAGGGGAAGACCATAGCGGCATGAGACGTCGACTGTCCCGGTTAGAAGGTAAACTGGCAGTCCCTTAGGAACTTTAAGGTGTCTTGAAAGACTTATACAACTTCCCAAATGCAAAAAAAAATATCGAAACGGGACGATGGCTTCCACAATCCCTAGATGGAGAACTTTTCTTCAAAATGGGTACCACCATGGCTTTTTTCCATGCTTTTGAAAAATACCCTAGGTTTAGTGAGTGAGTGGTTGAATAGAAATGAACGGAACCCAAATAAAACTGAGCTATCCTTTTTCAAGGCCATTTCTGATATCCTACTCAATCACCAGAATTTTGGTGGGTCTTCTTGCAAATCCCTCGCCAACACATCTTGGTAGAAGAAACCCGGCTTCGCGCCATCTGTCGATGCTAACAATTGTTGAGCCATCGGCCGTAAAACAGATTGAGAACATTTCAAAAGGAAACCGGTCATCCATTCCCTGGGAAAAGAATCGAGGAAAGAGTTGCCGACTGGTCCTTCAACGAACTCAAAGACGTTCTGCAGTCGATCCCCTAGAGCTTCAACTGTAGCAGTTTCCCCAATAATATGTGTACCCTCTGAGCCAATTAACACACCAATTGGTTTCTGGAGGCCACTCCTGCTGCAGCCTTGACCTTAGCGATGGTTCTATTATACACTCTATTGCCCTCTGAAAGTTCTGACTAGAAGATGCTGATAGAATCACCTATAATGTTCTTTACATCCGCATTTAGGGATCATTAGTTCTGCACATTGTGTGGCAGATTCACCTCCGTTCTTAAATAAACCCGATAATCCTAGTGAAAATCTCACCTAAGGACATGTTTTTAGTTCTTTGTTTAAGACAGAGGTGTCGATAGCATTTCTAAACACGGAGACTAAATTACTAAAACTTGAGCCTATATGCCCGGTCCAGAACCTGCAAGAAGCTATTATTTTTTACTACGGTAACAATTGGTCTGTTCCAGAACTGCAAGAGTCTACTAATTTTTACTCTTTCCTTTGATATCATAAAGGAAAAATTGTTATCGTAGTAAAGATTGGTAGATTCGTGCAGGTTCTGGGACAAAAAATAGTAGATTCTTGCAGTTCTAGAACAGACCAAATTTCTTTAGCTTGGACAGTTCTGCCCAATGGCAGACAAAATTCTGTAAGCCCCTTTCTTATTTTCCCCTGAAAACGAACTAAATTGATTTTATTAAAATTGATGAATTTGTTTCTATCTCTCTAATGCCACCTATGTCGAGAACTATTTCTAAAAATCTGGGATCTGATTTGAAGTCCAATGCTGCCACCGAGCTATTGCTTCCAACAAAGCCAGGAATACGTCAATAAGCGAACCCAAAGTATCATTGTGGGACTGTCAGATGAAAATATCACGAGATTTGAACAATTTATTAAATTTGTTGTTAGTACCCTACCTCTGGAGCTTGTATCCGATCAACCCCAGGATGGGTGTTTGGCGTTGATATCTGCAGCGATTCGAACTTCGCTCCTTAAACTTAAATTAAAAAAGGATTAAATATCTGAAGGTTATTACCAGGTCGGCAGCTTATGTTGCAGATGGCTTTTTGGTAGTTGGTGCCATCGCTCTAGGAGCATTTTTCTCTCCTTAGCAGTTATCTTTACCGCTACTTTCTATAGAACGATAGAAAGCGTTTAAGCAGTTTCATTTATGGATTCTTCAGAGAGCTCTCTTCTGCTTTCAATGTCGTCAAATCCGTTTGAATTTCACGTACAACTTGCCTCTAATTTTAAAAGTTTTTCCGATTTCAATTTTCCCTTCCTCAATCGGTTACCACTTACAGCTTGGTTGTCACCATAGCTCTTATCGACATCAGCCTGTTCTGCTTTGTATGGAACACTGGTTCATTTTAGCTCAACCACCGAATTTGAATTGAAGATAAATTTTCAATACTTTTTACCAAATTAGCGGGATTTTTGTCGTCACATCTTGTGGTGGGAGCTTTAGGGTTCGATTGTGCTCTAAATCATTATCCAGGAATACAGAATTTGGCGATTAATTCTCATTTAAACAAGCAGCATGAAAAAGAGTTCGTACTGATTTCGATTTCGTTCTTTGGCCAACTGTATCAAGGGTATGCTCTTGGCAGAACAATCCTTAATTCAAGGAACGCCCTTGCATTAAAAATTCAATTCCATTATAAATTTAGAAAAAAAATCTCAATATTCCAATTCGGAATCCAAATTTTATTTCCAGACTACAGGCCAGCTTACTTATATTATGCGTTCCAATCGCTTAAAAGTATGCTTGGCCTATGCAAACATGTTCTTAATGTGAGTGTACAAAGCTGTCTTATTGAATATCTTCTAAATCATATAAACCATTTCCAGCATTCTATCAATTTGTCTTTCAAATTATGTATTTTATATTATATGCAAAATGCATATAAACTTATTCAATTAAATTAAGAACATAATGTCCTCTTCATTCTCTTCAGAAAACTTATGAATATTAAAGTTCAACATTGTCAGAGAGAATTTGTTTGTTGTCGGTAGTGAGTGAATGAAATTAATTATAAACTTTTGTACGCATGTTAGCTTAGTTTACCTGCTGTTTTGAGAACTTTACTCCTTTTCCCAAATTCTGCATTAAGCACCTAAACACTCACAGGAACACTCATTCGAAGGTGTAATTTTGTTTTACTCTTCTTCTTCAGTACTTATGAAAAAGTTTCAATGGCTTAACATCTCTTTTTTGGCAGTTTTGGCCTTTTATCTTTATTTCCAAGCTTGGCAACAGCAGAACGACAGGAGAGAAGTAATATTTACGTTAAAGTTTTTTTCTTCTAGCTTAACGAGTTAGAATAATCTGGTGTTTGCATGGCTAACATCCTAACACCTGATGAGCTGCAGAAAAATGCATATATTTACAAAGATACTTTTGATGAATCAAGGAAAAGAACAAACAAATAAAATAAGTAAAAATTTTGAAATTATAAATGGATGGACAATAGCGAATGCGGGAAACCTTACAATTGTATCATTAAAATTTAGAAATTTAAAAAAAAATCAAATTCTACGGTCATCAATACACGTTTCAATTCGAATGTCAATTTCTTGTCTACATAGACAATGTATTTGCTACGTAATTGAATTGTCATTTTTTTTTCTTTGTTTTTTTGTCGAGCAAAAATATTCAACTTGCTCTATTCGATCCCTTTGGTATAATGTTGGCCTCATCAACGTGCGTTTTTCAAGCTGAATGAATTCTAATTTGGGAGAAAAATTGCATCTATTCGAGCTAGGCAACACTTTAATTTGCATGTTTCTGACGTTAATGTTTGCATAATGGCCCTCTCGCCCTGTAAATGTTTGGCCCTGGCCTAACAACGATGACAACGAATGCCTATAACATTGACAATGGTAGTAGATGAGGGAATATACAAAAATACATATGCATACACACAGGCAGAGGCTGGAAGGCAGGCAAGCTCTTTCTCTCACACTTAACATCTCACTTTGCATTGACATAAATGTAAATTAAGAGGAAATCCTAAGCATCATCAATACCAATACCAACACCAATAACAGGGACACCAGCATCGATACTTTCAACTAGCTTAGCAGTGGGTTGATGTTCAGCAAGCAAGGAGGTATTACCACAATTTAAAGGGATACTATTTTACTTATCTGGTTTAAGGAGACCCTTTTCCGGACGCTATTTTATGGGGTATTTATTCAGGACACCTTTCCTAAGGGGTACTATTTTTGAACCTCTTTCTTACTAGTACTAGTTTAGTATCCCTTTTCAAAGTGGTACTAATTTAGTACCCCCCTTTCCTAAGGGTAACTATTTTAGTACCCGTTTTCGAAGAGGTACTATTTATAGTACCCCTTTTCCTAAGGGCTTCTATTTTAGTACCTCTTTCCAATGGGGTACTAGTTTAGTACCCCTTACCTAAGGGGTGCTATTTTAGTACACCTTTCCTAAGGGGTACTAGTTTAGTACCCCTTTCCTAAGGGATACTTGTTTATTACCCCTTTCCTAGAGGGTACTTGTTTAGTACCCCATTCCTAAAGGGTACTTGTTTAGTACCCCTTTCTTAAGGGGTACTTGTTTAGTACCCCTTTCCTAAGGGGTACATGTTTAGTACCCCTTTCCTAAGGGGTACTTGTTTAGTACCTCATTCCTAAGGGGTACTTGTTTAGTACCCCTTTCCTAAGGGGTACTATTTTAGTACCTATTTCCTAAGGGGTACTATTTTAGCACACCTTTCCTAAGGGGTACTATTTTAGTTCCCCATTCCTAAGGGGTACTATTTTAGTTCCCCATTCCTAAGGGGTACTATTTTAGTTCCCCATTCCTAAGGGGTACTATTTTAGTTCCCCATTCCTAAGGGGTACTATTTTAGTTCCCCTTTCCTAAGGGTACTAGTTTAGTACCCCTTACATAAGGGGTACTAGTTTAGTACCTCTTACCTAAGGGGTACTAGTTTAGTACCTCTTACCTAAGGGGTACTAGTTTAGTACCTCTTACCTAAGGGGTACTAGTTTAGTACCCCTTTCCTAAGGGGTACTAGTTTAGTACCCCTTTCCTAAGGGGTACTAGTTTAGTACCCCTTTCCTAAGGGGTACTAGTTTAGTACCCCTTACTTAAGGGGTACTAGTTTAGTACCCCTTACTTAAGGGGTACTAGTTTAGTACCCTTACCTAAGGGGTACTAGTTTAGTACCCCTTTCCTAAGGGGTACTAGTTTAGTACCCCTTTCCTAAGGGGTACTAGTTTAGTACCTCTTTCCTAAGGGGTACGAGTTTAATACCCCTAGTTTAGTACCCGTTTCCTAAGGGGTACTAGTTTAGTACCCCTTTCCTAAGGGGTATTAGTTTAGTACCCCTTTCCTAAGGGGTACTAGTTTAGTACCCCTTTCCTAAGGGGTACTAGTTTAGTACCCCTTTCCTAAGGGGTACTAGTTTAGTACCCCTTTCCTAAGGGGTACTAGTTTAGTACCCCTTTCCTAAGGGGTACTAGTTTAGTACCCCTTTCCTAAGGGGTACTAGTTTAGTACCCCTTTCCTAAGGGGTACTAGTTTAGTACCCCTTTCCTAAGGGGTACTAGTTTAGTACCCCTTTCCTAAGGGGTACTAGTTTAGTACCCCTTTCCTAAGGGGTACTAGTTTAGTACCCCTTTCCTAAGGGGTACTAGTTTAGTACCCCTTTCCTAAGGGGTACTAGTTTAGTACCTCTTTCCTAAGGGGTACTAGTTTAGTACCTCTTTCCTAAGGGGTACTAGTTTAGTACCTCTTTCCTAAGGGGTACTAGTTTAGTACCTCTTTCCTAAAGGGTACTAGTTTAGTACCTCTTTCCTAAAGGGTACTAGTTTAGTACCCATTTCCTAAGGGATAGTAATAGTTAAGTGCCCCTTTCCTAAGGGGTAGTAATAGTTCAGTCAGTACCCCTTTCCTAAGGTGTACTAGTTCAGTACCCCTTTCCTAAGGGGTGCTAGTTTACTGCCCCTTTCTTAAGGGATACTATTTAGTACCCATCTTTGTAGAGGTACTATTTAGTACCAATCTTTGAAAGGGTACTATTTAGTACCCACCTTTGTGGAGGTAATATTTAGTATCCATCTTTTAAAGGGTACTATTCTATATTTGGGGCTTTTTCTAATGTGTAGTTGTATTCAAAAGTACTAAAACCTTTTCCACTCCCTCTTCGTGTCATCTAAATCTCAAGCATATTTTCAAACACATACTGACAATTTCAACCACAACTATACGCCAAACTAGAGTTTCAATATCTTTCTCCTACTCCTGCGACGAACATCAGGGGTGTGTGATAAATAAACACAGGTTTGAGTGACAATATTCCAAGCGACGACGACGATATGTGATACTGAACACGTTGCAAATGCAAATGACATTAAGTGGTGATGGTTGTATCAACATGGCATGAATTAGACTTCCCGTTTCCTCCTACTTTTACTTGACACCAGGACAACAACAACGTTGATGTTCATCAGGATGAACATTCTATAGCAACAGACAACTGTAAACAGTAATGACACACGCACACACACACACACGGCTAGGGACAGAATATTACTACTGGAACCGTATTCGTCCATCTACACACAACATTGTCGTCAACAGCTTTATAATTATTGTCGGTAGGCATCATAGTCAGAGCAACATAATCATTATGAATATTGTGTATGAGTGTGTGTGCGGGTGTGTGTGTGTGTCTGTGGCTTTAATGTGTAAAAGTTCAATGTTCTTAAGTTGTAAAATGCATGAACGAAAGCATACAAAATTTAAATAAATGGGTCTAGTAAACATGTTGAGGGATAAACGGGGATATTCTGCTAGGCCTGCAATAAGAGGCCTTTTGGTTCGGCGAGATTGTATGGTGAAATGTTCATGGAAATAATAATTTCGTTTTTATTGGAATAAGAAATCTTGTGAAGGCGTAGATAAATGTATGTTTTAAATTTCTTGTTTGCTTTTATGTTCGAATCATTACCATAACGTAAGTGACTTAATCACTGTAGGTTTTAGTAAATCTGGATCTAATACAATAAGTTTCCAATATCAGCGAACATATTTCTCATGAGGACTAATTTATATTAAACTAGCGAACCCGGCGAACTTCGTCTCGCTATTAAGGAATACAATTTCATACAAAAACTCAATTTTCGATTTTTCCAATTTTCCGACTTTTCCAGAGAGATTTTCCAAAATTTTCTTCCGTAAAGACCTTCTCCTCGAAAATACGAATAACTGACAAAAAAATTTACAGAAATCGGCCTAGCCGTTCTCATTTTATGAATAACTATACATTTTTTACACCATTTTTATATATATAGATTAGTTTCAACTCTTCAATAACATTAACATTTTATTTAAATTAATTATCCAATTATAGTCCAATTTCCCCCAACAAATGTCTTAAGGCCCATTAAAACATTCCTTCCAACTCTGTTGCGGAAATGTTGGTGGCAACCTGTAAATAGGACCTAAATGTAGATGGTTGGTTCTTTGTATATGCTGACAATATTTTAAAACAACACAATGAGCATCTGATGTTGATGCGGGTCTCAAAAACGACACGGAGAGAGAGATAATGGCGAAGAAGATGTGTATTTCCCATTCCACTTTTCTTTCACAGGTTGCTGTAGTGACACAGAAAAATTTAAACAACATGGACAACAAACAATGTGGTAGTGCAGGTAATTAACAACAAAAGGATATCACACGTATGTATACCACCAAAACTCATACATTCTCAACCAAAGGTATTAAAATATTTATGGAAATGGCTCATTTGAGGACATTATTTTAACAATGATGCAATTTAATCAAATATTTAAAGATCTCATGAAGATTATTTTAAAATTTAATAAAAATGAAATTTAGATGTAGGCAACAATATTGTTGTTGAAATTAGGAAAAGTTGGCAAAGGAAGAACATGTAAGGCGGATATCAATATCATTTAATGAGTGAAATTCTTAGGAAATATTACCCTGAGTGGTTTAACCGAAACTGATGCTATTTGACGAAAGTTTTGACCTTCTTTGTGTATGCAAGGTGGATATATTATGTTGTTTTTCATGTAGTCTTAAGCATAGTATATTAACAACTCCACTGACATACAGTCAACCAAAAAAGTCTACATACACCCTATAAATCTCGGGTTTTAAGGGTAAGGAAGCATTTTTATGAAAATCCAAGTACATAGTTCTATCTCATATCCCTAATAAACAGTATTACATACAACAGAAATATATTCTATAATACGAATAACGGTAAATTCTTTAAAAAATAAAAAAATAATAGGGAAAAAGTGTACATACACCCAATGAAATATTAAGATTACCTTAAAATTTATGGAGTAAGCAATACAAATTTTACATTTTATTGCTTTATCGAATGTCTCTGGTTGTCTATGATATATTTTAGACAAAATAGGAACATATTTGTGGATTAATTGCCGTTATTTTATGTCAGACTTCGCGTATGGCTCGCTAAGGCGGACCCTTGCAGATTTCTTTGAGTTTTTCAGTCTGGAAGTTTATGAAACCCCAGAAAATACAGTGGGACTAACAATTTTGGGATCCAAGAGCGCTATGAAGTTTTTCTTGTAGATAATATATCCTCCTGAGCTTCGCTAAATATACGAATTCCTGAGGTTTCTCATAAATTTTATAGTTTTCACAACATTCCAAGGGGCAAATTACATGCAGAAGCCTTCGAATTACCTCGTAATAAGGTCTGGTACAATCCTCGAGCATCCATTGAATAAGCAATGTAAAAGTATCCGACATTTATAGCGCTTCACGTGACCCTAACGATCATAATACGAGAGCATGCTAGTTAACAGTGTACATTTCATACAAATTGCATGCATTCTTTGGTGGTGCTTTTATTTTGATACTTTGGAAACTTTAGGAGCGGGTTTGTATAATAATGTTGTACATTTCTGATTGAGTTAAGGTCCAAAAATGTATTACAAGATAATTCCAAGGTTCTTGCCTGTAATTTGACCCTTGGAATGCTGTGAAAACTATAAAATTTATGAAAAACTCAGGAATTCGCATATTTAGCGAAGCTCAGGAGCATATATTATCCATACGAACAACTTCAAAGCGCTCTAGGATCTCAAAATAGTTAGTCCCACTGTATGTCCTGGGTTTCATAAACTACCAGACTGAAAAACTCAAAGATATCTGCAAGGGTCCGCCTTACCGAGCTATACGCGAAGTCTGACCTTAAATAACGTCAATTAAAGTAATCTTAATATGGTAATTATGGTAATCTTAATATTTCATTGGGTGTATGTACACTTTTTCCCTATTAATTTTTTAATGTTTATAGAATTTACCGTTATTCGTATTATGGAATATATTTTTGTTGTATGTAATATTGTTTATTAGGGATATGAAATAGACCTATGTACCTGGATTTTCATAAAAATGCTTCTTACCCTTAAAAACTCGAGATTTATAGGGTGTATGTAGACTTTTTTGGTTGACTGTATTTGCGATCATATCAAACACCTGCATAACATAATCCGCTATGTTCTTCGTTCGAGGAAACTCAAAACTTAAACAACTTACAACATTTGCCATTAAAACCTACGATATCTAGACGGTGTAAAATTATCCAATTTTCTTTTTTCTTTCTCCTTTCCTCTTTCTTTTTTTGAAAATTAGCGTCAATGAGAAAAAGAACAACTGAATATGCCAATTTTTTTATCATTATTTATGATTTCAATAAATTTTCCACTTAACCAACCGTGATAATCTTTAATATGCATTCGTGTGTGTATTAAAGTCCTACATAAGACATTTTACACGAACTGTGCATTTCACAAGACTACAACATTGAAACTGCAATCCAAGTCGTTCCTATTTGTCAAACACAAACATTTCAACAAAGTGGTTGCTGGTACTGATCATATATTCATTGAATCGAATGCTTTATTACCGAAATCTTGGTCTCCAATTGACCCATTTTTCTATTTAAAAATGATGAAATGAACGAAATGTTTTCATCGCTCATTTTTTCACTATGGCATCTCTCATTTTTTAAAACTAAAGTAAACTGACCTGAAGGGATTATATTCACTCGTTCATCCTAATAAACTAAAAGAGCTAGCGAACGAGATGAGCTTGATATGGTTCCGTTTGTTCATTTCAGGGAATCGTTCTTTTGAACTAGTTCGTTTATGAACGACACAACTCCACAATGCACGATGGGGCCAATGACAGGTTTTCGAGGCAACAAATCACTGGGGCAAGCTAGACCTTCCAAATTTTGTACAGATGTTTATAATGGGCTTAGAAACTAATATGCCAAATTTGGTTCATATCGGTTCATATATACATATAGCTCCCGTATATACATATGTTCGCCCGATTTCAAGCAATTGATGGACCAAACACGCAAATTCTGCCCAATTTTTATGCGATTTGGAAAATACCACGGAATTAGGACTACAAATAAGTTTGCCAAGTTATATTGAAATCGGTTCAGATTTTGATATTGCTCCCATATATATTTTCGCCCGATTTTAGGTATTTGGGCACCAATCCCGCTATGTATGTCCAATCTTGATGAAATTTGAAATGTGTGACGGATTTTGGTCTAGAAACATTTTTGACAAATCATATTGAAATCGGTTTAGAATTGGATATAGCTCCCATATATGTATATGTTCGCCCGATTTCAGGCAAATGATTGACCAAGCATGCAAGTTCCATCAAATTACAATAAAATTTGGAAAATGTTACGGAATTCGGACTACAAATAAGTTTGTTAATTTATATTGAAATCGGTTTAGAATAAGAAATAGCTCCCTTATATACATATGTCCAAATTTCATGGTTTTGCCTGTGGTCTGTTATAAGTTAATAAAAAAGGTGCCAAATTTAGTAAAAATCGGCTAAGATTCCGCCACAAAAGCCAAGTTTGTCTTCGATATCTTTGAAATTATATATTATTATATACGTCTATTAATTTTTTCCGAAATCCAATTGATAACATTAATGGGTTTCCGATTATTCTCCAACCAAAACATAAAAATGTCCATATTTTTTAATTTTATTACGACATCTGAAATCAGATTTTTATGAAAAGGCGCAGCTGGGCGCAGCTAATTTTTTCACAAAATGATAGTACACATTAATACCTTTCACCACATATATATCATATGCTAGATCTACCTAGATCTCAAAAGGTATACTCCAGAGAACTCATGGATAACAAAGAAAAATACTCCAAAAAAGACATAACATTTAACTCAAAAATACATTTACCACACATAACATTTTTATTATTTGTTAACACTATCTTATTTTACATACCCATTGAAGAGCTTTCCATGTTTAAAAAATATAAAAATGTTGAAATGTTCTTTTTGGCGCCTAAAATGATTTCGCTACTTATTTATAATGAATGTCGGAAAATTATGCATAAGAAAATATGTCACCATTGCCAGATCAGTATGTCGCAATTTGATGTTACCAGATTGATTTATTTTTTTGTTTTTAGTGATTCAGAGTGTTGGCAATCGAAATCCGTTATTATTTTTTTCAAATTGTTCACTTCAAAAATTGACTTTTTGCCTCGAAAACCTGCTATTGGCCCCATCGTGCAATGTATGGAATGACGTGTGGAAATACCAAAGATAAATTACCAAATGGAATCCCACGCTTGAATGTAGAAACAGGTGGCTTGTGCAGATGTTTATTGTGTGTGTATAAAAGGGAAAGCGGAATAAATATTATTATTATTTACAACAGAAGGAAACTGTAAATCGCAAATTGTAAGAAAAGTTTAAATGGCAAACAAAACTGAAAGAATAATTGCCTGCTGTTAGACGTGACTAATTTTGACCCTAACAAATTACATTAACGGTCTGAAAAGGTAAATAAAGGGCTGAAATTTTTAAAAATAAATGTAGTATGTATATTTCGAAAACAATCAAAATATGTGTTAACTACGTCAGCACTGAACCTGTAATAAGTACTCCTTGTGGAGAATAATCCTCATATTAAAAGTTACTAGAAAACTTAACGAAAAAAGTCGTTAGTAGGGAAGAGAGACAACGCCATCTATGCTGCCTGGCTTATGTTGTGAAAATGGTTGTGGATGCTTCACAAGGGGAAGGCCAAAACTTAAATGGAAAGCTCATTCGAAAAATGAATGTAATGCACTGAAAGAAAAAGCTTCATAACATAAACTAAATCTTTCGTTCCATCAATGAAATTTGTCATTGATTTTGAACCAACGTAGAGCTTCATTGAATAACTTAAAAAAAGTTTCATTGAGTTTCATTAAAGTAAAGTTAATGAAATTGTTCATTAATACAACGAAACTTCTTCATTGATGCAATGAAACACTATCATTAATGCAATGAAACTTCATCATTAATATAATAAAACTTTTTCATTAGTGCAATGAAACTTTATCATTAATACAATGAAACTTCATCATTAGTACAATGAAAATTTTTCGTTAATGCAATAAAACACTGTCATTACTGCAATGAAACTTCATCATATATATAATGAAACATTTTCATTGATGCAATGAAACTTCATCATTAACACAATGAAACTTTATCATTACTGCAATGATTTATTTATTTATTTATTTATTTATTTCAAATATTTATTATAATAAAAAATTACAATAAAATTATATAAAAAAATAGCACTAGCATCTAAGGCTATCGACTAATACTGCAATGATGCACTTTCATTAATGCAATAAAACTTCATCATTCATACAATGAAACATTTCCATTAATGCAATGAAACATTATCATTAATGCAATGCAACCTTATCATTAATACAATGAAACTTTAGCAATGAAACTTCATCATTAATACAATGAAACTTCATCATTAAACTTCTTCATTAATATAATGAAAACCATTCATTAATGAAATGAAACTTCTTCATTATTGCAATAATTTCATTCATTAATGGAACTTGGTGACGCTTGGTATTATGAAAAAGATCAAGTCGCATGAATGTTTTTTTTTTCTAAGTATGTACGTCTACAATAAAGAGACTTTATTTCATAGCCACCTCAGTAAGTTTAACCACTCTGGGTAGGGAGGTTGAATTTCCATTGATACATACATTTGCAGCGAAATTGGGGTAGAGCCTATGATACGAATAATAAAATTATGCAACTCTAAATATTTAAAGAACTTCTAGTATGCATTTTTTGAAAGCACATGTTGAGACTACACAAACCTTAGTGGGGTTTAGTTCTTTCGACAAAGTTTTCTGACCGACATTTTAGCAGAACATTTATAAGCTGAAAAACGTCATCTTGTGGTACTTTTATAGCGGCTCTTAAAATAAAGGACGAAAAGGATATTGAAGGAAGCGAGTTAGAAGGTCGAATTGCTATACGAAAATAATGTCATCTCAAACATAAGCTAAAGCAACAGTGAACAAAGATATAACGCTAATTCCTGATGGCTTACAGGGTCTCTACACAGAAACAAATTTTAGCCATTTGATAAAAAAATTCAAAGATTCAATCAAAAATTTATCGATTCTCCGGCGATAAAAAAATTTTCATATTGACAAAATTCGATAAAATTATTTGATCACAAAGCAAAAATACAACAGATAAAATATTTCACATATTGACATAAATATTTATCAAAATATTCCACATATTCCATTTTATCAGTTCAATATAAAAAATCGAAAGGATATTTTAGTCAATATGTAAAATATTTTATCAGTTGTATTTTTACTTTGTGATCAAATAATTTTATCGAATTTCGTCAATATGATAATTTTTTTTTATCGCCGGATTTTTTTTTCTGTGTAGCAAGAACTTCTTCACGCCATAACGTGGAAGTTCGACTCACGGCGGATCTGTCCTTCGCGGTTCTTAATATACTCACCAAGACCTTTCTTCCCCAAGAATTTGGAATTTTTGGATATATTATAAAATTTGAGGCAATAAATGTAGTTTTTTTGAGTTCATTATTTCACCAAATATTTTATTCTTGCCGTTGTCTCCAAATTTGCTTAGAGGTCAGAAGAAGATTCGCATTGGTTTCAGAGATATAGCCCCAAATTGTTGTAAAAAGTAAATATTTAATCATGTTTAGATGGGGCCATAAAATCCAAGCTGGATCTGACACAACAAAACCCAACTAGGCTCGTTGTCGTTTGGGTCTGTACTTTCATAAAATCCTCAGTTCAAATTGTTTGCACAAGATTACCTTAAAAATGTTGCACAGTGTAATTAAACTCCGAGTCCTACCCTAACAAAAAAATATAATGTTTTTCTCACGACTACAATAGCCACCCTCTCTTAAAATTTCCAAACGCCATTGTCCATTTTGGAATTGGACCAATTTTTGAGGTAATTTTTTTCATACCAAGCAACCATTTTCGTTGGTCACCGAAGATTTTTTAACTTATGTCAGCACACCAGGACATGAGATGTATCCGAAGGTTTGACCCGATATAGTCCATCATCTATGTCAAGACGAAATAATATGAGGATCAAATTTTGCACCATTTTATCGAAAAATTGTGAACTTTTGTGGAGTAGGTACCGGAAATATTACGTGTGACAATGTTTGGACGAAGTCGAGAGTAATCGTGAGTGCAAGCCAGAGAAACGGACAAAGCTAAATCGATTTCAAATGTCTGAAACGGATTTCGTCTAAATATATTTGGAGTCCAAAACAATTATTTTGATAATACGCATTTTTATCGTATCACAGTGTATATACCCTCGCTGAGGGTAAAAAATTATAAGCATATGTTTTAAGAAGCTTTATAATATCCTGATTGTGTATAATCTGTAGTGGCTTATCTTTGCTATTGCTTCTTACAGTTTTATTTTATTCTCGTACTAATTTATTACCCACTGTTTACAGATCCTTATATGCAAATTAAATGCAGCAAAACAACTTTTTCCATATTCCTTCTCTGTGCGTTAAGACAACTACCACAAATTAGATCTGAAAGAAATTTTCTGATGACTTATTCGCCATTTCTAATTATTGCATACATTTCACAGATTATATTCCAAAATTTTATTATCCCTCTTTATTTTTTCTTATTCTAAATAATTATAAAAGTCTCATGTTAACGAGTTTTGAAATAGTTGTTTCTAAATATACAGTATCGGCCAAAACTAAAGCACCCCCTCAGTAAATTTTTTTGAAATGATAATTTTTTTATGAAAACTAAATTATAAATTTATATTTTATTTTTCTTTTTATTTATTTATATCTTCATAATTGGAAAATACAAAAATAAGGAATTCAGAATTTAATAAACAAATGCTAAAATTCAAAAAATATTTCAGGTCGCAAATATAAGCGGACAAAACTAAAGCACCCCCCAATTTGAGGTACAACAAAAACTATTGAAATCAATATTTCGTTGCGTATCCTTTATTCTGAATGACACAATCACATCTTTTTGGTATAGAAGATACTAAATTATTAATTACCGCTGGCGAAATAATTGATTTTCGGAAAATTTAGCTTAAATCCTCAAAATACTGAAAATCGGAAGGTACCGTTATATGGAGGCTATACCCAAACGTGGACCCAGGTCCACGATTTTTGGTGGATATGTTTTGTGACCATTAAGAACCCTAAGTACCAAATTACAGCTAATTTAGTAGGAAAATGTTGCTTAAATATCCGAAATACCGAAGATCGGAAGGTACCGCTATAAGGGGGCTATTCCAAAACATTAGCCGATATTGTTCATATTCATCCAAAAATGATGCTACAACATCCACTAGTCAAATACAATACGCTAACGTTTAAAAATTAGCAAAAGAACGAATTGCAGAAGAACGATAGACGCCGGCTTATTCAGTCGACGACCAGCAAAAAAACCTTTCATATCGACTAAAAATGAAGGAGCCAGACTGGCATTCGCCAAGACCCATTTGAACTGTTTTCCGATGAATCTATGTTTAATTTAAAGTATTCAGATGGTAAAAGGCTTGGACCAAATGGGCAACCGTTAAATCCTAAATATTGCAAAGACGCTGTAAAACATGGAGGCTGAAGGTTTTTTGCTGGTCGTCGACTGAATAAGCCGGCGTCTACCGTTCTTTTGCAATTCGTTCTTTTGCTAATTTTTAAACCTAAGGGATTAAGTATTTGACCAGAGAATACTGTAGCATCATTTTTGGATGAATATGAACAATATCGGCTAATGTTTTGGTATAGCCCCCTTATAGCGGTACCTTCCGATCTTCGGTATTTCGGATATTTAAGCCACATTTTCCTACTAAATTAGCTGTTATTTGGTACTTAGGGTTCTTAGTGGTCACAAAATATATCCACCAAAAATCGTGGACCTGGGTCCACGTTTGGGTATAGCCTCCATATAACGGTACCTTCCGATTTTCAGTATTTTGAGGATTTAAGCTAAATTTTCCGAAAATCAATTATTTCGCCTGCAGTAATTAATAATTTAGTATCATTTATGCCTAAAAGATGTGATTGTGTCATCCAGAATAGAGGATAAGCAACGAAATAATGATTTCAATAGTTTTTGCTGTACCTCAAATGGGGGGTGCTTTAGTTTTGTCCGCTTATATTTGCGACCTAAAATGTTTCTTGAATTTTATCTTTTGTTTATTAAATTCTGATCTCCTTATTTTTGTATTTTTCAATTATAAAGATATAAATAAATATAAAGAAAAATAAAAAATACATTTATAATTTAGTTTTCATAAAAAAATGATCATTTCAAAAAAATTTACTGAGGGGGTGCTTTAGTTTTGGCCGATACTGTACATTAGGTTGGGGCGATTTGGCACCACCACGGGCGCCTGGATTTTCTGATTATTGGGATTGTACTGAGCAAAAAAGTCCACTAGACCATATGTCTACGGTGAAAATTAAGCCCCCGGATTTTGACTTGAAGTTTTTTTTTCAAGGTTTTTTGGATATTTTGGCATATATGTAACAGCCAAACCACTGAGATTTTCGATCCAACACAAAGACAAAAATTGTAGCCAAGACAATAATTAAGAAATCTCTAGTACACAGCAAAAAACATTGGAACGCTCCTTCAGGCAGTTATGGCCCCGAGAATGTGCACATTTTTCGGAAAATATCGATAAATTACACTGTGCTACAAAATTTGACTCAAAGTCAGTGGGTGGAAATTTCCTTTTGGAGATGAAAGCCCTTGGTGAGTGTACTAAGAACGCAAAAGAAAATTTTCAGGATAGGTCAAGTTTCTGAGATATGGTTTGGCCAAAAATATCCTTGAAAAAAATTCATGTCAAAATCCGGGGGCTCTATTTTTACCGTAGACATATGGTCTAGTGGAGTTTTTGCTCAGTACAATCCCAAGAATCAGAAACTCCAGGCGCCCACTATCACTTTTTTCTTCCATACAAATCGCCCCGGCCTAATATACATATATGTAATTTAGTTATAATTACTGTTGCATGCAAGACATGAAAATCAAAGATAAAAACATAAATCATCATCTACATTTAGGCCCACCAGTATAAAAATTAAATAAAACACACTTGAACTTGATCTTGAAAATTTTATTTTTTGCAATTTTATTATTATTTTTTTATACCATAAATGAAGAACACAACCGACAATGGAGAGAAACAAAATGAAAAACAACGAAGGGGAAAATTCAAATAAACAAACAACCCACCATTCATTCAAAATTACATTCGCATGCAATGCCTTGCAACAATCAAATCAAGCAATTATGGCTTCATTTGTGGAAAGAAGAAAACATTTATAGGCGTTTTGTACAATGGGACGTATCATAACAAACACATTTTAAATTTATTTTTCTAGTCAATTGGAAAACTTATGGGAAGTAAGTCCTGGCCAGAGGAAATAAGGAAATCACTCTAAAACTATTAATCAAACACCTGCTCACTTAGGTATATGAGGATAAAGAAAGTCATCTGATCGGCTTATAAATTCTTAAGGAACACAATATTTGATCATCATATATTCTACAGCCTTCCATAGATGGGTCTTTATGAAATGTGTTTGTGATCGTACATTTCAGAGTTCAGCTCAGCTGATTATCACAGAGTCATTGATGATGTTTTTATTTTGGAACACCTATAGTGTGATATCCCTGATCGAAAAGTTTGTATATTAAGTATTTTGTTAAAACCGCTTTCTTTTTGTCCTTATGTTTATATGAAGTTGAATAGCAAATTGACTCAAGTTGATTTTAGCAAAATTTATAACTAATGCTCTGTTCCAGAACCTGCAAGACTCTACAAATTTTTACTACGATAAAAAATTGTCCTTTATGTTATCGAAAAACTAGTAAAAATTAGTAAATTCTTGCAGTCCTGGAACAGACGATAAAATTATTACAAGCAATTTTATCGTCTGTTTCAGGACTGCAAGAATTTACTAATTTTTTTGTAGCTTTGAGCTACATACACAAAAACTGAAACCAATTTTAATATGAATTTTATAACTGGTTTACAATTTTTGTACAAAATAGCATTTAGTCCATTTTGAAAAACAAAGTAACCTCACTATTTTTAATGCATTCGATGTGTACTTATAAACATGCCCATGAAAGTAACTTTATAGCCGACCATAGAGTAAGACAGGCTGCCTGCCTTTTATATAATTGTTTTTAATGAAATTGTTGACCAACATAGTTTGTTGTTGCCAGTGAATAGGGAGGAGGATTTGTTTAATTTAGTTTGCATTATGATTTTTTTAAGAAAAATCTATGTTTTCGATTGTTCGCTGAGTTTTTCTTTTCTGTTTTGCAACAGTAAATGTTTGTTATTGTTCATGTGGGATGTGAAGCATGAAAGCATTAAATGTTTCGTTATAGTGGCGATTTTCCACAAGTATTTCATTATGGATGGCATGAGAAGAAGCTTACCGTGACGGTCAGCTTAAATTACTGTGAATAATATTTCAAGGAAATAGTTAATGCGAAAAAATACATAATAATACATATAGTATTAGAATATTCTATATAAAATTAAACTAAATGAGAGAGGCATATTCTCCTTAAAAAACAAAATGAAATAATTAGGTATGAGTATATATGAAAATCAGTTTATACACGTAGTCTGAAACCTAAGAATCTGAAGAAATATTCATGGGGACTTGTGGTTTTAAATACTCTATGAAATAATAAAAATATGGTTTCTTGCATATATTTTTAAATAGGAGTAATTACAAATTTAATTTGAAGTTTAAAAGATTGAAACTGTTCTAAAATAATTAATTTGAGTATGATTTGGTCGAATGTATTATAAGCCCGGATCATAAAGATTTTCACAGTTAAATTAATAAATATCCATACATTATATTCGAATAGATAATGCGGCTAAAACTTTAAAAATACTGAAAATCGAGCGGTAGCGTTCTATGGAGACTTTTTACAAAATGTGGACCTGTATCTACAATTCTCGGGCGGAATATGTTATACCCCAATGATGACTAAATATCAAATTTCCCAAAATCGGGAGATACTATTCTATACGGGCTATATAGAAGCGTGAACCTATACCGACAATTCTCTGCAAGAGTGTTTTATACCTCCAACTGAAACGAAGTATGTACCGAAGTATATACCAAATTTTAACTACTTCAGTTGGGTAATGTGGTAAATACTTAAAAATTTTAAAAATCGGATTTTTGTTTTTCAAAATAGTCTGGCTTAATCGCATTATTGTTGTTTTATTATTTTAAAACAATTAGTTTATTAGTGGAAAAAGTTTGGCATTGTTCGCCAAGGAAATCGGTAGGTACTTCTTTTGGGAGAAAGTTTGAAGACTAAATAACAAATTTCAGCCATTTCGGTGTGATAATGAGGTTAAAATCTTAAAAAAAACTAAAATAGGGAGGTACCATTCTATGGGGGCTATATCGAAACGTGGACTGTACCAAACTATATAGCGTTACCATAAGTATTGCTAGCTTAATTGTGAATTCTAAAGACAGACGGACGGACATTGTTATATCGACCTGAGTATGTACCTAAGGAAATGGACCGATATAGTCCTCTTGGAACTTTTTTTAACTTTGGTATTCACTACTTTCGATATTAATCAATTTGTTCACCGCAGGATTTTCGGGGCTTTTGGATCATTATGTCAGGAAGCATGGACTAACCCACTAAATATTATATCACTAGAATCAGAATCACAAGGACTGGCTTCGATGTACCGGTTGAGCAAAACTATCAGCCCTAAATCTGTACTTAAGCGAAATGTTTGTACTTTTGTGGGTTAGATTGTAACTTTGAAAAAATTTTAAGTTTGTAAAGTTTCGCCCAAACTGAATATTCAACTCGTAAATAATTGTTCTCAACAGTTGCAATTTGGACTAGCTGAGTCCATATAGAATCAGAAGACAGGTGAGGGGTTTAGCTGGGAAGTTAAACAAATGTAGCGTATCGTGCGTCCAATCCATATGCAGGACATGTGGTGGGTATCGTGCTATCAATTCGGGCCCAATACGAATTGAGGTGGTTGCATCGTCCGGACCTTAAATGGGCTAAAACCATTCGTGTTTGCCGTGTCAGGAGGCGTTCGACTGCGACATTCACACACACCTTTGAACTGTCTGTGTAACTGAATCAGTTTCAATGCTATCCCAACCTGCCTTCCTGATAGACTGTAGGTTGATCTAGGGGTTCCCATTTATAACTTTGGACCTCACTCTCTAGATCGTAAAAATCTCTCTTGATGTTTCTGGATGAGTGAAGCCAGTCCAAAGAATTTGGCAGGAATGGTCACAGCGATAACACCTAAGCATCTTGTTGTCGCTGTTGCGCCGGTAAAATCTTCGCCTGCTCATGAAGATTGTCCACATGTGTCATGGGGAGGCATCATATTGCAGTCCTCAGGGCGGAGCATTTTGTCAGATTTTAATATTGTTTCACAGTACCTAAGTGCTGCCGATCAGCTACTTGAGGATATCATTCTGCTTCTAATATTGTCGCAAATAGCTATGGCTATAACATGAGGCAGTTAGTGGTCTGAATTAGTAGACAATGACCTGTTTCAGTTGGTTTCGGCAGGATTCTTTGGAGCTTTGGGGCATTATCTCAAGAAGTGTGGATTTCAGCCCGAACAAATTTTAAGACAACCGTCTGCAAA
Organism: Musca autumnalis; assembly: GCF_047663935.1. Taxonomy (NCBI): domain Eukaryota; kingdom Metazoa; phylum Arthropoda; class Insecta; order Diptera; family Muscidae; genus Musca; species Musca autumnalis. The sequence goes on from NW_027411644.1 coordinate 162,475,146, forward strand.
AAAAAAATCAAAACGATCTGAGGCATAACCTTAAACGATCTGAGGCATGACCTTTTGGAGCTTTGGGGCATTATCTCAAGAAGTGTGGATTTCAGACCGAACAAATTTTAAGACAACTTGCACGCAGAAGGTCGTGGGTTCGATTCCCCGACTAGGCAACATCAAATTTTTCCTGAGTATTTCAGCCATGTAAAACTTCTCTACAAGTGGTGTCGTATGACACGCCGTTCGGACTCGGCAATAAACTGTAGGTCCCATATCATTGAGCTAATATGAATCGGGGTGCACTCATTGATATGAGAGAAGTCTCCCTTGTCCCGTATGGGATGTTGTGGAACAATGTTTTTTTTTACGATATTGATCTTCTTGGAACTTGATGTACTTTTGGAAGAAATTGTACTACGTGCAAAATCGCCAAATACAAAACGAGCCGAGCCATGTCCTTAAACTTCACTACTGTATTGTAAAAAATGTAAAATTGAGTGCGTGGGAGGTAGCTGATGGTGTCTGGAACAAATATTATGTGTGCAGAATTTGGACCAAATCGGTTATTCATTTCAATTATATTTGTTTACTTTTGTTGGGTAGGTACACGAAGGAGTCCGCCTATAAGTCCCAAAGCTTGATCAACTCGGTTTATCCGCACCGGGAGAAGGACAGGGCTAAATCGACTCCAAATTGTTTAAAACGGAATTCGTCTGAACATAAAACCATTATATGGTTATGCCAAAGGCTGAGGTTAACATATCTGCTCACAAAAACAAAACCTTCCTCCGAAAATATTTAAGAAGTATTTAAACATTTTCTTCATTAAAATAAAAACACTATTGACTATTTACTTACGTTTTAAATATCGAAGTTGGAATGAAATCTGAAAAATAAATAAAAATGAATTAATAAGAAAAATGTCCAATTATAACAAAAATTCAATAACATTAATTTAAATATAAGTATCATACAAAGGTCTTTATCTATTAAATATCTAATAATCAAACGGTTCCACAAGTTGTTGCATCTCCACGTGACGATGATGATGATGATGACATAAGGCTTGTTGCCAAAACAAGCAAACAGATAAATGAGTAAATATTTTGTTTATAACTACTCCGACAGAGTCCAGTTTGTGAACAACTATAATTACATGTAATATTTGTCATATTAATCCATAACCATTTGTTATATTTTAGAGTCAACAGACAGACTTTCTTCTCACTCTTCGATATGGGCATTTTCCTCAAACGTACACACAGTTATATGCATACATATGTAATATTTCAACTGTCTAAATAGATAAAATGCTGTAGACTAGACAATGCATATAAATGGAGAAGAGGAGGTTCAGTCAACCTCCTCTCCTTCCACATTTTCCATAACGATACTAATCTGACAAATAAATGTAAATAATTGCAAATTTTGTGATATATGTATGTATGTTTGTGTGTGTATTAGAAATTACGACAAATAATATTAGGGTGATTAGAAAAGAATTAAAATATTAGATTCTATAACTTCGGTTAAAATATTTTTTTTTTAATTTTTTTGTTTCAAAATTCGGCTGCTGTGAGGCATGTTACTTGATAGTATGTAATGTAAATGGTAATAATATTCTTGCATCCCGTTCCATCCTATTATTTCAGCAATTTTCATAAATACACAAAGCCAAACTAAAACATGCCTATAATATCAAAAATTTAAATATAAATGACAAAATAGAACATACAAATTAATTTATATATAGTATGTATGAGATGTGGTAACGGCGTGGAGAAGCTTTACATTCATTCGCATTGCATGTGCCCGAAATGAACTTCATTGTGTTCATTCGTTCGAAATGCATTTTCATTGCCTAAATTGCAAATTTCGCAGTCAATGAAACAACAAATTACTCCAATAAGACTTTTTGACATGCAAACTGTGTAATTTTTTTGTCGTCATCAATTTGGGTGTGTTTTGAGGTTGGAATTTTCAATAAATTAAGTATATGACAAATATTATGCCAGCAGCCTAGGAGAAGGTTTGGAGTGACATAAAAAAGGGGATAGTAATTGGAAATTAAAGTGCTAATCTTGACATTTAATTAAATAAATCAATTGTTTGATGATATTAAGGCTTAGATAGGAGGCGATTTTATTAAAGTTAATTGAAAATCTTTAGGAAAATATTTTGAAATTAAATAAAATTGTAATTGCTAAAAATTATCTTAAATTAATTGCTAAAAAGTCGGCTCAGTCGGCTTGACCGACAGAGATATACCCTCAGCCTTGGAAACACACAATACTTCTGACGTCTATATAATACGATGTACAACGTTTGGACCAGTTTAGTTGGTGCCGGCAGGCTTTTTTGAGGTAAGGACTTGACCCTGAAAAAACATGTACCCTCGTACAACAAAAACCTAAGGGATTCGAAGCCCAAATTTTGAACCGATTTCGCTGATTAGTTCGAGAGTTATCGTGCGCTCCAGCCACTGCACATGGTGCCATAGAGGTATTTTAAACCTTTCGGACTATTTTTTCATGAAGTATGGACTTTTCCCTGAAAAAATGTGTACTGTAGTAATGGAGGCAGCGAATACAAGTTGTTACAAAAAGAAGCAAAATGATTTGAAATTTAGTGTGGGAGGGACCCGAAGTTGTGGACCAATAGAGTCCATATTGGAATCTCATCTATGTCAGGTAGAAATTTCACGATGTGCAAAGTATGGACCAAATCGGTTACTCGCTTCAAGAGTTATCGTGAGCACAATTTTTCCACATATTCGAACTTTTGTGGGGGGAAGTATCTGAACGACATCATATTCGAACTTAAACTAAGTTTGGATAAAATATTACTAACGTCATATAGAGGCACTACTTAAAAAGTATTGAGTACTTACAAAGTATTGACTACAAATGCTAGGGTTGTGTGTTTTTGTTAACAATAAAAAACCATTTGCTCTGCACATGTAAGCGTTTAAAGGACCCTGTTCGCATGATAAAATCCAGCAGACAGCAGAGTAAAATAAAAACACGACATGTGTTCATATTGAAAACCCCCTAACTGTAATATAAGATATGTTTTTATACCCTACACCACACCGTGGTAAGGGGTATTATGTCTTTGTGCATTTGTATATAACATACAAAAGGAAACGAAAATATACCCATAGTTCCTTTCGGGATATACATATAATCACTTTCTGAGTCGATTTATGCATGTCCGTCCGTCCATTTTTTGTCCGATTCAGCTGAAAATTGGGGAATATAATTTAAGTTGTAGCCATAAGATTTGGATATAGCCCCCATATACATATATTTTCGCCCGATTGCAGGTATTTGCTGCACCAAACACGCTATATATGTATGTTTGATTTCGATGAAATATGGAATGTGTGACTGAATTCGGTCTAAAAATAAATATGCCAGATTACATCGAAATCGGTTCAGATTTGGATATAGCTCCCATATATATTTTCGGCCGATTTGACGTATTTGCTGCACCAAACACGCTATATTTCAGACCTTATCAAAAAACGTCGATTTAGTCCAACTATTTATTTTGGATTTGACGTATGATAAAGACTTCATCTTTGTGGGATTTGCGAGGTGTAAAACCGGGTACGATACTCCTAAACTCGACGACGGTCTAAAGAGACAGATCAGGACTCTGCTCAACCTCATGGACGAGGAAGTCACACTAAAATTGTAGGGAAAAGTTATCACTGACGGAAGAAAAGGAACCTACAGACACAACAGTGATCAATGTTTCCACCTTTAGTTACGATACTTTATTTCAAGTCATGGGAAAGGATGCTGGATCGGACTTGTTAGCGCCACATAAACCCGCCATTGCTTCTTAGGCAGGAGGAGGAGTAAGTTGGTAAAGGAAAATCATCCATCAAAATGGCGGATGGTGCGCTGATACCTCAGACCTCCGAAAATACCAAGCAGAATAACGACAACAGATCGTAACGAAGCGCGCCAACCAAAATCCAAGAACATCACTGAACAGGAATTACAGCTGATATGAACGCACCTAAAGTTAATGATGAAGTTCTAAATGCTCATCTTGCTACAAAGATCCTTATAAAGGTGACGACTGTGGTAACCTCTCGTTCCAGTGTCAGGGCTGATTGGAAGGTTATGACACAACCGCAACCTGGGAAGGTTGAAAAATGGGCCACCAGAAACCAACGCCATTCGACGCTTAATGCCAAAGGCAAGCCTTAGACCAATGCGGCTACGTAACAGTCTTCGCTGAGATCCTCAGGGTAATGGAGGTGAAACAGATGGTAGGCAGGGAGAAATCACCCATCAATGTTTCAAACGCGAAGAGATGAAACGTAGACCTCTTCAAAGGCCGTAAGTGCGCTATTGAGCAACCGAAGACCACAATTTTGAAGAGGATGAGGTCGAGGTTGAGGCAAAGAAGTAGACAGTGTCTGCATCGATCAATCGGCCTGTTTCGTATGTCTCGTTGGCGATAATAGTAAGAAGAGTACCACTGAAGAGAAATACTGTTACGATAGACGTTGTTTTATTCCTACCATAACTTATTAACGTTACTTCACTTATTCACACTAGACTTTACTTTACTAAGAACTCAGCTTAACTATATTAAGCACACAGCTTTACTTTAAATAGGTTATTCTTTGCTTTACTCAGCTGACGGATTCGCGGTTTGAATCACATTTTACTTACCCAACTGCTACTACTAGCTCCGTATCTATACTCGCTCCCTGATGCATGGACTGTTCTACCATCCTCAATCTAGAATGTTCTACAATGACCAAGCAAAATGGCAATCGATTCGTAAAGACGATGAATGTAAACAACATATGGGGAAATGGTAATGAATATGAGAGAGTATAAGGGGTAATAAGGAATGACGCCATAACATAGAAGAATAATTAAGCTAAAACTAAATGACCAAAAAAAATATGGGAGAGAGTAAAACATAAACAAAAACAAAATAAACAAGATGAATTGAGTGAGACTAAGCAATAATGATTGTAGAAAATTCTATACAGTAGTTGTTGTTATAAAACTAATACAAATAAAGTAACTGCTTAATTAAAATTTACGCTACAAAACAATTTTTTAAATTAACCCAAATTCATATAAATTAACAAACTGTTACTTTCGTAATAATACCTTTAGTCAGTGCATCTTCGCAGAAACCAAGTTCTTCGCAGAAATCTTGCTCGTCTAAGCTGAGGCAACAAACACACTTAAAGTCTCTTCTGTCCCAATAGTAATTTCTTCAAATTCATCAAGCAATCATCATTAAATCTTCTCACCAATGTGAAGAGGCCGCTGTTTTGGAGGCTGCGTAACCTTAAACCTAACCTACCCCACCATGTACTTTATCGATCATATAATGAATTCTTGTCGCTATAGTTGTAGTGGTCAGATATGTCGACCATTGCCGTCCCCTTCTTTGCTTTATTTTAAATATTATAATTTATTTTTCCACAACAATATCAGAACGACATACAAAGGCCAAACAACATACATAGAACCGCAAAATTTGTCCGCGAATTTTTAGCAACATTTTATTCATCCGTTATGTGGATAATGGTGGCAAGGTTTTGCTGTGCAAGTTTTTTTTCTGTTTGTTGACGGAAAGTGGAAGTGATGCTACCACCGCTGGTGTTGAAGGTTACTAAAAATGAGGCAACTGTGGGTAATTTACGACAACTACCAAACCACATTCCATACAAAACTAAAACCAAAACATTAATAAAACATAAAGAGTGATGCTAATGTTGGGTTTACATTTCGTTTTCAATGTGCGCGTGTCTATGTGTGTATGTGAGACTTCCGTTTGGTCGACACTAAAGAGATGCCATGAATTAAAATGCACATGTCATGCATTTTTAATTAAAACCAAGACCAAAAAAATGCACACAAAAAATGATGGAATGTAATTCACACCCATATTGGGTCAAAACTCAGATGTGAAAAATAATGTTAATCTGAAACAAAACAAAACTAGAAAAAATGGTACCAAGAGCAAAGGTAACAAATGTCCATAATATATTTGGTTTTTAGAAATATGAGAGGGATTTGTTATATTTCAACAAATTTGAACATGATTAAATGGAGTTCCTTCTTTACATTGTTCACTTTATATTTCAAACAAATCTGGTGCAGGGGTGTTTCCCAACCCCTTTTCATGTGGCCCATAATTTTGAAAATTTATTATTTGGTTTCTTGTGAATTTCCTCACCCACAATGATTGTTTTTTTATTATTTGAAATTCATCATAAAAAATTTGAAGCATTCCCTGGTTTCCATTATTTTATAATGTGAAACATCTTGGGGTTTCAATATTCAAGTTTTGTGTGAAATATTAAAAAACCCACACACACTTACATACATACATATACTCATATGTAGCAAATAGGCAAAAAATCACCGCATATCAATCATTCCTTGTTGCAGCAGCACATCACACATGGATGGATAGATGGCTGAATGAATGGCGTCATGATCATCACCATCTCCATCAAATATCCAGGGATTGATATGGAAAAGCTGGATGCTGGTTTGTCGATACTATAACAAACAACTACAGATTGTCTACATAAGGAAATGGGTTGGTCTGATTGCATTGGTGGTCGTGGTCTGGTATTGGGATTTCTGTTATGCTGATGATTGGATGGTGCCTGTAGTCGGAGCAAGCAACACTCTTGAGGAAATGAAAGTGTGCATAGACACATAACATTTCATATTTTAGAGGAAATTTATGTGGAACGCCATAAATGGGATTTCACTTTTTTTCTGAGCTAAGCAAAGAAAATTGGAATTTTTAATATGCTCAAAAAAGGTGGCAAGATATGGTTTTGCAAAATTAAAATACGCAGGAAAATGGGTTGATTTGAAAAGTCGCTGGGAAAATACTATATATGGGAGGTGGAAATTAATGGTCGCATGTTTCTCTATGGCGATTGAAAAGCAAAATCATACGTGTTTTTAATCAAACAAAAAATACCTACAATTACGGGGGTTTGGTAGCAATTCGCACGAATTTGGTATCGAGTCGTCTTAGTCCAAATTGACATTGGGTAATTTTACTTGCGACAATTTTCAGTTTGAGGGAAAAAAAATTTTCATTTCAAATTTTCATAGAACAAGAATTGAGCCCCAGGTCTTATATACACAAAGTACATATAAAGCTGCCACCCGATTTGAGGAACTCCAATCACATGAAAATTGATTTACCCATATTTTGTCAAAACATCCCCCGATCCAATTCGATTAGAATTCCATATATTGTTTATTAGAAAAAAAATATTTTTTATTGTATTCAATTCCAAAATCATTCATTTATTCACTCATTAATTATTTATGTTCCTATATAAAATTACACATACATAAAAAGTACAACCATACTAGAAAAGCGTCTATAAAAAGGTCATCAAGTTGTTATGGACAACCAGTGTCAAATGTGTATATGTATAGATAGCACCCCCCAATTTTGTATGTATTGGAAAATAATAACACCACCAGAAAAAAACAATCCATAAAATGCAGTGAGAAAAGTTTTGTTTAGATAATTGAATGCAAGCAATAGAAACAAAACTAAATAAAAAACAAATATTTATTACCCATTTTGTTTTGTTTGTTTTATTCTGTGTTTCGTTTCGTTTACAAAAGGGTACCCGGCAGTGGTGACAAATAAATCGACTGGTTTTCGACACAGAGTTCAGTGCATTGATAAGGGAAATCTGTACAAACATATTGATAAACTCATAGTTCTGTTTATTTTTATAACAACAAATATTGTTTAATTGCTCCAATTTTGTTCGTTTGACCTCATTACAAAGTTGGTTGCTGGGAAATGTCATTTGAAAAATGGGGGGTTCAATAAATCATAACCATAAAATCGGAAATACCCTTTATGGCTGGCATTAGTATTTCATTTAGAAGACATTTCTTTATATCTGTATGATTGTTGTAAAAGTTTATCTATGAGGGAGTTATTTAACTTATTCATAAAGGTGTCCAGGTTGGGCACACCACAAAATTAAGGTATAAATTTTTACACTTGTAGGCCTATTCAATTTGTTTTGGTCAATATCCTAAAAAAATAAAAACAAAACATACTAAAACATTTTAATTTGAGAATAACATTTTCAATTCTATTTTTACCCGTTGTAAATCGATTCTCAGTAGGCAGAATCCCAATCCCCAGACTAGCTCTTGGAAACTGGTGAGACACAGTCCGGAGAACGGGAGTCTTGTCATCAAGGTGTCAATAGATACAAAGGGGCCGGAGTGTTTAAGTACTCATGAGGGCAATGCAATTTGGGCTAGGATGGATGAGGTTCCGTAAAACAGTAAAAGAACGACAGCAGCAACCACTTCGAATAATGCAGATAAACCGTAAAGTGGCTGCTGCTGAACACCTACTAGCCCTTACGCAGTCCGAAGTTTACGAACCCTAAGAACCCCATCTATACAAAAATAAGGTTGCAGCTTTCGCAAGGCTACCATCCTCTCATCCACGTACATGCCGTTTGAAAGCCCTGACCCACCAGGCTAAGATGTGGAGGGTTTCGTTAGGGAGATGGGAGAGCTCGTGCCTCGCAATACTAGGATGTGATGTCAATGCTACCATTTTTATTGGGGCAACAGAGACACAAATACCAGAGATGAGTTTGTATTCCAGTTTATTTTAGACATAGTCTTAAAATATGTAACATGGGTAATGAGTACACTTTTCAAAGTACATCAGTGGGGAGGTTATCGATGTAAGCCTTATAAATAAAGACGAATCTCTCATTATTGACTGGAAAGTAATGAGTGATCCTTTTCCAAGCTCTATCGAAGGCATTCGGCAAAGACCGCCAAGGAATCCATAGAAAACTGGATCGCACTGTACCACAATAGCGGCTAAACACCTACTAGCCCTGAGGCTGACATTGCACTAAAGCATGCGACACGGGTTCTGTTATGAGGCTAACTCCTTCAGGTAGGAGAAGTCAGCCGGTTTAGTGGTCAAAGGATCTTGCTAGTCTCAGTAAGATCTGCAGAAGTCTATATAACAAAGTTAATAAATCCAAGTTGTCCACAGCGAAATTATGAAAGCTAAACGCACATCTTGGGATCTGCTTTAGTTAGTCGATAGAATGAGTTAAGGACGTAGCCAGATTACGGGAAGGTATCACATGAACTCTGGTCTAGAGAGCACCCAAGTGTCCAACTGTACGCTACCAGACCACTGGAGATATGAGTGCTCTCGAGGGATCATAAGTGGTCCAAAAATAAGCTACATATGTTCAGAGATTGTATGTGTCAATTTATACACTTCCAAAAGGTTAATGGCAGTTCAGTCTTTCTTCCTATTAAAAACCTTAGAAAGGCTGCTCGAACTTGGAATCAGGGTCAAGTTTTCGAATACTGTTATAAGTTCCACCCAACATGCTTCTATCAAAGACAAATCGGTAGAAACAACGCTAAATGTGGCCGTAAAAATTATCGAGAGAAATATGGAAGGCTCAAACAACACGCTAGCAGCATAACTTGACGTAAAAGGTGCCTTTAATAACGTTAGGCTTGACTTCATCCACACTGATCAACTTGATTGACGGAATACATAGCAGCAGGTGCACATCACCAGATGCCTTTCTATGGCCACCACTGTGGCTTCTAGTGATAAACCAAATACTTAGGGATTTTGATAAGCTACGAATTAAAATGATCGCTTACGCTGACGACACTATCGGAACTCATTCAAACAGTTCTAGTCATACTATCGAGATGTGCGCACAACAATTATCTTGCAATGAACCCATGAAAGGCAGAGCTGGTTCTGTATACGATTAAGAGGAAAGTCAAGTCATTCACCCTACCAACGCTTGATGGAGTCAGCTGGGGGCTCGCTTAGAAGTCAAGTACATCGGTATTAATCTGGACCTCAATTAAAGTGGATAAGGGATTTCAAAGAACTTGCCAAGGGAGGTCTAATAGCTCTATACTCATGCAAGAAAGAATTCCAATGGAAAGAGTTGGGAACTGAGACCACAGGTCATCAATAGGATTTTGATAGTAAGCCCAATTCTAATGGTGTGGTGAAATGCTTTGAGTAAAACATCGTATCTCCACAATCCAAACAAAGTCCAAGGGGAGGCAGCATGGCATCACCTGTGCCATGAAGAGCACCACTCATTGCAGGGACGTACGCAGGATTTCATTTCGGGGGGGGGGCCCAACTTGAGCAAAAATCATGAAAATTTGAAATGTTATTTAGCGTTACGTAAATCTATTTTAAAGGGTTTGTAAGTTGATTTTATACGATATATTGACACAAAGTACATAAATTCAGTAGTATTTAGGGTACAATTTTATTTTTGTACAGAGTATAAAATATACATAAGTTCTCGGATATATAGAATTGAAAACAAGTAAGCCAAGGCTATAGTCGGGTCGGGGCCGACTATGTGATACCCTACACCAATAGTTTAGCGCCTTTGCATCGTCAGAATAACTCAAATAAAAAAATGGAAAAGTGGGATGTACGCCAACCATCAACCATCACATTCCGACCCCTGAATAACATCCGACCATTACCAAAATCAATAGGTTTATTCTTCTGTGGGACACCCATTAACACCCAACATTTCGTGACGATCCAATCAAAATTACGACGTGTAGAGTGATTACAAAAAATTAAAAAGTAGGATGTATTACCGACTATTGCGATATCTCCGTTATTTGGCCACTTACGCCAACATGCTTTACATCATTGTAAAGATGGGATTTTTCTACTTTCATAGTCGGACTTTGCTTTTGGAAGGTCCCCAACCAACGCTGTCATATTCGTCATTATTATTAAAATCGCAAAAATGAAAAGTTGTGTTTTATTACCGGCTATTGCGATATCTTCATTGTTTGACCACCTACGACAACCTACGTTACTTCGTTGCAAAGGTGATATTTTCTACTTTCATTTTGATATACCCCTTATAGATACGGAGATATTCGCTTTGAAATAAAACGTTGACTTTTTCCCCAAATAAATTTCGACCTCTGAATATTATCCGACCATCACCAAAATCAACAGGCTTCTTCCCCTCCGGGACCCTCATCAAATTTGGTGACGATCCGATCAAAATTGCGACCTGTAGCGTGATTACAAGGTTTAGATGGACAGACGGACGGACGGACTGACGGACGGACGGACTGACGGACGGACACACATAGCCAGATCGACTCAGCTCGTCGAGATATTAATTTTGGTATATATAAGTATGGGTCTACGACCATTATTTCGATGCGTTACAAACTTTTTGGCCAAAACCAACTTATAATACCCTCCCCACATAGTGGTGTAGGGTATAAAAACCACATCAAAGTTTTTAATTGTACAACCGCAGAGGATTGCAATAGTTTTTGATATCGCACGATTTTCAGTATTTCGAAGATCTTAGATTAGATTTTGGGTATTCTTTTAATCCGATCCCTATATAACTCTATTCGCGAGTAGGAAAAATTAATTTATACACGGGTTAAATGTGTTGGAAGGTATACCTCGAAAAAGAAGAATAACTCGAATCCGCAAGTGCAGCTTGGACTTCTATATCTAGATATTGTGTCGATAATCTAAGAATAAAATATTATTTTTTGTCGTAAAAACGCCAAATTTTCTTCTTTACTAGAAGTGATAGAGTCTGTACAAGACAATTAAAAACTTCAGAAATTTAAAATCGACTACGACTCATAGATCCTTCTCGCAGTACTGTTTGAGAATACAAAACTCATGTTTGGGCTATGTCAAATCATTCGGCAAACTCTTAGCTAAATCGTGACAAAACACTTTAAGTGGAAAAAATTCCATGATTGTTGTTCCAGCTGTTATAGAAGATGCATTATTTTTTTTCATTTTACGAGTTGACTTTTTTGGACTCGATGACATTAAACACTTTGCTGGACTCAGTTCTTGCAACTTATTGGAACTAGAATTTAAATATTTCTTAAATTAAATGTATTGTTTAAAATGTTATATAAATTTGACATATAACAATATAACCTTAAAGAACCCCACATAATTATTCGCTAATATTAAGCAAATTAATCAAGAAGGATCACTCTTGTACAAAAGAGTTTTATACGTATTTATCATAACTTGTAATTGGTTGGAAACGAACAAAAAAATCGTTAATTTTGATTTCTGAAAAAAATGGAAAAAAAGATATGTGCTCTCAGCCTGTGTTTTCCCCAACAAATATGTATTCAGGAGCTTTTAGAATGTTATGGCCTATCTGGACGAAAATTTGCTAATAAAAATATCGAAAGTTTTGGGATATTTATCTTAACGATTGTGGAAGTTCGGAATACATGCATACGATTTGCTAAAAAAATTAATTTAGATCAAAGCGCAGAAGTGTTAAAATTTTTCGGAGAAATACCTGTAGAAATGGAGCGACAAAGTCATTTTTGGAAATTGATCTTATCCTTTCAATAGTTACCCCATCACAAGCCATTTTAGTTGATCACCGTAGTATTTTGAGCTTTGTCAGGAAGCTTGGACTTGCCCACGAAAAGTAGGATATCGCAGTAAACAAGACTACAATAGTCAACAAGAAAAATGTCCAAAGTATCCTCGAATAGTTTTTAAACAGCATTTATGTTGAACGTTTAAAACGACCCTTTTCGCATTATTTGTTTTCCCGTCTTTAGCAATATTGTAGCCTGCCCTCAGGCAACAGAACTTACATATATGTCATACAAAAAATCGACTAAATATAGAAAATTCATATAATTTCTGAAATTCTAGTCAATAGCTGCTAAACCATTGTGAGTTGAACCATGTTACCTTTACAGAAAATCTTCCAAAAAGTGCGCTTAACAATTCATTGCAACATTCTGAAGATGTAAAATGCTTCCTTCATGTTGTTTCAGCAGTATTTTATGTCACTCTTTTTACATCATGTATATCAAACACCGTTGACACGAATAGATTTTTCTCATATTTGGCAATTAGTGGTGAATTATTGATAGATTTATTACATGATCGTGGAAAAATATTCAAGATACACCGTGATAGAGACATTAGACAAAGGCATGTTTAGATGAATTGTGTATCACATTCAAGCGAATGTTTTTTTTTTTTTCAAAGGTATCATTACGACAAATTTGAAAGTTTGGGAGATATGGTGCAAACTATAGCAAATCTGTGGTACTTTTAGATATTGCATACATCTTATAGCGCTAATGCAGTTTTTCGAGTCGATTTTTTGTATTTCCTATTTTCTTTGTTCCCTTATCTATAAGTTTGCTAAAAAGGTCAAAACTAATTTCGAATTGGTTTCCGAGATGTAGCCCCGATTCAATATTTAGCCATTTTAAAATGAGAACATAAAATCTTAGCTAGATCTGACAGAAGAATACCCAAAATAGTGTTTTTGTCGTTTGGGTCTGTACTTTCATAAAATCCTCGGTAGAAGTTATTTGCACACGACTACCTTAAAAATGTTGGACAGAGTTAGTTCATGATCGGGAAAACATTCAAGTGGATTTGCTAAATATAGCAGATTTTAGCTGCTGTTGACGTAAACAAATTCATTTTACGTAATTTTTTCCCCTACTTTCTGGCAAACAATTTGTCAAACATTGCAAAACAAAATTTTGTGTCAAGCCTCTGAGACAAATTTCTAATTGGCTTTTAAGATATTGTCCACGGAAAACCCTTAATAAATTGTGTCCAATATACATTTTTTATGCACTTCCATTGAGTGTGATGCCTCGATACCTCTATATAGCTCGAATATGACATAACAAACATGAAGTATATCCATTACAGAAGTCGTATATAATAGTCAATTGATATGACATGAAGAATTAATTCAGAAACCATTAGAAGTTTCTCTCCAAAAAAGTATAGGTTCAAACAAAAAAATTGAAAAATTTTCTTAAAAAACTTCTTAATGGTGCTCATTTTCTGAACAGAAACTTCAGAAAAATATAAGTTTTCGTATAAGTTTTCATTTTATTTTAAATCTCCAATCATTAAAAAATGTTTATGAGAAAGAAAATATGTAATAATTTTTTACAGTAGCTTAACAAATTTTGTTCGACCAAACCATTTCGGGGGGGGGGGGGGGGGCGGGCCCCCTGTGCCCCCCCCCCCCTGCGTACGTCCCTGACTCATTGTACTCTACTTGATTTTTATCCATTCAATCTTGTAGTGCAAGAACTGGCCGCCAAGAGTGAACTCCGGTTCAAGGAGATAAATTCATGGCACAGCTCCGATTATGGTCACTCTGCAATTGTACAACGATTGGGATTACCACTGAGATCGGGGGTAATCAGTGATTATGTATCACCACAACTACACTTCGACCACATACACATGGACACATACCCGACAGAGAGGCCTGGACCCACAATTCCAATCGGTATAAAGATATATACAAATGACTCCAATATGGAAACGGGAACAGGAGCAGGCGTCTACACCAATACCCTCAACATACGGCTCTCATACAGGTTGAATTAAAATTTTAGTTTCTTCCAAGCCGATATCTTTGCAATCAGAAAGCAGCAGAACAGGTAGGCAACATGAAAAGGGACATTGTTGGACAGGAGACGATATACGTGGATATTCAAGCGGTCCTTAAATCACTTAGTTCCCATACTATCAAGTCTGCTGCGGTTTTGGACTGTAAGAACGCAGTGGAAAAGCCAAAATCAATCGTTACCTTGTGTTGGGTCGCGGGCCATTGCAAAATTGAAGGAAATGGTATAGCAGATAAACTGGCGCATTGTGGATGGGAGTCAACCGATATGGAAGCCGACAACTCAATAAAGCCACCCTTGTTGCATTTCATACGGCAGTTAGAACAAGGATATCGGGATAAGACTAGCTAGATCTGGCACAATGAACCTAGTAGTGAGGTATCCAAGCAATTTGGCCCATCCTCTCCAAGCGAAGAACTACATATCCATGAAGAAATCTGACCTGAAACAAACGATTGAAATAATAACGGGTCACTGCAGAATAAGATCAATGTGCTGCAAATGAGAAAGACATGATACTGCTGACTACTGCAGGTTGTCCGAAGATGAAGAAGAAACAGATACTATCGAGCACTTAGTATGTCGCTGTCCTGTGCTCACGTCCCGGAAACTGTGAATCAGGATCCAAACTCTGACAACACTCTGCCAAACTGAGCCACTACTTCTTTTTGTCAGTGTCAAATCTGTCTTGATGTATGGATGTACGACGTGGAAAGCCACCAACGGCGCACAGTGGTTCAGAAATCGATTTTCCTGACCAAACCCCCATTTTTTGTCGTCACCGCTTGTTAATTTCTATATGGGATTCGATAGTAAACAAAATGAAAGCAAAAAATTAGATCAAAATAGTGGAAGGGGTGGGCGTGGCGTGCTCCTAAAGACGAAAACTGTTTCCCAATTTTGTTTGGAAAATACGTAATTTTTGAAAATATCTGGAGTAAGAAACAGCTTTTTCTTAGAAACAGATATCATGTTCATTGTTTTTTTGTTAGGTAGGTAGGAAATTTTAGAGAAATTCGAAGTTTAGTGGACTAAAACTTTTAGGGAACAGCTTGGAACAAAGTTCCGTTTTGATAGAATTATGCCCGAGAGTGTCCTCTTTCAGTCCATATACTTTTGTACCCGTCCTGTACCCTCCGTTTAACACTTTTTTTAATATTTTGTAATTACATGTGTAAAAATGTGTGTTTTTCCATACCGTTTTCCATATAAATTATAGCTTATTCACACAAATGGACATTTTTTAATATATGAGTTTTTATAAGAGTTATACGAGTTTTACGAAAACCCAAGGAGTATTTTTCAATTTAGAAAAAAATTTTAATTATTTGAAAAAATGTTTTTTCAAAACAAATTTAAATTTTTTGAAAAAATGTTTCTTCAATGTTTTTTTTTTATTTTTTGTATTTTTATTGCTTTTTTTATTGGGGTTTGACATTTTCAAATAGTTAGAACTTATGAAAAACGTAAAAACACTCATATTTTGATGCAAAATATGAAAAAAACTCAAATTTGTAACTTTGACCATGAATTCCTAGACCGAATTTGGTGGATTTTAATGTGTCGAAAACGTGAAAGTTTTATCTATCGAACAGAAAAATGATTATGAAAATATCTCTATCCGTTCAAAGTTACAGACTTTTGACCGGGAAAAAACGATTCTAAACCACTGTGCGGCGTTACGAAACGATTAAATGTTTTCATTAATTGCTGTCTTCCCTAGATTCTAAGCATATTTTGGCTAATGGATGCGGCATCTTATAACGTGATGAAAACAAAATCACAAAACGAGGTCTACGATGTGATCCGTTCAGCCCTGAAGGAAGAAGGGCTTGGAAGACCAAAGAAAACATGGAGACGTTCCAGTGAAGCCGAAATCAGATCTATCGGATTGACCTTATATTGGAAGTAGATGGCGGTCTCGGTCTCGGTCTCAGTGTATAAAAAAACTCCCTTGTTTAGAAAGTATTCCATATATCAAGTGTCCCGTTATATTAAGTGCGTACAAGCTTAAATAAATATAAAATCCACTTTTATGGGGTAACGAAACGCAGAATGTATGGGTAAAATTGTTGAAGTATTAAAGTTGGATCGTATATACATAGGTCGTAGGACTGTACCAAAACATTGATATATATTGACGATTATTTGTATGATGACATTCTTCTATTTATTTATAACTCAAATTAAAAAATTATAGCAAAGTCGATTAAAAATGTGTCTAAATCAGTAAAAATGCCAATAATCGGGCAGTACCTTTGTAAGTGTGCTATAAAAGAACGTGAAAATATTTTTATATGGCAACCTTATAAGGGGCTAAAGCAAATTATGGTCGTACTTATACAATTTTTTCTCTCAAAATCTTGTTTGTGTCCTTGTACTACTGTGCGATGGTTTACTGGTGTTGAAGGAACTAATTAGGCATATAATAAAAATTGGTCTCAAGTTTGAAAGAGTTTGTGTACTAAGCGCAGTGATATGTCCATCGAACTATAATATTGTTCCTTAATAATTACCGTGGCGCCTAATAGTATGCAACACACTATATGATAACCTTTATCTAACATCTGTTGGATTTTAAAATTGTTTTTTTTTTTCAATATTCACTGGAAAAGGGGATAAAAACCCAAAACTAATTTATATTTTAGCACACTACCAAATTAGGTCAAGACAAAGCACGCGTGTTTTCAAATATTTTCAAACTTAAAATCTTTATATTTTTTGATACATGTATATTATTATGAATATTATAATCTAACATCAAAAAATATGACCCATATATCAAAACTACATAATTACATAACAAATTATATATGTAATTAAAATTATAATTTAAATAAAACATATATTTCTATGATCTGTAGGGTAATCGCCTACATATCTGAAGATCAAATGATTACTGAAACTTCGAAAAGAGTAAGAGTAAGAGAAAATATTTTGTTTATAAATACAAAAAAAAAAAAACAAAAACGCTACGGATACAGAGCTCATCTGGACTCAAATTAATTAAAAAAAACTAGCCTACAGATACAATTATGTATAGATTAACACCTTACTTTCAATTTCATTAGTGTTGTTTTTTCATTTATTCAATTAAAAAATGAAACATCATTAATAACCGAAAAATTTCTACACGAAAACAAATACGTAATTAAAATATTTAGCAACAAAACAACAACAATACTGTTTTTGAAACATATACAACATTTAAAACTAAAAAAAAAAACACCATAACCTATGTATCATATTCACAAAGTTTGGCTTGGCAGTTTTAAAGTAGACAACAAAATGACCACCATATCGGATAGATTTCAACATTTAAAAATAGAAGAAGAGCTTCCGGCGTTTGTGAAGATTAATCAATTGGCTTAATTACATTGGGTCGGTTTTAGTGGAGTCAAAATAGTAAAAATACACTAACAATTAACACATTTAAATATGCACATGTATGGACATGCATGTGGAGAGGAACTTGACATGAAACTCTAAAAATGTAAACAGAGAAACAATTATCAGCCTATATAAGATGGTGAGTGACTGATTGATCTCCAATAAGGGACGCTATTAGTGAGTGATTGGGGGAGGGGGATTTTGAAAATTCATTCTAGGGAGGTGTAAAGCGTTCAAAACAGTCTTAAATGGTATATTGTTATAACACGACATCTATACTTCCACAATTAAACACAAAAATATGACCTCGTTATATTCAATTTCTCAGCTACATAAAGCGTTAACAACCATAATTCCCAATAACAATAAAATATCAATTGGCTTCTATTGTAAGTCTCCAACAAATCACTTCGAACTAACCATTGCAACAACAAATTATCTCAAAACACTCACACCAAACAGGCCACTAATAGAATTAGAAACCTATTTTAATTAAAAAAAAAATAACTTGGTTAATGATAGGGGTTCGGAAAGAAACACTCACAAAACCAAAACACAGAAGTCGTGCCAAAACAAGTCGAAAAGAAATAACAATTTATTCATTTTATTGAAAAAAAATATTTTACAAATTGATTGAAAACACGAAACAATAAATCTAAGCCCAAATTTTTAATTGTGGCCCAAAAAAAAAAAAAAGAACGACAACTAACAACACACGCCAGCCTACCGGTCGGTCCGTCAGTCTTTTGGCCATCTAACTATCCCGGCAACAAGATAAAAGAATGGTTGGTAGCTGCTAGAAAGCAATCAAAATTACATTGAAACCAGGTGCTTGGTTGGTTTTTTGGCTTTTACATGAATGGCGTTAAAATTGAAAACTTTTACCACACAGGCAAACGATTCAACCAGCCGGCCAGCCGACCAACCAACATCCCAACCATCAGACCAAATCTCTTTCTAATTTCCGTTTGAATGGCTTCGAACCAAAACAAATTCAGTGAGTGAGTGCTTTTCATTGTCTTGTTCAGTTACAAATAAATTTTATTATCGTTAACAATTTACAATTGAAGTAAAGCTTTACAACACCACCAAATCAATGCCGGCATCATAGTCGTCATCATGGTGTCCGCCATTGACTATACAAACAACTACCAGCACAACTGAAACTCCAAACATACACGCACACATGTTACCTCGAAATTGGTTTTTGTTTTTTTTTTTTTTTTGGTATTGAATTTCAAATGATGCCACTTTGGTTTCAATTTCAATTTTAACTACATCTACCACACGCCACAGCTTGTCCATTTGTCCAGCCTTGCATCGATATTGAAATGTGCTTTGTCTGCTGGTATTTCGGGAGGGAGAAGGTGGATGAATGGATGGATGGGTGCGTTTCCCAGTTTTATACAAAATAATTAACAAGCTTAAGTGCTGTAACGTTGTTTAAAAACGTATAAGGAAGTAAAATCTGGTATTCAGTTTAATGCGTTTTACATAAAGTCAATAAAAATGACAGGAATTTATTTTAAGTGATATTTAAAAGATTTAAGGGGGACACACTTGTTTTCTATAAAAAATAGTGGGGCATTCTAGTCCGATTGGGTAACTAGTTAACGATGGAATTACCAGCATTTGTTGGTAACATGGGTATTTTAAAGAGTCCATAATTTTTCCGATAATAACAGAGTCTCAAAAAAGAATTAACAATGCTATTATGCCAAAAACAAATTTAAAATTCTTTTTCCAACTTCCCTAAAATAAATTTAAACGATTTCTTCGTATTTTATATCATATTTCCGAATGATATTGACCGTAGAATTTTAAAGAACTGATGAACCATTTTGTCACTTAGCATGGCCTTACCCAGGACCACAACGAGTACCTTCGGTAAACATTTCAAAACTATTTTCGAAAAGCCCCTAAATGGAACTACAGCGAACATTTTGAACTTTTGTGAGAAAGGTACCCCAATTTTTCCGAAATAGACCTTCTACGATGTGCAAAGTTTCGGTCAAATCGGATACTCAATTATTACGTCATCGGGCTCATCAGTAGCTCTAGTTTGTGCCGACAGGGATTCTTTGTGTTATTGGGTCATTATCACAAGAAGCATGGACTTACTCCCGAAAAATATTGTACCGTCCGACATTTTAGTCTTCTATGGAAATACCTTTTGGTATTCTCTAGGTAGACCTTTTGATCTTCTATAGAAAGGCCTTTTGGGCTTTTATAGAAAAACCTTTCGGTCTTCTGTAGGTAGACCTTTTGGTCTTCTATGGAAATACCTTTTGGTCTTCTATAGGAAGACCTTTTTATCTTCTATAGGAAGAAGGTAATTAAGTATTTTATAAAAATACATTCTGGTCTTCTATAAAATGGCATTTTTCCGATAGATATTCTTCTTTATGAAGACATCCTTCTGATAGAAGACATTTCAGTTTTCTAAAAAAAAAGAACTTCAGTAGTGCGATTCCGACAAAAAATCGGTAAAATTAAAATGCTTATAATTTCGGTAATTAACGAAATTCTTCGTTAAGCTAACAACCAAAACAAGTAAGCCAAGGCTATAGTCGGACGGGGCCGAGCATGTGATACCCTACACCTTTACCACTGGGAATTAGCTTTTCACAAATCATCATTTCTTTATGGAACAAATAAACTTATTGTAAGAAATAACTTTGTGGATTCTGGTACAGTATCACACCAAGCTTAAATAATAATATAATAATTGTTTCACAAACATCTCAGAAGGGACAAGGGAGACTTCTCTCATATCAATGAGTGAGTGTACCCCGATTCATATTCGCTCAATGATATGGGACCCACAGCTTATCTCCGAGTGCGAACGGCGTGCCCGAAGACACCACTTGTAGAGAAGTTTTATATGGCTGAAATACTCAGAAAATGTCGCAATCCTGACTGAAGGATACTTTGCCACCGTTGAAAATTTGATTTTACCTGGCTGGAGAATCGTTTTGCAAAAAGGTGGCAAAGCGACCCATGCTGCAATGTACATATGTATAAAAATCCAATTGGACAATTAAAACGTTGGGGCACCATATAATTTGCAATAATGCAAATGTGGTTCACTACACAAAACACATTATATATTAAGCAGTAGGCACATTATCTAGCAGACACGTGATTGCAATTTGCATCAGGGGAAAGATCATTAGGTCTATTTCCATATGTAGTCTAATTTTCACACAAAAGTTGTGGTCCATTTAACCCTCCAAATAGCAAGCTTCTTACCTTATTACCTTATTTAAAATTTCGAGGCTATCGGACTACTATTGCGACCTACAGAGCAGCTAAAAAATCGGATAACAATTATGTTTTTGGTCCATTTCACCCGCTAAATATTTCACGATGATCACCAATTAAAATAGCGATCTATTCTGATGTGAAACCGACCTCCATACCAAATTTCGTGACGATCAGTCCATAATTGCGGCCTGGAGTTTGATTACAATTTATAATGGACAACGGACACACGGACGGACGGACACACATCTCAAAATCGCTTTATCTCGCCGAGATATGAAGATTGGTATACCACATTGGGGGTCTCCGACGAATATTTCGCGGTGCTACATGAATTTTTACCAAAACAAACTTATAAATACCCTTTCCACATAGTGCTGTAGGGTATAAAAAAAGTTGTCGCTAATTCACCTTTTATTGATACTTTTAATTTATAATTTTGAGTTTTAATTTTTCCGATTTTTATCGGTTATTCAAACAATGAGTTACAGAATTCCAATACTGGTCCTCTGTATGAAAACCGTCTAGTCTGCTATATGAAGGCTTCGTGGTTTTATATAAAAAGACATTCTTCCTATAGACATATTTTAGGAAGATATGCTACAGATAGAAAACCTGAAAAAACTTTTTGGTATTCTATACCAAGACTCACTGGTTCTCCAAATGAATTGGATTTCTATATGAAAAACACTCAATAAGTTACAGAGAGTTTTTATGGTATTTCTGGTCTTCTATCTATACTTATAAAAGAGTTCAGTAATGATGACTCACTGACTCACTGATTCACTGACTCACTGACTGACTGACTGATAATCAACGCCCAGACTAAACGGCTAAAGCTAGAATCTTGAAATTTTGGGTGAGGGTCACTCTTGGTCCGAAGGTGTCAGATAAGGCTGGATTTTTGGAAATTCGAACTAGAACTGTACTAAAAGTACTAAAAGGTACTAAATATGGTACCCTTTGTATTAGGCAAACGCGAAGAGCTAGAATTCTGAAATTTGGAATGAGGTTCACTGATGGAGAGTTAGAAAGGTGTACCAAATGGTTTTTGGAAATTCGAACTATAAGTGTACGAAAAGTACTAAAAGTTACTAGATTTAGTACTATTTGGTATTACGTGAACGGATAGAGCTAAAATCTTGAAATTTGGAATGAAAATCAAGGTTTAGAAGATGAGTTGATAAAGGAGGTGGCTTTGAAAACGTGTACTCATGTGTACGAATAGTACTAAATGGTACTAAATTTGGTACAATTTGAATTTGGGCGATCCTATAAAGTTGGAATTCTGAAATTTGGAATTACTATTACTGTTGGAGCATAGGTTTGAGATATGGAGGTAGTTTTCGAAATTCGTACATATGGCTACGAAAGGTACTAAATAGTACCAAATAAGGTACAATTTGGATTTGGGGGAACGGATTCAGCTGGAATCCTGAAATTTAGAATTAGGATAACAGTCGGGGTGTAGGATAGAGGTATTTTGGAAATTCGTACTTTTGGGTACGAAAAGTACTAAATGGTACCAAATTTGGTACAATATGAATTTAAGTGATCGGATAGAGCTGGAATAGTGAAATTTGGAATTAAGATTACTATTGGAGTGTGGGATTGGGATACTTTTGGAAATTCGTACTTATGGCAACGAAAAGTACTAAATGGTACCAAATTTGGTACAATTTGGATTTGGGTGATCAGATACATTTGGAATCCTCAAATTCGAAATTAAGATTACTTTTGGAGTGCTGGATAGAGGTAGGTTTGGAAATTCGGACCTATGGGAAAAAAGTACTAAATTGTACTAAATTTGGTACAATTTTGATTACGGTAATCTGATGCAGCTGTAATTCTGAAATTTGGAATTAAGATTACTGTTGGCGTGTAGGATTGAGGTAGTTGTAGTTATTCGTACTCTTGGGTACGAATAGTACTAAATAGTACCAAATTTGGTACAATTTGGATTTGGGTGAACGGTTATAGCTGAAATTCCGAGAGGATTGATAAAGTTTTGGAAATTTTTAGTTATGGGTAGGAAAAGTACTAAATTTGGTACAATTTAGATTTCAATGATGGGATACATTTGGAATCGTGAAATTCGGAATTAAAATTGCTGTTGGAGTGTTGAAAGAGGGAGGTTTGCAAATTCGTACTTTGGATACGAAAAGTACTAAATGGTATCAAATTTGGTACAATTTGGACTACTGTGATCGGATGCAGCTGTAATCCCGAAATTTGGAATTAAGATTACTGTTGGCGTGTAGGATTGAGGTAGTTGTAGAAATTCGTACTCATGGGTACGAAAGTACTAAATGGTACCAAATTTGGTACAGTTTGCATTTTGGTGAACGGATATAGCTGGAAACCCGAGATTTGGAATAAGGAGTACTGTTAGAGTGTAGGATTGATAAAGTTTTGGAAATTTGTAGTTATGGGTAGGAAAAGTACTAAATAGTACTAAATTTGGTACAATTTGGATTTCAGTGATAGGATACATTTGGAATCGTGAAATTCGGAATTAAAATTGATGTTGGAGTGTTGATAGAGGTAGGTTTAGAAATTCGTACTATGGATACGAATGGTACCAAATTTGGATTTGAGTTATCGGATATATCTGGAATCCTGAAATTCGGAATTATGCTTATTGTTTGAACATAGCACTGTGGTAGTTTTGAAAATTTGTACTTATGGGTACGAAAAGTACTTAATGGTACAAAATTTGGTACAATTTGGATTTCGGTGATCTGATGTAGCTGCCATCCTCAAGTTTGGAATTAAAATACCTGTTGAATTGTAGGATTGATAAAATTTTGGAAATTTTTAGTTATGGGTAGGAAAATTACTAAATTGTACTAAATTTGGATTTGAGCGAATGGATAGAGTTGGAATCAAGAAATTTGGAATTAAGATTACTGTAGGAGTGTAGGATTGAGATATGGAAGTAGTTTTTGAAATTCGTACTTATGAGTACGAAAAGTACTAAATTTGGAACAATTTGGATTTAAGCGAACGGCTAGAGCTGGAATCTTGAAGTTTGGAATTAAGATTACTGTTGGGGTGTAGGATTGAGGAAGTTTTGGAAATTCGTACTTATATGTACGAAAACTACTAAACGGTACTTAATTTGGCACAACTTGGATTTGAGCGAACGGGTAGAGCTGGAATCAAGAAATTTGGAATTAATATTACTGTTGGAGTGTAGGATTGAGATATGAAAGAAGTTTTGGAAATTCGTACTTATGAGTACGAAAAGTACTAAATTTGGTTCAATTTGGATTTGAGCGAACGGCTAGAGCTGGAATCTTGAAGTTTGGAATTAAGATTTCTGTTGGGATGTAGGATTGAGGAAGTTTTTGAAATTCGTACTTATATGTACGAAAAGTACTAAACGGTAGTATATTTGGCACAACTTGGATTTGAGCGAACGGTTAGAGCTGGAATCTTGAATTTTGGAGTTAATATTACTGTTGGGGTTAGTTTTGGAATTGCGTACTTATGCTTACAAAAAGTACTACATTTTGTACAATTAGGATTTGGGTGAAATTATAGCGCTCGAATCCTAAAATGTGGAATTAGGTACACTTAGGGGTACGAAATGGTTCCATGTATGGTACAATTTTGTATTGGATGAACGGATAGATCTGGATTCGTGAGATTTGGAATTAAGATTACTGTTATCATTTGCTTATAACGTCCGATTTCAGAAATATGTGCCATAAATATACGAAAAGTTGTCAATGGCACAGGATTTGGTACAATTTGTTATTATGTAAAGGGAATTTTGAAATAATAGGAGGAGGTTCGTATTTATGTATTTACATGTAAAGTACTTAATAGTTCTATAATTGGTTTTAGGGAAAGAGATAGAGCTGGAAATGAGGATGGCGGTTGTTGGGTTAGGCCGTATTTGCGCTGAGAACCTCAATTAAAATATCTCAAAAAATGTGGATTGCTCTTGATGTGTAGGCGTGACGAAAATCGAACTAAAGTGGTACGTATTAGTACACAAAATGTTTCCACCATTCTATATTATATATTGTTTATTTGTTTTGTATATTTAACGCATACGAAGTAGCGGGCACTTTGCTAGTAAAATATATAGGGCCTTCTTAAGTAGACCTTCTGCTCTTTTGTAAGCAGAAGAAAAAATTTGGTCTTCTATAAAAATACTATCGGTTTCGGCTTCCTATAGTTATTTTTCGGAATTATCTTCTGAGGGATGACTTCTGATCTTCTATAGAAAGATTTTCTCCTCTGAGGTATGCACAAGTCATATCAGAATTCGCTGTATTTAAGATTGAGTTTTGACACAAGCTAGCTCCAGTCACTCGCTTTTATTCAAATCTACAAAATTCCACCGGGAGCAGATCTTTCTCTACTTATTATAAATCTGTAGTATTCTTATTAAATATTCCGCCTAAAAATATATTGATGCCTTTCAGGTACCTTAAACAAAATCGGTTATACATTGGAAATAAAGATGGCGTTGTACTTTTAATACAAACGTATTTTTTAGAAACTCGACCTTCGAAATAATAACGAACCTATTGTAAAAATTTTAGGAACCTAGCATAGGCTATTCGTCTGATGTTTGATGAATAGTCAATCAATCAGTCACTCAATCTAGTCCAGCGAATATCCAAAACCACCTGCACACATTAGTAAACCTTATTATTGTATAGGAAGAATTTCTGCCCTAAGGTACGCGCAGGTCAAGTCAGAGTTCGCTGTATTTAAGATTGAGGTTTGACACAAGCTAGCTTCAGCCACCGGATTTTAATCAAATCTACAACATTACACCTAGAACAGATCTTACTGTTACTGTTCCGCCTAAAAATATGCTCACCAATTTGCTTTTGAGGCATCTTAAATAAAATCTGTTATACATTTGAAATTTAGATGGCGTTGTACTTTTAATACAAACGTACTTTTTAGAAATTAGACCTTCTTAATATAGACCAATTTAATATCTCGCCTAGAAATACTCGTATGCCCACAAATTAGTCTTTCTTAACTATCTATATAAAAGCAAAGTGAAATCTGAAATACAGACGGCGTTGTAAAATATAAATTTATGATCTTTTTGCAACTTCTGACACTTGTAAGGCCTTTAAACTTTTTGCAAAATTTCTGGATCACAGCGTAAGCTTATTGATTAATAATGTAACTATTTTATATAGCCAATGTTGGCACATTAAGGTTCAGATTTACGACCTGACTTTGTGCTTTTAAGTTATCTATAATTGGAAACTATCTTGAAACTACATTGCTGCAGATATTTTCGAAGTTCTTAATCTTCCTCAATAGTTCGCCGAACTTAATGCCTTTGCTTTGATTTCACAATTTATTCTCAACGAATTTCCCTTACATCTTAATTAAAGATAATTCGAACTACAATTTGGCACGTGCTACAAAGAAATAATTTCCAATATTGCATTCCAGAGGAAAAAGAAATACATCAAAAACAGATCTACAAACATATATAGTCCTCTTTAATCCAATTACGATTACATAATAGATTGCAATTTATTGTAAATGTACATATGTACGTATAGACAACAAGTCTGAGACAAGTTGAAGCCATTCAGATGGCATTCACCCAATGTACAATCAACGAATGAAATCAATCGCGCACAAAGGCCATCACGGACATTGTAAAATGTATCCATCCGCCATCATTTGTAATTGTTGATTAATGAAGTTCTCCAGCTCTAGCTTTAATCTAAAATATATTCTTTTTTATTGGCATTTGGTAACATGTTACCATGGCTATGGCTTTTCTTACGCCATTGTATTAATAATAGTTTTCTATGGTGTTATTGACAGTTTTTGTGTTGTCGACTCAAGTAATTCAATTGAAACCATTTTTTAGAGTATTTCAAACATAAGGGAAAAGATATCCAACTTCTTTGGATTTCTATATATTTTCTGATGAAAAGAAAAATCAAAATGAACAACTTTCAATGTGCTGGCTGGCTTCCTCATAAGGAGATGGAGAAAAAAATCGACAACAAGATAACAAGAAAATCGTGATTATTTGTCTATGACACCAATGGCGGATACAATAATGACAACACTACGCCAATCACTTGATGAACGATGACAATTTTTGTTCACAGCAAGTATTGCGTTTCAATTTGAATCGATTTTGTGATTTTTTTAGTTACTGTCCGTCTTTCGATCTTTAAAAAGGTTATTAAAAAGGAATGGGATAAAATAAAAACGAAGTCAAAGGGATGTAATGATGGCTCAAAAATGCGAATTTGTTACAGTGACTGACTCATTTACAAATACAATGTGAAAGGGTACGAAGTATTCATAAATTATTGATATTTTGTTCTATAAATATGTCTGTCATAAAAGCGACACCTCAAGTCCAGCATTTATGTGTTACGCATGTGCATACTTTCAGGCGCCAAATATTGGAAACAAACAAAAAATCTTGGTTTTTGTCTGTGAAAATAAGTTTGAGCCGAAAGTTTGAACGGCGATTGTAACAATCAATCGTGAGTTCAAGCCTCTCACCAGACAACATTGAATTTCCAACAGTAAACTCATTAGCGGCTTTCATTTCCTCAGTATTTTAGACATATACAAGTATTCCTCAAGCGTTCACATGCCATTTAAGCTCGACGGGCTGTCGTCCCTCAAAAGAATGTAAAGTTATTAGTTTCCACTAAAGAAGTTCAACATTCTGGGATCTTTATTACAAAAAATCGATTCTCTCACTTCATAACCCTTCTGTGATACAAATCAGAAAAAATATTCCAAATTAAATCCCCCCATCATCAATATCCAACCATCCGTGTTAGTGGCGTTGTGTTGGGGGCGCTGTCATTAATGTTCAATAAAGCAACGGCAAAGCGGTAAAGCGACAAACTAACTTTACTGACAGCTACCACCATTCCGTGAAGTGAATTGGAGTGACGTTTCTGTTCTTTGTTATTGTATTTGTTTTTTTTTTGTCTAGAACATTTTGTGTTGAAATGAAGCCAATTTGTGTAACACAGACGCAGTCAGTCAACAACAAATCAACCGTATTTTGTCATCATTTCGTGAAATGAAAACTTTGTTGTTCCCACTACCACGAAATTGTTGTAATTAAATGAAAATGTTTATTTTGCGTGTTACTAAATCCGCATTGCATTTCGTTTTATTCCATGGTTTAAATGGTAATTTCAATAGTTCAACATGGTTCAATTCGAATCGAATTGTAACAAATTGTAATGCATTTTAAGCGGATTTTTTGTTTTGTGAAGTGATCTGTTTTAGAATCAAGCGGTTGTTAAATGCAATCTCATGAAATTGTATAACATTTCGAGGCAAGCGATAGGGGAAATTAATGTGGGAATAATAGGGTGATCGAAATTATTTGAAAAAAAATATATATACAATTTAGGAGGAATACTCATTATTGCTACTGAAATATACTTACATATTACCCTTCACAGTGTTTCGTACCTCTTATAATCATTTCTTCCTTTACTTCACTTCAAATTAATGAACTTATATAGTTAACCGGCATTTACTATTTAAATATTCCGCCCAAAAGTATGCACAGCAGTTTTGGTTTTTTCAGGCAATTACTTATCACCATATTACTAAAATTAAACATGAAGTATAGATGGCGTTCACACAATGTACGACAATTTTTCTCGCTTCGCACCCTTCTTGGTCTAATCTCCTCTATAATCAGTTTCGGCTGGACTTTTATGGTTAGTAGGTTAGTCACTAGGTCATAATAATACCGTATTTATATAGACCTGATTTCTACTTTGTTCAATTCGTTCTACGTTGAATTTTTTTTAATTTATTAGGTGAGAAGTATAAAAAAGGTACTTATTTTCGGACCAATTAAGTCCTTTTTCGAACTTTATGTAAGTTTGAAAGAAATATCATGAAATTAAAAAAAGATTGGCTGCATCCTTCTAGAGTGCGCACCATTCATTTTATCAAATGGTCGTAATGGTTTTAAGAGCTTTCAGGTCATATGACTATAAAATATACTTCAATAAGCTGAGTATGTAATTGCCTGAATAAGGTCTCTTTGTTCCAAGTTCCAACGTTTTGCTTATAAATAACATCTGAATAGAAAGATCTTTAACTCTTGGCATGTACCTAATCATACAATATTCTGTTCGAAAAAAAATACAAACGAATTCATCCGTGTAAATCGTTTCATGGCATATACGATACGAACGAAAGCTTTCAATTGACCTTTGGGGCTTTAAACCCATAAAATACTACAAAGGTCAGATATTTCAGAATTGGAAATTAATCAGGTGTTAAGGGAAGAAATATACATATATGTATGTCCTGTTGTGTGTGTGGAAAAGATCGGATATACAGCTGTAACAGGTGGCTTGTTTTGATCGTGATTGTACCTAGAGTTACATTTGAAGGCGTGACACGTTCGTGCCAATTTCTGACTTGGAAATTAATCAGGTCAGGAAAGCTACATATTTTTGCTGTTGTTCATGTGGAAAAGGGCAGTTTTCAGATATAATTACTTTCTTCACCATTAAAAAGTTAGCATGTGCTATACGCTGCTTCTTGCAAGGCGTTCTACCTCCAATCACTTTATGTTTTATGACAAGCTTCAACAAGAACTATGAGTGTATACTGCTTTCGGGCCTGCTAAGAACAATCACTTCTTAAAGCACGCAATCTACGGGACACACAAATCGAAATATCATTCTTTCTTTTTATACAGATATCAGAGCCCTCTTCGTCATTAAAAAAATGCCTGGTCAGACATGGAAATTAATTTGAAATACGTGAATCCTTTTGATCTACCAAGACAATCTGGTGTCAAAACAGACAAGCTTCTAGATTCAAAAATAAAAGAGGGGTTTTTGATTGTACCTAGAAATTGTATGTGAACACGAACAAGTACATGTGACAGGTTCTTTCTCTCTTTGTGACTTAAAGAAACAATAAAGGCCTGCGTACATAAGCTGCTCTGCCTGATTGCCTTGCTTTTCTGCTTCATTTTTGACATAATAAAAATAAAAGAATAAAGAAGGCCGAGGAAATTTCGAACTGGGTTGCCCTTTTCTTTTTTATTCTTTTATTAGAAGTAAGCAAGGTAAGCAGGCAAGGCAGCTTATGTACGCAGGCCTTAACGCCTTAATGATCACAGAAAATTAAAAAAAAACCTCTAGGGGAAATCCGTCTTTCAGTTACCCATAATGTGCTTCTGTTACGCCTTCTACGACAACACTGTGTTTCGTGACAAGTTGACTTTTTAAAGTCGTACTTATATCTGCTCCCTTGACGTTGTTCAGTTTGAAGAAAACTATGACCTGTTATGATTCAGTTACAGGGGGTACTTGTTGTCAAGCAAGGTCCTTCCCTAAACGGCGTGTTTTCAGTGCGTAAACGTGGCTAGCAAACAAATTGAATACACACTATGCATGCGTGACACGTTCGTGCCTGCTTTTGCCTCAGATAAACTATAACGCCTTAAAGCACGAAAGCAGATGGACCGACTAATAACAATATTTGTCTGTCTGTTGAATTGGGAAAACTACACGAGAAGCAGATATAAAGATATTAAAACCAGCTTCGCCATTACAAATCGACAAAATTATCTTGCATTAATTGTGTTTCGCTACAAATAGGGTTTCTATCGTACCTAGAATTTAAATACGACACGGTCGCGTGACAAGTTATTTCCTTTGTTGACTTAGATAACAATGACATCTTTACGCTGGACATAAAAATCAAAATATTTGTTTCTTCGTCAGAAATTCGGCATGTTTTCAGTGGCACGCACGCGTGACACGTTCGTGCTTGCTTAGTGATAAAGAGAAACTACACTATTTGTATCTTTGTTGAATTGGGAAAGCCGAACGAGCAGAAGATATACCGACATGAAAGTCATATTCGCCATTAATCGTGCTTGTTGTCACGGCTCTTCCAAAAACTTCGGGGCAAGTGGAGTTTTTGAAGTCATCATGCTCAATTTTGTTTCTATGAAAATGTGAAATGACTTAGATAACATTGACGTCTTTACGCTGGAAATGAAAATCAAAATACTTGTTTCTTCTTCAGAAAATCGACATGTTTTCAGTTGCACGCATGCCTGACACGTTCGTGCTTGCTTGGTGATATAGAGAAACTACACTATTTATATCTTTGTTGAATTTGGAAAACCACACGAGCAGCAGATATACCGATAAAAAGTCATATTCATCATTAACCGGGCTTATTGTCACGGCTCTTCCAAAAGCTTCGGGGCAAGTAGACCGTTTGATGTCATCAAGCTCAATTCTGTTTCTATGAAAATGTGAAATGACAAATGTTATAAAGCAAATGAATGTAAATAAAATTCAGCCCCTGATTACACTTGAGTTAACACCAAACACACAACATAAATTAGTGACACTTTCGTGCCTCCTTTTGACTGGGAAAAATTATTATATTTGAGATTACAGGGACAAAATTGAGCGTTTCGTCACGATCTTCTTGTCAAACAAGATCTCTTCAATGCGTGATCGTACCTAGAACATGTGCAGTGCCTGTGTTTGTCCCTGTGTTAATTAGGAAAGGGACAGACTGATAGTTTAAAAGCCCCCTTAGTAATTACAAATTCACAAAGTTCTGTTAGAGTTCGTCCGCTATTTCATTTACTGAAAGTGATTTACCCTAACGTGCTTCTAGTTCTCCTCCAAAAACTTAGTGCTTCCTTACAAATGGACTTTTGAAGTCCTGATTACAGTTAAGTCCAAACACGCAACATACATGCGTGACACTTTCGTGCCTCATTCTGACTGAGGAAAATAATGTAGTTATAGAGCCCACAAGGAAGGAAGGCCGGCCAAGATATTTGAGATTACAGGTAGAAAAGTGAGCGTGTCGGAAGGTGCTTCTTGTCAAGCAAGACCCCTTCAATGTTATCAGTGCATGTGCTGAACATGTACTATGCATTCGTGACACATTCGGGCTTTCTTTTGACTTAAAGAAACAATAAAGTCTTAAGGCAAGAAAGCTACTGGACCCAATAATAAACGTTCGGGTATGTTCGTGGAAGGTACTTTTAAAGTAATTTGTGTAATCTTTCGATGTTAAATATCATCCCAGAAAAAATTCGGATCCGGTAGTCTGCGGTGGAATTTTCTTTATTTTTTGGACCTGTAGATGTCCACAGCCAACGAAACTGGGTGGAACCCATCGATTTGCATTCACTTTACTGAGATCAAATATCAAATTATGGATTGGAAAGGTAGAAATTTAAGTTATCTTTACCATATTTCCTCTGTTTCGGACTCTTAAACCTATCAAATGTGACTTTTTTGTAATTTTGTCTTTATAAATTGTTTCTACCGATTTCTTCATAAAAATATTTTTTGGAGCTCTAAGCATCGATTTTCATCAAATTTCAAGACCCTAATACACATTTTTGCACAATATTTGATAGCAATTAACACTCACGGCATTTATTTATAATCTTTATATATAAAACTCAATTGCCGTTTGTTGGTAATTGAATCAGTTGCAAACGGCTGGAGCGATTTGAATAATTTTTTGTGGAAATGTTAGTCATAGTCCAGTTTAGGTTTTTATGCAAAGAAAAATTGGCCACGCCCACTTTTCCGCCCACTTTTATAAATATGTTATATCTACGAAACTACTCAACAGATTTTCCTGAAATTTTCAGGGAACGTAGAGTGATGGCCTCCTGTTGAAATAGGATACACATTTGGTTGAATTTCGGATCGGGCGCGGTACCTCCCCTATGCCCTATTTTTGTAAAAATGCAATCTTTGCAACAATTACAAATGTATCGCTTTGAAAATTAATTTCCGAGTCAATGGCGATTGTGTCTCCGACCTTACGTGCTTATTTGGGGCATTAAGACTGGACAACGCCCACTTTTTTAAATATGTTATATCTACGAAACTACTGAATCGATTTTCCTGAAACTTTCAGCGAATGTACAGGGTTGGTCCCGGATAAAAATAGGCTATATATTTTTTGACTTTCATTTCGGGCGGGTACTTCCCCTATGCCCTCTTTTTGTAAAAATGCAATATTTGCAACAAATACGAATGTATCGGTTTCGGAACTTATTTGCGAGTCAATGGCGATTGTGTCTCCAACCTTACGTACTTATTTTGGGATTTAAGATTCGACCACGCTCACTTTCTAATTAGGTTATATCTACAAAACTACTGAAGGGATTTTCAAGGAAATCGCGATTTGTCTAAACTTTTAAATCTTTAAAAATAAAAATCAAATGTCGTTCGTTGGTCATGGCATCAGTTGAGAACGGCTGGACCGATTTCGATATTTTTTATGCAAAGAAAATGTACGCCCACTTTTTTCAATTTTTAATTTTTATCATTTCTACAAAAACTACTGAACCGATTTTCCTGAAATTGCCAGGAAATGTACAAGGATGGCCCCCGCTTAAAATAGGGTACAAATTCAGGTGAATTTCGGAAGGGGCGGGGTACTTCCCCTATACCCTACTTTTTAAAAAATGTTATATTTATAATAATTACGAATGTATCTATTTCGGAAGACCTTACCCACTTTTTTAGGATCCAATGACTTGACCACACCCACTTTTTAAAATATGTGACATCTACAAAACTACTGAACCGATTTTCCTGAAAATGTCAGGGAATGTACGGGCATATTTTCTTGAATTTTGAAAGGGGCCTATTTGAAAAAAAAAACGCTTTACCTTTATGAATAAAAATCAAATGCTGTCATAACCTAACTTAGGTTTTTTGGAAAGAAAAGTTTACCACGCCCCCCGCAAACAGGTTACATATTTTATTGAATTCCAGAGGGAGCGGGGTACCTCCCTATGCGATATTTTTAAAAAACGTTATATTTGCAAAAATTATGCATGTATCGGATTAAAAATTTACGGTTTAATCTACAATCTAGGTACTTCTTTAGGGCCTATAGTCCGAACACGCCTGTTTTTATTAATATGTCATAACTCCAACACTACTGAAGGGATTTCCATAAATTTGCGACAAAAGCTCAATGTTTGCCGTTGTTATGTATATATTATGAATTTCGGAAGAGGTGGGGTACCTTCCCCATGCCTTTCTGTTAAACGATATATATAAGCCAAATAAATGTATGATTATATCGGTTTCAGCATACATTTTGGTAGGCAATGAAGTTGTGTGCACCCTAGGTACATATTTGGAGCCAAAATACCGGACCAGGCCTACTTTTTTTAATATGTTATATCTTGAAAACTGATGACCACGCCCCCTCTTTTCAAAACATTATTTTTGCAAAACTACTGAACCTAATATTCAGAAAATGTTCAGGAATGTCCCGTGGTCCAAAATGCTATATATTTGTAGACGAATTTCGGGGCCTATTATTTTATAATCGCTATATTTGCTAAACTTATGAGTGCATCGGGTTGCAAATTAGTTCGAGACAACGGTGGTTGCGCCCCCGATCAAGAAAAACTATATATTTACAAATTTACTTGAATGGTGAGGTTCAACGGTCCATCAGCCATGAAAAGTCTCAATAAGCGGAAGAATTCGATTTAACCACTTTTTAACCTTTAAAATTAGATCGATTTAGGATAAAGACAGGGACATGGACGATAATAAATCCTTAAAAGCATAAATTGGCGAAAAAATCCGACAAAGTCCGTAAGAGAAAAGAAAGGTTTGACAATAGACCGAAGAAGTGAGGTAGAAAATACCTATTTTTGAATTTTCAAGCATAAAGTCGATAAAAAGTTGTCATTAAAACTCATTACGACGGGCCAGCAACGCGGACCGGGGTCTGCTAGTTATAAATAGTTTTTTTGTTAAGGTTTACCACATCTAGCAAAGGATTTGTGTAAATTCTTAGGGTGGTTCTATCCTGGTGAACCATTAAAAAATGCTAATATTTTGACATTTTTTCATAAAGCGAGTAAAAAGTACCGTTATGACGCATATGTGAAACATGTTAGGTATTGAAAATATCGGCTACTATATACTCTACATGTCCACAAAATTATAATTTACAATTCCTCACCTTTCGTCAGATATAACGGTATTTGTAGACAAATATTGGCTGGTTCTATTCAGATGAACCGGAGTGTATATTCGTTTGCAGGACCCAAACATATGTTATGTTTGGGAGTGGTTGCAAACAAATATACATATGTTTGCTGCAAAATATGTTTGGGACATATGTTAGAGAGGCCTTTTTTTCCTCCGTGTAGTATAAGCCGTCACTATATTATATAATCCTGTTTCATCCATAGCATTCATGAAACATCCTTTTAAACATCCCACACATCCAATCAATTAAAAAAATTTATCTTCCTGTCTGTCTCTGCTGCTATTCATTTCTATATTCGCATTTGTATTGACCCAAATCTATTTTTGTTTATTTTTTTATTTGAATAACAAACTGCCAACACTACTTTAATCATTCAAATGTATAACTGAACTAGGATGCGTGCCAAAATTGGCTCCAAAGGGAGTCATCATCATCACGACACCAGTATTGAGAACAGCAACAACAACTTACTTGTTTGTCCCAGTAGCAAAAAGTGAGCATCATCATATGTGACACAGATTTTCCACACTTTGTCACAGAAGTGTGTATGCAGCGGTGGCATGAATGAATGCCCTTAAGGCTTTTCAGATATCCGCATTGAATTGGATTGCAGCATTTAAGAAATGTAATATATTTATATTACTATATAATATATTTAATGGTGGGAGGGGGAAAATGGAATGACACGTTCGATTCCAAGGAGGTAAATATGTTTTATAGCTTTCATGTGGGAAAAGAAGAGTTGACTTGGGGGTTTATTGAAAAACCAAATTCAATAAAATGCAGAAAGTCTGCAGGTTACATGAAGTTCCTTACTTTATTATGTAGGGAATGTGCCAATATTGTCCATCAATGTGTCAAAGTGAAGTTCACTTTTTTTGGCCAGCAACTATAGAGATATCGCAGTTTATATAATCGCCCTGTCCTTATTATTTACTTGGATTTTTTGTTTAAAATTGCGCATTTTTTAATAAAGCTAATTTAAAATGCACTTCCATCTTAAAGTGGGGTACACACGATCAGATTTGACTGACAGTTTTGCTCAAAAAATCTGTTGCTTGATGGTGTGGCCGCTCATTTTTGTCAGTCATCAGGCAATCGCAAAATATTTTTTGGTTGCTGGACAGTTTGACATTTATCGATATTTCTTAAATCGACAGTCAAAACTGATCGTGTGTACTCCGTTTAAAACAAAACATGCAGGCCAACACAAAATGTTTGTCAAAAAAAAATCCACAAAAGAAAACCAAGGACCAAATCATAAACATACGTTGCCGCCAATAAAAACGCGTTAACCACACGAAATACCAGCAACAAATTACCAACAATGTTGACTGTTGCTCATAAAAAGATAAACGATTTTGGTGGACTTTTTTTGTTTTTTTTTTTTTTTTGTATTTTCGCTTAAAGAAAATATTGTTGCTGCTGGTGGCTGATTGCTGGTCTGTTTACTTGTTTTTCTGTAAACATTTTCTTCACTTACTTTCACTTTATGCTGCTTGCAAGGCAGCCACCACATCATTGATGAATTTGCAACATAAAATCATCACCGTCGCTTGCCTACCATGTGAAATATGCTTAAAGTGCAAATTTTTAAACAATACTATTGTTCAACAAAAAATAAATAAAACGTGATTTTTTCCTTATTTTGGTTGTAGAGTGTATATGGAACAGTGGGAGATTTTTTTTGTTAATTTTAAAAAATAAGGCAAGGAAAGGAGGCTGTCTTTACAAAGATTGCAACCACAAACAAATCGCATAAATAGTTATGGACAGTTCAATA
Organism: Musca autumnalis; assembly: GCF_047663935.1. Classification (NCBI taxonomy): domain Eukaryota; kingdom Metazoa; phylum Arthropoda; class Insecta; order Diptera; family Muscidae; genus Musca; species Musca autumnalis. The sequence goes on from NW_027411644.1 coordinate 162,512,127, forward strand.
TATCTGGAGGAGACTGCATGTTGCCCCCGAACCGCTTATGGAACCTCTAAAATATTTAAGAACGATAAAAAAATTAGAGGGAGTTTAAAGCATCCCGTCACCATGGTGAATTAAAGGCTTCAAAAATACCAGATAAAAGCTTAATTCTTCAAAGCCTCTCTTATCTGGGTCCACGCCATTTGGATTGAATCGGAGGAATCTTCGACCAGGGACTGTGTCTTTGTATATCCCAGAATGCCAGCAATGAGCTTCTTTGTCCTTGCCGACATATGTAGATAAGCACTCTGGGCCATGGATCTGCTCTGTTTGCCACATCCACATACAACATCTGTGAAATGTAATAATCGTACGTGCACTGAGTGCACTTACGAGTCTGATCTGGTTTTATCCACCTCCAGGGCAACTGCAATCTCCCAGCGTGTCTCGAACTTTGTCATCGGAGTCATCGTCGTCATCGAACAACGAGACTGCGACTTCTCAACAGCCACAAACGCAGCATCCCCACCCCACATGTTGTTCAGCACACCGAAATGCATCATTCCTGCAATTCAAGCCAGAGCCGAGAAGCCAGAGAGATTGTAGACTTTATGAAGCGGAAATATCATGGTCACAGCGTAGAATGCACGGTTGCGATGGTAATAACGTTTTATGGAAGGATAATACATGGCTTGCCTTCCACATATAGCAGTCTGTCCAGTACAGATCTATCTCGCTTGAGCTTGACTCTGGTGACCCATATATGGAATGTATAGGAGTAGCAGTAAAATTTGGAACCAACGAGATAGGGATGCTTAATGTTAGATCGCTTTGCTTGATATTAGATCGTTTATTGTTGGCAATAACCGTCTGGTGCTAGGGGAAATGAACGCTCATTGTTGAATTTGGCATTCCATCCTAGACAATGACCAAAAGGGTACAGTGCTGGCCGAGCAAATTGATAGCTACACATTTTGCTCGGTGAACGTAGACGCTCCTACGAGGAGAAAAGGAGATTGCCACTGCTCGTTAGACATCACCATTATGGCACCCGGTCTGATAAATGACGTATCCTGGCAACCCGTCATTTCACATGGCTCAGACCACCTATCATCGTATCCGTTAACGGAATGTTGATTGACAATGTTTTAGAGAATTAACAGCTTCTGAGAGCTGTCCAGTCCCCAGTCGGATTCTCGAGTAGCTCAGAGACTATTCCGGGACATCATTACAACCGCAGATGCTCGTTATAGTCGCCAGTCGAATAACCGAAATTAGACAAAATTTCCCATCAGAGGCGACGGGACTAGCAAAAGAGCATATTGAGCCTCGGAACTTAATCTTGAAGCCAGTAGCGCAAAAAGTGGCAAGACCGCTGGAAGCAATCTAACCTTGGCTAGTAAATTGTGAGCGACAGTTAAATAAATCACTCTCAAATTCGGAAAAGAAGAATAATAAAACAGCTGTTACTTTCAAAGGTATGAAGGTGTCTGATCAGAAAAGGTGCTCATCTAATTTTAACCGCCAGTTTATAGATTAACCCACCGACACATTTTAAACATTCCTTAATATTTTATCGGCAAATGGTCAAATTTTTTCCATTGTGTCTCCGAAACAATGTCTATGTGCATTTCTGGTTAGTGATATGTCGAAGAGGAGTGTGCTACATCGTGTGAGAGGACTCTCAGCCGAGAAGGTACCACCACAAGTTATGATGAACTATTTTGGAGATGCCATACCAAACGCGAAATTTTCCAAAGCCCAGGACCCACACTGAATATCAATGGTAATGCTTATGCAATTGTATGAACCCTGAGTTAAGTATTTGACAAGTGTCCCCAATTTATCGTTAGCCATCCATATTTTATCAAAACCCTGGGTGGTCCCGCCAATGTAGCCAGGCAATTGAAACATCCCGATTCCCCTTTTGCAGGCAGTAGCTAATATTGTAGAGGCGCTTGTTCTCCCCATAATGAGAAGATGATTTCGGAAAAGTTCAATTTAGGACCTCCTCCAGAATCGCTTTGATTTTTGTTGTAACAACTTGTAATCACTGTCCTCCATACGACGGTACAAGTTTCATCAGGGGCAAGTCCATATTTCCTGAGAAAATAGCCTGAAAGGTGCAAAAAAAATTAACACCGTGTGTAGTGGTTGGAGCGCGGTATATCTCTCGAACGGATCTGCCGATTCGGTCCAAAATTTGTCCAAACTTAGTTTAAGTTCGAAAATAAGCCCTATCGGTCCACTCCTTTAGGTACATCCCCCACAAAAGGGAGTGACCGATTTGGTCCATACTTTATACATCCGAATATATCTATCAGATATACATAGATCAGGTTTGAATGTGGACTGTATTTGTCCACTCTTACGGGTACCTCCCACACAAAATTTCGGATAACTTCACTATAAGACCTGTTCTCGAATCACTTTGATTTTTTTGAAGGCACTTGCATTAGCTGCCTCTATTACAACCGCAATTTATTTTCAGGGGCAAGTCCATACTTCTTCAGAAAACAGTCTGAAAGGTGTAAAAAACTTCTATGGCACCATTTGTAGTGACTGGAGAGCACGATAGCTCTTGAACTGATCAACCGACTTGGGCAATACCAGCCCACAACTTCCGTTCCTTCCCCCAATATTTAAAAAACGTGACTAAAATGGTATACCCGATATCTCTTGAACGGAGCACCCAATTTGGTCAAACCTTTGGATCTCCTAATATTTTGTACGAATTTAGTTTAACTTCTAAAATTGCCCATATATGTATGTCCTCTCCTTAGGGTACCTCCCCCACACAAGTTCAACATTTGTGTCTATGTACTGTTTAGGGTCTGTTCGAAGATCCATTCGAATTGTATATAGATGCTGTTCGTTGTGGTCCTGTTTACAGCGATATTATGTTTTCCGTGGACAGGTCCAGGCTTCCTGGCATACTGGCCCAAAAGTAATACGATGACCCACTCAAATGACTAGTGGGCGCGATACATTCGATCTGTCCGTATATGAAAGTTTTGATTCACATAAGCTGAGGGTACATCTCTTTCGGCAAAGCCGACTGATACTTTTTTTACTTGTTTGCTGGGATTTCTATTGTAAACATCTTTCAATAGTTTTTCTTCTTTGTCTATGGAAATTACTTTTCTTCTTGTCCTTTGGCAAAATAAAGATAGAAAGTAATGTATGATTCCAACTATCTAATGACTTCCTTAAAAAGGTTTTAATATTGATGAGAAGACAGAGAAGTGGAAATCCTTTCACACTTTTATTGGTGGCACGTTCGGTGTCAAGTAGGCTATGCGATATACAACATGCCCAAAGGGTTTTACTTGAAAGAGCGACAGAAGGGCATTCAACCACAATCTTAAATGGCTTGATATGTGTGTTTCTTAATGTTCAACAGCTACAATGAGGGTGACCAGTAGTTACCGACCCACACAGGCGAAATATTAAGAAGTGTGGCCTGCCATTACTGTCGGAATTATTATATATTTATTGAAAATTCAGACTCCAAACGAGAAATTAATTAAAATTCAGTTTATTTTTTCAGTTTTCTTTTTTCTTTTGAAATTAAAAAGCTATGAAGGCTCTCTTGAACCAAGGATATTATCCACACTGACAACTGCAACGAGCAAAGTAATTTATATCGCATTACAAAAATGTCAATACGAGTTCAAAAGTCAAATCTCTTCACCATGTCTATACTCGCTAAACATATCACTATCGTTATTTACATTGAATCTCCTTCAGAAATACGTGACATCAATTAGAAATCTCAAGTATCCTCTTATTATTTCTAGAGATTTATTACGCTCTTTCTTCCCCATTCACGATTTACGCATTCATTTATGATTTTGAGATGATAATTTGCTGTGATTTTTTTTAGTATCGATTTATCAGTGACCCCAAGATGAAAATGTTATTTATTCATGTTGACTTCGTTGATTATTTTTCCTTTGTGCAAAATATTCTCCGTGTTGATGAAGCAAAACAACTTTCTTTTGTACAAAGAAGGCTGGCTGATGGTGGGGACTGGATGACTGTTGCAGCTATTGTTTTTGTTGTGTTTGTTTTTATGTGGCATTTTATGCATCATATTTTTATTTTATGACCAAGCAAATGGATTTTATGGCTCCTCAGTTGTATGGCTTCACATCTTAATGTGTAACATCATCAAATGGTGGCCAAGATGATGTAGAAGAAGTTAGCTTTGCAAAATAAGAAGGAGAAGAGAGACCGCTATTAATTGTGGTAAATATGGATAGCTTTTAAAAGACTCACTTTAGACAGATTTGTATCAGTTTTTATATAAGTTCTCTAAAAATTCCTATTTTATTTCCCAATTCTTTTACCCTACCCTCGTTGTAATTGAACACCATTTCAATGCGCACGCATACATGGCCCAATACATTGCAATGCAAAATTCGTTGTGGTTCGATGCCATCGATGACTTGAAGTGCAACGCGTCATGGCGTTGTACGTAGGTATTTATTTTGAGACTGTAACCCATCTCTTCGGTCTTTTTCTCTCTAAGACGCCAAACGTGCCGGGTGTTGTTGTTGCTGTTGTTTGCATTATTGATCATGTTTGACTGACAGTTCATGAATGTTATTTCAAGATATACTGCAGCAGTTTCTTACCGACCGCCAACCCCTGCGCCACACCCTATTACAATGTAAAATATTGTAAATATTTAGCATGATTTGACATCTACTATACGATTTGTTAGCAACATTGTGCGCCAATGGTTGTGTGTGTGAGAGTGCAAACGAAAACGTGTCAAGAAAATAAATTTATATGCATTTGTGTATTATACGACCTCAGGTTCATTGTAAAATAGTAAGGAACTACATATGAATATAAATTTGTACATGAATGGAGAGTAGAAAAATATGGGATATTTTGTAGTAGCACAAAGCTTCTCCTTCCGATGAGGACTGATTTGATTTTACAAAATATTAGCAAAACTTCCATCATATTTTTAACCATTATTATACACTTAGACGTCAGGCACACTTATATTACCAGAATAGTTCAATCTCTTACAAATTCTCTATAAGTGGTGTTTTACTTGATGCCCTATCATTGAGCTAATAGCTGCTGAGGCTACTCTGGCCTTCGCCTCCTTTGGGACTACTGCGATATGAGTTATGTTGCTGCACAGGCAAAAAAACTCATTATAAATCTCCTTACTAACCCATTTTTTAACAAGATCCTGTCGCCAGCAATAAAATGTTATTTTTTGGGCACTTAGGAAACAAAGCTCACCGACACCTGTTGCTTGCAACCTTGTGATGATTACAACGTTTTGCAAAAGATTCGTACAAGTTACGGAGGAAAACTTGCCTTCCTTGTACACCATTCTGTAAAGTACAGGCCTATCTCGCGTGACCCATACATTGAATTTATGCGGTAGCAGTGAAGTGTGCGACCGCCTATGTAGAGTTTCTTCAGGTGTACATACCAGTGACAAATAGGTGTGCCATGCGTTAAATGCCTGATATTAGTTCACTTTGGAAGGCCAATAAACGTTTGGTGCCAGGTGACTTCAATGATCATCATGAGCTTTGGCATTCCTACCTAGGCAATTTCCAAAGGGATACAGCGGTGGCCGAGCATTTAAACAACTCCACATTTTGCAAGGTGAACAAAGTTACTCCTGCAAAGATAAGAGGAGATTGCCACAGCTCGCCAGATATCGCCATAGTAGCACCCGGTTTATATATGACGTGTTCTGGCAACCCCTCATTTCGTTCGCCTCAGACCATCTTTCTTTCATCGTCTCCGTTAATAGACCGTTAAAAGACCAAGACCTCTTAACACAATTTTTTCTGAACCACGCAAAAGAATTTGCCAATAACTGTTTCAGTGAACTGTTCACTCCCTCAGATCCACATGTAGCTGAGAGAATTTTCCAGGATATCATCACAGCCACAGCCGCTTCCTGTAAACCTGCTGGTCGAATATCCGAAATAAGACCAAATGAACATTATGAGAACCCTGAAGACCCAAGATTTAGGAAACTTACTCTTGAAGTCAACGGGGTAGTAGGCGATCATAAGCGGAAAAAGTGGCTAAACCACCTGAAGCAATGCAACAATGATGCAGGATTAAGTAAATAGAACGGCTGTTACTTTCAACTACGTGACAGTGATAGACCCGAAGTGGCGAAAGTATTAGCTATAGAGCACCCCGAATCCATCGTTAGCCATACATATTGTACCAGAAGTCTGGAAATTTTAGGAGGGGGTTCGCTCCTGAATCCAGGCAAGATGGCAACAAAGATGAGAGGTACGGGCCGATCTCCCTTTTGTCTCCAACAGCAAAGATTCTAGAGAAGCAGCTTCCCAGTCCCAACATCAGCATGGAATCCGGAAAATGCAAAGCACCACAACAGCATTACATACCATATCCACAGATGTCAGTCGAGGACTGAACCAGAACAGGCCGTGCGAACGAACAGTTATGGTGGCTCTTGATCTATCAAAGGCCTTCGATTACGTCAACCATACCAAGCTGGATACAGAGAAGTCTTCCCTCCAGCAGTATTTGAAAGTTTGGATAATCAACTATATGTATGGACGTCATTCGTTTGTGGAATTCAGGGAATTCCGCAAGGCGATGATAATATCTCCGGAACTGTTTAACCTCTACCTTTCTGAAATTCCACAACATCCAGATGGCATAGAAATCTTAATATATATTAATATCGATTTATGCACTGCCACACTTATCACCACCTGGACGGCTGCAATTAGGCTCCCCTTAAACAAATTGGTCCATGGGGTCCTGATTCAGACAACTACATACCACATGATAATATTATGTTCAATATATGTTCAGCTATTTGCGAGAAGATCAGAAGTAGAAACAAGGTCTTCAAGTCGCTGGCCGGTAACACTTGAGGTGCTGACAAAGAAATCTCTTTTGGCTTATTATAAAGCAATAGGCAGGTCTGTGGTAAGCTATGCGGCGCCAGCGTGATATACAAATACATAATAGCGCTACGCAGTTGAAGAATATTCAAACTTGCCAGAATAGCGCCCTGAGGACTGCAAGAAGTTACCTCCTCAATAAGATGTCGATACAGTACATGCTTGTGTGTTATCACTCTGAGAAACTCTGCCATAATCGTGTGGGCATGGTTCCCCCACCTAGGCACGTCTCACAGAGATCTTTGTGATCTAGAGTGGTAGAGGCACAGAAGTGAACGAGCCTATCAGGCATTCACACTGATGCAGTTACATAGCGAGTTCAAAGGTATAGGTATGTCAATGCTGTACCTGCTGACGACTCGCAATCCATCCATCCCAGATGCCAAGACAAACACGGGTGGTTTAAGCCCAATTAAGATTCGGATGATGCACCGCTTCAATTCGTATTAAACTGGAATTGATAGCACGATACCAAACTCATCCCAGCAAAATGTTAGATGCCAAAGATGCCATTCAATCATGGGTGCAAGTGATCTGGCATGGCATCTTTTTAGCATCTTCATCGATGAATTTTATATGAGCGTGGACCCCAAAAGATGCTATTCATTTCGGGATCCAAAGCATGTCAATTACACAAATGCGTAATTTTCACCAATGCTTTGGCATGTCATTTTCACCATCCCTTTGCAGTGATATTATCATTACGACGATAGTTTTAACAACGTTGGTTGTGGTTTCGAGTCTCCGAAAACATAAACCGTATTTTATATAATTAATCTTATACATTTGGAAAATTTGTATAAATAAAAACACAAAATTCATCTCTATTGGATCGATGAAATGGGTTCAAATACTGATGAAAAGATCGGATCTTTCACGACTTCCTTTGCATTGGTTCAAATGCTAATGAAAAGATCGGATCTTTCACAGCTTCGTTTGAAGCAATGCAAAAGATGCCATGAAATCACGTCATCGCATGGAACCCCTTCCTTCAAATTTTGCTGGGATGTCTTGCATGTGGATTGGGACCGCACAACACGCTGCATTTATTTAACGTCAAGCTAAATCCGTCTCCTGATTCTTTATGCACACAGTCAGTCCAGGTTGCAGAATTTGTTAATTTGGAATTTGTGAAAAAATCTCCTCTGAAATTAAATGTCTTTATTCCTCATTTTGTTAATAATGCAAATAGTAATTTGTCTCTCATGATTCCACTCCCAAAATCATTAAAACCCTCAATTATTCCATGAGACAATTTTTTTGTTTACGATGGCGTAATTACTTAATTTAAAAAAGTTCGGAATCATACAATTTGTTTGCTCTTAAATGGCAAAGCATTTATTAAAAATTTACCACATAAATGTTTTGACATCATTTTGTGCAAAGAAACGAACAATTCTTATCCACAAATCAAAGATGCCCTTAAATCCATAATTTATGAAACTGCAGGCATTTAGTTCCACACAAATGCCTCACACACCCGATATGATCCCAATCGAAGTTTAAAATAATAGTAGTGTAAGGACGCACAATGCACTCACATGCCAGAAGCATCCAAACGAAAGCCGAAGAAGAAACCAACACTGGTAATGAAGTAAAGAAAAATTACAGATGTTTGTTGTTGGTTTTTTTTTCAAAACCCCAGATATGGGTCACAAAATGTGAAATGCGTTTAATTTATGTTAAAGAAACCTTCAACAACAGCCGATGACACCAACCAACCGCTCCATGGAGAAATTCAAGTCAATGTCTTTGGCAAAAGACATCAGGAAACAAACAAAACCAAGCAGCACCAACAAATCAATTGGCTGCGTGCCTTTTGGTGTTGTGGCCTGCTTGACTGACTGACTGCAATGGATTGCGGCTGCAGCAGCATGCAGCACGTGTGCAGTCAACTCTCTAAACATGACAGTGATTTCTATAAGCTGTAACATGGATGACAGCGAGCGAGTGAGTGAGTTTGTGCGTTCGTTGTATGCAGGAAGGTATTTGTTGCCATCAATTTCAAAAAAAAAAAAATGCCATAAACCAGATTTTTATATGAAAAACGTGTGTCGCAGCACATCATTTATTTTCAGGGCAAAAGGTCATCATACATCTTTTAAGGAAGGGAATATAATGAGGGTGAAGCCAATGAAACGATCTGTTTTTGGCTGGAATTTGGAAATGGAAACAATAAGAAAACGATCGTTTAGAAAATATTTTTATAGAAATTAAGGGACGAACATGTTTAAAACTGGGTAGGGATAAAAGAACTACATCGAACCAGCCGAAGGATTTAGTTCAACAGCACCTGAAGAAAAGAGCAGAAAAGGCAACGGCGGAAATAATAGAAAGCCTAACATCCCTGGTTCGACAAAACGAAGCTTTGGGACCTATAAAATATACAATACCACGCCCATCCATAAAAAATCGAGTATTGTTCTTGAGTTTAGGAGAAGGTTTAATAAGTCACACATAGAACTGCGGCTTTATTATGATACGACGTCACAAAAACAGCTGATGACACGAACTTGTCTCAAGCTCCTGGTGGATGAAGGACCAGCGGCATTTTGGAATTTCACCAACAATCTTATCTGCACCTTTATACCGGCCTAAGGCAAAAACGAGCAGCCTGAAAATATATTTGACGGGCGCCAGAAAAGAGCGTATGACCGACCCTGTGTATGACATTAAAATTGTTCTGATGATTTTAATACTAAAATTAGAATGCAGAATAGCTTTGGAAAAACGTCACCTCCAGTGAAAAATGTGACCAGGAATCCGGCCAGGGGCTGCCACCAAGTTTGGAAAACATGATTGTGTTTTCTGTCGAACAAAAAAAGAATTATGAAAATATTTTGACCCAGAAAAAAACGATTTTGAACTACTGTGCGCCGTTTGTTTTAATTGCGAGGTAAGATCGACGACATAGTGGACTTCATGAGTCGGAAGAATATGATAACAATAACAACTTAAAGCATTGTCATTGCGCTGAGGAAGGATCACACAAGAACTTGATATTAGTGACTAGCAATCCCGTTGCACCAGTCTGTTCAATATAGAGGTATCTCGCATGAGCCTGACTCTAATGACCCGCACATGGAATGTATGGTGGTAGCATTCAGTTGTAGAACTGCAGATATAGAGTTGCTCAATCTATACATCCCGTCAATAAAAAACAATACTCCAGGTTATAGACCCAACACCACTTCGTTTTGGGACGACTGGCTCAACGGATTGGTAGCTCTACGTTTTGCACGGTCAATAAGGAAGCTCCTACCAGAATAAGCAAAGAGTGTCTCAGCTCGCCACATAACCGTCGTGTTAACCGATCTGAAAAATGATATCACCTGGCAACCCGTTTCTCTTGGGTCAGACCGTATCTCTCTAATCCTCTCAATCATCAGATAGTTCGACTTCATCACCTCTGAACTCTGCACTTTCATCAATCATGGGAAAATGTCAGAGAGTTCTCCAATCATCACTTAAAATATCTGCCCAACCCTTGTGACGTTTGGGTAGCACTGCTTCTGCTGGCTACATACCTGTTGGTCTGGGAAACTTGGTTTCATTTCAGGTATACAGTGAGACCAAGTTTCCCAGAAGAAGTGGTTCCATTAGCAAATTATTAGCTTTCCTAGCCAACCCCAGTGATACCTGAGTAAGTGACCTGAAACTGAATCTTAACAGGTTGGTCGGCGAGTACAAGCGGAAGAATTGACTAGATTATCTGAACATTGAAGACGGAATAACTGAATTGCGGGTAACGGTAAGTCACTCTCGAACCTGGGTAGGAGGAGGATAAGCCCTCAGTTATGTTTGTGCGATGTTACGCTGACTTATCCAAAGAGGTGTTCAATTTTTTTCAGCGACAATTTCTCCAGCTCTCCGGGAGTTGCAGGGCGATGAGTGCTACGTCGCATTAAATCTCTTACCGGGGAGAAGGAACCACCACGAGGTTATGCTGACGGAAGAGATACACAAGTTATTTTTATCGATAATTTGTCCAGCAACTCGGCAGTGGCAGGGCGAAAAGAAATGTAATACGTCGCATTTGATCTCTTCCTGCCGAGGCGGAACCACCAAAATTTACAGTAGATGATGTCGCAAATGCCATTGGGAAGGTCTAAATCACCCACAGCGTTGGGCCCTGGCGGAATCTCCGTGGTTATGCTGAAACAGTTTGATTAGATGAAAGGTAATTATGTCACGAAAGTTTTAAACACATCGCTAGCCACCCATATTCTGCCTGAAGGGTGGTAAATGAACAGGGTGGTAACGCTACTGAAGCCGGGCAAGGATGCCAGATAATGCATATAGTGGTTGTTTCGCCATCTCCACACATAATAGTCGAGGGATCAACCAGAACAAGCCAAGAAATAGGACAGTGTTGCTGGAGCTCGTCTTGTCAAATGTCTTTGAAACTGTTAATCACTACATACTGTTTGAGGACATCGAGCAGACTACCCTCGGGTCAAGTTCGATACTTTGGATAATTATAGGTGTGGAAATCAGTCGTATATGAAATTCAAGAACAAGAAGTCGAAGCCCCATAGAGTCAAGGTGGGATGCTATCTCCGTAATTGTTTTACCTCTTCCTTTTCTGTATTCTACACCGTCCAAACGGCAATCTTGGCGTTGGGTACTTTTCCTAATATCATTTGTGAATGGCTGAACTCCAATATGATCGATCTTACAAACTTTTGCAGCGAGAGTAATATGCCGATATCTCCCACTTAATCTAGAGCCGCTTTGTTCCTCACAAAGACTTCGAGATGAGCATAAAACAGAATGGTCGATGGTAACCAAACTCCGACGCCTAACTACACCATGATTCTAGGGGTCACATTCGATAGCATGTTCACATCATCCGCGAATGACGCAGCTACCTGAGAAAAGCTTAGATGTACGAGTAGGAGCAAGGTCTTCAAGTCACTTGGGGTGCGGATAAAGAAACTTTGTTGATCACATATGTCGCGATAGGTCGGTCATTGGTCAGACATGAGGCGTCAGTGTGATTTGCGAATATAAGTGTAACGCGATGGAATAATATCCCCACCTATCAGAACGGTGTTCTGAGAACTGCAATGGGGTGCCTCCTCATGTCATCAGTGGGTCATCTGCATGAGGAGACGAAGGTTCTTCAAGTACGGCAATACAATGACATGTTCTCGTTGCAGTACTTGTTCGGGTGTGAACGTGAGAGTTATCCTAATCGTCATATGGTCATGGATAGAACTCCCGCCCGGGGAGATCCAACGTTACAAAAGAGAACGCCTATCATTGCATCGAAATACTTAGAAATGTTGCTGAGGAAAAATTATGATGCGCTGGTCACAAATTTAACCACAGGCCATTAGTCTGTAATATACCTGTGTGAAAGGGGAGACGAGGGACGACGCCTGTAATGCATCTTGACATCGCGTGGAGGTGAGCCAATGAACAAAATTTGAAGTTTTGAGAGTAAAATATACAAAAAAAGACTAAACATTTACCATATCATGATCCGGGCCAAACGAACCGGCCACTTACTACGTCGATGAGGAGACTACAAAATATTACATTTGTATGTCAATGAAATGAGATTGCATACCATCTAAAAGTTTACATTATCACATGTTAAGTGTTCGGTACTTAAACTCTTAAATACCTTTCTCTAACACCTTCACAAACATTTCAAATGTGAAGAAGCTATTAGTCACATTAAGTTCTCTTCAATCAACCACATTGAGCTACTTATTGTTGCGGTATTTTTACAGTAATTCGTTACTTTTTCATTACTTCTTACAATTTAATTTGAAAATGGCAACATTTTTTCAACTACATTTACACCCACACACACACAAATTCTCACTTGCCTGTAAATAGGTTAAACGTTGCTATAATGGCAAAGGAAATGAAGGTGTTAAAATACTTTAAGAGACTAATTGGAATGATTTTGGTCAAAAGGCATCAAATAAGGTTTAAAGTTCAATTTATTCTCTCAAAACGTATTTCCGTTCTGTTCACCCCCCAAACAAAGAAAAAATCCCCCTATTCAATGGCAGGCAACAACTGTTTCTATTAAGCCGCTTAAATGTAATGACACACAAAAATGCTAGAAAAATTAATCCCAAAAACTTACCGTTTTTGTAGTTATTTGCTGTTATTGTTAAAAGTTCCAGTTAAATCTGTAATGAGAAGATGAAAACCAAAAAATTAGTTTGACTAAATTATATAATGACCATTGTTTGATTGTTGCCATTAGATTACGACGACGATTGTTTTGTAGCGGTAATTTCAATGATGCTGCAACAATTTTTGGTTTTTTTTTTTTGTTTTTCTACAAATGGGGATTTAAAGGTCTTTGAGTGCATTAGTCGGATGGATACTTTGTTGTTGTTGTTTTTCTACAGCAGAAAATATTGACAAAGCAGCAATTTGTTTTCAACTGACGGAAGTATGAAAATGGAAAAATTTTTATTATTAATTATCCACACACCGAAATTGTGATTCTAGAACATGCTTAGGTTCTAGGTTTGAGGACGAGCAAGAATAATATTAAAATAGGCTCTAATTGGAGACCATTGCGTTGTGATTGTAAAGAGTTGAAATATAATTACAGTAGATTAGATGGAGAATAAATAGAAAAAGAGGGAAAAGTATACGGTGAGTTATGTTTAGCTAAGGTATGGAGATCCTGAGTTCTTTCCCAATGCATAGTTGTAGCCTGCCTACAACGTTCATCATAAATATACATCGGATTTTTGCATATTTTTGAAATTTCAACCAATTGTAACTACTTTACTATATAGAATTATATCGTTCCAAAGCCAGAAATTCGATGTCATATTGAAAATAATCAATAATACGTACAAAGCTCCAGCTTCTATTGTTTAATAAACGAATTATTTGCATTATAATTTTCAAAAATATGCAAAAATCCGATTCCTAATTATAAGCTTTGGCATTCTGCCCTAGGCAATTACCAAAGTGAGCAGCTTGGAAAGCAGTAAGCCCATATTACCGCCTTACTGGAACAGTGATGCAATGACACGCACTTGTCTCCAGATTCATCCTAATGAATGAAAGTCTAGCTATAGTTTGGGCTTTCAACTGCAGTTTTATCTGCACTCACATACAGACCCAAGACAAGAATGAGCAGATTAAACATATGTATATTAGACGGGGTCGGTCATTCCAATCGCCCGTTTAAAATATGTTAGTCTGCTCATTCTTGCCTTGGGTCTGTATGTGAGTGCAGATAAGACTGCAAATGTAGCGTCTGCAGCAACAGCGACTTAAATAAACACCGCGAGCTTTGGCATTCGCTAGATAATGATCAGAGGGATATAGCACTGACTGAGTAGACTGTTAGCGGTGAGTGGTGCGGTTTGCCAGACATCTTGTGACCTTTTTTGACAAATGTCGTCACCTCGCAATCCAAAATTTCTCCATCAGCAGACCGCCCGCCTATATCACCTCTGCACGCCGCCTAGTTTCAGCTACGTCACTAAACACCCATTAAAAGACTTCAATTGGCGGAAAGGGCGTTCCGGGACATTATAAGAAGTATTAATATAACAATATATATCTGATGGTAGAATACCAGAAGTCAGACAAAATTTCCCATCAGAGGCGGGGAAATAGCAAATGAGCGTATTGAGCTTCATCGAGCCAACTCTAATCACCCCAGAGTTAGGCAGTTGTCAGCGAGAACAAGCGGAAAAAGTGACTAGATCAGATGAAGAGTTTCAACATTGAAGTCGGAATAAATGAATTATGGACAACCGTTAAGCCACTCTCGAACCCTGGGAAGGAATATAGGACCTCGATCGCTTTTGAAAACGTTACAATGACTGATCCGAAGAGGTGCGCAAATTATTTTAATAGACAATTTGTCGAGCATTCTTGGAGTGACCGGGGGAAGAGAAGAGTACTAGGTCGCATTAGATCTCTTTCCGGCGAAGATCATCAATGGCTGATCCTGCTAATGCTAGTAAGAACGCTACATCATTCTAAGCGCCCTGACGGAAACAGGTTGATAAGTTGGAAATTGAGGATCTTATCAAAGTTCTCAACCTATTGCTAGCCGTCCACATCTTGTCCGAAGTCATAAAAAGGTGGCCAGGGTGGTCCAGCTACTGAAGCCAGTCAAGGATATCAGCGAAGGTGAATTCGATACAGACCGATTCGCATTTGTCGCACATAGCAAAGACTCTTGAGGCTTTACTCCACCCCAGCATCAGAAATGGCTATCCAGTTGCCGATCATTAGCAAGGGTTTTGTAAGCAGCACACCACGGCAGCAGCGCCATCTCCACACACATTAGTCGAGGACTCAACCAGATCAAGCAGCGTGATAAGACAGTATTGGTGGCGGTCGACTTATCAAAAGACTTCGATACTGTCAAGCACAAACAACATGGAGGACATCGAGCAGGTTACTGTCCGGCAAAGTTTAGAACTTTGGATTATCTATTATATGCGTGGACGCCAGTTGTACCTGGTGCAATTCAAGAACAAAAAGTCGAAGCCACGTAAATTTGAACAGGAAGTCCCGAAAGGTGTGGTAATATCTCCGAAACTGTTTAACCTCTACCTTTCCTGTATTCCACCCTCCCAGACGGTATTGAGATCTTTACGCATGCGAATGATTGTAGGACCTTGAATGAATGATTGTAGGCTGAACATCCCGTTGAATGTTCTGTTTACTAACTAACCCAAGATTCTAAGGGTACTATCCGACGGCATGTTCACTTCTTCGACGCATGCCACAGCTATATGCGGCAAGCTGAGATGTAGACAGAAGGTCCTCAAGTCCTTAGCCGGCAGCACTTGAGGTGCAGACAAAGGAACCTTGTTGTCGCGAACATAAGTGCAGTCCGATGGAATACTGTTTAAACATGTCAAAACGTCGCCCTGAGAACTGCAACAGTGAGCCATCTGCATGAAGAGTCCAAAGTTTATTCAAGTACAACAACACAATGGCAATGCTCTCGCTGCAGTACTTGCTCGGGTGTGTGAGAGTCATCATAATCATCGGACGGTGGACTCCTCACCTAGCCATGTCGGGAGGGATCTTCTTTATTCACTGAGAAAGAGGTCTGCAAACCTATCAAGCGCGTTTGAATAGAATTCACACATATTCAGTCGCAGATGAATACGGTCCTTGGAGTACATCAGCCATCTTTCATAGCTGAAGAATATCAGCTGCCCCGACAAACCAGAATCGCTTTGGTTCACCTACTTTCGGTATGGTGCACCAATATAAAATCTTATAGGACAATGATTGATGCCACCATGCAAAACATTTTTCCAGCATACGGTACAGGCCCGCACGACTAACTAACTAACACACAACTAACTCCTGTAGTTTTGTCGTTACAACCAATCGAAAAAGCCACATTACTAGACCTGGAGATAGAGCCAGAGCCTGATTATGCAGGAGATCGAAGATACCATCGTATCATATCCTGTTACAACACATGAGAGATGTTGCAGATGTCATCCGAAATCATTCAACATGATGAACACGAATTTGAATATTTAACAAGGTTAGCAACCCATATTGTAGCAGAAGCCTGGAAAGTGGTGGTCCCGCTGCTGAAGCCTAGCAAAAATGCCAGCAAAGGCCCATCTCGCTTCTGTCGCCAGTAGCGAAGATTTCAAACGTACTACTCTTTTTAAAGGTACTATTTCTTTTTTAAAGGTACTAAGCTTTTTTAAACTTGCTGTCTCGGGAACTGTTTCCTGAAACTCCACACTTTCCAGGCGGCATAGAGATCGTAAGGTATGCGGATGATTGTACGATCTTGGTGTGAGACTTTGACGTCCCCTGCAAAGATTGTTCCATACACATTTCCCTTCTGAAATATTTGAAGCCGTAGTTTTTCCAACCTGCGCAAACTTTTAAATTTTTAGATCAGAAATTCTCACGTCTAAAGTAAATTACCTAAAATCACTGTCCACCAAGGCAAAGTGTACATTATTTGTTGTCGCTGACCACTGAAAAAATCACAACTTTTGTTTTTTAACCATGTCACCCGCTTGCCTTTAGAATTCATTCTATCAATGAAAGGGAAAATAAAGCAAATGCATTATTTATTTCCCTTTCTAAAGGCGACACCGCCCAACTTATACATTAAAAATTGTCTGAATAAAGAAAAACACAAAGAAGCTTATTTTTCAATAAGCCAGACTTACAAAACGGAGATAAAGAAAAATATGTATGGGATTTTTAGTTAGCCAAATTGGGTGACAGAGAAAACAAACAACAAGAGCAACAATGAAACAAGTGCAACAATGTTGCTTGCTACACCTTTCTTTTGAGATATTTCTTAGATATGGAGAGGCAATGAGTTTAAAAGCTAAAACGACCGACCACCACAATATGTATGTCTGTCTACATTATCAGATGTTACCTGCCATAACATCATACGTCACTTTGGTGGCAGACACCATACAACAACAACAGCAGCAGCAGCATACCTCATGATGCGTGATAAAGTGCCAGACTTGATTCATTCCGTCATAGAAAGCATGTGCCGTTTGATGTCTTTTAACAACTTGAAGCAAATCGTGCTAGTGGTTCAGTGGCTCTAAATCTATGCAGCAGGCAGGTATGGAACATGTGAAACAAAAAGCAAAAAATGCTCCATCTCCAAACAAAACCGAATCTGAAACGACAGTATTTCCCAGAAAATATAAAACAGAAAGAAAGAAAATCACCACATTCCATTTCTCCATTTTTCCCAAGTTGTCGTCATCATCATCATCGTTGACTGCATTCATTGCATTGCTTGTTTGGGTTATTCCATCGTTTAGCTGCTGCTCATCCGCTTCATTACATTATTGAAAGTGACAATGGGAAAAAGCGTAACGTAAAGAAATCTTTGTTGTTTAAATGCAATGCCAGGTTCCATTACAAATGGAACATTCATTAAGGAACGACGCCAAGGAGCCCCCCAGCTCCCCCAGAACCTGAGGGAGAGAGAGAAACTGCAATTGTTTGTAGCTGGACTAGAGGTGCCTTCTACCATTGTTGTTGTTGTTGCTGTTGGTGAATGACACAATAATAATAATAATGACGATGATTATGTGGTTATTGTCGTCGAATGAAAACGACAATGTTAACACATATTTGTTTTTTTTAATATGGGAAAGCCTTGGGTTCTTCCACACGATGACTTAAAATGTAGGTTAACTAGTTGAGGAAATGAGAAATTAAATCTTGTTTTATTCCTTGTAATTATTATGAATGTGGAAAGATGTCACGTTTAATTGATTGAAAATAAATGCTGAGGCGCAAGTAATTATCAACAATCAAAGGTGTGTGGTTTAGAGTTTAATGGGCCTTAGAAAGCCTATTGACCCACATGAATGTGAGATGTTGTAATATGTATGTACTACCAGATGAATGGTGGATGAAAATCGTCTCTATAAAGAAGAAACTAAACTTCGTTCAACGGCATATGAGAATTTTTAGAGCTTTCGAAAATATATTATAAGTTGGACTATAAGCATAACGTTCCGTAGGCAACTGTTACAAAGCGTTTTCTGTAAGTTCAATGGCCGTTCTATTCTTCACCAAACTTTTAAATAAAATCCCGTAGCTAAAACAGTTGTGCATTTGTTATTTCTTCATCTGGTTTTATATAGAACACGTAATACGATTAGGTAAGACCAGCAAATTGTTTCCTTATTGCCTCGACTTGTTTCTTCAGTGAGTCAAAGGTTTAATGGACAAAAATTAGTCTTCTAGAATAATTAAAGAAAATAACTTCAGAATTTACGATGATTTTCTCTAGGAAATCCATAAAATTCTACAGTTCCTTGCAACATAACATCATATGATAATTAAAAAAACATGTTAGATAGCACAATAAACCAAATAATGACACATGCAACTGAGAGGCCAAACACATTCCCACATCATTCAACGATACTTAGCTATTTACACATTATACCTATAGGTATAATACATACATACATATAAACTTGTATGTATGCACATATGTACGTTAGATTAGAACTGCAAGCTAATTCGTCTTCAAATAGGATTTTCTTAAAGTATTTTGTAATATCATTTTTATTTTTCTTCTATGTATTAGCCATTTTCCTGACCCGTTAACACACAAAAAATTAACAACAAAACTAAAAGACAAGCAACAGTTAATTTAGTTATTTCCATTGTTATCTGCTACTCTTTCAAACGCTTTCAAGCTCTTAGAGTTAAGTTAATAGCTAACGTATTAATAGTGGCTTTTGCCTCCTGTTTTTTCATTGTGTGGTCGGTTAACTAAATTAAATTATAGGGAAATTTTTGCATCATCAAGCCAAACAACGTATTAATCAAGTTTTCAAGAGAAAAAAGACAAGACTTAGTGACGAAAAAGAAGAAGAGACTGTTTGGTTGGATGGACGTTTGAATGGATAGATGAACGTCGGGTTACACAATTACGTGAAAACTAATATGAAAAATATCAAACGTAAGTGACCGTGTGAAAACTTGAAAAAGAAAGAAAATAGCTAAAACGTATGTCCGTAGAGGTAAAAAAAAAAATTTCAAAATTTTGAAAATTTGTATTTTATTTTATTTTCATATGGTCTGGTCGTCGTTTTCAATGAAATTGCGATATTTTATTATATTTTGGCCGACAGGAATATACCCTCAATCGATGAAAAAAGTACACAACAAAAACTCCCATTACCAAATGACGCGTTCATATACCTAGTACTTTTTGATAGAGTTGGGCAATCTAGTTCCCGGAGCTTATCGATCTTTCTAGTTCCTTTCCCAAAAGGAACTAGTTCCTTAATATAGTTCCAAATAGTTCCGAGACCGATATAGTTCAACGAAACTTTCTCTTTCATCGTTCCTTTCATTCCAAATAGTTCCGAGACCGAAATGGTTCAACGAATTTTTCTCTTTAATCGTTCTTTCCGTTCCAAATAGTTCCGAGATCGAAATAGTTCAATGAATCCTTCCCTTTCGTCGCACTTTTTGTTTTCTTCGTTCCAAATAGTTCCGAGACTGAAATGTTTTCATGGTTTGGTGGATGAATTGACATAAAAATAAATAAATTGCAGCGAACAAACATTGAAGGAACCAGAAAACGAAGGGAACTATATGAACTAAAGGAACTATATAAACGCAAGAGCTGGATATAGTTCCTTGTCCGGAATAGTTCCTTGGAACTAGTTCGTTCCGGAACTACACAACTCTACTTTTTGAACCTTGAGCTTGAACTCACAACTCTCGATTTTGTAGTCATTACTCAGAAACGAGTAAAACAAAGATTTTTCGTTAAATTTTAACGAAGTAACTCATTTTATTTTAGGCTACAGGTAGTAAAGCAGGAGGTAACTCATTTACTAGAATTTTTTAGTAACAAGGATCTATTCCGAACAAGAAACTATTGGAACTATATTCAGCTCTTGAGTTCATATAGTTGCCTTAGTTCAAACAGTTCCTGTCGCGCATATAGTTCCTTTTATTCGCATAGTTCATCTTCTTCCTTTAATTCCACACACTAGAGTTGTGCCGAAGGAACTATATGGAACTATCTAGTTCACTTCGCAGTTCCAATGGCCCACATTTTTTCTTTGAACAAACTGCGTATACTTACTATCACACGTTATATTTCATGATGTTACTCATACGTTTTGGAACTAGTACGAGGAACTAGGAACTAGATTACCCAACTCTACCACACACTTCGATATTGCTCATTTGTTTCGTTCATTATTCAGGTGCTGCTACGTTGTCAAATAAACGTAAATCACATGTACGTTACATAACTGCAATTTATTTATTTTTATGTCAATTTGTTTTGTCAATTCATCCACCAAACGATGAAAACAAACAGACAGATGAAAGAGAAAGATTCATTGAACTACACCGGTCTCGGAAATATTTGAAACTATGGAACTATAAAAGGAACTAGTTCCTTTTGGGAAAAGGAAGTGGAAAGATCGATTCGCTCCGGGAAGGAGTTCTCCCAACTCGATTCTTTACTTTATTTTGTAATAGGTTATATACCTCATGTGTGTCCTAAATTTGTGTTGGATAAAGGAGGACGAAATTCAATTTAACTAAAAATATCATTATAAATAAAAATCAAATGTCGTTCGTTGGTAATGGCATCAGTTGAGAACGGCTGGACCGATTTGGATAATTCTTATTTTGAAATGTTCGTCATAACCCAACTTAGGGTTTTATGCAAAGACAATTTATTTGGCCACGCCCACTTTTTCAATTTTCAATTTTAAGCTTTTCTACAAAAACTACTCAACTGATTTTCCTGAAATTGTCAGGGAATGTACAGGGATGGCCCCGGTAAAAATAGGCTACTTAATTTGTTGAATTTCTTTAAAAATTTTATATATAAAATAATTAGAATTGTATCGGTTTGGAAATTAATTTGCGAGACCTTACCTACTTTTTAGGACCCAAGGACTTGACCACGCCCACATTTTAAAATATGTTACATCTACGAAACTACTGTAACGATATTCCTAAAATGTTCAGGGAATTTACAGAGATGGAAATAGGATGCATAATTCCTTGAATTTCATAGGTGGCCGGGGACTTCCCTTTGCCACATTTAAAAAAACGCCATATTTTAATGAATAAAAATCAAAAGCCGGTTTTATGGAAAGAAAATATTACCGCGCCCGTTGTTTTCAATTTAAATTCCCAATTTAAAGTTTTTCTGCAAAAAAAAAACTTAACCGATTTTCCTAAAATTGTCAGAGCTGGCCCCTGAAAACATGCTACGTATTTTATTGAATTACAAAGGGGGCGGGCACCTCCCCTATGCGATATTTAAAAAAAAACGTTATATTTGCAAAAATTACACATGTATCGGTTTAAAAATTTACGGATTAATCTACAATGTAGTACTTGTTTGAGGCCTAAATACCGGACCACGCCTGTTTTTTAAATGTTATATCTCTAATACTACTGAACCGATTTCCATCAAATTTGCAGCAAAAGCTCAATGTTTGCCGTTTGCCGGGTTCAGCATAAATGTTGGGAGGCAATGGGGTTGAGTGTACCGGACCACTCCTACTTTTTTAAATATGTTATATCTTGGGCAAAAAATGCCCACTTATCCCTATGGAATAGAGAGGAAATAGGGAAATACAAAAATCCTATGGGAAGACCCATATGAGGAAAAAACTAAAAACCTATTGCTGATAGGTAAGGCCGAGTTGAGTAGATTTACAGTTGTCCTTACAGGTCACCTGGGTTTACAAGCTCATCTGCACAAAACTAATTGTGCAGACAACAGCATATACAGGGCATGCAGAGAAGATGACGAAACATTGGAGCATTTTCTCTGCAACATCAGATCCCAGTTTTTAGGGAACGACACAATACCAGATCTTAATCAGGTAATTGTAGACGACCTGAAACAATTACGGGATTTTGTTAAGGGCACAGAGTTCCTTAAATAAAATACAGTAGAGTCACCGTCTTCAAAAAACCTAGTCTAGAGTGCACAACAGGCCTACTTCTTGCTTATGTGTATGTCCACCTGGTCATGTGGCGATTACTCTCCCCTCTTTTCAACCTAACCTATATCTTGAAAACTAATGACAACGCCCACTCTTTTCCAAAACTACTGAACCTAATTTCATGCAATTTTCAGAAAATGTTCAGGAATATACCTTGGTCCAAAATGCTATATATTTGTAGACGAATTTCGGGAGCCTATTTTTCATAATCGCTATATTTGCTAAACTTATAAGTGTATCGGCTTTTTAATTTTCGAGGCGACCGTGGATGCACCTTTGGAAGAAGAGGGGATTTTTCCAATTTTTTGTCTTTTTGCCAAACTTTGATCCAAAAACTCCCAAACAAGCATAATCGTGACACGATTTTTCGTGAGTGTTTCAATTCACCAAAAAGCCACGAATACAAACGGTCTAACAATTTTCGGCACGCGTGTCCCGAATATGTGTTTTAAGAAGGCACGACACACCAATCTCTAATTCGGCAGTCCTCTAAAAGCGTGTTCTTTCGCATCTAAAAGCGTGTTCTTTCGCACAGTGTTTCGGCTGCCAACCCAGTAACAAACCTATGTTTCTACGTAAGTTTCATGCTGCTACGTAAGTTTCATGCTGCTACGTAAGTTTCATGCTGATCAACTGTAGTTGAGAAAAGTTCTCTGCCAAACGAGGTTTTTCGAGAAGATTCCATGGGGGAATTTAAATTTTAAAAATGTTTGAAACATACCAACAACGTCCCACAAAAGATCAATTCGACTAAAAAAAGGTGTGGGAACTATTAAAAATTTTCGGGTGGTTTCATTAAGAATTTTTGTAAAAGTACCTGAATTCGAGTACCTCAATTGAAAATCTCTGATCAGAATACAACACAACAATTTTTTAGTAAGTGGCGTAAAATTACGATCCATTGGAATTAGGCTTTGCGTTCATTATCACTGTCACTTTGCATACAATTTTGCTTTAGAGAAAGACATTTTAACATTAATAAATTGTATATTACGTTCGATGTGACAGCATATCCGGTGGCACTAACCATAACTATGGGCTAAAAAACAAACTTATCTTGGAAAATCTTACAAAGTTATAATAAAACATTCGTTGGGGTCATTTGAAAATGTATTGTTGTTATTTTTCACACAATTTAATATCCCATTTCCACACCTTTTGTGATGGAAACACCCTTCGAATGTTGCTGGTCGACCGACCATAAAAAAGAGCTAACAATTATAGGCATGATGTGCTTTACATTGAACTACTTTAAGACAAGTCTGGTAATTATGAAAATAAAAAGTAAAACTATAAAAATGAAAAGTAGAACTTTTCATTTTTGTCTGTCACCATGAATAAATATTTATGGCGATGATGCCCTAGTTTCGGTACTTGAGGGAAACCACAGCATTTACTTGTTAAGAAAGTGATGGCCTTATTTTAATGCCAAAGTAAATAGACATGTCAATTTTAAGTTAAAACAATTTTCTGAGACTGCCTTGAATTTAATTTTGCCTAGCTTTGTATTATAATTCGAGACAAAATTATGTTAATTAAGTGCGTAAGTGCGTAAGTGCGTTGACACGCACACTGGTCTTTCGTTCCCACAGTTTCTTATGAATTTAATTTTTCATTAGCCAGCTACCTTTTTTAAGTTGTCTTTTGTGTTTTTTGTTAAAATTTATGGTTTCTTTAGTTTTAAGTTGTTTTACATTTATTTTCTTCTTTAAGCAGCAGTTTGTCTTTTAATATTTTCTATGTATAATTTTATTTGAGAAACCCTTAACTAATCCTCACAGTTAGTCACCACTTGTTTGCTGAAAACAAGAGATACCGGTGAATATTGTTAACAAATGTGGTGGTATTACGCTTTTGTGTTTATTGTTCATATTTTTATAGATTTAATTTGTAAGCGGCAAAAGAAACACGTGAGAAAATGTAAATTTTTGGAGTGGAGAGTTCATTGAACTTTTCGGGTTTAGATTTTGTTTGCATTTTATAGAGTTGCTCGTTGATGTTTTCCTTTCGAGACGGAGATTAATGGAAAATTGTTTGCAATAATGAATAATTAAAGATGACTTGTTGATGTAAGACTTTCCACAGGCTCCTTAACTTAAAGAAGGTTTTCTGTGAAAAAATACCTGTAACACATTTGCTATAGATTGAATACATTTTACATAAATAGAAGATATCGAACATTTTTCATTTATCGAAATAGGCGCAAAATCTTTCCGCAACAATACCAGAGCCAAGAAACATTACCACCAAATTACAGTAAAAACCTTATTTGGATTTATTTCAGGGCTAGCACTAAAGGTGTAAGCAAAAAAGGAAGGTAAAAATGAAATGTAGAGGTCCCCTTAAGATTGGAGTAGAGCAAAGGTGGTTGGTGTCTACACTATGTTCATCTTTAGGGAAAGAAATTCTGTTCTAACCATGCAATTAAGTAAGTATGTCTGTTTAATTCGACATATTTGGTCAACATTTGTATACCCAACCACAGCCTTACGTTAAACGCGAAAGTCAAAACTTTGATGGAAAACTTAAATGTAGATGTCATCCTGTAATTAACCTACAGCAAGGGTGGTTGGTGTCTATACTACGTTTAGCTTCAATGAAAGAAGGAATTTCTATTATAATTACCTAAAAGTAATTGCATCGGTCAATTTTCTATATTTATTCTACGTTTTATATCCTCTAAGATAAGAAATGTCTCCCACCGAAATAATGGTTTTAGACCTCACATATGTTAAGACCAAATTGATCGATCTTGTCATGTCCGTCTGTCAGGATGGCTTACACGATACCTCTCGAAGATAGTATCCAATTTGGTCCACACTTTGGCCATAGTAATATTTTTTGCATTCTTAAATTAAGTCCGGAGATGGATATATGATATATTGGGATTAGGGGTAATGAAATAGCAAACTCCTTAGCAAAACAGGCAAGGGAGCAACCTAGAGTCAGCCTAGATAACGCCAAGCCCTTAAAGGCGACGCGCATAGAGCTAAAGGCATGGGCAAAATATGCACATATATCCCTCTGGAATAGAGAAGACAAGGGAAAAAACACAAAAATTCTATGGGGGAACCCAGATGAGGACACAACAAAGGGACTGCTTTTACTAAGTAAAAAAGACATTTGTAGACTGACGCGTATTCTTACAGGACACCTGGGTCTACAAGCGCACCTGCACAAAATAGATTGTGCAGGAAGCAGTGAATGCAAGGCATGCAGAGAGGACAACGAAACGTTGGAACACTACCTCTGTCATTGCAAGGCCTTCAGAAACCCGAGAAAACAGCTCCTAGGGAGCGAAATAATAGAAGGACTCGACCATATCAGGACAATCGAGCTCAAAACATTAAGAGACTATGTCAATATGACAGAAATCTTAGACTAACGTCAATAGAATAATCAGTAATTTTAACTAATTCATACACTAAATATACAACCTCATCCTGACCGCAAATTAGAGCGCACAAGAGGCCTACTTTATGGCTTAAGTATATGTCCACACGGATATGTGGTGATCCTGCATTACCCCTCTTTTCAACCTAACCTTTCAAAAGGTTCCGGTTAGATCTTTATAGTCAGTTTAATTTTTTGGCGCTGAGCGCTTCATATCGTACCTACCTCCCAAATGTTCAAAGAATTTTCGGGTGGTTGTATTTATCGGCTTATCGTGGTCCTGATTAAAATGATATAATTAGTATAATGGACAAGTCCCTACTTCCACAGCTAATGATCCTAAATCTCTTTAAAAATCCCGTGCCGACACAAACAAAAATGTCTGATGAGCACAATAACTTACGGCTTGAGTATCCGATTTGGCCAAAACTTTGCAAATAGTAATATTTCTTCGAAATGTAGTACATCAAGTTCGAAGAATGTCTGTAAAGGACAAGTCTTTCGACCTTCCAAAATATCTTTTATGTAGGATACATTCATTGGCCCTTATGAACACAAGACCTTTATATTTATAGAAGCCATTTCCTCTGGTAGAAACCTTATCAACAGAAGGCCTTTAAACAGTTCTTCTATACGTAGAAGACCTTTCGACAAGTCTTCTATAGCTTAGAGACGTTAATATTTAACGATTAGGTAAATTTTGATAGAAATTTTGAATACAGTGCCAATATTACCATATTCTTTGACTTTTGATATACATACATAGCTAGAAACTTAGACCTGCAGAATTAACGACATTAAAATCAAAAGAATGGCTTTGATGTTCTTTCCAAGGACACTATATGTGTGTGTGTTTGATATACTTGTTCCTCTTTTCAAAATGATCATAAAGAATTCCTTAGCCATAACGACCTTTACTTGCTTACAAAGGTGAACTAAAAACAATTCTTAAAAAATAGAAATAAAATACCGACCTACACACAACATAAAAGAAACATCAAAGAAATGTAATTCCACTTTAAGAAACATCATAATTAACGTTACAGAAATCAAGCTTGTCACTATTCTTGTTGTTGGTCTTGGTATTTCGCTTACTATAAAAGACTCTGCTGTTCTGAGTCACAAACTAACAACTAAATATGGCATCATTAAATTTAATAACCACGTTTAGTACAGAAAAAATGAATGAAAGAAATAACAAACTATAACAGGCAGTGTGAGAGATGGTCTAAAAGAAAAGCTGACCCGCCATAGAATGGGATGTACCCACTTGTTTTATTCGTCATAACGTTAGATTTCAAAAAAAACACTCATAGCTATGCTTTTTACTGTAACAATCATAATTTCCAACAACAAAACTGTGACCATAACTAAGGTTACCATGGAAAGATGGTAGAAAAAAAAAAACAAACATTTAATTGCTAAATTATTTCAAATGCTTTAAAAATTTTAAAAGTTGTTCAGTGTAATTTAAAGACACACATTTTTCTTATCTTTTACATTAGACAATTTATTTTGTTAACAAGTTTGAATGAAAGCTTTTTATTAAATGATGAAGTAAAGAGTATTAATGAAAGTTGCAAATAAATAACACGGAATTTATAAAGTCCATTGATTGTCGCACTTAATTTCAAAAATATCAATTGTTTTCATTGACAATATTCTCAAGGTAGTGAAACCCTTTTCTTTCTAAATTCTATACTAAATTTAATGTTCCTTCCAAGAAAGTACTTTCTTAAATTACGAAAGCATTCCTTTGTTGTTGTATTGTACCAAACCTTTTTCTATATATTTTATTACTTATTTATTCCGGGTAATTATTTTGCTACTTTCATCAAGTTCTATTGTTAAATTTTCTTCCTCATCCTCTCCGTTTCTTTTTTTTTTTTTTGCCTTTGCAAATTTTCTGAAATGATTACATTCCTATTTAAGGCACACCTGCTGATTTTTAACACATTTAGACAAACGACATATGCGCTCTGGGCTTGTGGCAAATTTATTTCCAGCCAAATGAAACCAATTCACTAGAAAATGTTTTCACCGGACAATAACAATACATTTTACCAACAACAAAAACATGTTCAAACATATTGTTGAAATATATCGGCAAACTACACTAGATTACAATAATACAACAAACAATGTAAAAGTGCCCCACTAATAAATAAAATGTATTTTAATAAGTTTTGAAACAACAACACTGATACTCTGTTCCAGAACCTACACGAAGCTACTATTTCTTACTACGATAAAAATTTTTCCTTTATGCTATCGGAATAAATAGAAAAAATTAGTAGATTTTTGCAGTTCGTTAACAGACCATGATATTATGTTCTCATTTAAGAGGTGACCCCCATTTGTAAAGGCCAATTAAAGCCACTTTCCGTGAATTTTTTTTTCCCAAAAAACTATAAAATTTTTTAGTAGAAGTTTTTTCCAACTGAAAGAGTACTGAATTTTTCTTGTTGAAAAATATTACGGAGTTTTGGGGCAATTAGCCATCTACCAAACCCTGCGGTGCCAACTCTAGCTCGAAAACTATTAAACCGATCGTCATATATTTGTGTATGCTCACTTAGAACATAAAGATAAATTCTTTCATCGATCAACTTTTAAACAAGTAAGAAAGAATCAGTCAGCTGTGCTGACGGAGATATGCCATCACCCACTGACCAAACCGAATATAAAATATATTGATTTTGTATCATGAATTTGCTTTAAAACCTGTAGGTACCGTAATTTGGGGCTATACCAAATCATTGATATATACCAATCATGTTTAGTAACCAATCTTCTTCATAAAGGACTCGAAATAAACTATAAAACACAATAGCCATTTTAGTATGTGCAGGCAGAGTTTTGGAGATTTTGGGCCATTATCTCAGGAAGTATTGACCTACTCCGGAAAAATGTACCGTTGTAAATGAGGCCGCTAGAACAACCTACTGAAAAAAGAATCAAAACAATGCAAGAGAAGCTCTTAAACTCCACTGTTTCCGAATTTTGTGTGGGAGGTACCTGAAGGAGTGGACCGATATAGTCCATATTCTAACCTGATACATGACTTGATGAAATAATATGATGTGCACAGTCTGTACCAATCAGAAACTCCCTGCGAGAATTGTTTTGCGAATTTGCCATTTTGGTTGGTGCCGTAGGGTTTCATGGAGCCTTTAGGCCAATATCTCAAGAAGTATAGACTTGCGCAAGAAAAAAGCTGTATCGTCGTAATGGGAGCCGCAAGGAAAACCTACTGAAAAAAATTGCAACACAATCCGACAGGTGCTCTTAAAATTCACGCTATCTGAATTTTGTGTGGGAGGTACCCGAAGGATTGGACCAATATAGACCATATTCGAGTCCGATATATATCTGGAAGGAATAACACGATGCGCAAAGTTTGTAGCAGTCAATTGCTCCCTTCAAGACTTATTGTTCACACCATTTTACAGCAACATTTTGAACTTTTGTGGGGGAGATAAACTAAGTTTGGACAAAATATTACGATACCCAAAATTTGGTTCGAATCGGTTGATCTGTACGAGAGTTATCGTGCGCACCAGACAGACAGATGGACGGACATGGCCAAATCGACTCCAAATTGTCTGAAACCGTTATTTCGATGAGGCACATTTTTGATCGTATCAAAGAGTATATACTAGGCCGGGGCAATTTGTACGGAAGGAAAAAAACCTTAATGGGCCCTTCGCGTTTCTTATTCCTAGGATTGAACTGAGCAAAAAAGTCCACTAGAGCATAGGTCTACGGTGAAAATTGAGCCTCCCGATTTTGACTTTAAGTTTTTTATCCACGTTTTTTTTTTGGACATTTTGGCATATTGCAGCCATACCATTGAGATTTTCGATCGAACAAAAGGACAACAATTGTAGCCAAGACAGTAGTTAAGAACTCTCTAATACATCGCAAAAGCATTGAAACGCTCCTTCAGGCAGTTTTGGCCTTGAGAAGGTGCAAACTTTTCGAAAAATGTCGATAAATGACACTGTGCTACAAAAGTTTACCAGAAAATTATTCAAGCGTTCTGATGCAAAATTATATCGTGTTTGGATCCATGGACAACTACAATGCCTTTAGTTAGTTTCTATCACTTCGTTTTATTTGTTATAACGGTAAAATTAGTGAAAATCTGGTTTCTTACATTTTCAAATTTAAACGGACATATCTTCTTTTTTTCACAATGGATTTCTATTGATCCTTCCTTTTCAAAGCTGAAAAACGTCATCTTGTGGTACTTTTATAGCGGTTCTTAAAATAAAGGACGAATAGGACATTGAAGGAAGGTCGAAGTGCTCCGCGAAAATAATCCTCATTCGATTTGACTGCAGACATGTCATCTCAAAAATAAGCTAAAACAACAGTGAACAAAGATATAACACTAATTCCTGATGCCTTACAGGGTCTCTAGCAAAAACTTCATCACGCCATAATGCGAAAGTTCGACTCACGGCGGATCTGTCCTTTGGGATTCTTAATATACTCACCAACGGCTTTTATCTTTAAAAGGAATTATCTCTGCCCCAAAATTTTTGTTCACAGTGTTATTCAATGTTTCAAACAAGGCTGGAGGGAAATCTTCTCAATATCCTCAATCAGCTTGGCATCGTTGACGATATCGAAAAATTTCGATAGGTCAAGAGCCAAGATCGGTCGCAGGGCCTGTTCTGTATTAGTCCTTGACTGTTATGTGTGGATATGGCGTGTAATGATGTTGTGGTACTGTGGTACATTTACCGCAATCCATGCTGATGTTTGACACCTGGGAAACTGCTTCTCATCATGGGGCGGAGTAGTGCCTCTTGAATCTTTGCTACTGACTGCAGGAGAGAGATCAACATGTGCAATTCTCTTCCGTTGGCATCCTTGCCTGGCTTCAGTAGCGGGATCACCCTGCCAACTTTCCAGGTTTCTGGTATAATATGAGTGGCTAACGATAGATTGATGAGGACGCTTGTCCAATTCTCTCATTGAGATTCCGTATAGACTCAGAGGCTTAATGGATTACATCTGCAACATCGTTCATTATAAATTGAGGCGGTAACTGCTCGGATGAGAGGACTCTAAAAAAATAACACGCGAACCTTTTCGGATGTGCCACTCCGTTCTATCATCCTTATATCGGGAGTGATTTAACCGTTGCCCACAATTTACTACTTAATGTAGAGGTGGGAGATTGTACTTAGTAGTCGCTTAACTTTAGTACTTAGTAGTCGCTTAACTCCTGTGTCAATGTTACATTGCTTCAGGTGGCCTAGCCACATTTCCACTAATACTCGTCTACATTTCCACTAATACTCGTCTACTAACCAGTTGACTTCAGGAGTTTCTCCCCTAACTCTTGGGTCTTCAGGATTTGTACGACGAAGCTCAGCTCGTCTATGCTGGGAAATTTGGTATAATTTCGGGCATTCAACCAGCAGTTATGTAGCGAGCGGCTGTAGCTTTGATGAATTAATTCTCTCAGCTGCCCGAGCATCTGAGGGAATGTTTAGCTCCCAAGCCCGGTGATTGGTAAATTCTCTGAATCTTGGTTCAGAAAAGTACGACGGTCAGAGGTTTTGAATCGGGTGGTCTGTTAACGGAAACGATAATATGGATGAGGTCTCACCCGAGGGACACCTCATTTATCAGACCGGGTGTGGCTGTGGCAAACTTTTGTTTGGACTTTTGGGCCATTATCTCAAAAAGTATGAAATTACCACAGAAAAAATGTACCATCATACCTGCTGTAAAAAATTTTAAAATGATTCAAGACATGTTTTAAAACTGCACATTTACGAAAAATATTGAAATTTGTTGAAAATACCCGAAGGAGTGAACTGATATGTACTATATTCGAACCTAGCCTATCATCATTTGAGCGAAAAATGTAGAACGTTAGTTGGGGAGGTACCCGAAGGAGTGAACTGATAGTCATAACTATTTTTCTTCATTCTTCGTAAATAAACTAAGTTTGGACAAAATATTACGATATCAAAAGTGTGAACCGAATCGGCTGATCCGTTCAAGGCTCCAATCGGCTAGATAAACAGACGGACGGACAGGGCTGAATGGACTTTAAATTGTAAGAAAAGGATTTCTTTCAAACATATTTAGGATCGTTAGGGTAAAGGCGCTGTTTAAAAAAATCTGAGATATTTGCAAATGAAATGCGTTACTGCGTGAATGGATTGCATATTATTACTTTAAATTGAAATCCCATTTTCATTTTATTACTTGAAATAAATGTGTTTCCTTTGAATTTCGAATTATTTCATTTATAATTCAAAACATTTTTTTGGAAATTCTGAAAAAGGAGTGTTGTGGATGCCATAATCAAAACTCTCTTAAGATTATATTCTTAAAAGGGTTAAAACTTTGCAAATTTTCAAACAGCTGTTAACTTGTGTACATTTCAAAAACATTTTCTGCCAAATCATGCTGATAATAGCCACTCAGACACATGGAAAAGCAATGAACTTCAAATGGGTGTTGTCTGTCAGCACGTGAAGGGAAAGCAGACCAAATAACATGTCAATGGTCAGCAGAACAGGAACAGTTTGGGACGCGGTTGGTTGCATTTTGCCTTGATAGTCCAGTGATTAAAATAGAATAAAAATAATATTACAAAGATAATGATTATTAATTGGACTGGTGGTGGCAATGGCAGAATTTCTGCCGCAGATATAACTGACCTGCGTGGTAGTTGTCGAAAAAAACATGAAAGAATATCAAAACAGTGGTGAGTCTAAAATAACACACAAAAAAACCAAAAGTCAGCGGCGGAAATATTTTGTTTTTAATTTTGAACTCTCCCTTTTCTTGGTTTCCTTTCTATACAAATTCTCAACTTCATTACTATGCTCATCGACAAAACAGCCCAACAAAACGACTGACTAGGGCAGCACCACGCAATAGGGGGTGTTTATTATTCAATACCTGAGTTTTGTTTATTTGAATTTCAATGCGTTTTTTTTTCTTTTATTGTTGTTATTTTCTCTATATTTTACTGTCATTTGTTGTACTCTTATTTCAGACAAAAATTCTGCTGTTGTTGACACCATCCGACCATCCATCCACACATCCAACCATCCATCCAGCGTCATTATTTATGCATTTGTCAGCTGTAAATGGGTTTAGCTTCACTTGAACTGTTTGTTGTTGGTGTATGTAGTTGTTAATTTAGGAGCGGTTTCAATTTAAATTATCCCTACATTTTATTCATTTACGTATTCTGTTACATTTTGTTGCAGTTGTTGTTGTTGCTGAAGATTTCTATTTTTAAAAGTGAAAAAGAACAACTGACTCGTGCGTGTTTAGGTTCAATAATGGTTGTCTTCTTTTTTTCGTCCATGTCTGGCCACCTTATCCACCTTTGTGGCGTGGTGTACGTCGTTTTTAACACTTGAAATAAAGGTCTACAGATGTTTTGTTGCCTGACGCTGTAAAGTAAAGGGAAAAGGTTTTTTGTGTCACATTCTTCAAAGGAATTATTATAACAATCATGGGTTAGGTTACATACAGCACACACACACGCCATGACCATCCCAAAATGTCATATGTTATAGGCAAAGCAAGACTTTGTTACTGCGCATGCTTGCATGCCACACAGCGAAAGGATGAACACCATCAGCCGCATCGTGAACATGTAAACGTTAATCATAATTTATGAGATATATATGTAAATGCGTCTTTTTGTAATATTTCTTGTGGGTTGCGTCAATTATGGAATCTTATTGTTCTGAATTTGAATTGTAACCTTAATACAATTTTAAGAAAAAACTTCATAAATATTAAAATATGCGCAAGGAGTGGACTTTTTTTCTGCTCCATTAAGATACCCCAGAGTTGAGACTACAATTAATGATAATATTTCGAAAAGCTATGAAAAAAGGTGTTCCGAACTCAAAATTGGAACAATAAAATTGGGATTTTAAAAATTTCCACCCCTTCCTTCGTTTATAGCTATAGGTGCCCTTATCCAACTTGTGTCATAAAATATAAATTAATAATCATAAATGTGACTTCCAACAATTATCTCCCTGCGACTTATCGAAATTCTCTTCACTATTTTGCAACTATTGTTATTAAAATACATAATAAGAAAATACTTCGCATTAATTGAAATTCCACTTACCGCATAATGATATTTCCTTATTCAAACACAATTTTAATAAATCAACATCATCATTTGCAGTCAGGTGGTTGTTCTTGGCAATCTTTCAATTGTTTTGTCAACTCCATTCAATGACAAACAAATGTGAGAGAGACGACTCCACTTAATAAAAACAATTGCAACAATTTTGTTAAGCCAAGCCAACAGTGAATTGTATACCACCGTCAAGAATAAAATCCGATGCTACTGTTATGATCCATTGCTATAGTTCTCACTAACGCGTTTGA
The DNA here is from genome assembly GCF_047663935.1 of Musca autumnalis. NCBI lineage: Eukaryota > Metazoa > Arthropoda > Insecta > Diptera > Muscidae > Musca > Musca autumnalis. The sequence continues at coordinate 162,546,316 of NW_027411644.1, forward strand.
TTCTTCCCTATATCGCATTACGTATTAAAACAAAAGCAAAGTTGTTTTTATACTTTCAATTGTTTTAAGGCATGCAGAATAAAATCGACAGAACTTCCTGCATACGCATTCAAATCCATGTGTATGAGTGTGTGTGTGTGTTTGCGAGAGTATGCGCATCATTTATAAGTTTCAAATGACTTTGGTTTTAAATTTTTCATAATGCACTTTATTCGACATACGCGTACATATATATATTTTGCAGGTTTCATATAGCTGTCTGTAAGAGCAATTTGATTTCCTGCACATTCTGCATGTGCATATTGTGTTGGAATATTAGAATGGGTTCTATAATGTTGACGCTTAAATAATAATTCAGCATTGTGGATAATTATATCCACCATCATGGATAATATCCCACAAAGAAGATAATTATATCCACCAATCGTGGATAATTTAATTCACCATTATGGATAATTATATCCAACATCGTGAATAATTTTATACACCATTGTGGATAATTATATAAACTATCGTGGATAATTATAACCGCCATTGTGGATAATTTTATCCACCATCGTGGATAATTTTGTCTACCATCGTGGATAATTTTATCCACCATTGTGGACAATTATATTTAACATCGCGAATAATTACATCGAACATCGTGGATAATTTTGGATATCCAATTTATTCGAATAATTACATCGAACATCGTGGATAATTTTATCAACCATTATGGATAATTATATCCACCACCGCGAATAATTATATCCACCATCGTGGATAATTTTATCTATCATCGTGGATAATTTATCCGCCATCGTGTATACTTTTATCCAATTTTGGATAATTTTATCCACCATATATTTAAACCCATCACCGTTGATAATTATATACACCATTGTGGATATTTATATCCACCTTATTGAATAAGTATATGTAAAATGGTGGGTAATTATATCCACCATAGTGGATAATAAAATCTACCATTGTATAATTTCATCCGCCATCGTGGATAATTTTGTTCACCATCGTAGATAATTTTATCCGCTACAATTGTGGATAATTATATCCACCATCGTGGATAATTATATCCACCATCGTGGATAATTTTATCCACCATCGTGTATACTTTTATCCACCATTTGGGATAATTTTATCCTCAATGGTGGATAATTTTATCCACCATCGTGGATAATTATACCCACCATACTGGACAATCATGTCCACAACAGCGGATAAGTATATGCAAAATAGTGGGTAAGTATATCCACCAAAGTGGATAATAAAATCCACCATCGTGGACAATTTTATCCGCCATGTTGAATAATTTTATCCATCATCGTGGATAATCACGGTGCTCTTGAAACATTTTTAAATGGAAGGTGCTTACACCTCGGAAGTTTTTGCGGATTCTGAAACTACAATGTTTATAGATGAGAAAAATCAAAAAACAAAAAAAATCGCCGGAGCGCTTTTAAAATAAATCGCGATTTAAGTTGACATTTTTAGGGGTTGTTTAGGTTTTCACGATTTTGCTTAGAAACCGCAAGTCGAATCAAAATAGGACTAAAGAAAATGTTGTAGCTATGAAAATTCTCTACAAGATCGACGTTAATGGTATTTTCGTAGTTTTTACCATTTTTGAGATATAGAAGTTCAAATTGGGACAATAAAAATTCAATTCAATTCTGTATCGCCCCCTTATAAAACAATGCCATGAAGGGTGCGCCTTAACTAACTTTTGATGAAAACCGCTTACACAGGGGAAGTTTTTGTGAATTCTGAAACAGCAATGTTCATAGATGAGAAAAATCCAAAAACAAGAAAAAATCGCTGTAGGGATTTTTAAATAAATCGCGGTCAAAATTCACATTTTTAGGTGTTTTATAGGTTTTCACGATTTTGCTTGGAAACCGTAAGTCCAATCGAAATGGAGCTAAAGAAAATGTTGTAGCTGTGAAAATTCTCTAGAGGATTGACGTTTATCATTTGTTCCCAGCCTGTATCATTTTTGAGATAAAGAAGCTCAGTTTAAATTTTTAAATTTTTTTGTTAGGGTTTCGCGATTTTGCTTGAATACGGTAAGTCTTATCGATATGGGACCTGAAAAAATTTTAAAGCTGTGAAAATTCTCTACAAGACTGGCTTTAGTAACTTATCCTAAGTTGTTCCATTTTTTTAGATATATGAGTTTAAGTTGGGAATTTGCAGTCATCACTTTGTTTTATAAGGGGGCGATACAGAATTGAATTGAATTTTAATTGTCCCAATTTGAACTTCTATATCTCAAAAATGGTAAAAACTACGAAAATACCATTAACGTCGATCTTGTAGAGAATTTTCATAGCTACAACATTTTCTTTAGTCCCATTTTGATAGGACTTGCGGTTTCTAAGCAAAATCGTGAAAACCTAAACAACACCTAAAAATGTCAACTTAAATCGCGATTTATTTAAAAAGCGCTCCGGCGATTTTTTTTGTTTTTTGATTTTTCTCATCTATAAACATTGTAGTTTCAGAATCCGCAAAAACTTCCGAGGTGTAAGCACCTTCCATTTAAAATTGTTTCAAGAGCACCGTGTAATTTTATCCACCATCGTGGATAATTTTATCCACCATTGTGGATAATTTTATCCACCATTGTGGATAATTTTATTCGCCAGCGTGTATATTTTATCCCCCAGTTTGGATAATTTTTATCCGCAATAGTGGATAATTTTATCCACCATCGTGGATAATTATACCCACCATACTGGATAATCATATCCACAACCGCGGATAAGTATATCATCACCTGAAATGCCCAAAGACGTAACCCTCAAAGGGTTACGTTTAGGGTTACGTCTTTGGGCATTTCAGGTGACGATATGCAAAATAGTGAGTAATTATATCCAAAATAGTGGATAATAAAATCCACCATAGTGGATAATAAAATCCACCATCGCTGACAGTTTTATCCGCAATCGTGTATACTTTTATACACCATTTTGGATAATTTTATCCACCATCGTGAATAATTTTATCCGCCATGGTGGATAATTTTATCCACCATCGTGGATAATTTTATCAGTCATCGTGGATAATTTTATCAGCCATCGTGGATAATTGTGTCCTCCGTCGTGGATAATTTTACCCACCATCGTGGATAATTGGATATCCACAATGGCGGAGGATATTTTTGTTCACCATCTTCGATAATTTTATCCGCCATTATGGATACTGTGATCCTTCATCGTCTATAATTATACCCAACATCGTGGATAATTTTATCCACCATTGTGAATTCTTTGTTCCTCCATCGTGGATAATTTGATCCTCCATTGTAGATCATTTGATCCTTCATCGTGGATAATGTTATCCACAATTGTGGACAATTTTATACACCATCCTGGACATTTGCATTCGCCTTAGTGGATAGTTTTATCCACCATCCTGTATAATTTTATCCACCATCGTGGATAATTTTAACCACCTTCGTGGATAATTACATCCACCATTGAGGATATTTTTTCACTGTCTTGGATAATTATATTCAAAATTGGGGATAAACATATCGAAGAGAATTTTATTCACCATCTTGGATAATTATATTCACCTTTGGGGACAAATATACCACCAACGTAGAGAATTATATCCACAATTGCGAATAATTGTGTCCACCATAGCTGATAAATGGTGTCCAATTATATCCACCATCGTGGATAACTATATCCATCATCGCGGATAATTACATTCACCATCGCGCATAGTTTTATCTGAAATCTTGGATAATTTTATCTGAAATCGTGGATAATTTTATCTGAAATCTTGGATAATTTTATCCACCATCGTGGATAATTTTGTCCACCATAGTGTCCATTTAATTATAATTACATCTATCATCGTGTATAATTTAATCCACCATAGTGGACAATTTTATCAACCATCGTGGATAATTTTATCCACCATAGTGGATAATTTTATCCACCATCGTGGATAATTTTACCCGCCATCGTGGATAATTTTGTCTAATTTAATCCACCATAGTGGACAATTTTATCAACCATCGTGGATAATTTTATCCACCATAGTGGATAATTTTATCCACCATCGTGGATAATTTTACACGCCATCGTGGATAATTTTATCCACCACAGTGTCCATTTAATTATAATTACATCTATCATCGTGGATAATTTAATCCACCATAGTTGATAATTTTATCAACCATCGTGGATAATTTTATCCGCCATACTCGTAGTGGATAATTTTATTCGCTATCGTGGATAATTCCATCCACCACCGTGGATAATTTTATCCACCATAGTGGATAATTTTATTCACTATCGTGAATAGTTATATCCAGCATTGTGGATAATTATATCCAACATTGTCGATAATTTTGTTCACCATCGTGAATAACTTTTTACACTATGGTGTTCAATTATATCCACTATCGTGGATAACTACATCCGCTATTGTCGACAGTTTTGTCCACTATCGTGGATAATTTTTCCACCATCGTGCATAATTACATCCACCATTGAGGATAATTTTTCCATCTTGGATAATTATATTCAACATTGGGGATAAATATATCGAAGAGAATTTTATTTACCATCTTGGATAATTATATTTACCTTTGGGGATAAATATACCACCAACGTAGAGAATTATATCCACAATTGCGAATAATTGTGTCCACCATAGCTGATAAATGGTGTCCAATTATATCCACCATAGTGGATAATTATGTATGTCCATTATTGTGTTCAATTATATCCACCATCATGGATAGTTACAGCCATCATCGTGAATAATTTTAGCCGCCATCGTAGATAATTTTATCCGCCATTGTAGATAAATTTATTCACCAGAGTGGATAATTTTATTCACCACCGTGGATAATTATATCCACCATCCTAGAGTATGGTATTAACAATTGTGAATAATTATATCCAACATAGTTCATACATTAGAAGTTATGGATGATTTTGTCAACGAAGATATCCGAGAAACCTAAAAATATTTTACAATTTTTCACTACCCCTCTTAAGGTCTATTTGCTGATAAGAAACCTATACTCTATCGCTTAAATATCTGTACGTATATATGTATGTTCGCTTTTGATATGTAGATCTCACAGTTTTATGCACGTAAGCTTTTCAGAATGTTCTCCGGTTGTTTGGTTTTGGCAGTTATCAAAAGAACAAAGCCATTTCTACATCTTCAGATTACCAAGAGAGTAATGTTAAAGATAGATGGATGGATGGACGAATCGTTGGATGGCTGCTTGGTTGGTTGCACGGATAGTTGGTTGAATGGATAGTTGCATGGCTTTCTGCTGCTACATTTACACGCACTTGGCTTTCAAGTCGAGTAGAGGAAAGAATTATTTCTATGACATGATATGGTTGGGTGGCTGGGTACAACACCGCAGCGATATATATACTGCTGCGATGTACAGTTCCTGTTTGTAATTCCTGTGCCAAACACACACACACACCCACATCAACACCCATCCTCCATCCAGGCACACATCTACAAAAATTAACACAAGGAAATGAAGAAGCAATACAAAACTATCAGAGCAAAGTGTGTCGCAGCAGCATTTTCAACATTCAAAGAAGAAGAAAGACAATTGTAGGGAATCTTAACGGATGGGATATAAATGATGGAACAAATGAATAGATGAATGAACGAATGTATGTGGAGATACATTTACATTTCTGCATTATAACAATCCCTTGGCACTTTTGTATTACCAGATTCTTTTCTTTTTTTTTTTTTTTTTTTTTTGGAGGCGAACTATTTTCTTTTTGCTTTGCTTTTAAACTGTAAAAAAGTCAGTCAGTCATTTCGTCCATGGCAGAAATGGATTTAGTAGTTCTTCTTTATACTGCTGTTGTTGCTGTTCTTGTTGTCGTTTCTTTAGAAAAGGAGTCAGTGATAGTTGTCGGAGTAATCAGTCGCCTGCAGGTAATTCAACATTTTAATATGCATCAGTGAAAAGCTTAGTGCAGCAACAATAATAGTAGCATCAACAACATCACCAGCGACTTGTACTTTTCTTCCATCGTCTGCCGGCGTGCCCGCTGCTATTTGTGTTTGTCTGTCTGTCTCTTGCTGGCTGCCATCAAATAGTTTCAACAATGTTAAAGTTTTATTTTAGCTTTGGCAAAACTTTTAATTAAATTACCCTTTAGGGTGTAGCTTCATATGGCTGGATGGTTGGAGTGTAAACAATACAGGTGGAATAGGGGACAAATAGGTAAAAGATAAAAGGCAAGGAAGTCATAAAATGCAATAGTTTGTTAGGATACATTGTAAGAAATGATGTGTTACGTCCAATTTACATTAGCAACTTTTTCGTCATTTGGAGCTGTTTCGTCATTTATTTGCTAAAACAGGCAACATTTTGCGTCATTTACCATACAAAAATAAATCACGATAGCTGCGTCATTTATTCTAAACAACGCACGAAACACCATACTATTATACGCAACCCTGCTTTTTCGTCATAAACTACCAAAAAATGCAACTGTATTATGATGGTTTGTTTGTTTGTGTGTTGTTGAAAAACAAAAATACTCAAACGATGACAAAAGTGTAAATAAATGGTTAAAAAATTTGCAAAAGTTATATTTTTTAAATATTTAATTAAGTCAAGTTATCCGATAAACATTTATTTCTCTGAATAAATATGTATATTGTGTGCGGGTGTTTGTGTTATTGTATAAGTGTGTATGTGCGATTGTGTGCGTAAGCAAATGACGCAAAAAACATATGTAAATACACTTCATTTGATTCTAGGATTTCGTAAAACGAAATCATTTAATGTGCATATGTAAATTGGACTTTACCTTCTCTTGAGTTTTGATTGGTGAGAATCTAAAGGATTGACTACTATTCCAGATTAAAAAAGGGCACGTGTAGTGCCTTCTTAAAATAAGTCATGTTTCGTGTCATGGGCCAGATAGAAATGGGAGAAGTATCCCGTGTCCATGTGTTTCGTGTCACGCATTCTGAAAACGTTTGGCCGGACGTACTCGGGCTTTTTTGTAAAATTGAAACACACACGAAACATGCGTGTCACGATCGTGCCCAAATTTTTGTTCAAAAATGTACATTTAAAAATTTTGTAAAAAAATTATGGTCTGCAAGAATCTACTAATTTTTACTATTTTACCGATATCATAAAGTAAAAATTGTAATCGTAGAAAAAAATTAAGATTATTGCAGGTTCTGGAACCGACACTCTCTACATTATATTTTTTTTAACTGAAAGAGTTTCGTGCTTAATCGTGCCTCTTCAAAATCGCCGTGTCAGTGCGTGACAATGCATTTTTAGGAACTCGCCCATTTATAAATTTATGTATCCTCTCTTCGACCTTGATCGAAGTTTAATAGAAATATTACGAATTACAGAGCTAAGGAGACTATCGCTGTAAACTGGACCAGAAGGAGTACCCTTAAACTGCACTTAAGCGAAAATTTTAAATTTATAAGAACCTTATGAACCTTTATGTAGATTTGGAAGACATTTTACCATGTGCAAAGTTTTTTTTTTCCAAATCGGATACTCAATTTTTAAGTTTTCGTGTTCATCAATTGATGGTAATTTCTTAGTTCACTGTTCATATGATAATCAAGTTTGTCTGTCTTCAGCTCCTATAAATGGGCAAAACTAATCTATTAGATCAATAGTTTCTCTCAGATGTTTTAGTTCATACTCAATTTGTGACTTAAGTTCGCCTGTTCAGCTCTAATAAATGAACTAGACAATTAAGTTCAACTCTTATAAACTAACAAGACTAATATATTAGTTCAATAGTTTGACTCAGTCATTCATTAGATTTTATGTTTGATCTTCTAGTTTATCTGCTTGTAAGTTCTTATAAATGAACGAGACCGAGTATTTTTTCAATAGATTGGCTTAGTCGTTCTTCAGTAGATGATATGTTCGCTCTTTTAGTTCATTTGTCAATTAAGTTCACTTTGGTTCAACTCTTATGAATGAACAAACCCGATCTGTTAATTCAATAGTTTAGCTTAGTCGCTCTTTTAGTTCATAATTCACTTGTCAACTAAGTTTGCCTTTTTTCAACTCTACTAAATTAACGGGACTGTGCTATTAGTTCAATATTTAGTTTGGCTCAGTCGTTCATCGGCAGATGATATGTTCGCATTTTTTTATAGTTCATGTGTCAATTAATTTGACTTTTATTCAACTATTACGAATGAACAAACCCGATTAGTTCAATAGTTTATCTTAATAGCTCATCAGTAGCTGATATATTCGCCCTTTGAGTTCATCTATCACTTAAGTTCGCTTTTGTTCAGCTCTAATAAATGAACGAGACCAATCTATTAGTTCAATAGTTCAAACGCTCACTATTTCAGAGTGACTTATACGTTCACCTTTCAGTACATCATTTGTTCGTTATCTCTTTCAGTTCTAACTCGTCGGTGAATCTAGTTCGCTCACTCATTATTTTAGTTGCATCTTTAGCCTTTTCTATAAAGGAATTATTGTCATTAGTTCAAACGTTCGCCGTATTAAGAATGTCTGCAGTTTTTACTGAAATAAAACAAAGAATGAAATGAAACCTCTAATTGAACTAGTTTGTTATTACATCGTTTGTCCCTTAGGTCTTTCAATTTATAACTCGGCCGTCAATTTAGTTCGCTCATTCGATCTTTTAGTTGCATCACTACACGCTTCTATTTTCTAAAAAGACGAACTTTAGCTGACCTATAACAATCGCTTTTTTAATGAGACTTTCAATTGAACTACTTTGTTAATGAAGTACGTCGTTCAACGAAAGGAACCAGGTCATTAGTTTCGTTCATTGGCTCCTTTTCGTTCAATATTACATTTCGTTCAATATTACATTTCCTTGTGAACATCGTCCATGCTTCCTCTTCTCTTCATCAGTAGTAAATAGCCGTTTTATCAGACTTACAGAAAAGAAACAAAGTTTTCGTTTATCCACTTTCTAATCACTATAGAAGATATTATTTTTGTTTGCGCCATAAACGTAAAGATTTTAAATGAAATAATAAACGAATATTTTCATCGTTGATTTTTGTACACTATTTCAGCTATAATTTTTGATATAAGAGGTAGATCGAGAGAAAACTAAAGTAAAATGACCTGAAGGAACTATATTCACTCGTTTAACCTAATAGACTAGCAGATCTACATGAAAGAGAGAAACTAAATGAACGAGAGGAGCAAAATGAACTATATAAGTAAATGAGGTGGATATGGTTCCAATCGTTCATTTTACGGATTCCTCCCTTTGAATTGTTTCGATCGTGAACGATAGAACTCTATGCCCTTGAAACCATTTCATTCCAATATTAACGCCACTAAATCAAAAACTCGGGATTTCACTGAAGACACATTTCCAGAGATTGCTTCATTTTCTCCTCTAGAATATCGATTAATATCTTATATTATTGACCTTAAATAGAAGTCGGGCTAGCTCAAAATGTCTTCAAAAAATTTTAGTATCCCTCATTTCTCATCAAATTCTCAGTGTAACTCATTTTTAAAGCAAAGCAAAATAAGCAAACAAAATCATCAACGAAAATAAAATTCCATTTATGCATAAATCCAGGAGGCACCATGCCGCCGCCATGCATGTCATAATTCAGCAAAGCGTAGCCAAAGTCAGCAATACGGAAGTGTCAGGATGCCATTAAAACCAGGAACCCTTTTCACAGAATAATTCTCATTGTTTGGAAAAAAAGTGAAACACTGCAGCCGTCGCTAACATCACCACCATTACCACTTCTAGCAGCGCAACGATGACGAGGGCAACGATATGAAATAGAATAAAAAAACGTAGGCGAAACTCTAGCCAAAATCCAAGCTAAACCATGCAAAACATGTACGAAAAAATGAACAATTATTTTTGCACATTTCAATGCACTTGAGCGAAAGATGAGGGGATATGACAAGTGCATGTAAACAGGGGAAAAAACGCTTCTAAGAGAGTTTGCTAAGAGTGTAAACATAGACTTAGGAAAAGTTGTTTGAATATACATATGATAACAAAAATAAGAAATATAAAAAGAATGATAAAAAATAATGAACATTTTTTTCCACAATATAAGCTTTTGCGTTAAAACGTTAGAGGGTTATTAACAAATTTTTCTCGTCGATGGTTTGCGTATTCCTTAAAGCAAATGTATATAGTTTTAAGATACATTCTAGAGTAGTTTATGTTAAGTTGTTTTGTGTAACTTTAACGGCCTATTTATTGGCTTTGTTACGAAATGAAATAAATAAAATAAATTAATAAATAAATAAAAAAAGACGTTCTTAAAAGCTGATTCCAAATATAAATACTAAGAATAAATAATAATAAATAAATAATACTGAAAAAAAAACGGTTCACAAATTAAATTTTGCATTAAACAATTTTGATAATTTTGCAAGCATATTTATCGACAGTGTGTTCTTTGAATCCAACTTATTAAAGTCTTCCTAAGAATCTGATTATTCTATTATATGCCCTACATGGTTTTGCTATTACATAACCTTGACCACTCTTTAAAGGGATTTAGAAGTTCAACAGCAAGTTAATATTAAATTTAACACTGTTGAAACTACCCTAATATACCTCGTTAAAAAACTTCAGATACATAAAGACGTGAAACCCATATCCCTTAATAAAATTAACATGGATGTAAATCCCTTTTAAATCCTTCACTTTTTAACTGCAAAACACCTTTCAATCTATAAATCTTCATTGACACACAACAATATGTTATTTTTTACTATCAACTCCGTACCATCTGAAAACTTCACAACGGTCTCTTAATACATGAACACACCCACGAATATAAATATTTCTGCAAATGATAATAATGTTAATTACCATTCATTTAATATTGTCAAATGACTGCCACCAGCTCAAAATAACTCAATCACTTATTTTACAATAACATCAACTACAACAACAACAAGAAAATTTACATTTTTAATGTTTACAATTACAAAACGAAATTAACATCACAACATTAAGCGTGTTTAATTTATTCATAAATTTTTCAATACGAATTTCATTGGCTGTTATTTTTGCTCTTGTTTTTTTTTTCATTTTCTTAATGGAATCATTTTAACGCCTACCGCCAGTCCAAAACACCCAAGCCACCTACAAAACTTTAAAAAGAAATCAAACCAAATGAATCCAAGTGGAAACAGCGGTCGAAAACACGTGAAAATTACTCTGGCCACAGCCATCACCACTACTTTAAAGTCCATTTTAATTAACACCTTTTATGGAGAGAGAATTTACATGAATATGAATTGTGCTCTGCAGCAGAGTTGGGTATTGTAGTCTAGGGTAAAGAGGGCTAGCTGGCTGTCCCCAACATTCAATGGGTTAGTCAAAACGAACAGAAATTTCATGATGAAGGAGAATAGGAATATTAAGTAAAGGCATATTAAGTAAAGGAGATAAACACCTAGTCAGGATAAAACTCTGGAACGCTTTTTACATAAGTGTCATCTGGAGTAGATGAACAAAATGTAAATTTTTTAGATCGCCTCATAGGAAGCACAAGAAATTATTTTCTCTGCTTACCTCTTGTCCATAAATTTTAATTTGTTGAAGAAGAACTATAGTTGACCAACGAACATTTTCAATTTAACTATTCAAAGAAGAGAGCAAGTGAACTAGGTTAGTCAAAATCTAGAACTACAATGGCTAGAAAAACCACTTAACCTTTAGGACCTTACCAAACTACATACTTTTCAACTAAATAATCGATTGAATGAACAGTTCAAGAATGAACTAAACGATTGTACGAACGAGCTACTGAAAATATATTAAAACAAAATTAAGATGAAGACAAGCATGGTTGAATGGGGGCGGATCTATTTTCATTGAGCCGATATATTTTTTATTCCGTTCACTAATTCTGGAACAGACCATTAAAAACCTGGTATCCAGATTCACTCCGGTAGATGGGAGGTGTACCACAATTACTTACTTACTTAGTTGGCCCATTACAGAACATTTGTTCCATAGACCGAACTAAGAAAAGATCTCCATTCCTCTCTGTTTTTCGCTTGACTTTTTGGAATACCGCGCCTTTCCATTTCTTCATCCACTTGTTTGCTCCATCGAAGCTTAGGCCTGCCGATTCTGCGTGCACCGCCATGGGGCATGTATTCATACGCCTTTTTAGCGGGTTCATCATCGCTCATTCTCATGATATGGCCTAGCCAACGCAATCGTTGCATCTCGATACGTTTAACTATATTCATGTCTTTGTATAGCTTATATAGCTCGTGGTTCATACGACGTCGATATTCACCGTCAACGCAAATCGGCCCGTAGATCTTTCGAAGAATTTTCCTCTCAAACACACCAAGCACTGCCTTATCTGCTTGCGCAAGTACCCATGCTTCGGAGCCATACATTAGCACGGGTAGTATCAGCGTTTTGTATAGTGTTATTTTTGTTTGACGAGATGTGGCTTTGTTTTTAAATTGCTTACTTAGACCATAGTAGCATCTGTTGGCCAATACAATTCTTCTTCTTATTTCACAACTGATGTTGTTTGTTGTGTTTATGGCAGTGCCGACGTAGACGAAGTCTTTAACTACCTCAAAATTGTAGGTACCAACTTCTACAGTTGGTCCGAGCTCTATGGACGCTTTGCGCGCCGACACCATCAATTTGGTCTTTTCGCCGTTTACCGCCAGACCCACTTTCGCAGATTCTGCTTCGACCTTCCTAAAGGTATCAGTTACTTCCTTTACTGATCGTCCCATGATGTCTATGTCATCAGCATAGGCAAGTAACATGACATTTGCATCTCGTATTACCTTTCCCAGCAAAATGTTGAATAGGTCACACGAAAGGCTGTCTCCTTGTCTGAAACCTCTTTTGGTACAAAATTCTTTGGAGAGGTCCTTTCCAATTTTAACTGAGGACCTAGTACCAGTTAAAGTCATCTTACAAAGCCGGATGAGCTTTGCGGGGATACCAAATTCAGACATTGCGTGGAATACCTTTGATCGGAGGGGACTGTCGAATGCTGCTTTATAATCGACAAAAAGGTGAAATATGTCGATCTGCATCTCTTGGGTCTTCTCTAGGATTTGCCGCAGGGTAAATATCTGGTCAATGGTGGACTTGCCAGGTCTAAAGCCACATTGGTATGGTCCAATTATTTCGTTGACCATTGGCTTTAGTCGTTCGCACAATATCCCTGACACTATCTTATAAGCAATAGGGAGAAGACTTATGCCCCTATAGTTTGAGCATACAGTCTTATCTCCTTTCTTGTGGACGGGACATAGGATGCTCAGGTTCCAATCGTCGGGTACGCGTTCTTCCTGCCAGATGGTGCTAACTAGCTGATGCATACACCTTATCAGCGCGTCGCCTCCGGTTTTAAACAACTCGGCTGGTAAGCCATCGGCTCCTGCTGCTTTATTATTCTTCAGCCGGTTGATTGCTGTTTTTACCTCATCTTGGCCGGGCGGTATACATTCTATACCATCTTCTGGGATTGGATCTGTGGTATCATCGTCTTCGCTACTATTGGATACCAGCAGATTGGAGAAATGTTCCTTCCATATCCTGAGCACGCTATCTGTATCTGTTACCAGATTACCTTGCTGGTCTCTACAGGAGGATGTGCCTGTACCAAAGCCATCTGTTTGATGTTTCACTCTTTGGTAGAATTTTAGGACTTCATTCTGTCTCCTGTACATCTCGATTTTTTCACACTCCCGCTTTTCCATTTCTCTCTTTTTCTTGCGGAAAAGCCGTTTCTCTTCTCTCCTTTTCTCCCGATATCAATCTCGCGCGCTACGCGTTGCTACTGATTGTAAAGTAGCTCTATATGCCTCATTTTTCTCCTCGGTAGCAGCACGACACTCCTGGTCATACCATAAATTCCTTTGTGGAGGTCTCTGGAATCCAAGTATGGATTTTGCGGCTGTTTGCATGGAGTGGGCAATATGTTGCCATTGTGTTATGTTATCGGGACAAGGAGTGCTCGCGTTAAGCAATTGGGCTAGTTGAGTGGAATATGCTGTGGCTATCTGTTGTGTTTGCAGCCTATCGATGTCCAACTTCCGCGTTGAGTCTGTTCGTGCTTTATTTGCAACGTTTAGACGGGTACGTACCTTTGCTGCAACAAGGTAGTGGTCCGAATCAATGTTTGCGCCTCGGAACGATCGTACATCCAACACGCTGGATGAATGTCTTCCATCTATCACAACATGATCAATTTGATTACTTGTTCTTTGATCTGGAGACAGCCAGGTGCCCTTATGAATATCGAGATGATTAAATCTGGTACTGCTAACTACCATGTTTTTTGCAGCTGCAAAGTCTATCAGCCTCATACCATTGTCAGATGTTTCACTGTGGTGTACCACAATAAAGCAAAGTTATTTAGCATCAATCTACGAGCGCATAGAGAGAGAACATATGACCCCAGCCCTGGCCATGATATTAAGGTTGTTTCAGAGGATTTTAATGCAATTTTTTAATGCCAAATTTTAATGGCTTCGTAAGGGAACATGCGACAACAGAATGAGGCCGATCGGTTTTGCAGCGGTAAAAGCGTGGTAGTGAGCAGAACCAGGAGCCAACAGCTAGACACACAAAATCAAGTTGATGTCCCCAGATGGAAAAACCAGAAACCATTGCGACCATGTTGTGATATACGAAAGAGACCCTCCCAGTGTGTTAGATGTCCATCCGATTGATCAGAGGAGATAGCATTGATTCAGTCGGCAAAAGTGCAATCTAACACACACGGAAGCAGCATGTCGAGAAGCTGCAAACACAATTGGTAGCACAAGTCTACTCCGCTAAACTGACGCACTGGAAGACGGCACTATATGTCGCGATAATGTTGTGGCAAGGAATATCCCAATCTCTTCAAGCTGTCATAAAATCTGTACTTGGGTACCAAAAGCCATGGTACGATCAGGATTGTCGTAAGGCTACTGAAGAGAGAAATGCGGCATGCAGGGCAGCACTGCAGTCAGAAGCAACACGAATAGCCAAGGAAAAATATCGGGAGAAAGAAGATTCAGGAATGGGGCATGGTAGAGAAAAAGTAGTCAACAACAAATCAACAAAAAGTAGTCAAAACAAATTTTCACAAACAACGACTCTCCTGTTCCCCATTTCGACTCAACCGAGTTACATCGCGGTTACAGGTAATCAAATACATGAACGAGTTCTCAAAGGGATTCTTGGAAGAATGCCTGACAAAGATTAGACTAACGATGCTTGGTAAGACATCAGCTTGCGGCTGATACCAGCCCAAGAAATCCCAATAAGAACTCGTGCCAAAGTTTGGTTGCCCAAGAGAGATTGCGACGGCCTGAAACTGCTGCAAGGTCTGGCGAAGATGAAAGATGATGTTCCAATAAACGATTAGTCCGTAATCGCCACTGGAACCACCCAACAACTACAGCATGAGCTTGGTTATCTCGATAACAGAGGCTGGAGTGGAGGCAATGGAGAGATTCGGTAATAAGCTATTCTTTGGAGTAATGGAAGCCAAAATAAAGATCCTACGCCCGCATAGTCCGTTTGGAGAAGACGATGTAGAAAACGTCGACGATGCCGAAAAGCTGATGGATAACATGCAGCTAGATGGGCCATCCACATCATACTCTCAATAAAATGATGCTTAAGATCGTGCAGATCAGTCTGAAGCACTCTAGAGTCGCTTCAGACAACCTGCGGGTCCTTCTGGTAGAGGAAGATGTAGATATAGGAATTATTCATGAACCCTACGTTTACGAAAATTAGGTAAAGGGATAATAGAAAATACAAAACAATATACATGAAGGATAACGGTAAGCCTAGATCATGTCTAGTTGTTAAAAATAACATAAACACATAGAAATGTCCCCAGTTTAGCACAGCAGACTTCACCATCGACTCTTGCTACATGGCCCACTCAAGAGAAGCCCCACCAAGAGGGGTCTATATATTGGATACTTTGCAATATATCTGAAAAAACAACGCCTATTAAATGCTTTCGCAACCCCAAAAGAACGAACTAGGAGAAGTTGAATAGGGTTCTGAAGGATAAACTTCCTAGTATTCCACGTAAAGTTTATACTACGTCATGTATAGATAAAGCTGTATCCATTTTGGAGAAATCCCTGTAAACAATTTTTAAAGTTTCATGGCCTATGATGCGCTCCAAGAAGCACAATCCACCATGGTGGATATCCGAGCTCTCAAATCTGCGTAAAAAGTCACGTAAAGCTTTCAACTTCAGCTGCCAAAGTGGACCCTGGGAGCCATACAAGGATATGCCAAAGGGGTACAAAAAAGCTATAGCCATAGCAAAAAAGCAATCCTGGATTGAATTTTGTAGATCGCTAGACAATAAAAAAGATACAGCGAGACTAAGTAAGGTTATGGCAAAGGGTCACTCGAATCCCACCTATATAAAAAAGAAACAACGACACATGTAGTGTGGTTCTCTAACATATTTCTTAAGTTACCGACAAAAATCGGTAACATTAAAACGCAAAATTATGAATGAGAAGTTCAAATAAAAGTTGACAACACTGTTGTTATCGTAGAACATTACGACTAATTTTTATTCGTCGCTATCTTACCCAGCATTTTTATTTTACCGACTTTTGTTGGTAACTCAAAATATAAGTTAGAGAATCGCACTACTGGTCAGCAAAATCAGCAGAATCTCTTGGAATTCTTCTTACAACGCATTTTCTTGGTTGCACTGATAGAACCAGTGAAAAAGCAAACCAATATTACCACAGATAAAAACATCATTAAAGCCTACAAAATAATAAGTCCAAGTAAAGTTGCATGGGCTATAAACAGATTCTCTTCCTACAAACCTCCGGAGCCAGATGGCATTATAGAGCTCTTGAGTCATTATGCCAAGAAGCATGGACTTGCTCACTAAAAAATCATGTCGTTGCAATCAGGTTCTCAAGGATTACCTTCGAGGAAAATTTCAAAGCAGTCCTCGAAGAAGCGAATATTTTGAACTTTTGTGAGGGAGGTAGCGAAAGATATTTGGAAATTAATGTACGTGTAGAAGAAATTTTACGATGCGTAAAGTTTCATCCAAGTCGGATTCAATTCGTAAATAATCGTGCCCATAAACAGTTTTAATTGGTGCCTGCAGGACTTTTTAATAGATTTCCCAGGAAGTATGGATTTGCTCCCAAAAAAAAAATACCTTTGCAAAAGGGGCCTCGAGGACAAATTCGAGCAAAAACATTTCAGAACGATCCGAGACATGACATTAAACTGCACTTGTGCTAGGTATTTCCAGATTTGGTTCGGGTAACTCGAAGGAGTGGACAGATATAATCCATTTTCAAAACCATATAGCGACTTTTGATCAGTAAATATGATTCTGTTTTATGGTGTGGTTTGACTTACAACTATATAAATAATTTAATTTATAATCACTTAGTTAATACCCCTTTACCGGAACGAACAAATGGGAAATATAAATTCAATCACTACGAAAAAATTTGCATAATTTTGTAAAAAAAAAATATTTTTCTCCATTTTTGTGTCTACCTTTTTTTGGCAGAATGTTATAAAAATAACAATGACTGTCATTCTACGGTCATAACAAGGTGATGAAAAGCACATTGGTGGCATGAATACTAAAATCAGCAACAACAACAAACAGTTGCGTGGGAATTTAATTACCGGTGATTGAATATTAGTTGAATTCTTGAAATAGTTGGTGAACAGAATTGATCACAGTGATGAAATAAAAAATATATAGAAATGACTGCAGTATATGGTAAAAATTCATAACTGTCAGCATATTTAAAATATGATAAATGTTTAAAACATAAACATAAACTAATTTATTTAAAACAACATTTATTTATAAATGATGAAAATAAACATTGTTTATCCACACGAAAAGATTAAGAAAGACTATTAAAAATTAAAAAGTCATCCCCAATAAAAAAGGCCAACATTTTCAGATTTATTTCTTCTTACCGCCAAATTTATTCTCAAACAGTTACACTTACCTAAAAGAAGAAGAAAGAATAGAATAAATTAGTTAATTCTGTAACACAAATAAAATTTTTCAATAATAAAAAATATAAATAATTTAACTTAAATAATTGCGTAAATAAAATATTTACATGTTATTGTAAAACTTCAATTTAAAAATCTTTCCAATTAGCACATTCTTATGTCGTCTATTCGCCCATTTCTGTCAATTTTGTATTTGTCATAACCCTTAAAGCAATTAAGGCCATTAGAAAAAGTTCTTTGTTGCTGCTGCATTTATGCAGCATTAGCATCTCGAATACAATGAATGCACTCCACAAGAACAAAAACAAATCTCGGTCATATGTAAAGAAATATGCATACATATGTATGTATGACATAAAAATCCAACAACAATATAAAGTCATTGTCATTTACCACAGAAAGTGCAGTTACAAAATAAATAAAAAAGAACAAAATCAACCAAAAATGTTGGCAACCAAAGAACAAAAACTCAATTCATTTTTGTTCTTGTCAATACCAACAACAGCAACAACAACATGACATATAAAACACTCATAATTTGGAATAAGGCCAATAAAATCATAGATCATAATGCAACGACCAAATGGAAGATATAACAAAAATAAAAGAAAAAAATGTAACAACCATTGAGTTGCAATACATACATACAAACTTTTATAGCCAAAAATTCTGGGTTACACATATCGAAAAGTAATGAAAAATAAGATTTTTTAACGTCAGTACTTTTAAAGAATTTTCAAAAGTGCGTATATTAAAATGAATGAAGAACGCACACAGCAAACCAAATGTCTGATATCAGACACGTCTATTCAATGTAGGAAGTTATTCCCATGTCTATCAGACTTCTGGCCGAATTCTGTTCACATTTTCTAAGTGACCCTCTATTAAGAGAATTCGGGAAAATTGACCCTATATTTATGCCAATGTTTTAATATAGCTCCACAGAGAACAGTACCTCCCAATTAAGGGTATTTTGAAAATTATATCAGCATTAGGCAATCGAATTTGATGATTATTTGGAACATTCAATTACACTGTGCAACATTTTAAGGTGATCTTATTCAAAAATTCGAACTGAGGTACACTTCAAACTTTCAGATTTTTTTCTCAGGTCTTCAAGATTTAGCTTGAAAACTGCAAATCCTTTTGAAATGGGACTAAAGAATATGTTGTTGCTGTGAAAATTATCTACAAGATTGGCTTTCGTAATTTTTTCCTAGGTTGTACCATTTTTATACCCTCCACCATATGGAGGGTATAATTAAATTTGTCATTCCCTTTGTAACACATCGAAATATTCATCGGAGACCCTATAAAGTATATATATTATTGATCAGCATAAAATTCTATGTCGATTTAACCATGTCCGTCTGTCCGTCCGTCCGTCCGTCTGCCTGTTGAAATCAAGATACAGCTAGCAATTTTAAAGATAGAGGGTGAATGTTTGGTACAGAAGTTTTAATTACTTGCAGGATGGTTGGTATTGAAAATGGGATATATCGGTCCACGTTTTGATATAGTCCCCATAGAACGGTACCTGGCGATTTTCGGTATTTTGAAGGTTTTAGCCTCATTATCACACCGAAATGGCTGAAATATGGTACTTAGTCTACGTTGGTGGTATAAAACATTCCCCCAGAACTTTGTCGGTATCGGTCCATGCCTTCATATAGCCCCCATAGAACGTTACCTCCCGATTTTCGGTATTTTGAACGTTGTGGCCTCAATATTCCACCAATATGGCTGAAATTTGGTATTTAGTCTTCAATGTGATATAAAACTGTTCGCCAGAAATTTGTCAGTACAGGTCCACGCTTTCATATTGCCTTATTTCCGACTAAAATTCGTCGGTATAGGTCCACGTTTCCATATAGCCCCCCTTAGAACGGTGACGTTGGGGGTACTCAAACTTCCCCTTTAAATTTGTCGGTATAGGTCATATAGCCCCCATGGAAAGGTACCTTTCGATTTCCGTATTTTGAAGGTTGTGGCTGCAGTTTAGAAAGGAAACCTTCATTGTGATTTGTATGTAATATTGAAGTTTTATACGCGGCATTTTTGAAAGCGTTGCCCACTGTAGCTCGAAAACGGATAATCCGATTTTCATTTTTTTGCGGGATTGTTATTCACATAAAAAGCTTGCCCTTAAGCGAATGACTTCTTTTAAAAAAATTTTGAACGGATTTATTGCGAAAAAAACTATAATTTTTTTCTAGTAAAAATTAAAGTTTTGACTTTTTCAGTTCACCATCTTTTCGCCTAAGGACAAGATTATTAGGTTCTTAAGAGGGGTATGTTTTTCATGGTACGATGTTTTTTCTGTAAGGGTGGGTGCCAACCAAAGATTTTTAACGTTCTTAGCAGTGAACTGTCGGCACATGTTAGCTCGCTACGTTTAGTGGGTGTTAAGGGCTGCTACCCAGCTGACAGCTGGTGGAGTTCAGTGCCCACTTGAGATGAAAGAGGAACCAAGATAAGCCCAGGGATTTGTCATGTTTTAAAGCCGGCCTGGACCGTTACTAATTCAATGAAACCATTCTCTGAAGTGATCTA
Source organism: Musca autumnalis (assembly GCF_047663935.1). Taxonomy (NCBI): domain Eukaryota; kingdom Metazoa; phylum Arthropoda; class Insecta; order Diptera; family Muscidae; genus Musca; species Musca autumnalis. The sequence goes on from NW_027411644.1 coordinate 162,566,889, forward strand.
CCGGATACTGTAGGCAACGTTCCTTTAGTTCCTTATACACGGAGGAAAAAAGGTCTCTCTAACATACATATGTCCCAAACATATTTTGCTCATCATCAGCTGGAAATCGGTATCTGTAATAATGAAATAAATAGGTACATTCATATTTGAAATACATATATGTATGTATGTATGTATGGTATTATTACCAATGTTAAATGCGATTTCTTCTTTGTTTCACAGGTGACTGGACCTTTTTGGATTCAAATAGAAAATTTCCAATTATAAAATGTATTAGGTTTTAATTTAATAAAAAACACTATTGCTTAAAGAAAACACAAAACATAAAAAAACATTGTTCCACAACATCCCATACGGGACAAGGGAGACTTCTCTCATATCAATGAGTGCACCCCGATTCATATTTAGCTCAATGATATGGGACCTACTGTTTATCGCCGAGTCCGAACGGAGTGTCTTAACACACCACTTGGAGAAGTTTTTAAAGGCTGGAATACTCAGGAAATGTCGCCCACATTACTGAGGGGTATTTGCCACCGTTGAAAAATGTTTGATGTTGCCTGGCAGGGGAATCGAACCACCGACCTTCTGAGTGCAAGGCGGGCGTGCATACCATTGAACCACGGCGGCACAATACACTGATTTATTTATTCGCTTTACCGAAGCGTAGCCCATAATATTTCCATCAATACCAAAGCATGTTTATGCATGGGTGATAAAAACAACAACCACATGATGCTCATCGTTTGTTTATGTACACGTACACTGTACGTGAGAGAGAGAAGCAAATGCAAAAACAACTCAGTGGGCGCCCTCACTATACTGCCTTTACAAAGAAGAGCGTCCCTGCTTTACCGACTAGAGCGACCCACACTGAATGTTAGTCCAGAAAAAACTGCCAAAATAAATCAAACTGCCTTTCTCGAAAAACGACCAAACAGAACAACAAATATTAACCATTACATATATTTTCTTTCTCTCTCCGCTTTGGCTGAGAGTTACAAAAAATGACTGCTGAAGAATAAATCGCAACAACAACACATAACGAAACACTAGCGTGTGGCCGCATACACACCGCCAAAGCAAAAACGGGGTTTTCACCCTCTCGTCGTCGCTTCTGCGTCTTCTATTGCACTACAAACAATTCTTTATTATAATACAAGTGAGAGACCTGTTGTTACGCTCTTTGACAAAAATCCCCTCTCCACCCATAAAAAATATGTTCTAACATAACAAATATGTTGGCACCCAAACAAATAAAATTGATATATGTTACAAAATGTTGCAAACATATATTTGTTTGGATCCAAACATATATTTGTTTGCAATCAGTCCCAAACAAATATTTGGATCCAAACCTATTTTCAAAATATTTTTTTCTGTGTGTGCAGAATTCTTATTTTTCTAAAACAAGAGAATTTAGGGAAAAACGTCCGTTTTTATATTTTTAATCAAAATATTAGTTACACTATTTTAGATTTTAACAATAATTCTCCTTCAAAGAATACAACACCAGTGACTCGAGATTTGTTTACTTTGTTCGATATGCAAGTGAACTGAACACAAAATCAAACTTGTTTGTATGTCAAACTGCAAAACACATATTTGTGCAATACATTTGATGTTTTTCTTTTGCATTTTTTCGCGAGATTAAAAAATGCAAGTAGAAATACGAAAGAAAAAAATGAAATCAAATGCACAAGAAACATACTTTTGCGAAATCTAAAACGCAAGATATGTTGCCAAGAAGTATCAACCTGTAGCATAAATAGACAGCAGCAACGCACTCAGGCACTTCGTCGTATAGACTAAAGCAACTTTAGCAAAGGAGAAAAAACGAAACGAAACAAATTGCAATACCTTATGAAACACTTGCAGCTGTAAGAAGAAACATGTTTTGTAAAATAAATCTTTTGGAAAAACTGCGGATTTTTGGGGTCAGAAGTAATAACAACACCAACAACAACAAAATAACGATGTGTGAGAAAATCTATTCGTATCTAGTTTTAGGAATAGAAAAATTTTTGGAGTGTGAATTATGGGAAATAAATTGATGGATTTTCATTAATTTCAAACTATGATTAAAAATTATATTAAAGTGTGTCAACCTAATACATAATGAAGTCTGTGATAATGCAGATATTAGAGATCTAAGTGATTAGAAGTGATTACGGGTTTTTAATGCTAACATTTGAATTTTCTAGCACCCACACATTTTGCAACCTTATCACCTAAACGTGTTTCTTTCTTCAAAATAAATATAGAATATTTTCCTACTTTTTTTTGTTCATTAAATTATTATTTTGAGGAAACAATCACGTTTTTAACGATAAAATTGTAAGAAAACTCTAATGTTTGCATTAAAAAATAAGATACCCGATTGATTCTATTATCATTATACCATTTTTATCATTATACTATTTTAAATATGTACTATTCTGAAAAACATAAAGAACGTTTTAAAGCATAACTCAAATGGCAATGAATGACAAAATATTATTCCAATCGTTGTTCAATCCATTGAAATAAAACTTGCAAGGTTAGCTATCAAAGTTAGCCAAGCTAAATGATATTTAACTAAAAAAATTGTGCTTGGTTAATTCGTTGCATCAACAATATAACGTCACAAATCTACAGCACAACGTTAAAGAATTTCAAATATTTTTTTAATTTTTTTTTCTAAAGTGCATACCGCACCCAAAACCAAATCACAACAATACCGCCACAGTCCACCAGAGTCAACTCACAATATCCAGTCAAAAACAAGTCAAACTTCAGTTTACAAATAAAAATAAATGCTATACGAAATTCATAAATAAACAACGAACGACAGGGAACGGAATAAATGAACGAACGGTTCATGAAGTCGAAATCTGCACGTTGACTATATAAACAACAACGTGCGACACAATCTTAGCGACGTTGTTGTATTGAAACAAGTTTTTTTTAATAAAAATAAAAAGGTAAAATAACTGACAAAAACCGATATAAAACATTTGGGTGCGTTTGAGTCATAACAAACAGAAAAATTCAAAGGAAAAATATTTTGCGGATTTTTGTCGTGTTAATGGCAACAAAGCTAACAATTCTGAAAATATGTTGAAACTATCAGCCATAAAGTAAAAATTGGTTAAACTTTTACAAAATGTGAGTAACATTTTCAAAACTATGTCAAAAGACTTTTGGAGACAATATTAAAAAAATCAACGGGATTTTATAATTTGCTTATTTTGACTTCAATTTGAAGCAATTTCATTAATAATGGTCATTGGAATGATATGTTTTACCATATCATATGTTTAAAAAATACATATTGTTGCCTAAAGCTATCCAAAACATGTGGTTGCAGAAACAATACATATTTTTTGTATTTACAATGCTTTCAAAATAGGCACCATACTTTTGTCTCTCCTTCATATCTTGACCTATCAATTCCTGTGTAATTTGTAAAGGAATACAGCTAGCTGCCTATACCCGTAGAAAGTCGTTGGTAACTGGAACCATATTTTGTAAGCATAATAGTTATTTCAACTATATGCTTATATAATATATGGTGCAGAGATAATCATGCCCCCTTTGTACGAAGAAGATTTGCGGTCCAATTTCTGACCAGAATATTACAAATATTTTTCTTAGTATAATGCTAGAAATATTTTCTGAGCTTTTCGGATATAAAAAACGACATACTTAGTGCTAAGTAGAATATCAATCCCTTATTACTGAACCTTAAAATATAATGGGGCTGCTCGGATTTCATATAAATCCGAGAAATTGTTTTTTGATATATAGATATACATAGTCTTGCCTGATCGACTATAGTATCTGATACAAAATATATAATTGCAGTAACAGTATAGGTTTTACATAATTACAATACTTTACAATACTTATGCTCTTAAAATATGCTTTGCGTGGTAACATTTTTCTGCGAATGTTGTCATTACGAATGATCGGGTGGATCGAATGATCCATTGTTGAAGTGCTGTACTAAATGTTCCACATTTTAAGTTCTTAATGAAATTTGTGTTTTCAACACAAAATATCGATAAATCAGCTAGCAAGATGTTTTTTTTTTTTCTTTTTTTACGGAATTACTGGAGGTGTTAGATTTCGAGCTCCTAAATACTGAAAAATGGGTGATGTAGGGGATGAAAGATATCAAGGAACGGTCCTGACCGGCTTTAACATGCCAAAGTCCAGGATTTATCTTGGTCCCTCTCTCATCTCAAGTGGACACTGACCTCCCCGTGGTGTCATGGGGTAGCTGCCTTTAACACAGTTAAAGGTAGTGAGCTGAAATGTGCCGCGCGTTCACCTATAAGTACGTTAAAAACTTGGGTTTCGGCGCCGAGTCAGTTACGCTAAAGGTGACTCACGTCACAACAACGTCTAAAGGTGACTCACTGTATTACAGCTGCCATGGCACAAAGCATGAGTTTGGTTGCGGATTTGTAGTTGGTCGGAGGTTAAAACTTCTGGTCTCCAGCTTCACCCCAGTGAATGAAAGACTCGCTGCGGTTGAAAGCAAAATTCTTCAACATCAGATTTATTTCCGCTCATGCTCCCACTGAAGACAAGGACGAACAGACCAAAGATATATTTTACGAGCGCTTGGAAGAAACTTATGAGCGTTGCCCTGTCCATCATATTAAAATTATACTAGGCGATTTTTATGCCAAAATTGGAAAGGAGAATATCCTGGGCCCAACAGTCGGGAAATTCAGTCTCCACAGCGAAACATCTGAGGTATGAGGCTGATAGACTTTACAGCTGCAAAAAAACATGGTGGTTAGCAGTACCAGGTTTAGGCATCTCGATATTCACCACCTGGCACCTGGCTGTTGTCAGATCAAAGAACAAGAAAACAAATTGATCACGTTATGATAGATGGAAGACATGCATCGAGCGTGCTGGATGTATGATCGTTCCGAGGTGCAAACATAGACTCGGACCACTAACTTGTTGTGGCAAAGGTACGAGCAGACACTACACGTGAGTTGGACATCTTTAAGCAGCAATAACAACAGATAGCCACAGCATATTCCACTCAACTGGCCCAATTGATTAATCAAAGCACTCCTCGTCCCGATAACATATCAGGACAATGGCAAAACATTGCCTACTACATGCAAACAGCCGCAAAATCAGTACTTGGATAACAGAGACCTCCACCAAGGAATCCGTGGTATGACCAAGAGTGTCGTGCTGCTACCGAAGAGAAAAATGCGGCATTCAATGCTACTTTACAATCAGTAGCAACGCGTAGCGCACGAGAGTGGTATCGGGAGAAAAGGAGAAAGGAGAAACGTCTTTTCCGCAGGAAAAAAAGAGAGATGGAAAGCGGGAGTGTGACCAAATCGAGATTTACAGGAGACAGAATGAAGTCCGAAAATTCTACCAAAGAGTGAAACATCAAACTGATGGCTTTGGCACTGGCACATCCTCCTGTAGAGACCAGTAGGTAATTTGGTAACTGATACAGATAGTGTGCTAAGATGCCACAGATCCAATCCCAGAAGATGATATTGATTGTATACCACCCAAGATAAGGTAAAGACAGCAATAAACCGCCTGAAGAATAATAAGGCAGCAGGAGCTGATGGCCTACCAGTCGAGCTCTTTAAAACCGGAGGCGACACGCTGATAAGGTGTATGCATCAGCTGGTTAGCTCCATCTGGCAGGAAGAACGCGTACCTGACGATTGAACGTGAACATCCTGTGTCCCGTCCATAAGAAAGCAGGTAAGACTTTGTGTTCCAACTATAGGTGCATAAGTGTTCTCCCTATCGCCTACAAGATAGTGTCAGGGATATTATGCGAACGACTAAAGCCCATGGTCAACGAAATAATTGTACCTTACCAATGCGGCTTTAGACCTGGCAAGTCCACCATCGACCAGATATTAGCCCTGCGGCAAATCCTGAAGAAGACCCAAGAGATGCAGATCGACACCTACCACCTTTTTGTCGATTCAAAGGTATTCCAAGCCATGTCTGAATTTGGTATCCCCGCAAAGCTCATTCGGCCTTGTAAAATGACTCTAACTGACACAAGATCTACAGTTAAAATAGGAAAGAACCTCTTCGAAGAGTTTTATACCAAAAGAGGTTTCAGGCAAGGAGACAGCCTTTCGTGTGATCTTTTCAACATCCTGCTAGATAAGGTTGTACGAGAGGCAAACGTCAAAAAAGTGGCACAATCTACACCAATAGGCACATGTTACTTGCTTATGCTGATGATATAGACATCATGGGACGATCAGTAAAAGAAATAACGGATATCTTAATGAAGGTCGAAGGAGAATCTACTAAAGTGGGTCTGTCGACGCGCAATGCGTCCATTGAGCTCGGACCAACTGTTGAAGTTGGTTCCTATAATTTTGAAGTAGTAAAAGACTTCGTATACCTCGGCACCGCCGTAAACACAACAAACGACATCAGTTGTGAAATAAAAAGAAGAATAATATTGGCCAACAGATGCTACTTTGGCGTAAGTAAGCTCTTTAAAAACAAAGCCACATCTCGTAAAACAAAAATTAAGCTTTACAAAACACTGATACTACCCGTGCTGATGTATGGCTCCGAAGCCTGGGTACTTGCGCAAGCAGACATGGCAGTGCTTGGTGTGTTTGAGAGAAAATTTTTTCGAAAGATCGAGACCAATCTGCGTTGACGGTGAATATCGACGTCGCATGAACCACGAGCTGTATCTGCTATACAACGACATCAATATTGTTAAACGTATCGAGATGCAGCGATTGCGTTGGCTGGACCATATCACAAGAATGAGCGATGATGAACCCGCAAAAAGGCGTATAAATACGGACCGCTTGGCGGTGCACGCAGAATTGACAGGCCAAGGAATAGATGGCGTAAACAAGTGGATGATGAGATGAAAATGCGCGGTATTCCAGAGTACGAAGCAACAAATAGAGAGGAATGGAGATCTTTTCTTAGTTCGGCCTATGGAACATATGTTCTGTAATGGGCCAGCTAAGTAAGTAAGTAATGGACCACAAAAAATTTTCACGTTTTGGTATAGCCCACCCGTTGTTCCTCCCAGTTTAAGGTATTTTGAGGATTTCAGCTACATTTTCCTCCAATTTGGCACTTGTAGTTTCAATAGATCAAACAACCTCTACACCAAAAATTTGTGAAGATAGGTCCACATTTTGCTACAGGTCCCATATAACGGTAGCTTCCGATTTAAGGTACTTCGAGGCATTTACCTCCATTTTCTGACCGAATTAGCTGAAATTTGACATTTAAGGGTCCCAATTACCAAAAAAGCTTCTCTACTGAAAATGGCCAAAATAGGTCCACGTTTTGGTATAGGTCCCATATAACGGTACCTTCCGATTTAAAGTAGTTTGAGTCTTTTACCTACATTTTCTGACCGAATTAGCTGAAATTTGATATTTGAGGTTCCCAATGACCACAAAACTTCTCCACTAAAATATAGGTCTACGTTTTGGTATAGCCCCTTATAACGGTACCGCTCGATTCCAAGTATTTTGAAGTTTTTAGCTACATTTGCAGACCAAATATCGGTCCACTCCTTCGTGTACCTCCCACACAAAATTTCGGAATAGTTCAGTTTAGCACCTGCTCTCGAATCGCTTTAGTTTTTGTTGTAGCAACTTTATTCGCTGTCTCCCATACGACGGTACAAGTTTCATAAGGGGCAAGTCCATACTTCCTCAGAAAATAGCCTGAAAGGTGCAAACAGCCCCTATGACACCGTGTGTAGTGGTTGGAGCGCAAGATAAATCTCGAACGGATCTGCCAATTCGGTCCAAAATTTGGCCTTCGTAATATTTTGCCCAAACATATATTAGGTTCGAAGATAAACCATGTCGGTCCACTCCTTCAGGGTACCTTTGGGTACCTCCCACACAAAATTTCGGATAAGTTTACTTTAAGACCTGCTCTCGAATCCCTTTGATTTTTGTTGAAGCGATTTGCATTCGCTACCTCCATTACGACAGTAAAAGTTTTTTCAGGAGCAGGTCTATATTTCTTGGGAAAACATCCCGAAAGGTGTAAAAGGCCCTATGTCACCATATGTGGCTCTCGAACTGTTGTACCGATTTGGTGCAACATTTGGTATTCGTCATATTTTATACAAACTTAGTTTCATGGGGCAATACTGGTCCCCAACTTCCGGTACTTCTCCCCAATATTTTAAAAATGTCACTAAAATGTTAGGACGATATCACTTCAATGGTGCAACCAATTTGGTCCAAACTTTGGATCTCTTAATATATTGTCAAAATTTAGTGTAACTTCTAAAATGGCCAATATCGATCCTCCCTAAGGGTACCTCTCCCACAAAAGTTCAACATTTGTGTTAATCCCTAATCCACATTTTTGTAGGCAAATTCAAATGTTGAAAAAGGGCCACAAAATTCTGAAGATACGCTAAATACATTCTATCTGTCCGTAGATGAAAGTTTCAATTCACATTGGCTGAGGGTATACCTCTGTCGGCAAAGCCGATTGACACTTTTTTACTTGTTGATCTGCTTAATAATATTAATGCGTCAGATTTATTATCCATGGTTCCAATACGTGTTCCTCTAAGAAATCTTCCCTTTGTGTAGATATTTACAATACATCTTCATAATACTTCTTACAAAACCGGTGTGGAAAAGAAAAATAGATCACATATTTTTTCATATTTCGTGTTAAATTACATCCCAACATAACAAACATAATGAAAATTAACGAAAAGATTTTGGTTTCAAAGTAAAATAAATCAGAAAATCATAGGAAATGCAATGTGAACTTTTCCAAAGACTTCGGTAAATAGGCAATTCTCGGTTGACTCCAGTTTTATCTTTGTTGTTATATGCTCTGTTCCAGAACATGCAATAGTCTACTATATTTGAAATTTTGACAATTTCTTCCTTTATAAATCTGTCCAAAAAAAATAAAAAAGGTTCTGGAACAGATCAATAATTACATTATTCATTGCTCACTAATTAAATTATCTTTATTAAAGATTTAAAAATGTTTTACTTATTTCATTAAACAACACGCAAATGCAATTAACATGATTTTATTTCATTTTACTATTTTTAATTTGCATAACAGATTTGTTTGCCTTTAAGGTATGCAGCTACAATATTATAAACAAAATCAGAACAGTTATAAAAAAGTTCATTAATAAAATGTGCTAAATGGTGTTAAATTTATGCGAAATTTCAATTAATACAATATATGAAATTAATATCTAAAAGTAGATTTGTACAGAAAACAAGTAAGAACGGCATTAAGTTCGGCCGGGCCGAACTTGTTATACCCTCCACCACAAGTTGTATTCAAGTAAAATGGAATAATTAGTTTCCTTTCGTGTATGAAGAAGACTTAATACTAAATTTCAGCAATTTCGGTAAAACAATAATAGGCACCATTCTATGGGGGCTATTTCAAAAGCGTCGATCCGACAAATTTCTGACGGAAAGTTTTTAGGCTCAAAGAAGACTAAATACCAAATTTCCTATATTTCGGTAAGAGAATGTGGCTAAAACTAAAAAAATGCCGAAAATCAAAAAGTAAGCTTCTATGGGGATATAGGAAGACGTGGACCTATACTGATAATACTCTTCTGGAATATTTTAAAACTCTTGGGAGACGAAATAACGAATTTCAGCCATTTCGGTTGGATATTGACGTCACAATCTTCAGTTTTACGAAAATCCGGAGGTACCGCTCTATGGGGGCTATATCGAAACGTGGACCTATACCGACGAATCTTAGTCAGAAATGGGGCAATATGAAAGCGTACAGACATATTTCTGGAGAACAGTTTTATATCACATTGAGGACTAAATACCAAATTTCAGCCATTTTGGTGGAATATTGAAAACACAACCTTCAAAATACGAAAAATCGGGAGGTACTTTTCCATGGGGGCTATATGAAGGCGTGGACCTATACCTACAATTTTAAAGGGGAAGTTTGAGTACCCCCAACGGAGTCTAAATACCAAATTTCAGCCATTTCGGTGGAATATTGAGTCCACAACGTTCAAAATACCGAATTAGGGAGGTACCGTTCTATGGGGGCTATATGAAGGCATGGACCGATACCGACAAAGTTCTGGGGGAAAGTTTTATACCACCAACGTAGACTAAGTACCAAATTTCAGCCATTTCGGTGTGATAATTAAGCTAAAACCTTAAAAATACCGAAAATCGGGAGGTACCGTTATATGGGGGCTATATGAAGGTGTGGACCGATACCGACAAAATTCTGGGGGAAAGTTTTGTACCCCCAAAGAAGACTACGTACCAAATTTCAGCCATTTTGGTAGGATAATGAAGCTAAAACCTTAAAAATACCGAAAAACGGGAGGTACCGTTCTATCGGGGCTATATGAAGGTGTGGACCGATACCGACAAAATTCTGGAGGAAAGTTTTTTACCCCTAAAGAAGACTACGTACCAAATTTCAGCCATTTTGGTAGGATAATGAAGCTAAGACCTTAAAAATACCGAAAATCGGGATGTACCGTTCTATGGGGGCTATATGAAGGTGTGGACCGATACTGACAAAATTCTGAGGGATAGTTTTATACCCCTAAAGAAGACTACGTACCAAATTTTAGCCATTTTGGTAGGATAATGAAGCTAAAACCTTAAAAATACCGAAAATCGGGAGGTACCGTTCTATGGGGGCTATATCAAAACGTGGACCGATATATCCCATTTTCAATACCAAACATCCTGCAAGTAATAAAAACTTCTGTACCAAATTTTGACTCTCTATCTTTAAAATTGCGAGCTGTATCTTGATTTCAACAGACAGACGGACGGACAGACGGACGGACGGACGGACAGATGGACATGGTCAAATCGACATAGAATTTTATGCTGATCAATAATATATATACTTTATAGGGTCTCCGACGAATATTTCGATGTGTTACAGACGGAATGACAAATTTAATTATACCCTCCATATGGTGGAGGGTATAAAAATAAACGAATCAGAATTTATTTCAAGGATATGAAACTAAAGAATTAGTATTCCAATAACCTACACATGACCAAGTTGTCATGGCGATCAAACCAAATTGTTGTTATCGAAAAAAAATGTTTGTTAGTTTTGAAACCATGTGACTCTGGTCTGTCCGTCCACCTGTAAATGTTTAAGGGTGAGTTTTATGAGCGATCATTTACAAAAACGAAACTCACTTAAATTAGTCCAGGTAGTTTTTTTGTTCGTTTCGTTTCCATTTCTTGGAAACAGGTAAATAACATATAAAAGAAAAAAGAAGATAAAACAAAGTCAGAAAGATATTTTTAAGTAAATATTGTTAGATTAATAAATTGATCCTTTTGTGTAAAACTACAAAGGAAATGAGACAAGTGTTTTTCTTGCTTTTGTCCGTCCGCTCGTCCATTCTTGCCCTCCTGTGTTGCTTAACACTTATTGATTCTATTCCCATGACTTTGAGAAATATGTATTTGTTTGACTTTTGACAGATGAGATGTAAAGTTAATATTTTTTCCAATCAGTCGTTTACTAATTTGTGCGTGGTGTGTATAACTGTTCCAGTATTGACATTTAATTTTAAAACGAGAATCTGAAATATCAAAAGTAGGAGATAATATATTTTTTTAAGTCTGATTTAAGTCAATATTCTATTACTACAAATAAAGACTTTACACAATAAATATAACCGGATATTATTCTAAACTATGGCCTTTGCTATCTTTAATTTACATCAAATCTTTATTATTATGTAAATGTTTGATAAATCATTTCAGAATAAGCATTCATTGTAATTTGACATGATTAACATGTGTAAGCATTTTACAAATAACTGTTTATACTGAGTCATCTGGAATGACACTATTTTAAAATGTATTCTCTTGAAGTTTTTGTTTTGAATAAAAAATACAAAAATGCAAACTTTTTTTATTCATAAAAATGTTTATGCAAATTTGATGAACATTTCACAACCGTTATTGTTTTTTGTTTTAGTTCGAATCTGACCATTTTAAATGACTACCGGCAAAAATAAAAAATACCCAAAAGAATAAACAAAACTAAATTCTGATGAACTTGCATAATTTCGGAATAAAATATAAAGTCCATAACTGTCAACACAAATCACTCAAATAATCAACAGAAAAAAACTCAATCAGCGAAAAAACTAAAGTCACATTCAATGAATGAGAATGAAAGAACAGCTAGAATAAATAGTACAAATTATTAATATAATGCAAGCCACAGTTTTGTCGCTATATATAAAGTCAATAACCTTAAATTTTTGGGTGAGGTAGGGGATGAAAGATGCCAAGCAACTGCCCGGCTTTAACATGGCAAAGCCCAGGACTTATCTTGGTACCTCTTTCATCTCAAGTGGACCCTGATCTCCACGTGGTGTCATCTGGGGAGCTTCCTTTAACACTCGTTAAAGGCAATGAGCTTGTGCCGCGCGTTCGTCCATAAGAACGTAAGCAACTTGGGTTGGGTGTTAGGGTAGTAACCCACACTTCCAAAAAACATCGTACTATGAAAAAATAAAAACAAACCCCTTTAATATTAGCGGAGACGACGTAGGTACCACAGATCCAATGTCAGAATATGGTATTAAATATATACCAACCGGCTAAGATGCGGCAAATACTCGGCTGAAGAATAAGAAGTAAAAAAAAGAGTTAAGTTTGGCCCTCCACCAAAAAATATTAGTTAGTTTTCTTCCCAGACCCAAATTTTAGGTGGAGAAACGTCAAATTACAGGTACTTCAGCCAAAAAGTGTGGCTAAAAAATTTTTTGTTTTATAAGAAGGCAATACAGTCAGTCCATTGTCCCAATTTGTACTTCAATAACTTAAAAATGGCAAATCCTAGGAAAAAGTCATAAAGGCCAATCTTGTAGCGAATTTTCACTGCTACAACATTTTCTTTAGTCCCATTAAGATACGACTCCAAGAATGTGAACATTGACCGCGATTTATTTGAAAATCCCTCCGCCGATTTTTTTTGATTTTTCTCATCTACCCAGCAAAAATCCTCATTACAAACCTCCTTTCCCACCCATTATTTTAACAAGGGCATGTCGCGCAAAATATCTGGTTATTTTGTAACCACTGAAAAAGGTAGATGGTAACCACTGAAATAAGTAGATACTGAGTAGATTCTGACTACTTATTTCAGTGGTTACAAAATAACCAGACATTTCGCGCGACATGCCCTTGTTAAAATAATGGGTGGGATGGGTAATGAGGATTTTTGCTGGGTATGAACAATGTAGTTTCAGAATCCGCAAAAACTTCCCAGGTGTAAGCGCCTTTCATTTAAATTTACTTAAGGCGCACCGTGCCTATGTTGACATTTTTGGTGGAAATATTTTGTGAACCCTTGGAACTTTAAATGTTGAATTACAGGTAGTTCGGTTAAAAAATGTAGCTAAAACCTCAAAATACTGAAGATCGTGAGGTACCGTTATATGGGTGCTATACTAAAACATGGACCTATGTTGACAATTTTTGGTAGAGTAGTTTTGTGACCATTGGGAACCTCAAACGTCAAATTGCATAGTAGTTCGGTCAAAAAATGTGGCTAAAGTCCTCAAAATACCGAAAATCGGGAGATACCGTTATATGAGGGGCTATTCCAAAACAAGGACCAATTTTTGGTGGAGATGTTTTGTGACCACTGCGAACCTCAACTGTTAAATTACAAGTAGTTCGGTCCAAAAATGAAGCTAAAAATCCTCAAAATACCAAAAATCGTACCGTTATACGGGGGCCATACCTAAACGTGGGCCGATATAGCCCATCTTCGAACTTGACCTGCCTATGGAAAAAAGGCACCCGGGTGCAAAAATATAGCGTTATATTCCAAATATTGCGGACTCTAGAGTAATAACAACAGACCAACACGGCTATATCGACCCATAAATTCTTCCTGATCAAGAATATATACTTTATAGGGTCAAATGATTATTTCAATGGTGGAGGAACAAACTTAAGATACCCTCCATACTATGGTGGAGGATATATAAAGGCAGCAAGAGCCAATGGCTTACCTGCCGAGCTTTTCAAAACCGGAGGCTAAACGTTGATAAGGTGTATGCATCAGCTAGTTAGCACCACCTGGCAAGAGGAACGCGTACCTGTATCGTGTGCCCCGTCCACATGAAAGGGTATAAGACTGTGTGCTCTAATTATAGGGCCATAATTCTGTTCTCTTACAAGTGATATTGTGCGAACGACTAAAGCCTATGGTCAAAGAAATAATTGGGTCATACCAATGCGGCTTTAGACCTAGGAAATCCACCATTGATCAGATATTTACCCTGCACAAATTGGGTGAGGACCAAGATGCAGATAGGCGACTACCATGTTTTAGTCGGTTACAGAGCAGCCTTCGTTCAAAGTCTGAATTTGGTATCCCCTCAAAGCTCTCCTGGTTTTATAAGATGACTCTTACATAAACCTGGCACTCAATTCTGTTTCTATGAAAATGTGAAATGAAAACTTTTATAAAGAGGAAAAAAAAAACAAAAAAATATAAAGGAAATATTTTTCATCAAAAAATTTCATAGAACAAGAATCCATGCCCTGGTCCTCAGTTAAAATAGGAAAGAACTTTACCGAACAGTTTAGTACCAAAAGAGGTTTCAGACAAGAAGACATCCTGGGTAACTTATTCAACATTCTGCTGGAAAAGGTTATACAAGATGCAGATGTTAAAAGAAATTGTACAATTTAAACCAATTGGCACATGTTGCTTGCCCAGGCTGACTATATTGACAACATGGGTTGAACAGTAAAATAAGTAGTTGATGCCTTTGAAAAGGTTGAAGGAGTATCTTCTAAAGTGGTTCTTGCAGAAAGCGGCGAAAAGACCGAGCTGATGATATCGACGCGGAACGTGTCCGTAGAACTCGGACCAACTGTGGAAGTTGTCACTTTTAATTTTGAGATAGTTAAAGACTTCATCTACCTCGGCACCACCATTAATACAACAAAAAACATCAGTTATGAATTAAGATGAAGAATAGTACTAGCTAACAAATGCTTCATTGGCTTAAGTAAGCACACGGAAAGAAGCAAAATTTTCACGTTTATTGGAACAAGAATGTCCATTTTATGTTTCAACGATTTATTTGTTTTGTTCAAGCATTTTAATTGCAAATCCAAAAGTACCATCTTTTGCTCCAAAAATACCAAGAAAAACAATTTGGGAAATCCCGCGATATTAACAATATCGATGGTTATCGATTATATAATTCTCATCTTCACTTTCCATAACTTTGGTATAAATGTCACGTACGGGTATTGATGAGCACAACACATGGTCAAGTTTTGCTGCTTTAACTGACAACAAAGACAAACAGAAATGCTCTATTGCTCTCATCAAAGCACCCACAACAACATAAGGAATACAAAAATCATAACAAATATGAAAACCACAACAAATATGAAAAAAAATACAAATTAGTTTCCTCTCAAAAATACTTCTCAGATTGTTCCGGTACAACTCAACTATCACAATCCAATGAAGATTGAGAAAGAAGAAACAAGTAAACACAAGAATCTCATTATGTACATACAAAAAAAAAAAAAAAACAAAGTTCAAATCATTCTGTCATCCAAACAAAACTCACCAAAATTGTTTTTTTCACCACGAACACCGAGAGAAGAGAATAAAATTGTCGAAGAAAAGAGAATAATATTGTCCAGTTGACAAAGAATGTTGTTGAATATGACAAAAACATACGCAATCTAACAATATCTTTACAATACATATTTTGCTCTTCGAATATTGTTGGATTAATCATATTTTTTCTCTGCATCCAATTTAAGACCAAATCCACATCTCGTCAAACAAAAATAACACTTTCAAAACACTGATACTACCCGTGCTAATGCATTGTTCGGAAGCCTGGGTGCTTGCGCAAGCAGATTAGACAGTGCTTGGTGTGTTTGAGAGAAATATGCTTCAAAAGATCTACGGGCCTTACGTACCTTAGAGACGAAACTCTAGTTTGCCAAAGAACATGATTATATAAGAATCCATTCATCGCAGGCTCACCGTCTTGAATTCGACACTCTAACAAGACATCATATTTACAACGTAAAATTTCGAGTACTTCAAGTATGAAAAATTATGTGTGTCAACAAATTGTGTTAACAGACAACATTCCGTAATAATTTGTAAACAATTTTGGGTAACCAGATAGACCTATTGCTATTTAGGTATTTTTATTCACCGCAAATAGTTGATTTTTGATCTGGGCCTGTGTAAAATTTGAAAGTTTCTTTAAATTAGTTTAAATTTCAACCGAATATAATCGAACTCGAAATTTGAAATCTAATTCTATTCTTTCGCTAGTAAACAAAACTGTCATCAATTTGCCAACAATTTATGTAGTAGTCCCGCAAAACCATTGTCGATTTCAAAATTATCAAAATAACATTTATCTCTTTAGCCATCATTATCTTTTATAATTCTTCTTCTGTCTTTGTCTTTAACTTTCATTATTATCTTGATGTGAATCTTCTTATGGCCAAAGAGATTTTGTTGCTTTTTCGGTAATTGGCAAATCAAATGAATCACGTTTATCTTTAAGCTAGCTTTTTCAACAGCTTATTATAAATTGTTCCCAACATAGATAATGAAGCTGGAAATACTTCCAATCAATATGGATGGTGCTATTGCTGATCATAATTATGATCAAGAACCAGTAAAAGCCCAACATAATCATGGTTTAAGTGTTTTATTGAAATGATGATGATGGTGGTGGTGGTGACCAGCATTCATCCATTTCTGGGCAGGAAAAAAGAGGTACATGGCCTTATTTACCCATATTTGATGAAAGAAAAGAAAGAATAAAGCACGACAAAAAATCGAAAACTTGGCATTAATTTGAGATATATGTAGGTATATGTATTGATGTGTGCTTGTTTGTAATTGTATGGCCTACAAAAATGATATTCTTCTTCATCTTCATTAATAATGCTTTTGCTGTTGCTGCCGACGATGATGATGGCGATACTGATAATGGCCATAATGTACTCTATATTTGTTTTGAATTTCTTTGTTTTAATGACCATGAATCTTTTTTGTTTTGGCACAAAGAAAGTTTTTCAATTACGAAAATTATTTTTAAATCTTAATTTTGTTTTTTTTTTTTTCTAAAATGATTGCTATTTATCATGAACTTTATGGTCGTAAGTACATTTTGCACAGAATATTTGAATAACAATAATGGATACATTTGTATCATAACTTTTATTTTATGATAAAGAAGGGAAGTTTTGAAGACATTAACATACGTGGGCTACTAGACAAGTTTCTGACTTAATAATGAAAATGCTTCAACAGCATCTTCTGGCGACAACAATCTTTGACAACGCCTTTGTTTCTTGATGTGCGGGAATAAAATGATATCATTGGGTGTCAGGAATGTACGGCAGATGACCCATCAAATCCACGATTTGTCCTTTTTGTCAAATCAGCGCCCTTTTGATTTGGATCGATTTGTGAGAGCTCACATTGTCATGGAGCGTAATGATTAGTCTTTTTTGTTCGTTTTTTGAATTACTCCGAAGACTTCAGGCAAACAAATTGTGATGTATCACTCAGAATTGTTCGTCCTACATTGCTAAAGCGGAACAGTCGCCGCATGACCAGTTTTGTCGAAAAAACAGGCAACCATTTGCTTCGAAGTGCTTCTCCCATGAACAACTTTTGTTGCATTTGGCTCGTCTTCGAAGAATCACACGGCCGGTAGTTGTTTTTTTTTTCGGACTCATACGCATAGATTTATGATTGGTCATCATAGACGATCTTATAAACGCAATTTGAAGCATCGCGATCGTATTTTTTCAAAATTTCTTTGGACCTATCAACACGAGCTTTTTTGAGCGCATGAATTTAGTTTTTATAGAATTTAGGCATGCTGGCCGATCCTGGTCTTAATGGAAAAAAACACTCACTAAAATCGGACGTTCGAGTCTTTTATTTTTATCCTCCGCGTCTTTTGCTTTTATAATTGGTCCTTCGAGCTGGTCGAGTGTCTTGTGAGTACGCACTAGGATCAGATCCCCGAGTCTTTTCTTTTTAACAACTAGTTTTTCGAGCCGTATCGAGTGCCTTACACACATGCATTAAGATCAGATCTTCGCGCCTATTTTTTTAACTATTGGTCCTTCGAGTCGGATTGAGTGCCTTAAGACCACTTACTAAGATCAGACCTCCTCGTCTATTACTCTCAATCAATTGGTACTTTGCGCCGAATCGAGAGTCCTTCGAGTACTCTCTGTGATCAGACCACCACGTCTTTTCAGTTTAACAATTGGTTCTTCGAAGCGGATCGAGTGTCTTACGAACACTCACTAAGATTAGACCTCCGCGTCGAGCACTCACTAAGATCAAACGTTCTCGTCTTTTCTTTGTAACAATTGGTTCTTCGAGCACTCACAAAGGTCTTTACTACTTTAAACAGTGGTAATGACGGAGTTTGCAGCCAGACTGCTGAAAAGGCAATATGGTCAATATATGGACTTCGTCACGAAGTCGAAAACTGTTTAATTTTGAAAACTTGTGGTAAGGTTGTTAATTTTTTTTTTTGGGTACGGGTGTACTGCAATATTGAGGTGAATGAGATAGTTGATGAAGTCGCAAGACAGGGTTCTCAGTCTTCTGGCCTACTGCTGGATGACTGTGTCAGGTCACCGCTCTGCTTCATCCTCCGCAAACCTCGACAAATTCTATTTTGAGAAGCCCGCAAGAATCTGCAGAATGTACCTAGATGTGAGATATTGTGTCCAATCTGGCCGGCATTTTCAGGACATAGAACAGTTCCTACTCTCACTTAGCAGGACAGAGATCAGAATTTGAGAAGTCTGTAAGAATCTGGCAGGACGGCTCTGGATGTAGAGTATCAAAGTCAATCTGGCCGGTAATCTCAGGATGTAGAAATACACTCCTACCCTCACATAGCAATCTAGAGATCAGAATTGCTCTAGGGGTCATACTTTGAGAAAACAGAAAGAATCTGGCAAGACGGATCTGGGTGTAGGGTATCAAAGTCAATCTGGTAATCTGAGGACGTAGAACTTCATTCCTACTCTCATTTAGTAAGGCAGAGGTCATAATTGCTGTAGTAATCATTACCGGTTACTGCCGGTAATGGAGGACATGAACATTGTGTACTGCAGGCACTGTTACGACGAGGAAGAGACTGAAACGATCGGTCACATACACTGCCGATTTACTAGTCTGATGACCAAAAAACACAGACTGTATGGCGCTTTTGAAAGAGCAATAAATTACTGTTGGGCGGATCTCTCCAGATCAATGGTGAGCAGAACAGAATTTAAGAGAATATAAGAGAACTTAACATTTGTCGTTTTTCATGGTTTTTCTAAATTGTTTTTTTAATTGTGAAAGCACAATTTTAATCTAAAATCGTGGATGAAATTATTTATTAAATAAAAACTGCAAAAAATACTTAAAAGTCTGAGTTTTGTTGAATTAATAAAAGTAAGAGTATTTTACAGCAGCCACAAGTGGATGCCCGTGCACAGGGCTGCTCTAGATCTAATTCAGTTCGACATAATTTCTTCTCCATCTAATTTCTATTAATCTCTTGTCAATCTTTCATTGTCTGTTCTATCCCGAGCTCCGATCTTACGTTTGCGCGAAAAGTCACGAGTGGGAGTACTCGAAGAGTATGAGTTTGAAAATCAGTTTACTCTCCACCATTTTGTTTTATGTGTTAGCGCTCGCCAGAACTTCCACTAATCTCTTCTCAATCTTTCTTTGCCGGTTCTATCCACAGCTCCGATTTGCTCGATTTTACTCGCGAGTGGAACATACTTCGAGTGGGAGTACTCAAAGAGTACGAGTTTAACAAGAAGTTTGCTCACCACTGTTTTGTTTTATATGGCAACGCTCGCGAGTGAAATCGAGTGGAAAAATTAATTTATTTTTGGCCGATCTTTTTGTGTGTTGTAGCTTTGATCTCCAACATATTTGCTTTTGTTTCGTTTGCAGCTGTGGATTGAGAAAAATACCCACACTTACAAATAAAACAACGGTATGACAAACACTAAAAGGGTTGACGCCAAGGGTAGTATATGCTCGATTTCGAGCTTATTTTACTCCCGTTCGAAAACGAGAAAAGCGATTTATTTTTTCTACTCGCATGAGGGGATTTCATTCTCTACTCCAATTCGAAGGACCATTTCGTAGCTCTATCCACTTCCGACCCCCTTTGCCTTCTACTCTCCTCTCTGTCCCTTTTCAGGATGAACACAATGTACCAATGGTCACCGAGTGGAATGAAGTGACGGCAGCTGCGCATGCATCGGACAACCAAAGCGTGTTCTCTTTAAGCCCTCATATAATTTTATATAAGACCCACATTAGATTAAAGCTTCCCTGTAAAGCTGAAAACACATCCAACGTTTGAGTAAAGTTTTGTGTTATTTCTGGTAGTAGAATAAAATACCAAGACATGAAAAAATGGAAGTATGATTAGATGTTCATGAAGCAACAATACGGGTAAAAAACTGGTAAAAAAGTGAAAGTATGATTAGATGCTCATGGAGCAACAATACGGGTAAGAAACTGGTAAAATAGTGCAAGTATGATGCTCATGGAGCAAGTTTGATTCAATTTTTCTTTATTCTTCTATCAGAAATGACACAATTTTTTACTCAAACGTTGGATGTATTTTCAGCTTAAAAAGTACAGGTCCTGTTTTACATTAGTCGCCATATAACTGTACCAACCGATTTTTAGCGATATTTATTAATAAAATTCTACCAAACGAAACATTTTTTGGAAGGGATTTTCCCTGTCTAATGACAGGCATCATTTAGAAATTCTTGCTTGCGTTTGAATTTTTATAGTTGAGTCGACAACCTCTGCTTCGTACGGATTTAAAGCCCAGTTGGTCTTCATTGATTAACAGGTTACATTTTATTTTTACACATAATAAAATACTATGTATAATCTGGGACTGCGTGCAACTGTCAGTGCTGCCAATGTTCTAATTTGGCGTAGACACAAACCAGAAGCACGTTATTCTATTTGCCACCAGATGGAGTGTAGCGTAAACACATACCGAAACGATTTTATTCTATTCTGGTGGCATATTGAGGTTTGCGAATTATATATTACTTAGATTGTGGTTTGTGAATACGCCGCAGATTATATCTTACTTGGAACCAGAAGTATTTCTCTTATTTTCAAAAATGTATTGTTAGAATTGTCTACAAATTATTGGAGGAATGGTAGTCTAGGTAGAACGAGCTTTTCGATCATCTAAAATATGTTGACCTTTAATTTTGTGTCCTAATGAACAAAATCTTAAGCTCATGCTTACAGTAAGCAGTGGCAAACTATAAATTATGAAAGCAAAACTTCAAAACCCTACAATTGAAGGCTAAAAATAGCACAAGAAAGACATGAACCCCCCAAAGAAACAAGTCTTGAGAAAATAAATAACCGGATTTGTTACTACTTTAACAACTACAAAAATAGCAACAACAACCTCAAATAGACCCAAGAAACAGCTGCATCTTGTTTTCCAGAAAGCATGCATGCAAGCCACCATGTTGGTGGTAGTAGGAGAGTGAAAAAAAAACACAATTCTGGTCATAGAACATAAAATGGTTAAAACGGCATAACCACAAAAGGTGAAACCACATCACCAGCATCCTTTTGCAACTACTCTCTAGCCTCTCTTGCTTGCCCTCGCGGTGTGGTTACAGATGATGTTAGTCACCACATGTGCTATGTCGTCGTCGCAGCTTGTTGGCCACAAGACAAGTTTTAACCATTTTTATTGACATTTCTTAAACCAAAACCAAGAATCTATTTTTTTCTTTTGTTAATAATACACACAGGCTACTGCAGGAAAGCATGTAACAACGCGGCCATCCATATTCTTGTGCTAAAAATGCGCCTTTTTCTGCTGCAACTTCTTCTTCTAGATTCTTGTTTTAAAGCTCTCGTCATTGCATTTACTTAAATAAAAACAAAAGTAAAAAGTTTTTCTCATTTGCTTTAAGTGGCAATAAACAAAATGAAAAACCCGTTTGTTGTAGAGTGTAAGCTAGGCAGCAGCAGGCAGCTAGGCATTTAGGCTAGATGGCAGCCGGCGGCTTATTTAAAGCCATATTTACCAGTTTGTTGTACGTTTTTTGACGGTTCCTTTTGTAAAAGTAAAATGGAAGGCAGGCAGTTAATAGACAAAAAGGCAGTCAAGAATGTCAGGAAAAAGGAGCCGGAGAGCTAAATATAAAAGCAGGAAGGATGTCAGGAAGAACTAGCTTTTTCCTGGCCTCATAAACCACTTCAAAGAATTCTAAAGAAATGGAAAAACCAATTGGAGGTATATTTTAACTTATTAATTTTCTAATTTAATTAATTTACTAAGTTGGTATTGAATTTTAAGCCATTGAAGACAACAATTTGTAAAAAAAATTTAATTCAATAAGTGAACTAAACTAACACCCCATTAAACCTTGGCAGTTTAAACGAGCAATTTTTAGATTTTTTATTGTTCAGTTTGTTTTACATTCACACCTGAAACCTTCTAACTTTGCATCCTTGATCAGCTGAAGGTAACCCTGTGATTTATTGCATATTTTTGTACAAGTCACAAACTAATAACAGCGGGCGTTTTCACACAAATTCCATAATAACAAAAGTTTGGCAAATGGTTTCCATCACATCTGTTAGCGATAGGAAAATATACATATCTCTTTCTATAAAAAGCACTGGTTATAATAACTCTGCACAACAGGTAAGTTATAATAAAAAATCCAACTCTCAACTTTTCCCTTTTCTGCGAATTGAAAAAGCAAATAAAGTTTTACCCCGTAACGTGTGCACTTACTTGCTCGCTCACCCTCTCAGCCTCTGTTCGCGTTCAAGTGGATAAACTTGTTAAAATCTGGACATGATTTATTACAGCTGTAAAATATAAGTTAGCGAAAAAATACTATAGAAAACAAAGCATTGCCATTTATAGATTTACGAATAGAAGAGAAAGAGATTATTGCCTTCAAACACCAGCACCAATGGTGTCCATCCACAGCCAATTTCCAAGTACATAATCGAATTTATTGATTTCAACCAGCTCCTTGTCGTAGATGTTAGGGAGAGAGATATTGTGGAATTTCTAATAGTTTAGTTAAGTTATGCTTCATTTAAATTTAAATATTAAATAAATTATGCTGATTATAGGGGGCGAGGGGAAGTTTTATGATTTACTAACTTTTCGAAATCATAAACTTTGATTTTAGTTGACAAAATTGAGGTTAACAAAAAAGTGATTGAGCCAAATGAACTGCATGAAAAGAACATTGGAATAAATCTTGTAAAAGTTTTAAACAAAATATTCCATTTACAAGAAATATTAGGGAATCAAGAAAAAGTTTATCTAAAGCCTGGGATAGAGATTGTTTTCTGCGGTAAAGTGATTGAGAATTACTTTTTCATGCATTGGAAATAATTCTCACTTTGTTACGCTGAACCTTAGCGGCGTCAAAAGATGGAACTACAAAATTACAAATTATACAATATCTCAGTAAAAAACGCATTACAAAGCGACAAATCATTATAAGTAGTTATATACGCTTTTAATGGATCAACATTTCAATCAAAATAATTAACGGTTGCACTATCAAAATCAAGGCATATATGTATGTACGTCGATTACCTCAAAGCTACGTCCAATAGAAACTTCGAAAAACTGGAACAAGAAATATCGATACCATATGTATTAATTTACAAGATGAAAGCCCTCTGAAAGCTATGACTAAACATTTTAAAGTTGGATGAAATTTGAAGTCTACTTGTTTGATGTTTAAACTTTTCCTTTTGTAGATAATGTAATGAGCAACGTGCAATATTTTAAAATTCTCAATGAAAAGGAGATTACAAAATAAGTCCAAAAAAAACGAATATTGGGATAGTGTGACGCCCTTTGCTATATGTTTTATATTTACCACAGTCGACAATCTACTTGGTACTGATTTAAAGCAGGTTATATGTTATGAATATGCCTAATAGAATAGTAGATATATTGCGAGATAGCGTGCAGCTGCCAGTGCTGCCAATGTTCTAATTTGGCTTAGACACAAACCATATGTTTTTCTATTTGTCACCAGATGATGCTTTGTGTCTTCGCCAAATTAAAACATTGGCAGATACACAGAATCAGAGGTGTTTGTCATTAACATATTTGGTATTGATTTAAAGCTAGGTAGGTCTAATTTTATGTTTATACCCTACACTACATTATGGTAAGGCGTATTATAGAATCACTTTCTGAGTGGATTTATACATGTCCGTCCAACTGTCCATGTATTTTTGTGATCAAAGTACAGGTCGCATTAAGTGTCCGATCAGCTGAAAATTGGGGAAGATCATTTATTAGCCATAGGAAGAACGCTATTGCTTTTATTGAAAATCGGTTCAGAGTTGGATATACAGTTTGTCAAGTAATTGTTTTCAAACCAAGAAAACTAAAATTTTTCTGTATTAATTTATGAAAAATACTGATAATTGTGATAAAAATGTCGGGTTTTTTGCAGCCCTTTTTTTGACAGATCACACATGAGTCGTGTCACGTGTTCATGCTTTTTTTGTTTAGTACGGTTTGACATTTTATCATGGAAAAGCTTACGCCTCTACAACGTTTACAAATCGTTAAACTTTATTACGAAAATTCGCGTTATGTGGGGAGTGTATTTTAAAACTAATTTTGTGCAGTGATGATGCACATTTCTGACTATATAGGTATGTAAAGAAGCAAAATTGCCACATTTGGGAAGAAGAGCAACTTAAAGAGATTCAAGAGCTGCCACTTCATCCAGAAAAAAATAACGGTTTGTGGATCGGTGGAATCGTCGGAACCTATTTCTTCAAAAATAACGCCGGTTAGGACTTCATCATCACTGGTAACCGTTATTGCGCCGTGATAACCGACTATTTGATGTCTGAAATTGAAGCTCGTAATCTCGGCGACATTTGGTTTCAACAAAACGGAGCAACTTCCCACAAATCGCATCAATCAATGGATTTATTGAAAGAACACTTCGGTGAGCACCTTTTCGACTAGTCGATTGACCACCAAACTCTTCTCATATCACTCCGTTAGACTTTTTCCTGTCTGTTGAAATCAAGATACAGCTCGGAATTTTATAGATAGAGAGTCAATATTTGGTACAGAAGTTTTTATTACTTGCAGGATGGTTGGTATTGAAAATGGGATATATCGGTCCACGTTTTGATATAGCCCCTATAGAACGGTACCTCCCGATTTTCGGTATTTTTAAGGTTTTAGTAGAAAACTTTCCCCCAGAACTTTGTCGGTATCGGTCCATGCCTTCATATAGCCCCCATAGAACGGTACCTCCCGATTTTCGGTATTTTGAACGTTGTGGCCTCAATATTCCACCGAAATGGCTCAAATTTGGTATTTAGATTTCGTTGGAGGTACTTAAACTTCCCCTTTAAATTTGTCGGTGTAGGTCCACGCCTTCATATAGTCCCCATAGAACGGTACCTCCCGATTTTCGGCATTTTGAAGGTTTTAGCTTCATTATCACACCGAAATGGCTGAAATTTGGTACCTAGTCTACGTTGGTGGTATAAAATTTTCCCCCAGAACCTTGTCGGTATAGGTCCACGCCTTCATATAGTCCCCATAGAACGGTACCTCCCGATTTTCGGCATTTTGAAGGTTTTAGCTTCATTATCACACCGAAATGGCTGAAATTTGGTACTTAGTCTACGTTGGTGGTATAAAACTTTCCACCAGAACCTTGTCGGTATAGGTCCACGCCTTCATATAGTCCCCATAGAACGGTACCTCACGATTTTCGGTATTTTGAACGTTGTGGCCTCAATATTCCGCCGAAATGGCTGAAATTTGGTATTTTGTCTTCAACGTGATATAAAACTGTTCGCCAGAAATTTGTCTGTACAGTCCACGCTTTTATATTGCCCCACTTCCGACTAAAATTCGGTGGTGTAGGTCCACGTTTCGATATAGCCCCCTTAGAACGGTACCTCCCGATTTTCGTAATACTGAAGATTGTGACGTCAATATCCCACCGAAATGGCTGAAATTCGTTATTTAGTCTTCCAAGAGTTATTAAATATTCCAGAAGAGTATTACCACGTCTTCCTATATCCCCATAGAAGCGAACTTCTTGATTTTCGGTATTTTTTAAGTTTTAGCCACATTCTCTTACCGAAATATAGAAAATTTGGTATTTAGTCTTCTTTGAGTCTAAAAACTTTCCCTCAGAAATTTGTCGGTATAGATCGACGTCTTTAAATAGCCCCCATAGAACGGTGTCTCACATTGTTTTACCGAAATTGCTGAAATTAAGTATTAAGTCTTCTTCATACACGAAAGGAAACTAATTATTCCATTTTACTTCAATACAACCTGTGGTCGAAGGTATACCAAGTTCGGCCGGGCCGAACTTAACACCGTTCTTAATTGTTTTTCTGTGTTTTTTTTTTTCAATTTGAGGTATCTGGTGCACCAAACACAAATTCTGTTAAGTTTTCACTTATATTTTCGACCGATTTCAAGTATTAGACACACCAAACACAAAATTATACAGATATTTTGAAGAAATTTGGGAAATATAAATCAATGTGGTCTAGAAAAAATTTCACAAATTGGAAATTGGGATATCTTGGCGTCTTTTTTACATCTTTAGTATTTGACCACTTTTGGTAACGTAATTGGAATCAGCTCAAAGCTCCGAAAGTATTTTTTAAAATGCCCTAAACCAAATAAAAAATCACATTAGCGACATCTACGTCCCAGCACTAACTCCCATTACCAAATTTTGTGTTAATATAGTAAAAAATATAATGGAATTTTAAAGAAATATGCCATTATTTTTCCACCTACCAGGAATGCAGAAAATAGTTTGTTTACATTTCTTTGTGATGGATTATTCGGTTTATGTGTCTATCATATTTTCTCTGCAGTTTTTTTACCACCTACGCCAACAACCCCTATATGGCGCGTAGTGTAGACACAAACCCAGTACCATTCCTTCTGGTTTTGTCTAAGCTAAATTAGAACATCGGCAGCTGCATGAAGTCTCAGATTATACCTACCTAGTCAAGTATAAATACGGGCCGCATGGAGGTTCTCGCAGATCTGGAAGGCCAAAGCTTCGTTGGAGCGAACAAGTGAAACGAGACATCACAAAGCTACATATCCCAGATTGGGAAAATACAGCAGCAAACAGAGAGGATTGGAGATTTTTTCTTAGTTCGGCTTATGGAACAAATGTTCTGTAAAAGGCCAGCTAAGTAAGTAAGTAAGTCAAGTATATTTGGGTAAGAGCTCGGACCACATTGCTAGGATGTGTTTTTTGTTTCATATGTCTAATTGTGTAAGGTACAAAGAAACCGGTTGCACCGGATAAGGAAATTCCATTACAAATAACATTTCAGTCAATATCTTATTTGAATTTTCCATTAGTGCATCTGGCAACTTTACATCCTACTATGTTAATGAGTTAAGCCATAAAACTAAAAAACAGAAGCTGTTGCTAAAAAAGCAGGTGCAACATTTGCCATTAGCATGCTTCTCTGCAACAACATTAGCCCTTTTAAACCTTTGAATTGTTTATAACCCATAAAGTTAATAAAACTGTCATGCTGTAGACAATTCTACAACAAGTTTTAAGTTTTTTTCTAATAATTAGCAAAACGTAAAATGTCAGGAAACGACGTTTATTTGTACAATTCTCCTTTGAGTAAAAATTACAACGTACGAGGAGCTTTTTATACCCTGTTGTCTAATGATAGCTTCAAAGTAGTCATTGTATAAATCTTCTTGCAAAAGTATTTGCAATGGTAAAGCTACATTTTAGTTTTCTAATTTGCATTAGAATTTTCTAGCATTTAAAACATTTGTTAAAGGGGTATGGATGGATGCAGAGTAAGATGGAATGAAGACAAAACAAATTGCCAGCAAAATGCAGTGACAATAGTGTTGATGTTGTCCCCACATCATCATGGAAAAAAGAGAATGCCTGCATAATAGCTAATGATTTAGAAATGAAAATATCTAATGATTTTATAACGAATATTAATGGGTGTGGTATATAAATTAGGGAAATTTATTTGGAACTTTATGAAACTAAAGTCATCAGCAAACTATTGGTGTGTTCCAGAACCTGCAAGAATCTACTTACCATTTGTTTCCATTTATACATTTTAAGAATAGTAAATTCTTGCAGATTTCGGAACAGAGCATATGCGTTGGTAGAGTATGAAGTCGGTACAAGTTATAAAACTAAGAAATAATCCTTTTTTTTCACTATTTTTTTTTTGGTATTTTTAGTATTATTATGCCTTTACAGTTTTACACATTTCTATCACTTTTATCTTACCTTCTTCTTGCCTTCTTTTTTTCTTTAGCATTATTGTATTAAATGGTGTTAATTAGGAAAATTTAACCTCTAAGATTTTACTGTTCTTAGCGGATGGATTTATGGTGTATGTGTGTGTGAGCTGTGTGCCGTCCTCATATGTGCATATAAATTGCCTAGATTATGACATATTGACATCAATTTTGTAGCTTGCCAGCCAGCCAGCTAATAATTAACAACAACTTTCTTTGTAGTTTTGTTGTGGCATGGCACGGCGTGGCAATTTAACACTTTTCGCTCGTGATGTTAATGATGGAGGGTAATGTGGCATTGAATTATGAATATTGCTTTATCTCAATATGTTCTATAGTTATTTTTATGTCAATTGGTAATGAGGGTCGTGTGACACCAAATATGGTTTAAATTTATGGATTCGTAAGCTGGGGAAAAATTATATTATTTTGAATTAGGCAATAAAAGACACTGTTTTAAAAAACTCTAAGATGGAAAATGAAACAGGAAGATAATATAGTTTCTTGGGTCCGATCATGTCATAGCCTATATTACTACCCCTATTTAAACAAACACTTTCAGGAAATATTATTAAGATACTTCGTATGTTTTTCATAAGTTTCTACCTCAAAATATAATTGATATAATTTTATATAATAACTATCTGCATACGTTAAAGGTAGATCAGTGGAGACCGCATTACATGAGGTTGTACACCACATCGACAGCACCTTCGAGAGGAAGATGTATACACTAGCGATATGCATTGACATCGAAGGTGCTTTCAATAACGTCAGCACCGAAATCCTTATCCAATCCTTAGATAAATTTCAGTTGAATCGGGCCCTTAGGGACTGGATAAGCCACATGCTAAGGAATAGGTGAATAAGCTGCGGGCTACATGATGTAACAATACGAGACAAAGTTGGTCAGGGAACGCCGCAGGGGGATGTTATCCCCACCCCTATGGGTCACTACCATAAATAGCCTATTAAGGACTTTAACCGATGAGGGATTTGACCCAGTCTGCTATGCAGGCGACGTTATAATACTTCTGAGGGGTAAGAATCCAAATTTGCTATGCAGAAGAGCTGAATCATACCTAAAACTCGAGTATAACTGGGCTAGACCAAGAGGTCTTAACCCATATCGTACCGAGAAAATTTTTTTATTTATTTTTTTAAAAACAAAGCACTTTTTAGTGTAATTAGGACCCACTGATGTCAAAAATCAACTCAAAAAATTTTTCGATTTTTCGTTTTCCCGGAAAGTGGTGTTCGAAATTTCGAACACTGGCACTTAAGCTACATGTTTAGAAGTAAAATAAAATTGATTTATTTGCCGTTTTATTGATTTATTTCACAATTTTTGTATGAAAATATGGTTGAAGATTGGTATTGAGACTTCTTTGGACCTACAAAACTTTTCCCCGAAATGTGTCAGCACTGGTCCACGTTTTGGATTGTTTTAGTCTTTAGTCTTTTTTACTTAACTTTCCTCCAGAAATTTGTCAGCATAGGTCCACGTTTTATATAGCCTCCGTTGAATTGTACCTAACGATTTTAGGGTATTTCAGGCTTTTAGCCGCACTATACTTTAGAAATGGCTGATAAAATCGATTTTAACTAGCGGAGACAAAAACCACATAACTAGTGGTATAACAGTTGTATAACAGATTCGTACGAAGGTAAAAACGATTTTGAAAAACCGTTTTAAAAACGATTGTCAAGGATATATGTTTAAGACTATTATGCATAGCACTAAGCATTTAATTGCAGAAAATTTGAGAAAATCGGAAATTTAAAAAAATCTGTTTTCAAGGATATCTTATGTTTTGGCCTATTACACAGGATCTAAAAATTCTGCGGCTATACCGAAGGTGGCGTTGGACAGCTGACGGTGTCTAGTTTAAAAAAGCAAAGAGTTCTAAGCTTTTCATTGTAGATATTTTGGAGAAACTCGGATTTTTTATATAAAAATCGGATTTTTTTTTAAATCAGTTTTTCAAGGATATTTTATGTTTTGACCTATTACTCAGGATCTAAAAAGGCCGCGCCTATACCGAAGGTGTCGTTGGACAGCTGAAGGTGTCTAGTTTCCAAAAGTAAAGAGCTCTAAGCATTGTAGAAATTTTGAGAAAATCGGATTTGTTTATGTAAATATCGGAAATATTTTATGTATATTTTATGTTTTGGCCTATTAATCAGGGAAGTTTTTACCCCGGGAAGTTTTTGCGGATTCTGAAACTACAATGTTCATAGATGAGAAAAATAAAAAAAAAAAAAACAAAAAATAGCCTGAGCGATTTTTAAATAAATGACGATTCAAGTTGACATTTTTATGGGTTTTTTAGGTTTTCACGATTATGCTTGGAAACTGCAAGTCCTATCGAAATGGTACTTAAAAAAAATTGTAGCTATAAAAATTCTCTACAATATTGACTTTTATAATATATTTATAGTTTTTATCATAATTGAGATATAGAAGTTCAAATTTGCACAATGGATTGACTGTATCGCCTCCTTATAAATCAATGTCATGACTGCAAATTTTGTTTTTTTGATTTTTCTCATGTATGAACATTGTAGTTTCAGAATCCCTTCATATGTGTAAGCTCCTTTCATTTAAAGTTGGTTCAAGAGCACCGTGTGGAGAAATATTATTTTATATTTATTTTAATTTTTCATATTTAAGAATCTGGAGATGAAAAGTGATAGTGAGTTGAAACAGCGTTAGTATGAGGAATTCCAATTTTTTTGAATAAAGCTTGAAGAAAATTTCGTAAAGTATAGAAAATATTACTTCACGAAATATTAAAAAAATAGTATTTTTCTCAGTTTATACTACAAATATATTAAATTTTTTAAACTACGAGTATTTTCCAGTAATCAGGAGCTCAAAATCGACCACCTCCAATAATTTCGTAAAAAAAGAAAAAATCTTGCAATAATGGGTTAATTAGTTGATTTATTGATTTCATTAAGAAATCACATGGGTCACTTTCTGGTGCCCTTTTGAACTTAAAATGTGGACCATTTAGTACAGCATTTCTACAAGGTTAAGGTTTCATTTATTGAGCCTTCTTTCTTATAAACGTTATAATTATAAAGAGTGGAAGTAGTATAAAGCAAACTTAAGATTATAATGTATTATCTAAATTTACAATGTATATAATATTGTGTACAGCACCATGCTTTTACATAATTTAAGAATAACAGCAATAATTAAATGATTATAATGTGATGAATTCCTTGCTCCCGAGAATGCAGTATTTTTGAGTGTTAAAAACTCAGTAATCTTACAAACTAAAAAATAAAAATAAAACAAAAAAAAATATATAATAAAAATAAACATCCACGTTATCCCCTATGCGTACCAGATGTAGCTTTGGAATAAAATGCATATCGCAAATTAGCATTGATTTCGAAATTCGGTGGAATCTCATTTATGTAGCCGATTGGAGACAAATAATTAATGTTCGACCAGCTATATGGTTGTTGGTTGTCAAAAATGCATGAAATATAACTGTTTTGATGATTTCTAACTCGTTCAACAAATTTTGAAATCAAGTCACAAACGTATAAACCAACAGGTGTAATCTTGGACTCGCCATACACTACCCTATTAGAAAAACGTCTGCAACTTGATTCATAGTATTTCCCAATACAATGTCGTAAAACTTTCCTTTCCACAATTTCCATTTCCCTGATGACAATAGGGGATATATTGAACCATATGGGAGCATTTCTACAATGGATCATTCGATCCACCCGATCATTCGTAATGACAACATTCGCAGAAAAATTTTGCCACGCAAAGCATATTTTAAAAGCATAAGTACATACATATAAGTATTGCAGAGTATTGTAATTATGTAAAACCTATATTGTTACTGCAATTATATATTTTGTATCAGATACTATAGTGCATCAGGCAAGAGTATGTATATCTATATATCCAAAAACAATTTCTCACGAATATCCCCAAAGGAGCATGGGGATACTTCGGATTGATATGAAATCCGAGCAGCCCCATTATATTTATACCCTACACCACCTTGTGGTAAGGGGTATTTTGTCTTTGTGCATTAGTTTGTAACATGCAAAAGGAAACGAGATAGACCCATAGTTCCTTTTATGGATATACATAGAATCACTTTCTGAGTCGATTTACGCATGTCTGTCTGTCTGTTCATGTATTTTTGTAAACAAAGTACAGGTCGCATTTATTGTCCGATTCGCATGAAAATTGGGGAAAATAGTTTTTTTGGCCAAAGGACGAACGCTATTTATTTTGGTAAAAATCGGTTCAGATTTGGATATAGCCCCCATATATATCTTCGTCCGATTTAAGGCATTTGGTGCACGAAACACGCTAAATATGTCCGATTTCAATTAAATTTGAAATGTGCGACGGAATTTAGTCTAGAAATAAGTTTGCCAAATTATATAGAAATCGGTTCAAATTTGGCTATAGCTCCTATATATTTTTTTGGCCGATTTTAGGTATTTGATGCACGAAACGCGCTATATATGTACGATTTCAATAAAATTTGGAATGTTTGCCGGGATTTGGCCTAGAAAAAACTGTGCCAAATTATATAGAAATCGGTTCACATTTAGATATAACTCTCATATACAGTTAGTCAACTTAATTATTGCAAAACCAAAATTATTACAACATTTTAAATAAAACATCATTTTATTGATATAAATAAATATCATTATTAATATTTTTGTTAACAATGCAATTCTTGCACATGTTTATTAATATAATAAAATAAAAAGTAAGTAAATTTCACTAAACATTTTCTTAAAATTCACAAAAATTAGTGCAACTCATTATTTGCACCGTCAACTAAAGAATTGCAAAATTCACAACTTTTCAGTTTTTCACGGTATTTTTCGAAAAGTTGGTTTTAATATTTCCTATGCCCACATTTGGCATCAAAAACAGCTTGTAAACGTAACTGAATTTAATAAATAAGTTTCGGAATGTCATATCCCAATGGTATTTTTCAAACATTCTTCTTTATTGCATTTTATTTAGTCCCCCAGGTTAGTGGGCGACCTATTCTCGACTTTTTTCTTCAGGTGTACCCATGAATTGTCGATGTTGGGTTAATATTTTGGCTTTGGACTGGGGTGTCAATGACTTTGGTGCAGTTGTATAACAACCAAGTCCTACATTAATACGATTTATGCGTAGGGTCGTTGTCTTGGTAGTATTCATATTGCAATTTTTTTGAATTTTCAGGGTCAACAGGTCCAAATTTCTTGACGTTTTTAGGATAAATAATGTTTAAAACACGTAAATAAACGTACTCTGTCATTGTTTCCTTCAAAATCTGGATGTCACCAACGTCACTGCTTGGTATACAACCCAATACCATAATAGACAGTTTTCCGAACTTTGCGGTATGTATTAAATTCTTGTTTTCCATGGCTATAAAGGGGTTTCGCAGTACTTTTTGAGGCCCATCGTGATAGTACAACATCATTCTAGTCTTATCAGATCAAATATAACGTCATCCCAATACTTAAGATGGCATGAAAAGTTGTCTGTAACAAGTCTGAATAGTTTCTATATGTTGTGCTAGGAGGGCAATATTTTTTACCTAGTCACTCATGATCAAGGCTTGTTGTTATGTAGCACTTTTCTGACTTTTCCATGTGAAACACTTACTCCAAATTCTATTTTGATTAGAAAAAGCAATTATCTGGTGCTGATTTGGGGTCTTTCGTCAATTTATTTAATCAGTCTCCTGCCAATTCGTGGATTTACTACTTTTGGCCTACAATGTGACGTCTTTAGTTTGAACCTGCCTTCTCTCTCCGTGCGGTATATGATGTTGCATATAGTTATCAGCTTATGAGAGGTGATTTTAGCGATTTCTCTGGCGGATTTGCCATTGTTATATTGGAATAGACCAAATGTAGCATATTTTCCAAAATCCGTTTACCTGAGTTTCTCTTTTTCTGAATATACCGCCTATGTTACACACAGAACAATTAATTTATTATAAAAAATTATGGGTTTACATGTCCACATACCATAAAATCATAAAAATCCTTAATTGAAAAAAAATCGCTGTGAAAATCCCACGATTTTATTGCACATTCATTCATTTTGCAATTATTTAGTTGACACCACAAAAACCAGGCACCTATACTTTTTGTCCGCTGTTTTTGTAATTTACAACCGATTTCTGCATTTTTTGGCTCGATGTTGTCATTAACAGGTAAATCAACAGATA
This sequence comes from Musca autumnalis, assembly GCF_047663935.1. Taxonomy (NCBI): domain Eukaryota; kingdom Metazoa; phylum Arthropoda; class Insecta; order Diptera; family Muscidae; genus Musca; species Musca autumnalis. The sequence continues at coordinate 162,601,560 of NW_027411644.1, forward strand.
CGTACAAAAAACCCAACATTATTGAAAGAATTTCTTGTAGTAATTCCTAATTAAAAATCTAAATGTTTAACGATTCATCGTTTGCAATAATATAGTTGACTAACTGTACATATGTAAAATTTGTTTATTTAAATTACGCCCGAAGAATTTCTGCAATTTGCAAAAAAGTGAACAAAAACCGTTTAAAGGTCATTAAATGGCAAAAAGAAATGAAAATGTTTAATATTGCATTTTGAATGATGTGCGAAACGACAAATGCTGAGGAATACAAAGAAAACCAAGCAAAATTTTGTGGAAGTTGTTCCATGCGATGCCAATATCTCACTGGATCTTTTGTATTAGTTCAAATGAAGTTGTGAAAGATCCCATTTTCAGCATTTGGAAGGAATTTCAAGATTTGTAAATAAATACAATACGTGAAACATCCGATCTTATCTCCAGCAATAGGACCAATTATATAATTCTAAGTACAATTCGTGAAATTCGGATTCAACATTTGAACCAATTTCATGGATTTTAAATACATGGTCCGTTCCTTTACTTTTGAAAGTGGTAAAACCGGCAAAAGTTGTAAACTGCTCCCATATGAATTGTATGGTGTCTGAAGTAAAGGAACGCTTTTCGAGTAAAAAGTGGTAAAACTTGAAGATTCTTGCACGGAAAGGAACAGTGCTACAATTTCTCAATTTTCAAGAAGGTTAACCCTGCAAAAGGCTATAATATAAACATGCCCTTTTTATGAATTTAATCCTTCCTATTGTGGCTTGTTCGTGGAATATGCCATGCCAAGGTGGTGGTTAAGATACCATTCCACTGAGTTTGAAAGTACCTACAAAAAAAATTTAGAAAGGTGTTGCTCCTGATTGGATCCTCTTCCATTCCTGTTTTCATCATGTGATTCTGAACCGCTTCCCATATCTGAAAAATTTTTGGCCAACTTCAAATCCACCTCCAAATTACGCCAAATTCGATTAAGGTCTTCCTTGCTTCATTGATACACGGATGAACATGTATAGTTGCCAAACGAATTTCTAATTGTTTTTTATTTGTTACCTTTAACGCAAAAAACAAATACAATTGATTATCATTGCAAAAGATTCGTTTCTTTTCGATTTTTTCTATAAAAAATGTCCATAGTTAAATTTTTTTGTTCAACTCACCTTGATTTCTGTGGTGAGAGAAAATTGCCTCACATTCTCATTTTTTTGACATTTATGATAGCTACTTTTCTCACGAACGTGAGTTTTGTTCTCCCTTATGATGTTTATAATAAGGGAGGAGGCGAGAGTGAGAAATCTCACGGTGAGATGATGTTCATGATTGGGCTGATATTTTTTTAATTTTGTATGAGAAAAAAATTGTCGTTGTCGTAAATGTTACGTGGTACCAAAAAATATCCCTACGACAACGACTACGCCAACGACCACAAAAACGTCTACGCCGAACACTTATTTTGATTGTAAAAACTGTAGGATTAGTTGCTCTTCTGAATTAATAGTTTAAAAATGATCTACTAATAATTCTATTAACTTTTGTTAACAAAAGAATTCTTTAAAAATTAAAATTTTTGCTTTTTGTTCAAATACATACATAATACCAATTAGACGTTACGACACGTCAGTTTGCAATTTTGGATACGACAACGCCAACCGTAATAAGGTTGAATATGCATATGTAGTACATACATATATATTTATAAGTACGTGTATATATGAGATCAATATATTTTCAATTCAGTCAAGCTAAACAAAACGTATACAAATATTGTCTTAAGAGGATAATTAATAAGGTGATTCTTTTGTTACCCTCAGCATTTATGCTAACGAGGGTATATAAACTTTCATACGGGCAAAATGTACCTCATCGAAATAATGCTTTTAGACCCCAAGTATGTTTGGACGAAATGTGTTTCAGACAATTTGGTGTCGCCCGTCTGTCTGTCTGGCTGACTAGTGCGCACGATAACTCTCGAACGGATGAGCCGATTTTTTCCAAAGTTTGGCTTTCGTAATATTTTGCCCAAACTTAGTTTAAGTTCGAAGATGGGCATTATCGGTCAACTCCTTCAGGTACCTCTCCCACAAAAGTTCGAAAATGTTCGGAAAATTTGTGCGAACGATAACCCTTGAAGGGAGTAACCTATTTGGTCCATACTTTGCACATCGTGAAATGTCTACCAGACTTAGATGAGGTTCCAATACGCACTCAATCGGTCCACTCCTTCGGGAACCTTCCACACAAAATTTTGGATAAGTTCAGTTTAGGGCCTGCTCTCGAATCGCTTTGGTTTTTGTTGCAACAATTTGTATACGTTGCCTCCTTTATGACGGTAAAAGCTTTTTCAGGGTCATGTCCATACTTCATGAGAATATAGCCCGAGAGGTGTAAAAACCCCTATGGTACCAAATGTAGTGGCTGTAGAGCACGATAATTCTCGAACTGATCAACCGATCCCAAAAGTTATACGATGACCCACTGAAATGACTAGTGGGCGCGATATCTATCGAAAAGATATAACTCTCACGTCGGTCCATTCCTTTAAGTACCACCTCCACAACACTTTTGAATTTAAATTTTAATCCACATTTTTCGGCAAGTTCAAATGTCTAAAAATGGCCACAAAATTCTGAAAAGACCTTAAAAACATTCGATCTGTCCGAAGAAGAAAGTTTCAATTCACATAGGCTGAGGGTATACCTCTGTCAGCAAAGCCGACTAACACTTTCTTACTAGTTGTATTGGAATTTTGAAATTTTGGTTTACAATTAAATTCAATTTCTGTAATAAATATTTTGTAATAAATATTTGTAACTAATCATTTTTAATGACAACATTATAACGGTTAGACTTATTTAATTTTAAGTAGTCTTTAGTAAAGAGAATTCCTTCCATCGAGTCCCTAACTAATCGATTTCGGCACTTGTTTTTATTTAAATTTACTTGGCTAGAAACTCTTTCCACATTTGCTGAAGAATGTGGCAAGATTAAAATATGTTTAATAAATTTGGACAAAATAGAAAATAATGGTTCAGAATTTGCACATATTAATTCACACACTGCACATACTTGCATTTCGTTTATGTTTATAAAGCATTCGTATTCCTTTATAATGTCAAAAAATTAATCTTCTGTGCCATTTATTATAAAACTTTGATTTACTGGAGCTAGGCACTTAAGTTTATTTTCTAAATTAAACCGCTTCAAAATCTGACAACAAAGTTCAATGTCAAAGTTTGTGCAGTTTTTAATTACATATTTCCACTAACCCACTTTTCGACAATTTTGTTTTTTGAACAATTTCCTTGGCGTATATACTGAAGTACACGTTTTGGTAATCAAGAAAATTCAAACTGTTTTTATCAGGCATGTCACAGATTCCGATCGGAATGGTTTCAATTTCGTAATTTCATTTCGATCGTTTTTGTTTTAGCTTCTTCAGATTCCGATCGATTTTGTAAAATCGGAAAACTTCATTATTTAGTATAAATATGAAATTAAATGTAAATTTGTTAACAAAACAACATTTTTATTATTTCTAAGTGTTTTTAGAGTGTTTTAAAGTGGCAAATGTAAAAAAAAAATAAAAATACAATTCCGTTTGCAAAATCAAAAGTGGTTTCATTCCGAAAAATTCTTCGTTTTTCGTTTTCTGAAGAAGCTAAATACGGAATTAATTCCACTTTCGATCGGAATTCGTTTCTGTGACATGCCTGTATAATATGTTAAAAAAAATTATTATTATTAAACAAACTACTCTTGACGATATAGTTGTCTTTGTTATTGTACGAAATTAGTTCTAGCAACCACAATTTTCATACAAACCGGAAATTTTATGTGAACAAGTTGTCTTAACTAAAAATCGGCATTTTAGGGGTAAAAATCGGCAAATCGGCATTTCTATTTTTTGGACTAAAAATCGGCAAAATGCCGATAAATCGGCAAATCTGGCAACACTGATCCATGCTCTAGAGGGAAAGGTCCAACGATACAGGAGAGAACCCCTAGATCAACAAGCATATCAATCAGGATTGAATAGCATTCACACGGACGCAGTTGCCAAGGCCTTAAGCAATTATAGTGTGAATAAAGTACTCGAAGTACATCCTCCATCTATCGCAGCTGAGGAGCGGCAGCTGCCACGACAAACCAGAGTAGTTTTGGCTCAACTACGCTCCGGATATTGCAGTCGCCTAAATTCGTATTGGGCGGAAATCGATCGCGCCGTGCAAGACATATGCCCAGTATGCGGCATGGGCCCGCACGACACACAATACCTTTTTAACTGCCCCGCCAAACCTACCCATCTAACTCCAGTGGATCTGTGGCTACATCCCATCGAAGCAGCCACTTTTCTGGAACTGGAGATAGACCCAGAGCCAGATTGAACAGAGGAACGAACAAATAAACATAACAAAAACACTGTTACAACAACAACAACGCTCACTTCCACAACTGCATGGATGAACCAGAGCGCTCCAATCGTATGTAATCAGGCCACTGAAGAGGTGAAAGTTATCGAGGAGATTATGGGTCGTCGAAAGATAGTTTGGGCAATAAATACCTTCAAGAACTTTAATTCACCAGGTCCAGCAGGTATCTTTCCTGGAATGCTACAAAATGCACTGGAGGAGGTATTGATCCGTCATCTGGTTCAAATTTTTAGAGCTTTTCTGTTTCTGTCGCTAACTTCGGGGAAAGCAAGCCATACACTTCCCAAAGATTATACACCGATCAGTCTATCTTCCTATCAATTGAAAACTGTAGAAAGGCTGCTGGACCTTGGAATTTCAAGTACTGCTAAAAGTCCGTATTTCCCCTATTGCATATTTTGAAATTATTACATAGAGTAAAATTGAATTATGACTCGGCCCCTCACCCAGTGAATGATGAGCGCGGGGATCACAAACCATAATCAGATTGCAAGCCTTTGAGAGTTCCTCTAGCTGGATTCGCACACCTCGGCCTCGTGGTTTGTGGCCCTCAAATGGTAGGTGGACTGCGACAAGAAGAAATTCTCCACACGAGATTAACTTCAACTTGGCTATATATCTTTGGTTATATCTTTATCATTGAACAGGATGCAATTTCCAAAATGCTCTTCATTGAAGGAGGCAAACATTTCATAATTTCCACCGATTAGTCCAGTAAATTCATACTGGTACAGATCAGGTGACTGGCGCTGGCTGAGCAAATAGATAGCTCCACATTTTGCACCGTCAACGAAGATGTACTTACCAGGATTAGACGAGACTGCCATAGTTCGTGTGACTTGGCAACCCGTCATATCCTTACGGTCGGATCACCTCCCTATCCTCATCACCGTCAATAGACCACCTGACTTCATAACCTCTGAACGTCGTACTTTCCGTAACCATGGGGAAACAAATTGGCAAGGATTCAGAGAACTTACCAACTAACGCTTCAGAGAACTGTCCAATCCCTTAGATGTTCGGGTAGCAGAATGGAATTCCCGAGACATCATTAGTGCTGCAGACGCTGAAATAACGCCTAATTTCCCAGCAGAGGTGACGGGATTAGCGAATGAGGCAAGGATGCCAGCAATGGCCAGTGCGATCTCACTTGTCACCAGTAGCATAGATGTCTCCTCATGTCTTCCGCTGACCATTTACAAGAGGAGTCTAAGATCTTTTCTGTGGGTCTGCACAACAGGATGTTGTCGATGCTATATTTGTTTGGATGCTAAAGGCAAAACCATCCAAGTCACCATCTAATGGATAAATCAAGAAAGATCTTCATTATCAAGATGGGGAGGTCCAAAGATACAAGAGAACCTCTAGATTAACAGGTTTATCAGGCAGATTTGAGAGACATTCATATTGATGCAGTCGCCGATGCTATAAAAACCTTCCGTCTGAATACTGTTCACGAACATCACCCACCATCAGTGGTTTCGGCCAGCGGCTGCCAACCCAGCAAAAAACCTATGCTTATACGTAGGTTTCTAGCTGCTACAACAACAACAACCATCAGTGGTAGCGAGAGAGTGAGAGTTGTTTTGACGATCTGAGGTTTGGTTTGTGTAGCCGACTCAATTCTTATTGGGCCAGGATTGATGGCCCAACGCAGAACATCTGTCCAACATGCAACACCAGTCCGCATGATACGCTGCACCTTTTCAACTGCCCAACCAAACCAACTCACCAAACTTCACTCTCACTATGGACTAGAATTGGGCCCTAGTGAGAATGAAGTCCAGGTGGTGTCCTTTCTGAACTTGGAGTTAGAGGCTGAACCGAATCAATAAAATAAAGACATACACATGTATAGAATCTGCTAAAACAACAACAACTGTCGATAGTGAACTTGCCAGCACCGTCGTGGAAAGAGGTGACTACCCGTCAATCATTCGTCCGGGGTTTTGCTGTGTTTTGTCAGTGTTTGTCGGTACCCATAGGCTGAAACTATAGTTATGCAGGAGTATTCGTCGAAGTTACAGCTGCTAGAGCAACGTCTTCCCAAGGGGTCCACATTTTGGGGTAGCCCCCATATAATACTAAACTAAATAAAACTAGCCCAAAATGCAGTTTGCCTCACGAATTCTTAAATGTTCCTGGCCTTGTGTGTCTATTGACACTCTGATAACAGATCCCATTCCCTGGACTGTTACTAAGGCATATTTTGTTCAAACTCAGTTTTGGTTCGAAGATGGGCTATATCGGTCCACTCCTTCCGGTACCTCCCCCACATATGTTCGGAAAATTTGTGCGCACCATAACTCTTGAAGGGAGAAACCGATTTGATCCATACTTCCTGAGAAAATAGCCTAAAAGCTGCAAAAAACCCTGTGACACCGTGTGTAGTTGTTGGACCGCAAGATAACTCTCGAAGGGATCTGCCGATTCGGTCCAAAATTTGACCTTCGTAATATTTTGTCCAAACATAGTTTAAGTTCGAAGATAAGCCATATGGTCCACTCCTTCAGGTAGCTCCCCACAAAAGTTCAAAAATGTTCGGAAAAATTGGGCGCACGATAACTCTTGAAGGGAGTGACCGGTTTGGTCCATACTTTACATATCCAAATATATCCACCATATGTATGCCAGGTTTGAATATCACACAAAATTTCGGATAAGTTCGCTTTAAGACCTGCTTCCGAAACACTTTGATTTTTGTTGAAGCAACTTACATTCGCTGCTTCAATTGCGATGGTAAAAGTTTTTTTAGTGGCAAGTCCATACTTCTTGAGAAAACAGCCCGAAAGGTGTAAAAACCCCGATGGCACCATATGTAGTGGCTTGAGAGCACGATAACTCTCGAACTGATCAACAGATTTGGTCCAACATTTGGCCATCGTCATATTTTGCCCAAACTTCAGTTTCAGTCCGAACAAGGGCATTACCGGTTCACAGCTTTTGGTGCTTCCCTCAATATTAAAAAAATGTCACTAAAATGGTATGCACGAGGTCTCTTGAGCGGATGAACCAATTTGATCCAAACTTTGGACCTCCTAACATTTTGTCCAAATTTAGTTAAACTTCTAAAATAGCCCATTTCGGTCCTCTCCTTAGGATACCACAAAAGTTCGACATTTGTGTCTAAGTGCAGTTTAGGATCTGTTCGAAAATCCGTTGGAAATGTATACCGATGGCGTTCGATATGATCCTGTTTACAGCGATATTATGTTTTCCGTGGACAAGTCCATGCTTCCTGGCATACTGGTCCAAAAGTTATACGATGACCTACTGAAATAACTTGTGGGCGCGATATATATCGAAAAGATATGACTCCTAAAATAAGATCCACATCGATAATAGACTATATCGGTCCATTCTTTTAAGTTCCTCCTCCGCAACACTTTTGAACTTTAATCCTAATCCACATTTTTGTCGGCAAGTTCAAATGTCCAAAAAGGGTATCAATTCACATGCTACATTTTTTGACCGAACTAAATGTAATTTGTCATTTGAGGTTCCTAGTGATTTACACCAACATTTTACACCAAAAATTGTCGACATAGGTCCATGTTTTGGTATAGCCCCCATAAAACTGAACCCCCCGATTTTCGGTATATTGACTACAATTTTTAACCAAACTAGCAGTAATTTGCACTTTGAGGTTCCCTGCAGTCACGAAACATGTCCCCTAAAAATTGTCAACATAGGTCCATGTTTTGGTGTAGCCCCCATAAAACTGAACCTCCCGATTTTCGGTATTTTAGCTACAATGTTTAACCGAACTAGCAGTAATTTGCCATTTGAGGTTCCCTGCAGTCACGAAACTTCTCCTCTAAAAATTGTCAACAAAGGTCCATGGTTTGGTATAGCTCCCATATGACGGTACTTCCCGATTTTCGGTAATTATACCCTCCACCATATGGAGGGTATAATTAAATTTGTCATTCCGTTTGTAACACATCGAAATATTCGTCGGAGACCCTATAAAGTATATATATTATTGATCAGCATAAAATTCTATGTCGATTTGACCATGTCCGTCTGTCCGTCCGTCCGTCTGTCTGTCTGTTGAAATCAAGATACAGCTCGCAATTTTAAAGATAGAGAGTCAAAATTTGGTACAGAAGTTTTTATTACTTGCAGGATGGTTGGTATTGAAAATGGGATATATCGGTCCACGTTTTGATATAGCCCCCATAGAACGGTACCTCCCGATTTTCGGTATTTTTAAGGTTTTAGCTTCATTATCCTACCAAAATGGATGAAATTTGGTACGTAGTCTTCTTTAGTGGTATAAAATTTTCACCCAGAATTTTGTCGGTATATATAGCCCCCTTCATATAGCCCCCATAGAACGGTACCTCCCGATTTTCGGTATTTTTAAGGTTTTAGCTTCATTATCCTACCAAAATGGCTGAAATTTGGTACGTAGTCTTCTTCAGGGGTATAAAACTTTCCCCCAGAATTTTGTCGGTATCGGTCTACACCTTCATATAGCCGCCATAGAACGGTACCTCCCGATTTTCGGTATTTTTAAGGTTTTAGCTTCATTATCCTACCAAAATGGCTGAAATTTGGTACGTAGTCTTCTTTAGGGGTAAAAAACTTTCCTCCAGAATTTTGTCGGTATCGGTCCACACCTTCATATAGCCCCGATAGAACGGTACCTCCCGTTTTTCGGTATTTTTAAGGTTTTAGCTTCATTATCCTACCAAAATGGCTGAAATTTGGTACGTAGTCTTCTTTGGGGGTACAAAACTTTCCCCCAGAACTTTGTCGGTATCGGTCCATGCCTTCATATAGCCCCCATAGAACGGTACCTCCCTAATTCGGTATTTTGAACGTTGTGGACTCAATATTCCACCGAAATGGCTGAAATTTGGTATTTAGACTCCGTTGGGGGTACGAAATAATGTTATAATAAAATGATATATACAGTGCCCGAAATAAACATAGGTTCACATGTAAATTTGTATTTTTTTCATAATTCAGATGACTTTTATAGGATTTTATAATTTTGTATTTTGGAGTTGGGCATTCCCCATGATGTCAAAATATCAGTTATTTGGTTTTGCGACAAAATAAAAATTTAAAAAAATTTTTCCTTATTTTAGGTGCGAAATAATGATAGGTTCAGGGCAATTTTTGCGGATTTACACGTATAAATTTGAGGAAAACTTTTTACAAATCGTTGTTTTTTTAGATCGCCGATGTCCAACGAGTAATTTAGTTTAGAAGATGTCTCCGAATTTTTTTCAAATCGCAGATTTTTTCAACACTTTAAAGCAGTTTTCAAGAAACAAATTTTTAACGTGGGAGAGGAGGCGAATCTGTGGTTGTCAGAGGCAAGGATCATTTCAAATGGCATGAAAAGAGTAACAATCAAACAACCAAATCCAATTTATTAAAAAGTTTCATAAATTGGGCGCAAAATTTGAACGTCAAAAAAGTCTGGAGGGTTCTCCAACACCACTTTGATGGCAAGAATCGCTTATTTTTCCCATTTATTGGAGTTAAAATAATTTTGCATCTCAAAAAACAGTCAACGTGATCTTCCGGTATCGAAAATGCGATGTAAACAAACGTTAGTAAGCTCGAATCGACCTAGGAAGAATACAAAAATTGCCAAGGAAAACAGCAATCGAGCCTGAAGAAGAACAGACGTAGGTTTAGGTAAAAATGCTTATGAAAAATGGATGGGAAATTGTTTGAGTAATAGAAAAAATCCTTCCTAGCCATTTGGCATGAGAGCTCACAGAATTGTTAGTCGAAATCTGGCGGTTTTCTTTTTTGGGCTCGGTTGCAGTTTTACTTGGAAATTTTGGTATTCTTCCTTGGTCGATTCGAGCTTACTAACGTTTGTTTACATCGCATTTTCGATAGCTGAAGATCAAGTTGACTGTTGTTTTGAGATGCAAAATTATTTTAACTGCAAAAAATGGGAAAAATAAGCGATTCTTGCCATCGAAGTGGCGTTGGAGAACCCTCCAGACTTTTTTCACGTTGAAATTTGCGCCCAACTTATGAACATTTTTTAAAAACTGGATTTAGTTTTTTGACTGATACTCTTTTCATGCAATCTGAAATGATCCTTGCCTCTGACAACAACAGATTCACCTCCTCTCCCACGTTAAAAATTTGTTTCTTAAAAACTGATTTAAAGTGTTGAGCAAATCTGCATTTTGAAAATAATTTGCGGACAACATCTAATCTAAATTACTCGTTGGACATCGGCGATCTAAAAAAACAACGATTTGTAAAAAGTTTTCTTCAAATTTATACCTGTAAATCCCCAATAATTGCCCTGAACCTATCATTATTTCGCACCAAAAATAAGGGAAAAAATTTTAAAATTTTACAAATTTTTATTTTGTCGCAAAATCAAATAATTGATATATTGATATCATGGGGAGTGTCCAACTCCATAATACAAAATTATAAAATCCTATAAAAGTCATCAGAATTATGAAAAAAATAGAAATTTACATGTGAACCTATGTTTATTTCGGGCACTGTACTACCCGTGCTGATGTATGGTTCCGAAGCCTGGGTACTTGCGCAAGCAGATAAGGCGTGTTTGAGAGAAAAATTCTTCGAAATATCTACGGACCAATCTGCGTTAACAGTCAATATTGACGTCGAATGAACCACGAGCTGTATCAGCTATACAACGACATCAGTATAGTGAAACGTATAGAGATGCAGCGATTGCGTTGGCTGGACCATATCACAAGAATGAGCGATGATGAACCCGCAAAAAGGTGTATAAATTTGGGCCGCATGGCGATGCACACTGAATTGGGGCAGGCCAAAGAATAGATGGCACAAACAAGTGGATGAAGAGATAACAGGGCGCGGTATTCCAGAAAGCGAAGCACTAAACAGAGAGAATTGGAGATATTTTCTTAGTTCGGTCTATGGAACAAATGTTCTGAAATGGGCTAACTAAGTAAGTAAGTAAATACTGAAAAATTTTAATATATATTTGTAATATAAACTGAGCAAAATACTATTTTTTTAATATTTCGTATAGTAATATTTTCTATAGTTTACGAAATTTTCTTCAAGTGTTATTCAAAAAAATCGGAATCCCTCTTTATTAACGCTGTTTCAACTCACTATCATTTTTATATCCAGATTCTTCAATATAAAAAAAAAACTAAAATAAATATTAAATAATATTTCTTCACACAGTGCTCTTGAATCAACTTTAAATGAAAAGAGCTTACACCTGGGAAGTTTTTGCGGATTCTGAAACTACAATGTTCATAGATGCGATGAGGCAGCTATTATTGTTTCAGGTATACGGTCCGATACAACGTTATCCATTGACTCTCCCGTTGTTACCCGTAAAATGTTTTGATGGTATGTTACGTGGTCCTTTCTGATCCACTCGTCCATCGCTCTAAGTCGTATAGCTGTGACGGCCGCTTCATACCGTATCTGGATTTCTATGGGGTGTATATATAATAGTTTCTAATGCCATCGTTGATGTTGTCCTCATTGCACCGCTTACATTTAAGCAGCACATTCGTTGGACTTTCTGTAGTATGGTAATATTACACTTTTTATAGGTCTAACTACATTTTGGTATAGCCAGTGTGTCATCTTAGGATTAAGACTTATAGCCCTCTACAGGTTGACCAACATCATCTATAGGCTTTATTAGCTCTCTCTTAAATTTCGTCTTTCCATTCAAGTTTCCTATCCAGGATTGCTCCCACACATTTAACTTTATTGGAAATACTGATTGTTTAGGAAAACTGGTTCTTCTAAAGGTAAGGTCACATTAGGCAAATATTTGCTCCAGCGACCGGCAGTGTGCGCTTACTGAGAGCAAGTGATCGTAAATAACGCATTGAAATTTATGCGTACTTGCTCTCACTAAGCGCACACTGCCGGTCGCTGGAGCAAATATTTGCCTAATGTGACCTTACCTTAAGTGTCCCAGTTTTGTTTTCCTAGTGAAAATACATATTTTTCGTTTTTTCCGGGTTTACCTTAAGACCTCTTGGTCTAGCCCAGTTGTACTCGACTGATTCAGCTCTTCTGCAAAGCAAATTTGGATTCTTACCCCTCAGAAGTATTATAACGTCGTCTGCATAGCAGACTGGGTCAAATCCCTCATCTGTTAAAGTCCTTAATATGCTATTTATGGTAGTGACCCATAGGAGTGGGAATAACATCCCCCCTACAGCGCTCCCTGACCAACTTTGTCCCGTATTGTTACATCATGTAGCCCGCAGCTGTTCCTAAGAGCCCGGTTCAACTAAAATGTATCTAAGGATTGGATAAGGGTTTCGGTGCTGACGTTATTGAAAGCACCCTCGATGTCAATGCATACCGCCAGTGTATACATCTTCCTATCGAAGATGCTCTCGATGTGGTGTACAACCTCATGTAATGCGGTCTCCACTAATCTACCTTTAACGTATGCAGATAGTTATTATATAAAATTATATTATTATAAAATTTTCTGTAAAGTGATGTTTGTAAGAATTTTTTATTTTTTGACCAGTTGCAAGTATAATTTTGAAATGTAATAAACTTTAATTGATCCCCTTCTCCCTAAAAAAGGGTTAAATTGTATAACATCAATGCCACTTTCCACTCAAATATTTCTCTATTTTGAGGTAGAAACTTATGAAAAACTTACGAAATATCATAATAATATTTCCTGAAAGTGTTTGTTTAAATAGGGTTAGTAATATAGGCTATGACATGATCGGACCCATGAAACTATATTATCTTCCTGTTTCATTTTCCATCTTAGAGTTTTTAACACGGTGTCTTTTATTGCCTAATGCATAATAATATAATTTTCCCCAGCTTACGAATCCATAAATTTAAACCATGTTTGGTGTCACACGACCCTCATTACCAATTGACATAAAAATAACTATAGAAAACATTGAGATAAAGCAATATTCATAATTCAATGCCACATTACCATCCATCATTAACATCACGAGCGAAAAGTGTTAAATTGCCACGCCGTGCCATGCCACAACAAAACTACAAAGAAAGTTGTTGTTAATCATTAGCTGGCTGGCTGGCAAGCTACAAAATTGGTGTCAATATGTCATAATCTAGGCAATTTATATGCACATATGAGGACGGCACACAGCTCACACACATACACCATAAATCCATCCGCTAAGAACAGTAAAATCTTAGAGGTTAAATTTTTCTAATTAACACCATTTAATACAATAATGCTGAAGAAAAAAGGAAGGCAAGAAGAAGGTAAGATAAAAGTGATCAAAAATGTGTAAAACTGTAAAGGCATAATAATACTAAAAATACAAAAAAAAAAAAACAAATAGTGAAATAAAAGGATTATTTCTTAGTTTTATAACTTGTACCGACTTCATACTATACCAACGCATATGCTCTGTTCCGAAATCTGCAAGAATTTACTATTCTTAAAATGTATAAATGGAAACAAATGGTAAGTAGATTCTTGCAGGTTCTGGAACACACCAATAGTTTGGTGATGGCTTTATTAATATATAAAGTTCCAAACAAATTTCCCTAATTTATATACCACACCCATTAATATTCGTTATAAAATCATTAGATATTTTCATTTCTAAATCATTAGCTATTATGCAGGCATTCTCTTTTTCCATGATGATGTGGGGAGAACATCAACACTATTGTCACTGCATTTTGCTGGCAATTTGTTTTGTCTTCATTCCATCTTACTCTGCATCCATCCATACCCATTTAACAAATGTTTTAAATGCTAGAAAATTCTAATGCAAATTAGAAAACTAAAATGTAGCTTTATCATTGCAAATACTTTTGCAAGAAGATTTATACAATGACTACTTTGAAGCTATCATTAGACAACAGGGTATAAAAAGCTCCTCGTACGTTGTAATTTTTACTCAAAGGAGAATTGTACAAATAAACGTCGTTTCCTGACATTTTACGTTTTGCTAATTATTAGAAAAAAACTTAAAACTTGTTGTAGAATTGTCTACAGCATGACAGTTTTATTAACTTTATGGGTTATAAACAATTCAAAGGTTTAAAAGGGCTAATGTTGTTGCAGAGAAGCATGCTAATGGCAAATGTTGCACCTGCTTTTTTAGCAACAGCTTCTGTTTTTTAGTTTTATGGCTTAACTCATTAACATAGTAGGATGTAAAGTTGCCAGATGCACTAATGGAAAATTCAAATAAGATATTGACTGAAATGTTATTTGTAATGGAATTTCCTTATCCGGTGCAACCGGTTTCTTTGTACCTTACACAATTAGACATATGAAACAAAAAACACATCCTAGCAATGTGGTCCGAGCTCTTACCCAAATATACTTGACTTACTTACTTACTTAGCTGGCCTTTTACAGAACATTTGTTCCATAAGCCGAACTAAGAAAAAATCTCCAATCCTCTCTGTTTGCTGCTGTATTTTCCCAATCTGGGATATGTAGCTTTGTGATGTCTCGTTTCACTTGTTCGCTCCAACGAAGCTTTGGCCTTCCAGATCTGCGAGAACCTCCATGCGGCCCGTATTTATACTTGACTAGGTAGGTATAATCTGAGACTTCATGCAGCTGCCGATGTTCTAATTTAGCTTAGACAAAACCAGAAGGAATGGTACTGGGTTTGTGTCTACACTACGCGCCATATAGGGGTTGTTGGCGTAGGTGGTAAAAAAACTGCAGAGAAAATATGATAGACACATAAACCGAATAATCCATCACAAAGAAATGTAAACAAACTATTTTCTGCATTCCTGGTAGGTGGAAAAATAATGGCATATTTCTTTAAAATTCCATTATATTTTTTACTATATTAACACAAAATTTGGTAATGGGAGTTAGTGCTGGGACGTAGATGTCGCTAATGTGATTTTTTATTTGGTTTAGGGCATTTTAAAAAATACTTTCGGAGCTTTGAGCTGATTCCAATTACGTTACCAAAAGTGGTCAAATACTAAAGATGTAAAAAAGACGCCAAGATATCCCAATTTCCAATTTGTGAAATTTTTTCTAGACCACATTGATTTATATTTCCCAAATTTCTTCAAAATATCTGTATAATTTTGTGTTTGGTGTGTCTAATACTTGAAATCGGTCGAAAATATAAGTGAAAACTTAACAGAATTTGTGTTTGGTGCACCAGATACCTCAAATTGAAAAAAAAAAACACAGAAAAACAATTAAGAACGGTGTTAAGTTCGGCCCGGCCGAACTTGGTATACCTTCGACCACAGGTTGTATTGAAGTAAAATGGAATAATTAGTTTCCTTTCGTGTATGAAGAAGACTTAATACTTAATTTCAGCAATTTCGGTAAAACAATGTGAGACACCGTTCTATGGGGGCTATTTAAAGACGTCGATCTATACCGACAAATTTCTGAGGGAAAGTTTTTAGACTCAAAGAAGACTAAATACCAAATTTTCTATATTTCGGTAAGAGAATGTGGCTAAAACTTAAAAAATACCGAAAATCAAGAAGTTCGCTTCTATGGGGATATAGGAAGACGTGGTAATACTCTTCTGGAATATTTAATAACTCTTGGAAGACTAAATAACGAATTTCAGCCATTTCGGTGGGATATTGACGTCACAATCTTCAGTATTACGAAAATCGGGAGGTACCGTTCTAAGGGGGCTATATCGAAACGTGGACCTACACCACCGAATTTTAGTCGGAAGTGGGGCAATATAAAAGCGTGGACTGTACAGACAAATTTCTGGCGAACAGTTTTATATCACGTTGAAGACAAAATACCAAATTTCAGCCATTTCGGCGGAATATTGAGGCCACAACGTTCAAAATACCGAAAATCGTGAGGTACCGTTCTATGGGGACTATATGAAGGCGTGGACCTATACCGACAAGGTTCTGGTGGAAAGTTTTATACCACCAACGTAGACTAAGTACCAAATTTCAGCCATTTCGGTGTGATAATGAAGCTAAAACCTTCAAAATGCCGAAAATCGGGAGGTACCGTTCTATGGGGACTATATGAAGGCGTGGACCTATACCGACAAGGTTCTGGGGGAAAATTTTATACCACCAACGTAGACTAGGTACCAAATTTCAGCCATTTCGGTGTGATAATGAAGCTAAAACCTTCAAAATGCCGAAAATCGGGAGGTACCGTTCTATGGGGACTATATGAAGGCGTGGACCTACACCGACAAATTTAAAGGGGAAGTTTAAGTACCTCCAACGAAATCTAAATACCAAATTTGAGCCATTTCGGTGGAATATTGAGGCCACAACGTTCAAAATA